>NC_064615.1:953328128-953956013 GCF_023898315.1 Schistocerca nitens
GTCTTCATTGGTCGGTGGGTTGGAAGTTCGTCATTGGTCAAGTCATCCCACTGGTGGTGTTATTCAAAACGCAGCTCTCGGCCCCCACAGGAATGTTGATCAAGGCGCCAGCTCCGGCAGTAACGATAAGCTGCGATACTGCAGCTGAATGCAGACATTTCAGTTGGCTATGTCCTGGTCCCACTTATAGCAGTACTGCTTCGTTCCAGGACCTTCAGAAGTTTCTTTCCAGTGGGTAGTGGAAAGCCACAAGCTCTTAAGCCAACTTAGCTCCGACCACAACCCATTTAATAGGATTATGGAAAGACTGGCTCATCACCTTCAGGCTGGACACAAGCGTTTTTTCACCTGATACTGAAAACCATCTCTGCCCTGCACAATAGAAGAGCACGCAACCCGCCAACAAGACAAGCAGTTATATGTAACAAATTTATCTTCTAATTTGTTTCTTATCTGTTATCGGAGTACCAAAAGCAAAGGAATATACTAATACATTAAAAGAGAACAAGGGTATTGGTGAAATTATCTCAGATTTTTTAGGTAATCTATTTGTTAAAAATAACGTTTCGATATTTAGTTCGACTTGAGTCGTCGTTGAAACGGGTAGCTGAAGAGGTGGTGGAAGGAGAGAACCGCATGGGCAGGCGTAATTATGAGTTTAGCGTATAAAGCTTATCACCCATGATGTGTGATGCAGCAATTATAAAAGTGATAGTCGAGAAGCGACAGACATGGCGTCTAAAACAACACCTAGCGAAGCTTTTAGATGCACGTAGTTAACCGAAATGAGGTCGTCGGAGCATCAAACAGTTTCCGGGAGACGGGGGACGGCTTTGTTACCTAACGCAGGTCTCGTTTGCTTATATCGCGTTCGCTGGCAGCTGCGTCAGAGGCAGGCGCGGCCCGGCTCGGTGGCGCCCCTGGCGGTGTGATTGGCAGTTAATTGTTTCCGCGCTCGGCATGCGGCTGGCGCACGCTGCCACGCCGCCCGCATACCGGCTGACATCCCGCCAATTAGAATCGGCCGGCCAGCGCTAACTGGCGCCAGCTCGTTCCCTCTTTTTGCCACCCGGTACACGTAACGGCTCATCCGACAGCCGAGTGTCGCAGTTTTAAATCAGCTGCAGGGCGTCGGTGGCCTCCTGTTCGTTTAACTGCGTGTGACAGCGATAGGAACGCCACGGTATGGTATCTGGTAGCAGAAGTGTTATCGAACTTGTGTACGAGATTTCGAACCACCCATACGACCCCCCCCCCCCCCCCCCGTCCCATTAAACGTGACATTAGCCATGCAATCGCACGAAATATAGACACAACATAGGACGCTTGCTGAGTAAACAATATGAAATTAATAAGCAACTTCAATATTATAATTCCAATCTCAAAGAAAACAGGTGTTGAAATATGTGAAAATTACCGAACTATCAGTTTAATAATGCACAGCTGCAAAATACTAACGCGAATTCTTTACAGACGAATGGAAAAACTGGTAGAAGCCGACCTCGGGGCAGATTAGTTTGGATTCCGTAGAAATGTTGGAACACGTGAGGCAATACTGACCCTACGACTTATCTTAGAAGAAAGATTAAGGAAAGGCAAACCTACGTTTCTAGCATTTGTAGACTTAGTGAAAGCTTTTGACAATGTTGACTGGAGTACTGTCTTTCAAATTCTAAAGGCGGCAGGGGTAAAATACAGGGAGCGAAAGGCTATTTACAATTTGTACAGAAACCATATTCAATCTCTATATTGAGCAAGCAGTAAAGGAAACAAAAGAAAAATTCGGAGTAGGTATTAAAATCCAAGGAGAAGAAATAAGAACTTTGAGGTTCGCCGATCACATTGTAATTCTGTCGGAGACAGCAAAGGACTTGGAACAGCAATTGAACGGAATGGACAGTGTCTTGAAAGTTGGATATAAGATGAACATCAACAAAAGCAAAAGGAGGATAATGGAATGTAGTCGAATTAAGTCGGGTGATGCTGAGGGAATTAGATTAGGAAATGAGAGACCTGAAGTAGTAGATGAGTTTGCTATTTGGGGAGAAAAATAACTAATGATGGTCGAAGTAGAGAGGATGTAAAATGTAGACTGGCAATGGCAAGGAAAGCGTTTCTGAAGAAGAGAAATTTGTTAACATCGAGTATAGATTTAAGTGTCAGGAAGTGGTTTCTGGAAGTATTTGTATGGAGTGTAGCCATGTATGGAAGTGAAACATGGACGATAAATAGTTTGGACAAGAAGAGAATAGAAGCTTTCGAAATGTGGTGCTATAGAAGAATGCTGAAGATTAGATGGGTAGATCACATAACTAATAAGGAGGTACTGAATAGAATTGGGGAGAAGAGTTTGTGGCACATCTTGACAAGACGAAGGGACCGGTTGGTAGGACATGTTCTGAGGCATCAGGGGATCACAAATTTAGCATTGGAGGGCTGCGTGGAGGGTAAAAATCGTAGAGGGATACCAAGAGATGAATACACTAAGTAGATTCAGATGGATGTAGGTTGCAGTAAGTACTGGGAGATGAAGCTTGCACAGGATAGAGTAAATGGTTCAAATGGCTCTGAGCACTATGGGACTTAACATCTTAGGTCATCAGTCCCCTAGAACTTAGAACTACTTAAACCTAACTAACCTAAGGACAGCACACAACACCCAGCCATCACGAGGCAGAGAAAATCCCTGACCCCGCCGGGAATCGAACCCGGGAACCCGGGAACCCGGGCGTGGGAAGCGAGAACGCTACCGCACGACCACGAGATGCGGGCTCAGGATAGAGTAGCATGGAGAGCTGCATCAAACCAATTTCAGGACTGAAGACCATAACAACAACAACAAACAACTGCAGTAGTTGGTTCGGTACAGCTTCCATACATACTTCTAAAATTTTGAGGGATCCCGATCATCTACTACAAAAACCTTTATTATTGATACGACTTTCATTTGTTACTGATTACGTCGTGGACAAAACGTTTTTCAGTTACAGCATGTAAATATACAGGAAGTCGTTCCTAAGAGTTCATATGGTTCAGATGGCTCTGAGCATTATGGGTCTTAACACCTGAGGTCATCAGTCCCCTAGAACTTAGAACTACTTAAACCTAACTAACCTAAGGACATCACACCCATCCATGCCCGAGGCAGGATTCGAAACTGCGACCGTAGCGGTCGCGCGGTTCCAAACCGAAGCGCCTAGAACAGCTCGGCCACATCGGCCGGCTTTCCCAAGAATCGTCAGGCTCATTTTCTCTGGTGTTTCAGCAGACATTTGCGATTTCTTTATTGCGTTGGGCAGCTGGAGTCAGGCCAAGTGAAAAGTGCTTATCGAGTCTTTCATACCCAGTATTTACGGAAAGTGTCGGTTTGTTTCCCGTCCCAAATAAAATTATTTTTAAAGCGGAATTTTAGGCGATCATTTGATAGAGCGGTTCCAGATTGGCTTAGAGCGATTTTCAATTTATCAATATTTATTAACAGGGTCAGAAAAATTGGAAGAACAACCAGTAATCCAGCAGTGACAGCTCTGCCTTGGCCCGCACTTCCTGCTGCCGCAAACAGTGCACCGCTGCTAAGTCGTTTCTGGATTGCTCTTTATTCCTCGTTTTTTACTGTTCCTGTTAATACATACCGATAAAACGAGTGTCGGGCTAGACTAATTTGCGAGCGCTCTGTCGAATGGGCATGTAAAATTCCGATTTAAAAATAATTTTGTTTGTAGTGAGAAACAAATGGACGCTTTCTGTTGACACTGGACGGCTCATGAACGGTATTGTAACTTAGCAAATTATTACGAGATGTCATCTTGCACTGAAAACGTAGCTTGCCGCGGAGCCAGGAGGTGAGCAGATTTTGGTTGTCACGTTGACGTAGCTGACGCTGGCTACTGGGCCGAGAAAGCCGTGTACTTTCCTAACACTGCGTGCAGTACGTTACACATACTCTCTATGAATCTGAAGAAATGCTGTTAAATATTAATGGATCTCTTTTATACCTAGTATACCAAATTCCAGGGACACCCCAACTATACTTTAGAATACTTTCAATACTTTAGGAAATATGTTTTTTACCTAAGACACATAACAGCCGTGCTGGTATTGTGAATCTGAATTAGAGACTCTAATATATTCACCTATAGTATCAAATGAAAGTACGACCAAGACACATTCTAAGTCTCTGGAATTTTGTTTAGTTTCATTGCCACAGATTTCTGACGTAATTTACAGAACATTGGAAAATTATTATTTCATTATGTTTTGGTTGCGTGAATGTTTTGCAGAGACCGAATGGAGAATATACGTAAAATGATAGTGTGGTATTTTATGAAAACTACGTAAATATATGCGTGAGAAAGTTTTTGTGTAATAGGTGAATTTGTTACGTATGTCCGAGTGAGCTGGGTTTTATAAATGGCAGCCGGGAGGGGGGGGGGAGGCGTTGGGTATTAAATTTATTAGTAATTTATGTTGTGAAAAGGAATCGTATTCTGCTTTCATTAAATTTTATTTAGTTTCGGAATTACGAGATTTCTAGTCTTAATTACTTGTTGTAGTCTGATTCTCTTACATTAGAAATACTGCGAGTGTAGATGTGCTCGAGATGATCTGATTGGCTGCTTAACGTACTTGCCAGTAGGGATTTAGCATTTCCCGTGCGTCTGAGTAAGGCTTTGTGCCTCAAATCAATGAGTCGAGAGAGCCACTCGGGAGCCATCTTCTGGTAAACGGCTATGTTAAAGTCCGCTGATCAAATTTGCGCATTTGGTCGGTTGTCGTGTCGTTGCCGAAAAGCGGCTACAGTATTGAGTGTTTTGTGGAAGTTTGAGCTTTGTGAGTGGTTTATTTTAGGAGATATTCGCGAGTGAAAAGTTCATGTCGTACATAAACCCCGCCACTTGGGGTGCAGATTACGAGACATTATGGCGAGTATTTCTTTACAAGAAGCTTACTGAACCAGTGAATGTGTTAACTAACGAGCTGTCGTGGGTCAGTGGCCGTTTAGGAGTTGAAAATATTGGGTCAGACTAAATATCTTCTGGCTGCTTTCTGGTGTGAACTTATAAAAGAGACAGTCAGTAACATTGCGTAATTGATGTCGGGATATTAAATACGGACTTGATAGCCGTTTTCCGTGTTTTAAAGACAATAAACCAACTTAAAGGAAATTTCAAACATTTCTTCAAAAGAGTCACGCAAGAATCCCAAACGCTCGGTCGTTTAAGGTGGATGTAACGGAAAATTTATACATTTATTTAAAAAATTATTACAGCCATATTTATTAATGTATAAATCAAAAATTCTGCAGGTGTAAAGCAAAAGAGCTGTGTCTTAACGGAAAAATGTAAAAATATATGCAGAATTAATATTTTGCCAGAAATTTGAATTTTCAATTTTTTATTGTCTTTTTTTCTAAAAAAACCATAACTATAATCCTAATAATGCAATTAACCTGAAAATTTTATTGTAATGTCCTGAGAAGGTTATAAGTTCACTGAATTACAGTCATTAATTTAGGGTACAAATTGTATCATTAACAGAGTTTTTAATTTTGCACACCCAAAATTAGTTTTTTTTTCTACATATAATTATCTAAAAATCAGAATTTAATCGCAGGATCTCGTATTTTTTAGTTCCAGGGAGACAGCAACACGTTGCGAACAGTTCCTGAAAATTTCATAGCATTAGTGCATATACGTTTTGAGAAAAGGCTTCTAATAACGTCAAAAATGTAAAACAGAGAAAATGAGAACACAATGAGATTTTCACTCTGCAGCGGAGTATGCGCTGATATGAAACTTCCAGGCAGATTAAAAATGTGTGCCGGACCGAGACTCGAACTCGGGACCTTAGCCTTCTATATCTACATCTACATCCATACTCCGCAAGCCACCTGAAGGTGTGTGTGGCGGAGGGTACCTTGAGTTCCTCTATCCGTTCTCCCTTCTCGTATTGTTCGTGGAAAGAAGGATTTTCGGTATGCCTCTGTGTTGGCTCTAATCTCTCTGATTTTATCCTCATGGTCTCTTCGCGAGATATACGTAGGAGGGAGCAATATACTGCTTGACTCCTCGGTGAAGGTATGTTCTCGAAACTTCAACAAAAGCCCGTACCGAGCTACTGAGCGTCTCTCCTACAGAGTCTTCCACTGGAGTTTATCTATCGTCTGCGTAACGCTTTCGCGATTACTAAATGATCCTGTAACGAAGCGCGCTGCTCTCCGTTGTATCTTCTCTCTCTCTTCTATCAACCCTATCTGGTACGGATCCCACACTGCTGTGCAGTATTCAAGCAGTGGGCGAACAAGCGTACTGTAACCTACTTCCTTTGTTTTCGGATTGCATTTCCTTAGGATTCTTCCAATGAATCTGCTTTACCGACGATCAACTTTATATGATCATTCCATTTTAAATCACTCCTAATGCGTACTCCCAGATAATTTATGGAATTAACTGCTTCCAGTTGCTGACCTGCTATATTGTAGCTAAACGATAAGGGATCTTTCTTTCTATGTATTCACAGCACATTACACTTGTCTACATTGAGATTCAGTTTCCATTCCCTGAACCATGCGTCAATTCGCTGCATTTCAGTACAATTGTGAGGACGTGGCGTGAGTCGTGCTTGGGTAGCTCAGTTGGTAGAGCACTTGCCCGCGAAAGGCAAAGGTTCCGAGTTCGAGCCTCGGTCCGGCACACAGTTTTAATCTGCCAGGAAGTTTCAGAGAAAATTTTCAAAGATTTTCTTCTCATACTTCTACATGTAATAAGCTTACCTCAGTTTTAAAATCATCCATACTGATACTCCTCAATCTCCAGGTTTCTCTTCTCTCCTCTTCGAATATGCCTGGCCTGTATTTGCAGGTAAGACACTGATCTGTTAGCTTTCTTGACCCTGCTGTCGTCGATGGTGTAAAATGCTTTTGTTGTAAACACACCAGGATCTACTACAACTCTCTTCAGCACTTCTATTCTGCCATTATGTCCGTTACTGTAACATAAAACGGCATCATAGACACCTATTTTGAGTCTTCAAGTCCACAGGATGTGCTTTTTGAGCACCTAATCCAAATTAAATTGTTGAGGCTTTCATCTGTATTTTGTGTCTTTTCGTGAAGACACTTCCTCAGTAAATCAGGGTCTGCAAGAAACCTGAATGTGGGCTTAATTGCGTTCATAACAGGTTCTGGTAATGAGTGTTTATGTGAATACGTCTCATTTCTGTTGTTGAACTTACACCAATCGTCTTTCGGACACAGATTGTGCATTGGTGTTTGATCAGTGGCTAGTGGAAAAAACTGTCCACACGCCACGCCTCATTGCCTCTAAATTATGCGTGCTTTTCCTGATAGCTCTCCCATAAAATAACTGAAGAGAATCAATTTCTTTCAGAGTAAGCCTGCCTTTTCCTCCTAGTGGTTTTCCATCCTCAAGTACTTCACCTTTCTTCTCTTTCAGCAGGCGGCGAAGCCTACCAACAATCCTCTTTTGGATGTGGCCAACACATTCCCACTTTTCTATTGTTGTATTGTACTGATAATTATCTGTTACGGCTTTGAACGAAGAGGAGTCCCCATCACCAAGGTATTTAGTATATCTAACACAATACTGGTCCTCAGTTCTGGAGAACATCCTCACAACTGCAGCAGCCTCCATACCTCCACTTGAGCCACTATAATGGTTAGATCCCATCTACACACACAGGTCAGTAACAATTGTAGGAGAGTTACTGTCATGAATATCTATCGAAGGATCTATTTGTTTTTGGTTTATTTCCACCAATTCCTCCACTGCTTTCTTCATAGAAACTTTGGTGGTATGGCATACAGCATCAGACATTTATTTCTGTTTTCAAACCTTGCACAAGGACGAGGCATGTTCAGAAAACCACACAATAAATTACCTCCTTTCCTGCCCTGTCCAGAGCATATGCTGACCTAAAATTGCTTTCAAAGAGCTTTTTTTTTTTTTTTTTGAGAAGGAAAATAAACCGCATGCAAGAAAGTTTTCGGGCAAAGATATTGATGTCAGCCAGGGATATAGATGTCAGCCAAAGATATCGAAAGAAAATAGCCTTCACACTGACAAAAATTCCTCTGAAGTAAGCAGTTTCACAAGTGTGGGGAAAGGTGGGAGTGGCTGCCAGTGCAGAGTTAATCAGTTTAACAATTTAAAGGCATTTATAATGCTGCTATCACGATAAAATTCACACACAACATAGATTAAACTGTGTAGATCAAGAACATAATATTTTTGAAAAATCAATTTTTTGGACCAAAATCCATTACATCCCCCCTTCACTAACATTTTAGCTACTGCGCAGGGACTGGAGTTATGTGGCATTTGCATGGTAGTTATTTAGTCGAATTTTCGTCAACGCTGCTTTTGTCGCCTAAACCAGAATAGAGTGAAGGGTCAGACAACCTGAACGTATCCAGGTGGGTGGACTTATTGTTTAAAGGATAGTGAGGGAGCAACCCGCCCCACCACAACGTGACGAGCAGGAATTTGTTTGGGCAGAGTCCAGCTTCACATTGCAAAAACAAAATTGCCAATATCTGCCGAAACACCAGAGAAAATCCGCCTGACGACTCTTAGGAGAGACAGACGTTATCAAGAGTAGATGGAACGTCAAGTACGCTGCCTGACAAAAACAAGTGAGACACAGAAGCATAGCAGGAAACGAAATGAAACTTCACGAATTCAGAGGTTATGTGACGTTATTTTAGGAATAACAAAAGCGAGTGAAATTTGCGAAGAACTTGTCAGTATGAGTTCACTTACCTGTATGTCGTTGCACGCACTCTGGCCTGAATGCGAGTTGGGAAGGGTGTCATAAAGGCGATGCACCCTCTTCTTAGGCAGACTGGTCCACAAATGTTGTAACTGGTCGTTGATAACTTCGATACTGGCACTGGGACATTTTTAACTTCCAAGCTAGTCCCACACATGTTCTATTGCGGACGGATCTGGGTATCTTGCTGGATGCAAGAGTACCTCGACATCACGCAGACACTTCATAGACACATAGGGACACGTGCCATATTCGACAAGCATTGTCCTTTCGAAGAAATGGTACCGCGATACTCTCGCTCAAGAGAGAACAAATAAAGACGCAGGCTGTCCGTGACGTACTGTTTTGCCATCAGTGTTCCGTCAGTCACTACTAGCCATGACTTGAAGTCATACCCGATGGTTTCCCAATAATGGTACCAGGAGTAACATCGCTGTGCCTCTCCAGCATGTTTGAGGAACTCGACCTACCACCAGGTCGCAGGTCGCCGACATACTCGCCAACGATAGTCATCCAGAGTAGTGCAGAACCATGATTCATTGCTCAAAACAGTACCATATTTCCCCGTCACGACACCACTGCAAACACAGCCGTTTTCGTTGTTGTGGTGTTAATGTGAGCTTACACATGGGGCGGTAACTGCCTAGTCTGACTGCTGACGGTCTCTGACCAATGATGGATGACGAAGCAGAACGTTGCAGAGGGTCCGTTAGTTGTTCTTTCAGGTGTGAAGGTGTTACGATGTGCCTGGTCCACAATATAGCGGTCTTACCTTGTGATGGTCAGACGTTGTCGACCAGAAACGTGGTGACGATTGTGCCTGCCCTCTCATGCCCATGTAACCAATATTCAGTCACTGTCACACTGGCACAAAACTGGATATTGCACGATTCGACCAGACGGCCAAATGTAGATCAACAATGAGGCTCCTTTCAACCTCTGTCAGGTGCTGACAACGCTGTCTCAGACGAGTGCGCAGGGTCTGCGTATCTTTTACATTGATCACTCAGCATCTGGTGCTGTTCACAACCTTTATATTCTACCAGTCCTGCTAAAAATAGTATACACGAAACAACATTATTGCAGTCTAGTGACTGTTCTACCTGTT
Source organism: Schistocerca nitens (assembly GCF_023898315.1). Lineage (NCBI taxonomy): Eukaryota > Metazoa > Arthropoda > Insecta > Orthoptera > Acrididae > Schistocerca > Schistocerca nitens. The sequence continues at coordinate 953,338,027 of NC_064615.1, forward strand.
ACAGAGAACGATAACCGATGAAGATTTTGGCTTGTGGGGCGCTCAGCTGCGTGATTATCAGGGCCCGTACGAATTCCCAATCTTTTCTCTGTCAAGTCTCGCCGATCTCCCGAATGATGATGAAATGATAAGGACAACACAGACATACAGTCGTCGGGCGGACAAAATCCCCGACGGGGTCGGGAATCGAACCGGGACCCCGTCATCCAGAGGCAGCAACGGTAGCCACTTTTTTTCTGTACTACCTTACACCTCGCTGTTACAGACGGACATTATTACTCCACTACACAGACGCAAATTTGGATGTAACGAGAAAAAAAATACTTGACATATTTGAAAACGGGTTGCACGTATGACAGTCCAACACCGTGATCACTTTTTCCCCCTTTTTTATTTTTCTGTGTTGTCATTCGTTAGACCTCTTCCATTTCAGGCGTTGGCCCCTATCACCCATACTACGCCAAAAAACCTATCTAACCTAAAAACAAATACAAAGCTAGTGCCACAGCCACTTTCGCCCTAAATGCTAACTACGACGGCTGTTTGCCACCACTCCAAGCTCCACCTTCGAACAAAAATAAAATACGCCTCCGAAAGTTTTGTTACAAAAAAGAAAAGGGTAAATGAAGGGGTCCAATACTAGTGTTATATTTTACTTGTTTTTCATTTTTTGTTATATTTTATTTTTGATTTTTTTATCTTTTTTTATACATATCTTCTTTCGGGGATGTCCACAGCAGCCAGACAGCGGGATGTCCTGGTCGTTTTCTCGTTCAGCGTGGGTGAAACACCCCGTAATTACCGTTGATGTCTCTCATAAGTCCATCATGTGCTATATCTCAGTCTCTTCTCACACCTGGTACACCCCAATGGTCTGGAGGGCACATAAACAACGACCCCAACTAATTCGCAAAGAGCGAACCATACGACGCTTTGCGCCGTTAAACCGTGTAATCGCTCGTTAAATAATGCCAAAAACCAAACAACCACGTCGTGGGGAAGACCGACACATACATTAAGGACTCAGGACATTTCATTGAGAAGCTGAAGAAACTGAAACTTGCACCAAACGACATCCTGGTCAGCTTTGATGTTGTTTCGTTATTTACGAAAGTGCCACTCAGTGACGCTCTGGAGCACATCGGTTCCATGTTCCCGCAAGACATCAAAAAGCTCTTCCATGCATGTCTCACCACGAGCTATTTCACGTGGAATGGCGACTTCTACGAACAGCTGGAAGGCGTCGCCATGGGTAGTCCTCTCAGTCCAGTGGTGGCCAACTTCTTCATGGAACAATTCGAAGCACAGGCACTGGACTTGGTGAATTGCAAACCTAAGGTGTGGTACAGGTACGTCGATGATACTTTCGTGGTGTGGAGCCATGGTGAAGAACAGCTCGGTGACTTCCTAAGACACTTGAACAGCCTCCATGCCTACATAACATTTACCATGGAAGTAGAAAAGGACAAGAAACTGCCATTTCTAGATGTGCTGGTCACAAGGGAAGGCGAAAACGTGGTACACAGCGTGTATCGAAAACCGACTCACACGGACCGATACCTGCACAAACTGTCAAACCACCACCCGAGCCAGAAAAGAGGCATGATTAGTACGCTCGTAAAGAGAGCAGGACGAATATGTGAGCCGCAACACCTCAAACGAGAAATGCAACACCTGGAAACTGTCCTGAGGAGCAATGGGTACTCCACAAATTATATTAGAAGTTTAACAGAGCCAAACACTCGGCGAAGTAAGGAACCAGAAAAAGAAAGGTCGGGTACGGCCTTTCTGCCATACATTCCCAGAGTGACGGACAGAATCGGCCGTATATTGCGCAAACATGGCGTAAAGACGATTTTCAAACCGACAAGGAAGATCAAAGAGTGTCTTAGATAGGCGAAGGAGAAAAGAGACCCACTTGCAAGGTCGGGAATATACCGTATACCATACACATGCGGAAAAGTTTATGTCGGAATGACTGGACGATCAATTAACACCAGGATCAAAGAGCACAAGCGACATTGCAGTTTGGGGCAGGTGGAGAAATCGGCCGTGGCAGAGCACGCACTGAATGGGACCGACCACGTAATAAAATTCGCCGACACGGAAGTTCTAGCTGTAGAGAAGCACTATCACACGCGCTTTTTCGGAGAAGCTGTAGAAATACAAAAACACGCGAACAGTTTCAACAAGAAAGAGGAAAGCCTTAAAGTAAACGGATCCTGGCTTCCCGTACTGCAGCGAACGACCGTCGCAGGTAGCAAGAGGAGAACCGCACCGGAAATGACCGCGGAGAAGCCCTCGGACGTTGGCGCGCCAGGTACATATAGTCTGCGGCCGCGAGCTCGCCTCCAGTTTACCACCGGCAATGGAGGGTGAAGCTTTGACAATGCCAGCCACTCGTGCTGGCGAAACGTCAGAAAAATCATTAGCTGAACGTCGGCTGAAGAACCCGAGACTGAAGCCAATAGGCAGTTTGTCAACAAGTGGCCACGAAAGCCTTAACAATTTTGTAATAAAAATTAAGATGCTCGAGTAACTTCTGCGCGTTTAATGTAACTAAAGCAATTACTTTTGATGCAAAAACAGTTTACCTGCACAAACATAAAAGAATCTATATAGTTATTGTTTAGGTAATGAAGATGGAGATGGAGAGCGATCACGCACCCTTCTCTCCAAAGTACTGCCCTAACAGCTCAGTATCGAGATATGGTAATTATGGTGGCCAGGGGAGGTACGACAATCCGTCATCGTGTTCACAGAACCAATCCAGGACAATGTGAGCTGTTTGAGCAGGGGTCCTGTCGTCTTGGAACACAATGTGTTCAACGCTTAACAAACGCTGTGCCACAGGGTGGACCTGATCAGCCAAAATGATCACATAATCCTTGGCAGTTATGTGAACCTGCAAAGATGGGGCCCATGTAATACAATATGGCCGCCCAAATTACCACCGAACCCCCACCATATTTCACTCCTAAGCGTAAACTCGGCCTGAAGTTGGAAACAGCGTGAAACACGACCCTACCGAGCAAATTACATTCTTCCATTGCTCCATAGTCAAGGTTTTATGGCCTCGGCACCACGTCTTCCTGTTAGGGCGTATGCATCACCGATGACTGGCTTTGGAATTCCAGCTCGTCCTGCAAATCCCTGCTTATGGACGTCCTTTCCTGTTGTTTTGGAGCTGACAGGGTTCGCGGGTGCAACAATTAGTTCTGCAGCGACTTTGCAACTGTCGCCCTCTTATTTTTCATCACAATCTTCTTCAATGACCGTTCATCACAATCACTTAAAACACGTTTTAGACCACATTGTGACTTAGCAGGTGATGTTTTTCCGCTTTCGCTGCATGCGGTATTAATCTTCGACGCGGCGCCTCTTGGAACATCAAACACTTCAGCTAACTTGGCTACAGACGCACCCACCATACGAAAACCAACAATTTTCCAACGTTCGAATGCACTGAGCTCCTACATAATGCACTCATAACTCCACAGAACACTCTTCTGACTACGCCCAACAACTTACAAAGTGCCGGCCGCGGTGGTCTAGCGGTTCTAGGCGCTCAGTCAGGAACCGCGCGACTGCTACGGTCGCAGGTTCGAATCCTGCCTCGGGCATGGATGTGTGTGATGTCCTTAGGTTAGTTAGGTTTAAGTAGTTCTAAGTTCTAGGGGACTTATGACCACAGATGTTGAGTCCCATAGTGCTCAGAGCCATTTGAACTTACAAAGTACTGAGGACACTGCACAGGTGCTGTGTTCAAATGTGTGAGATCTTATGGGACTTAACTGTTAAGGTCATCAGTCCCTAAACTTACACACTACTTAACCTAAAGTATCCTAAGGACAAACACACACACACCCATGCCCGAGGGAGGACTCGAACCTCCGCCGGGACCAGCCGCACAGTCCATTACTGCAGCGCCCTAGACCGCTCGGCTATTCCCGCGCGGCACACAGGTGCTGTTCGTGGTTAAATTCGGCTGGGCAATCTCCAGGCTTCGTTAGTACCTGCATTTAAGTTGAATCATGTAATTTCGTATTTTTCAACAACCCCAGTACGTGCATAGACATCAGTAACTGAACACTACTACAGAGATGCCCTCAAAACTATGCAGCTCCTTATCAGGCGCAGAAGGCCATATATCCGTGAAACAGGGTGGGTTCCGCACCACGATAATGCACGGCTGTATACGTACGTTACAAAAGTCATGGGATACCTCCTAATATCTTGTCGGACCCCCCTTTACCTAGCGTAGCGCACCAGCTCGAAGTGTCATGGACCCCACATATCGTTGGAAGTCCCCTGCAGAAATATTGAGCCAAGCTGTCTCTATAGCCGTCCACAACTGCGAAAGTGGTGTGGATTCAGGATATTGTGCAGGGAATGACCTCTCGATTTGACCCATATATGGTCGATGAAATTCACGTCGGGCGATATGAGTGGCAAGATCAGTCGCTGGAACTGTCCAAAATGTTCTTCAAACCAATAGTGGTCCGGTGACACGAGACCGTTGTTTCGAAAAAAGAAGTCTACGAATGGCTGCAAAAGTTCTCCAAGTACCGGAATATAACCATTTACAGTCAACTGTCGATTCATTTCGACCAGAGGACCCAGTCCATCCCATCTAAGCACAGCCCACACCATTACTGAGCCACCACCAGCTCACATAGTGCCTTGTGGACGTGCTGGGTCCATGGCTTCGTGGGATCCGCGCCACACTCGAAACCTGCCATCACGTCTTACCAACTATAATCGCGACTCAGCTGACCAGGTCACCGTTTTCCAGTCGTCAAGGGTCCAACCGATTTGGGAGTGTAGCCATGTATGGAAGTGAAACTGGACGATAAATAGTTCGGACAAGAAGAGGATAGAAGCTTTCGAAATGTGGTGCTACAGAAGAATGCTGAAGATTAGATGGGTAGATCACATAACTAATTAGGGGGTATTGAATAGAATTGGGGAGGAGTTTGTGGCACAATATGACTAGAAGAAGGGATCGGTTGGTAGGACATGTTATGAGGCATCAAGGGATCACCAATTTAGTATTGGAGGGCAGCGTGGAGGGTAAAAATCGTAGAGGGAGACCAAGAGATGAATACACTAAGCAGATTCAGAAGGATGTATGCTGCAGTATGTACTGGGAGATGAAGCAGCTTGCACAGGATAGAATAGCATGGAGAGCTGCATCAAATCAGTCTAAGGACTGAAGACAACAACAACAACACCTGAAGAGGCGCTGCAAATCATGTGGTGTTGTTAGGAAAGACTCTCGCCTCAGTCGTCTGTCGCCATAGCCCATTTACGCCACATTTCGCCGTGCAGTCCTGACGGATAAGTTCGTCGTATGCCCCAGACTGATTTCTGCGGTTATTTCTCTCAGTGTTGGTTGTCTGTCAGCACTGACAACTCTACGCAAACGCCGCTGCTCTTGAGTCGTTAAATGAAAACTGTCGGCCACTGCGTTGTCCATGGTGAGAGGTAATGCGTGAATTTGGTATTCTCGCGCAGCCTTGACACTGTCGCTCTCCGAATATTGAATTCCCTAACGATTTCCCAGATGGAGTATCCCATGCATCTAGCTCCAACTACCTTTCCGCGCTCACAGTCTAATTCCCGGCTTGCGGCCATAATCACGTGGGAAACCTTTTCACATGGATCACCTGGATACAAATGACAGCTTCGCCAATGCACTGCCCTTGGATACCTTGTGTGCGCGAAACTACTGCCGTCTGTATACGTGCATGTCGCTATCCCATGATTTTTGTCACCTCGGTGTATATTGTAATTGTTGGTACTAAATATCTTGCAGAAAATAATACTGATTTAGCACTGTGTGACCATTTCTTTTTCCCTAACCTCAAAAAACAACTTTGTGGGAGGCATTTTACATCATCAGAAGCAGTAGAAAAGGCGATTCTGAAAGACTTTCCAAAAAATGATTTCAAGCATGCCTCTGCAGACTGGCAGAATCACCGTGAACAGTGCTACGTATCCAAATACTGTTATTTTGTGAAAGGTTGTCAAAATTAAAAGGCTGAGTAAAAGTATGGTTGACGTCATACATTCAGTTTTTGGCCCGTCACAAACTCTATGACCAGTGCCTAACGTGTACGTAGCCGTGTACCACATGTTGTTACCGTTCTGCCAATTCTCTAAATCACTATGGGACTTAACATCTGAGGTCAGCAGTCCCCTTGACTTAAAACTGCTTAAACCTAAATGACCTAAGGACATCACACACATCCATGCCCGAGGCAGGATTCGAACCAGTGCGGGTAGCAGCCGCGTGGTTTCGGAATGAAGCGACTAGAACCGCTCGGTCACAGCGGCCGGCTCTTCACCAACACCTGTAATTGGCTCCTGCTAAAGAGTGGGCTTCATTCTTATTAAATCACACTCACTAATTGCTGGTACAGACTGCTCCTAAACGGAGCCGACGAAAGTCACGGGAAAGATCATTTTGTTCGCATCTCGACACAGAGATCAACGATCGGCATGGGACCGCGAACATCGTCACTGGACCATGGAACAATGGTGGCGTGTAGCATAGTTCGCTGAATCCCCGTATCAAGCTGATTAGAGCGTCAGAATTTGGCATATGTCCAGCAATATGGATGCAATTAAACCTCTTTGCCGGGTCACATGGGCCAATCATGGGCACACGTTACGTGGGCATTCTTGCATCTGTTTCTGGCGCCATAGATTCGTGGTGAAATCTTCATGTTAGAACAGGACAGTGCGACATTGTTCTATGGTTGTACGCAGGTAACTTGATGAACACTCCAGTGACTGTACGTTGATGGCTTCGACCACCATATTACCCGATTCTAACGCAGTAGGGCACTTATGAGATTCTGTCGATACCGGTGCACGCTCGTTACCTGTTTATGTTGCACCAACTACATAAGAACAACAGTGGGTAGCTCTGCAAGCTAAGCGGATCAGTATCTCTGTCCCGTAAAGTCCATGTCTCTACATTTTGAGGGCTCATTGGAGCGACTCGCTATTGTCATCACATCGCGTGCATTCCCATTACCCAGTGTACGTGTAGAATAAGATATGTCGTTTTAGTGCATTGTCAGCTCTTTACAGATTCTTCACACGCTACGTTTAGATGTTAAGATCTGCCGGCTTTGTCGTCGCGATACCACACTTCAGCAATACTGTTATAGTTCTGGTCACCTGAATGTTGTCATACTGCTTTCCAAATACTGTTCCGCACAAGAAATTTTGGCATTGTGCCAAGTGGGGATGAATCCGAGACAGATGAATTATTATCATAGCGTGTAGAATTATAACCGCTACCACTCAAATCAGAAGCTGATAACATTATTTGATGCTGTGAGTGCATGTGCTTGTGAAGTTACTAACACCCAAAGTGACACTACTTTATCAAAAACATATGTTCAGATGGTTCTGAGCACTATGGCACTTAACATCTGAGGTCATCAGTCCCCTATAAGTTAGAACTACTTAAACCTAACTAACCTAAGGACATCAAACACACCCATACCCGAGGCAGGATTCGAACCTACGTCCGTAGCGGTCGCGCGGTTCCAGACTGTAGCGCCTAGAACCGCGTGGCCACAGCGGTCGGCTACATAATATGTAATCATCAATAAAGAGCGTGGTGACTAATACACAGTTAAGATGTAAAAAGCGAAATATTTTGTAATAAAAGTGATAAATAAAATGTGAAAATGATGGCGATACGCCAGCTGTAAGTACCATAATATTTTATAGCATATTTAGTTAAGCCATTTCCAAGTGTTTCATTTGTGGCTGTTTAGTCATCATCATATTATTTGTTTTTTATTTAAACAGCGATCTCCGCCACTCAGTATCGAAACATCTACTCCCGAATGTAAACGAACTGAAGATGGGCGCAAGCTCGAAACCACTCGTGTGTTAAATGATACGTAGCGGTTATTATTCTACACCGTCGCATTTATCTTTATATAATGATTACCGGTTTTCTTCAATTCCTGGACATGTTCAGATGCACTGTAGTTGCAGAGCAACCCGTCCGTTCTATGTGCTGCAGTTGTCACTGTTAATAAATTTCGGAGGCTGTCGTAGCGCATAAATCTGAAGGATTGGTCTGCAACCACAATGCGTCTGGAGATATCCAGAATTTGAAGAAAACCAGTAATCATTATAAAGATAAATACGAAATAAGACTGCAATACAAAAATTACAATAAAATTTCATTACTATCTCTCGCGTAACCGTTTTCTGCGCTTATAATTATTCATATACAGAATTCGGTACTCATACGAAAGGCCACACACGACTCACAAATGGCAGTAATGGCGAGATAATGGCGATACAAAAAATGAACTTTCTTTCATAATGCTGCTACACACATCTACAGTGTCTGGACTCCACCGAAACTCGTTGGTTCAGTTTCGCGACTCTACAACGACTCTGAATCAGCGCCCTCAATGCGGCAATAATGTAATCGATATGCAGCGTCATCACACAACCTCTGCGTTTACAAGCAACACAAAGACGAAAAATTATTGGATTTCCGATCGTCAGTTTTTTACACGAACTGCCCCTAGAAATTGGTTATTCCGATACTGGTTTAGTCAGGACGATTGTTGTTTCTCCTGGGTTAAATATAGGAGGTGAATAACTTCTTGGTGTCTAATATTTCATTTTCTCCTTCGCTCCATAAAAGCTCACTGCGTCCCAGTTAGCAGACGTATTCAAAAGCAAGTAGGAACATGAGAAGCCAAGAGCCTTTATGAAAGAATTGATCGTTCACGTGGAAGAAAATATCTTTTGTGGGAGAGGAAATCCGGAAGTTACAATCACATTTCCAGAAACGATATTGGATTATTTACATTTTTTACATTCTTAAAGTAGCGGGAATAAAAGGCAGGGAAAAATTGTAGGCATGATTTGTGCAGAAACTGCGCTGCGTTCATCAAAAGTCGAAGGACATGAAAAGGGAGTAGTAATTGAGACGGGAGTTCTCCAGTTATTCAGCCTTAGCATTGAGCAAGCAGTGAAGAAAAGCAAGAGAAGGTTTGAAAAGGGAATTAAAGTTACGGGAGAAGAAATAAAACTTCCGAAGTTTGTCGGCGATACTGTAATTCTGCCAGAGACGGCAAAAGGCTTGGAAAAACAGTTGAACGGATTGGCTGCTGCCTTGAAAAGATGTTTGTAGATGAATATCAACAAAAATAAAAAAAATGGTAATGGAATTTAGTCCAATCAAATCAGCCGATTCTGAGGAAATTATATTAAGGAATGGACCGCTAAATGTGGTAGAAGAGGGTTTAGGTAGTTGCACTGCAAGATAAATTAAGACGGCCGAAATAGAGAGATAATCAAATGTAGATTTGCAATAGCAAAAAAGTCCTTTCTGGAAAAGATAAATTTGTTAATTTTAACACAAATTTAAGTGTTCGGAAGTCTTTTCTGAAGGAATGCAGCTTTTTACGATAAACAGTTTATACAAGAAAAGGTTTGGTGAAGATTTGCAACAGAAGAATGGTGAAAATTAGATGGGTAGATCTAGTATGTAATGAGGAAGTACTTAATGTAATTGAGGAGGAACAATATGTACGTTACAGCTTGGATAAAAGGAGGGATTGGTTGATAAGCACACATCCTGAGGCATCATGACATCGTGAATTTGGTGATGAAAGAAAGTGTAGGAGGGTAAAAGTTGTAGAGGAAGACCAAAGCCTGGCTATAGTAAGCAGCTTAAAAGTACGCATGTTCCAGCAGTTACGCACAGATGAAGAGACTTGCACAGGAGCCGGCCGAAGTGGCCGTGCGGTTAAAGGCGCTGCAGTCTAGAACCGCGCGACCGCTACGGTCGCAGGTTCGAATCCTGCCTCGGGCATGGATGTTTGTGATTTCCTTAGGTTAGTTAGGTTTAACTAGTTCTAAGTTCTAGGGGACTAATGACCTCAGCAGTTGAGTCCCATAGTGCTCAGAGCCATTTGAACCATTTGAACTTGCACAGGAAATACTAACATCCAGTGCATTCTCGTTACCCAGTGTACGTGTAGAATAAGATGCGCCGGGCGGAAGACCACAACAACACAACGTAGCTAACCAGAATCATTTTTGGGAAGCAGGTCTACCAAAGGCGGATATGGGAGCTCCGCGTAAACACAGCATATGCTTACGGCACTCATCCGTGTCCTATCTGAGGCTGCGCATCGCCTCTATTGCCCCGTTGTCGGTGAAACGTTAAATCATATTTCTTCCTGTTACGAGTTTAGACGGCAGATTAAGCTAATAAAAGCGGACACAAAGAGTTAAGCAATGATTCCTCCCGCTCTCTGCGTGAGTGGAACGGAAAGAAGCCCAAATAACTGGTACGAGGGTCTTGTATTTCTTCTATCTCAGAGAGGCCATAAAGAAAAGACTAATGTACGTAAAAATTATTTTACCTGCATGTCTGAATGAACAGATACTGTTGGCTATAGACAGCCGTCCGAAACTACTTCGAAGGAAATTCGCTGAATGCGAAAAACTTGGATTGAGTTCTGTTAGGTCAAGAGTTTGACAGAGCACTGAAAGATCTGAGTCGAAACAAGGCCCGGGGAGTGGACAACATTCCATTAGAACTACTGACAGCCTTGGGAGAGCCAGTCCTGACAAAACTCTATCGTCTGGTGAGCAGGATGTATGAGACACGCGAAATACCCTCAGACTTCAAGAAGAATATAATAAGTTCAATCCCAAAGAAAGCAGGTGTTGACAGATGTGAAAATTACCGAACTATCAGTTTAATAAGCCACGGCTGCAAAATACTAACACGAATTCTTTACAGACGAATGGAAAAACTGGTAGAAGCCGACCTCGGGAAGATCAGTTTGGATTCCGTAGAAATATTGGAACACGTGAGGCAATACTGACCCTACGACTTATTTTAGAAGCTAGATTAAGAAAAGGCAAACCTATGTTTCTAGCATTTGTAGACTTAGAGAAAGCTTTTGACAATGTTGACTGGAATACTCTCTTTCAAATTCTGAAGGCGGCAGGAGTAAAATACAGGGAGCGAAAGGCTATTTACAATTTGTACAGAAACCAGATGGCAGTTATAAGAGTCAAGGGACACGAAAGGGAAGCAGTGGTTGGGAAGGGAGTGAGACAGGGCTGTAGCCTCTCCCCGATGTTATTCAATCTGTATATTGAGCAAGCAGTAAAGCAAACAAAAGAAAAATTCGGAGTAGGAATTAAAGTCCATGGAGGAGAGATAAAAACTTTGAGGTTCGTCTATGACATTGTAATTCTGTCAGAGACAGCAAAGGACTTGGAAGAGCAGTCGAACGGAATGGACAGTGACTTGAAAGGAGGACATAAGATGAACATCAACAAAAGCAAAACGAGGATAATGAAATGTAGTCGAATTAAGTCGGGTGATGCAGCGGGAATTAGATTAGGAAATAAGACACTTAACGTCGTAAAGGATTTTTGCTATTTGGGGAGTAAAATAACTTATGGTGGTCGCAGTAGAGAGGATATAAAATGTAGACTGGCAATGGCAAGGACAGCGTTTCTGAAGAAGAGAAATTTGTTCCAGTATAGTTTTAAGTGTCAGTAAGTCTTTTATGAAAGTATTTGTATGGAGTGTAGCCATGTATGGAAGTGAAACATGGACGATAAATAGTTTGGACAGGAAGAGAATAGGAGCTTTCGAAATGTGGTGCTACAGAAGAATGCTGAAGATTAGATGGGTAGATAACGTAACTAATGAGGAGGTACTGAATAGGATTGGGGAGGAGAGAAATTTGTGGTACAAGTTGACTAGAAGAAGAGATCGGTTGGTAGGACATGTTCTCAGGCACCAAAGGATCACCAGTTTAGTATTGGAGGGCAGCGTGGAGGGTAAAAATCGTAGAGGGAGATCAAGAGATGAATACACCAAGCAGATTCAGAAGGATGTAGGTTGCTGTAGGTACTGGGAGATGAAGAAGCTTGCACAGGATAGAGTAGCATGGAGAGCTGCATCAAACCAGTCTCAGGACTGAAGACCACAACAACAACAGCAACAACAACAGCAGCAGCAGCAGAAGCAGCAGGTATAGATATACTACCCACTGGTGACATATGAAAATTTGTACCAAATGGGGACTCGAACATGGATTTGTCGCATATTGCGAGATGCGGGAATACAGAGTATAAATGGGAGCATTTGGTTATAAATGTAGGAAACTATGGTATAGGGATGTAGACAGTGTCTCAGATGGAAGTTTGGGTCGGTCCGGGAGACGTACAAGGATAGCCTAATGGCTAATGTGAACGCTCGCGATCAGCAGCAAATTCCGATTCGAGTCCTGGCCCGGTACAGATTTTCACATGTCACCAAAGTACATCTATACCTGACACAACAGAAGCCGAGTTATTCGCATTCAGCGAATTTATTTCTAAAAATTGTTTTACTACTAAAAGTACGTACATTTATGGCTACATTTCGTCATAAACACCGTAACGATTGAGTCGTTTGTCGTATCTCTGGACATGCTTTCCGATACCCTTTTCATGAAATGTTGCCGCCAATGGCTTGACGTTATCTCGAAGTTCTTCATTGGTTTGGAAGCGTTGCCCTCCTAGCCACTTCTTCAGTCCACGGGAAAAGTTTGTCACTCGGCGCTAGGTCGTGACTTTATGGTGGGTAATCGAAAATGTGCCCCTGAAGTTGCTCAAGAAGACGTTGGACTGTACCAGCTCAGTGAGACTAGGCGTTGTCACAGATCAGATCAATTCCACAAGTCAGCAAGCCTCTTCTTTTATTTTGAATGGATCTTCACATTCTTGAATGAATTTCTGCTGTAATATTCCGTTCTTCTTGTAGAAATGAATAAAAGGTCTCTTCGGTCATAATTCATCGGAGGCAACGTTTTATGAAGAGGTATTGGAAAGCTTGTCTACAGGTACTACAAATGCCTCAGTAGTTACATGGTTATGTCGAAAAATAATCATAAGAGTAGTCAGAGGTCCATTGCTAGCGCACTCGAGCAGATGTAACTTCGATGGAATACTCACGCGCTGCCTGCGATGTGTAAGCTACAATAGAATCGCAGACCAGAGAGCAGTGTCGGCTGCAGTAGCAGCAGTGCCGGCAGTAGTAGTAGTAGTGGTAGTAGCTGGCAGTCGGGCTGTTGGGCCGGTCGTGGAGAGCGATGGCAGTGCCTGATCGATGTAGTATAAGGTAAAAGCAGCCGCGCACATATGTAATTTGTAACAACTGATTTTGTACTATTGTTATATCAAGTCCCATGTAAATGTTTTTAAAAAATCTTTTAATAATAATCTTTCTTATAAAGATAACTTTTGATAGTCATTCATCTGAATTTAAAGATTTTACTAATTTCTCCTGTCTGTGGTCATCCCTATTACCGTAAAGAAAAATCAGTTGTTTCTTTTTATACATAACAAATCTAGTGGCCAGCATTGCACTGAGGTGTGCCAGAAAAATTTCTTATAGGAGCAGACATATAAGCGTTATCCAGCGACTTCATTGAGGTAAGAATTTTCAATTTGTTCTGGGTGATCTTTCAGGACCAGGACGCAGCACTGTTGACGTCCAAAATTTACCAGTTTAAATTCACAGTCAGTTAATTATTGGAAGGTTATATGTGAGCGACAATTTTATTGAGAGGTTAGTCACATGTTATTACTCCAAGTTAACGGAAGTAAACTGTTGGGAGGTTACGGAGTACCTAACTTTTAGTAATAAAATAATTTTCGTGCACACTCGTCTTTTATTTGTGGCCTGTCACAGGATGAAAAAAAAAATCGCTGCCATGCATTTCACATTCGTTTTCAGAGTAGACAAGTAGATGCAGATGCAGAAGTAGTACTTCGAGACAATTCTGTATGAACCGTTCCCTGCACTGTTATATGCGTCTGATCCTGAAGTTTCAATTAACTGCTAAATTCTCTCTTAGCCTAGTTGGGGATGGTGGATTCTGGTTGAAATATGTGTGAAAGTTGATTGCAAGAAAACTTATCAGAGAATGTGAAACTGGTTTTCCTGAAGATCTACTATGCAAACGACTGTTATTTAATGGCTGATTAACGTCACGAGATGGCCCAATACAAGCACTATATGTTCGCTGTCAATCACCTGTCACTGATATGAGAAGAATTGTTAGACTGGTCATTAGTAAGTGTGGTATCGGCACCAGACTGTATTCTTACTCGTTCCTAAACTTTTCCGCGTGTTAAGTGTGATATCAGTTTGCGATATGCAGACAGCAGATCCCATGAAGTGCCCGATAAAAAGATGCGATAGGTATGTGCATCGCTGATTGCTGTTTGGAGTACTGACACTCACGCAGTGCGAAGTTCTGTAGGGAAGTTGCCAGCTATCGAACGTTAGAGATCGAATATCCTGTTGAACATGTGGCTAATTATCTCGTTTCTCATTGTACGTTTTTATGTAAACACTCTTCATTTTGCACATTTTCTCATTTGACTGTTGATGGTGGGTTTATCCCGAAACATGTCGATTTGTTTTTCTTAGCGAGTCGATAACAACCATTAAATTGGCATTTAGCTGAAGTATAGCAACTCAGCAAGCTTTCTACTGCCATATACTCTTGCGTGGCAATGCCTGAGATGATTTGAAACGAACAGTGAAGGAAACTGCTCATCATCTGCTTAGTACCAAACGCGTAGGACACGTCATGGTTATCGCAGAGCCCCAGTTTAACATGGCAGGTTTACTTACAAGGGAACCTCCCCGTCGCACCCCCCTCAGATTTAGTTATAAGTTGGCACAGTGGATAGGCCTTGAAAAACTGAACACAGATCAATCGAGAAAACAGGAAGAAGTTGTGTGGAACTATGAAAAAAGTTAGTAAAATATACAAACTGAGTAGTCCATGCGATGACAGGCAACATCAAGGACAATGGGAGTAAAGGAGCGCCGTTGTCCCGTGGTTAGCGAGAGCAGTTACGAAACGAAAGGTCCTAGGTTCAAGTCTTCCCTCGAGTGAAAAGTTTAATTTTCATTTTCAGTTTATGTGACAAACTCTTATGTCTTTATCACTTTTTTGGGAGTGATTATCACATCCACAAGAAAATCTAAATCGGGCAAGGTAGAAGAATCTTTTTACCCATTCGCTAAGTGTACAAGTTAGGTGGGTCGACAACATATTCCTGTCATGTGACGCACATGCCGTCACCAGTGTCGTATAGAATATATCAGACGTGTTTTCCTGTGGAGGAATCGATTGACCTATGACCTTGCGATCAAATGTTTCGGTTCTCATTGGAGAGGCACGTGCTTTCGTCTACTAATCGCACGGTTTTGCGGTGCGGTCGCAAAACACAGACACTAAACTTATTACAGTGAACAGAGACGTCAATGAACGAACGGACAGATCATAACTTTGCGAAAATAAAGAAAGTAAAATTTTCAGTCGAGGGAAGACTTGAACCAAGGACCTCTTGTTCCGCAGCTACTCACGCTAACAACGGGACCACGGCGCTCCAGAGATTATATAATCCTTGATGTTGCCTATCTTGCGCATGGACTACTCAGTTTGTATATTTTAATAATTTTATTCATAGTTCCCCACAACTTCTTCCTGCTTTCTCGATTGGTCTGTGTTCAGTTTTTCAAGGCCTACCCACTGTGCCAACATATAAGTAAATCTGAGGGGGGTGCGATGGGGAGGTTCCCTTGTTAGACAAATACCCGCATGAAGGCGGTTAAGTGATCTCCATGTCGGCCAAGGCACGTTATTTCCTAAGGGTAGCTCTTCTTTTAAGCGTTGAAGACTCTCTTCTGCCTTTGACTTCACTAGGGGAATGGTACTTGAGGTAAAGCTTTATCTACTGGGAAGACGTTGAGCAACAGGTTCATGCCCATGCAGTGGGTGTCTGTCATTTGCGTTGATTTCGCTCCTCTTGGATTTGGCTGTTACTATCCATCTGATGTTCGGCCAGGACTTGAATCTTCTCTGTTGGAGTTGGTTCCAAATTTCTTGTCGGGTGGCGACAAGTATGGTGAGGAGCAAGGTCAACGTGTTTCGAGTGGCAAGATTGGTACCAGACAGTGGAAGCATATTCTCCTAACGGGCAATTCATTTGGGCTTGCTCCCCAAAGTTTTCTTTATATACTGTTTCGTGCTGCGACCTTCATTCTGACACTGTGTCATTTCTTCTTGAATGTCAGACTAAATAACGCCGAACTATTTAGGATAGAGTTGTGTTATAGAGGGGTTTCCAGCCACGAGACTTTTAACTTGTACCTCAGGCTGTATGCTTCGTAATACTCTTCCAGGTCGCCAAGAGTAGACGAAAGTTATCTTTCGACGCGTCCAAATGTCTTCTGCTGGGTCGAGATGGCCACGTCGCTGGTATAAATAAATGAGGTGCAGCCTTTTTATATGGTTGGTCATTGGTGGAGCAGGCCGCGGTGGCCAAGCGGTTCTAGGCACTTCAGTCGGGAACCGCGCGACTGCTACGGTCGCAGGTTCGAATCCTGCCTCGGGCATGGATGTGTGTGATGTCCTTAGGTTAGTTAAGTTTAAGTAGTTCTTAGGGGACTGATGACCTCAAATGTTAAGTCCCACAGTGCTCAGAGCAAATTGTCATTGGTGAAAATACCCTCAATTACCGTTATTTAGAAGAGGTTTCACCTCCGTGCAATGCTACCCTCCAGACAAAGACCCTCAGAAAAGATTTTCTAAAGTAAATTTATATTCGATGTTAAAAATTTTCCCTTGTTTCAATAAGGCTTTTCTTACCACTGCCATTCTACGTTGTACGTATTCTATTTTGGTCATCAGTTATTTTACTGCCTACATAACACAGCTCACTTAATATTTTTCGTGTCTCATTTTCTTATGTAATTCCCTCAGTAATGTCTAATTAGCCCGACCGGTTGGCCGTGCGGTCTAACGCACGGCTTTCCGGGCAGGAAAGAGCGCCTGGTCCCCGGCACGAATCCACAAGGCGAATTTGTGTCGAGGTCCGGTGAACCGGCTAGTCTGTGGATGGTTTTAAGGCGGTTTTCCATCTGCCTCGGTGAATGCGGGCTGGTTCCCCTCATTCCGCCTCAGTTACACTACGTCGGCGATTGCTGCGCAAACAAGTTCTCCACGTACGCGTACACTACCATTACTCTACCACGCAAACGTAGGGTTTACACTCGTCTGGTGTGAGACGTTCCCTGGGGGTCCACCGGGGGCCGAACCGCACAACAACCCTGGGTTCGGTGTGGGGCAGCGGAGGGGTGAAGTGGACTGCGGTAGTCGTCGTGGGGTTGTGGACCACTGCGGCTGCGGTGGGGACGGAGTCTCTCCGTCGTTTCTAGATCCCCGGTTAACATACAATACAATAAAATACAACACAATGTCTGATTAAATTCGACTACATTCCATTATCCTTCTTTTACTTCTGTTGACATTCATCTTAAAGCCTCTTTTGAAGCGACTATCCGTTGTGAAAGTTAGCATCAGATATAAATGGGAAACTGAGAAGCGATTTCGTCAAGAACATGTTGCGAACTTTGGGGTAATGGATTAGGATCTGGCCGTATTTATGATGGGGGAATGGGCTCATGAGGTCGAGGTTGGTGCGCAGCGCGACCCTGGATTGGGATTAGACAAGGATATCTAGACAGGAGAATCTGAGAGGAAGTGGCTCTGGGAGTATTTTGCTTTGGCATTAAACTGAAACACATAGTGGGCAGCCAGTGGCCCGTGTAATTAGTTGGCTGATACGAGGTCGGCTCTCCGAGTGGCCGTATCTTCGGCAGCCTTCGGTGTCCTCTCACATTTTTAATTGGTAAATAATTAAAAATTTTGTGTAAGTCAATGACTAGTTAAACTGGCCCTGAACTTAGCCCCGAATTTGTACAGAACGTTGGATAAGAAAAACCACCGGTAAGAAACGAAAATTGTTCAGAAGGATGTTGGAATCATTGGTAAGTGCGGTGAAGTCGGTATACGTACCTCTAATGTGATCAGTGTTACCTTCAAGATGACAGTGAAGTCGAATTTGATGCGCCGATATTTTCTTAGTTTGGATTTGTAGGTAAATTATTAAATGAAATAGTAGACCTACAGTTATTCCTCTCCAGTTTATTTATAGCCACACGCGTTTCGATTCCTTTACTTGTGAAGCATCTTAACAAAAGAAGCGAAACTCATATGGCAGTAAACAAACTGCCTTCAATTAGTTTGGTTTACGGCACCACGTGTTATCATACAATCTTACCATTGGTTGCACCACGTTATTTAACTATATTCACCACTTCATTAAAAAAAAAAGAAAACTTACGTGATGGTGTAGTTTGGTTTGTGGGGCGCCCAACTGCGCGGTCATCAGCGCCGGTACAAAGTCTCAATTTTTTTCACAGTCCAATTTTTTACATGGTCCAATCTAGTCACTGTCACAAATGATGATGATGATGATGGTGATGGTGATGGTGATGGTGATGATGATGATGATGAAGAAGACAACACAAACACCGATTCCCCGGGCGGAGAAAATCCCCAAGCCAGCCGGCAGTCCGGGACCCCATGATCCATAGGTAGCAACGCTAACCACTTTTTTTATCTCATTTTGTCCGATACTGTTCGTTGGATTTGTTCGGTGCGGACGTCCCATGACACCCGTTCAAGTTCATCGATCTATTCACTCAGATTTTTTTTTTTTTTTTAAAGTTGCAGAGGACAGCTATTCCTCTGACCGAACACGCTGAGCTATCGCGCCGGCCACCACTAGACCACGAGCTGTGGAAACTTATGTGATGATTTTCTCTTTTAATAGTCACGCCTACGTTATGCCCTCAGTATTCTGTCCAAGAAGTCTTAATAATCTCAAAATTTTTGTAGCACTCTCATGTCTTCCTCCGTTCTCCACTCAGTTCCACCAGTCTTGCTTCCCCGGCCGTTCTCCTACTGTGTTTGTTGCGTTGAGACGCTGCCTTGGCGTCCACACTCGCAGCGTTATGTCCCTGCGTCACACGCAGAAGAAGCTACTTCATTTCATGAAGTAGCAAGAAGTCTTTGGTTTTAGCAGTTTCTTACATTCACCGAGAGTACTGTCAAAGTATATTTTTATTCAACTTATTCACGATATATTTTTCTTTCAACAAGAACTTACCCTTTTCTTTTCACGAAATAGAGAATTTCATTTTACTTATCATTTTCTAAAAAAAGAAGGAAATCGTATGATGCATGATCTTATTTCCTTGCTGATCGCCATCACCCACGTCTGGACAGCCTTGGTCAAATTGTTACCATCCTTCCACTGTGGCTACACGCTACATTGCATTTAGTCCACATACCGCCAGAATCTCACCGTTTTGCGTTTTGTCCAGAAGAAATTTGCTGTCCCGCGTACTTCAGTTTTGGAGTACGTTTGCAGCTGTCGCGCCATTTCACTCCCACATTGCGATGCACCTGTTATCTGTACCGCAGCTGGACTGTGACTGCAGGAAATGCGGAATGTGTACTCTCTTCTGACAACACACTTCTAATGTTGCGTAAGATTTTTAGAGTGAGATGACATGTGTAACTTACTTTCTGAAGTCGCTAAGTATGTGACGTACTTACAAAACTAGATAAGTACTTTTACACGGTACCTAACAATGTACATGTTGCACAGATGCTATATGAGTTGGTTGAGTTCCTTATATATATTGTAGTCTCCTTAAAACTCAAGCTATGTTTAATCTTTGTTTCCTGTTGTTTCAGGTAAGCCACAATGGACGATCGACACGCCATCCTACTACAACAGCTCAAAGTCCGGAAAAATCTCAGAAGCACTGATTCACAGCAAGTTGTTACTAGTGTATGCGGTCATCACAGTGAATCAAAGTAATGCGCTGAGATATCGACGTGATGACTGCAGAATTCAGGACCGTCTATATCCAGGTAGTCAGACAACAAAGAATTAAGATGCATCGTGCATTGAAGGACTCATCCAGTACGGCGGTTGTGTCACCACGAGACAGATCATGGAGCACACAGGTATGTCTAAATAATTTGCGTCAACGCTAATGGAACGTTTACGATCGCTGACCTCTAAACTATCAGGATGGAGTATTGTTGTCTTGGAGCATAGAACTTTCGCGTAACTACTGATTCGGCTTGCCTGTATCGTCTGCTACACTGCTACCCTGTTAAGAACGACATACTTATTTCTGGCCATAAACGTTATGCCGTTGACTGCAGAAGTACCTAAGGTGTGGAGCTACTTGTTCGGTGCTACACTCCTGGAAATTGAAATAAGAACACCGTGAATTCATTGTCCCAGGAAGGGGAAACTTTATTGACACATTCCTGGGGTCAGATACATCACATGATCACACTGACAGAACCACAGGCACATAGACACAGGCAACAGAGCATGCACAATGTCGGCACTAGTACAGTGTATATCCACCTTTCGCAGCAATGCAGGCTGCTATTCTCCCATGGAGACGATCGTAGAGATGCTGGATGTAGTCCTGTGGAACGGCTTGCCATGCCATTTCCACCTGGCGCCTCAGTTGGACCAGCGTTCGTGCTGGACGTGCAGACCGCGTGAGACGACGCTTCATCCAGTCCCAAACATGCTCAATGGGGGACAGATCCGGAGATCTTGCTGGCCAGGGTAGTTGACTTACACCTTCTAGAGCACGTTGGGCGGCACGGGATACATGCGGACGTGCATTGTCCTGTTTGAACAGCAAGTTCCCTTGCCGGTCTAGGAATGGTAGAACGATGGGTTCGATGACGGTTTGGATGTACCGTGCACTATTCAGTGTCGCCTCGACGATCACCAGTGGTGTACGGCCAGTGTAGGAGATCGCTCCCCACACCATGATGCCTGGTGTTGGCCCTGTGTGCCTCGGTCGTATGCAGTCCTGATTGTGGCGCTCACCTGCACGGCGCCAAACACACATACGACCATCATTGGCACCAAGGCAGAAGCGACTCTTATCGCTGAAGACGACACGTCTCCATTCGTCCCTCCATTCACGCCTGTCGCGACACCACTGGAGGCGGGCTGCACGATGTTGGGGCGTGAGCGGAAGACGGCCTAACGGTGTGCGGGACCGTAGCCCAGCTACATGGAGACGGTTGCGAATGCTCCTCGCCAATACCCCAGGAGCAACAGTGTCCCTAATTTGCTGGGAAGTGGCGGTGCGGTCCCCTATGGCACTGCATAGGATCCTACGGTATTGGCGTGCATCCGTGCGTCTCTGCGGTCCGGTCCCAGGTCGACGGGCACGTGCACCTTCCGCCGACCACTGGCGACAACATCGATGTACTGTGGAGACCTCACGCCCCACGTGTTGAGCAATTCGGCGGTACGTCCACCCGGCCTCCCGCATGCCCACTATACGCCCTCGCTCAAAGTCCGTCAACTGCACATACGGTTCACGTCCACGCTGTCGCGGCATGCTACCAGTGTTAAAGACTGCGATGGAGCTCCGTATGCCACGGCAAACTGGCTGACACTGACGGCGGCGGTGCACAAATGCTGCGCAGCTAGCGCCATTCGACGGCCAACACCGCGGTTCCTGGTGTGTCCGCTGTGCCGTGCGTGTGATCATTGCTTGTACAGCCCTCTCGCAGTGTCCGGAGCAAGTATGGTGGGTCTGACACACCGGTGTCAATGTGTTCTTTTTTCCATTTCCAGGAGTGTATATTGCAACATTTAATTAGATAATCCCCACATAATCGGAATAATTGCTTCCTTCACAAAAACTAAGGCTTTTACAGTCTTTATTGCAGTTTTGATCCTGTAAATGGTAACAGAAAATTATGACTAACTTATTAAATTAAAATTCTGAAAATGCGTTTACTGGGTATATTCAGAAGCAAATTGTGCAACGCTTGTAATACTATCCTCGAGATACGATGTCTGTCATGTACGTCACCTATCGTCGAAATGGACCAAAAAAAATAAAAGCTGCAGTTTGCAGCCGCGTACAGCGGGAACCCACCCATCCCGAAGTAAAAGTGGGCAAAACTGTCGCGGAAGGTGACAAAAAATCATTGTATAGTGATATGCACTCGTACAGATGGCTGCAGTGTCGCGTACACAAGGTATAAAAGGGCATTGAATTGGTGGACCTGTCATTTGTATTCGGGTGATTCAAGAGAGAAGGTTTCCAACGTGATTATCGCCGTACGACGGGAATTAACACATTTTGAACGCGGAAAGCTGGTTGGAGCTAGACTTATGGGACATTCATTTCGGAAATCGTTAGGGAATTAAATATTCCGAGATCTGTAGTGTCAGTAGTGAGCCGAGAATATAACATTTCAAGCATTACCTCTCACCACGGACAACGCAGTGGCCAACGGCCCTCACTTAACGATCCACTGCAGTGGCCTATGCGTAGATTTGTCACTGCTAACAGACAAATAACACTGCGCGAAATAACCGCAGAAGTCAGTAGGAGAGAAAGGTAAGTTACCATGCAAGTAATGACCTTGGAACATAAATACCAACCGTCAGAACACAAAGGTTTAAATTCACATCACAAATTAAATGCAGAATCATATGCGTCGGGTCTTAATTACAAAAACAAGCACAAGTGATATTTGTCGATTGCAGCGCCATCCACCACGAGTGGAAAACAATGGTTTCAGCACCCCGTACGCATTTTTGGCATTGAATTCGAATATACAACAAAAGTAGTGGATTCCCATTTGAAAAAAAACAAAATTTACACGGGTCACGCAGCAGCGTCCCCTTTACTAACATTAACTTTTCACCTGGAACATTTCTTTCGTACGATGCGGCGTTTTCGAGATACTGTGTTTAGTTGACTCAAGTTAAAACAAACACAATGTATATGTATACATACCAAACAACCTGCCTATAACTTCTCCTCCCACTCTTAGCACTAATGTGGGCGTCCTCTACATGTCACTCTGAAACATAAAAGTGATTTCTTTATAATTATAATTCTGCATACACTCCTGGAAATGGAAAAAAGAACACATTGACACCGGTGTGTCAGACCCACCATACTTGCTCCGGACACTGCGAGAGGGCTGTACAAGCAATGATCACACACACGGCACAGCGGACACACCAGGAACCGCGGTGTTGGCCGTCGAATGGCGCTAGCTGCGCAGCATTTGTGCACCGCCGCCGTCAGTGTCAGCCAGTTTGCCGTGGCATACGGAGCTCCATCGCAGTCTTTAACACTGGTAGCATGCCGCGACAGCGTGGACGTGAACCGTATGTGCAGTTGACGGACTTTGAGCGAGGGCGTATAGTGGGCATGCGGGAGGCCGGGTGGACGTACCGCCGAATTGCTCAACACGTGGGGCGTGAGGTCTCCACAGTACATCGATGTTGTCGCCAGTGGTCGGCGGAAGGTGCACGTGCCCGTCGACCTGGGACCGGACCGCAGCGACGCACGGATGCACGCCAAGACCGTAGGATCCTACGCAGTGCCGTAGGGGACCGCACCGCCACTTCCCAGCAAATTAGGGACACTGTTGCTCCTGGGGTATCGGCGAGGACCATTCGCAACCGTCTCCACGAAGCTGGGCTACGATCCCGCACACCGTTAGGCCGTCTTCCGCTCACGCCCCAACATCGTGCAGCCCGCCTCCAGTGGTGTCGCGACGGGCGTGAATGGAGGGACGAATGGAGACGTGTCGTCTTCAGCGATGAGAGTCGCTTCTGCCTTGGTGCCAATGATGGTCGTATGCGTGTTTGGCGCCGTGCAGGTGAGCGCCACAATCAGGACTGCATACGACCGAGGCACACAGGGCCAACACCCGGCATCATCCACAGGACTACATCCAGCATCTCTACGATCGTCTCCATGGGAGAATAGCAGCCTGCATTGCTGCGAAAGGTGGATATACACTGTACTAGTGCCGACATTGTGCATGCTCTGTTGCCTGTGTCTATGTGCCTGTGGTTCTGTCGGTGTGATCATGTGATGTATCTGACCCCAGGAATGTGTCAATTTAGTTTCCCCTTCCTGGGACAATGAATTCACGGTGTTCTTATTTCAATTTCCATGAGTGTATTATAGTTAATATTTCCAATTTGGAGATATATAAGCATTATAACATACTACATGAAATAAGACATTCTTTAAAATGACAGAGTATGCATTATAAAGTGACGCACGTAATAACTAATTTTTAAGAAGATCATGCATAACTTGATGTTCCCTATTCAGACCGGATTGCATCAAATACAAGAAAAAGCTGGATATAAATTTTAAAACAACTACAGATAGCTCAATAGGCGTATGTAAGAAGATATATCCCCCTCAGGGGTGCAGCATTCGTTTGCTGGGTACGGGCTTGGTGACCCCCGTGTTCCTTAGCTGGGGACTCGTAAGCATTCCAGTCCTCTATCACTGTAAGCTCTGGGCATGCTTGAACGACCTCCGTGCGGCGCGGCGATAGTACTTTGTGCATCACAGGGAACCGGGATTTTGGCTTGACCACCCGGATTGCGAAGATCCTAAAAACCTGTACTAAAAAACTCTTCAGTCTCAAGGTGTGCTGCGCGCTGATGAGATACATGGCTGTAAGGTGGAACAGTCGTTAGCGGGCAACCTCTGGGGATTCTGCCGCACTTCAGTTGTATAAGGCTTACCTCGGCACGCGGGGCTCTGCCTAGATGGACTTTTTCTCCCTAGCCGCTCGTGGGAGCGAAATGGAACCCTCTAAATTATCTCCTACTCCTCCCTGCGGAAAGGGTGGGCCGCTGGTAGGTACTAACAGCCAAATAAGAGGGCTCGTGAAGCCAGTCTCCAGGTGCAGGGGTTACACAGCATTTGTCACTGAATAGTAACAGAAGGCATGCTGCTGGCCAGAATGTGTTTCTGGTTGTGGAGGGAAAAAGAGGACAGCTTTGACAAGGGTTCGCCATTTTATATTCAAAAAGGTCTAGAGGGCATTGCAGGTACGCTGAAATCAGTCAAGTGATTGCATTACACAACACTGTTGATTGAAACTGCTGATTTCCAACAAGCCACCAACCTTCAGAAAGGTAACGAAGGTTGCTAGTGTCAGCACTAGTCCTTGCGTTTGTCAAGCTGCAGTTGTTTCAGAGCCCATAGGTCTCCCGACAATGTCAGACAAAATAACAGTAGTAACTACTGCGGGCCTCCCAGTACCTTCAAACCGAGCGAGGTGGCGCAGTGCTTAGCACACTGGACTCGCACTCGGGAGGACGACGGTTCAACCCCACGTCCGGCCATCCTGATTTAGGTTTTCCGTGATTTCCCTAAATCGCTCTAGGCAAATGCCGGGATGGTTCCTTTGAGAGGGCACAGTCGACTTCCTTCACCGTCCTTCCGAGACCGATGACCTGGCTGTTTGGTCTCTTCCCCAAACAACCCAACCCAGTACCTTCACGGATAGAACCTGGTAAAAAATCCGGCACTGTCTCCACCCTGCTTCAAAGCCATTGGACTGCAAAGCCTACCAGCAGCAACTATTTTGCCCCAAGGCTGTACTTTCAGCATCTGCGGGCCGTCCATCCCGGTGGAAAAACAGGATGATAGCGCAACCCATGTAATAAATGGCTCCCATACTACAGTGGAACATAAATGGGGTCAGAACTAATGTGGAGGAACTGAAACTCGTGGCACAGGCATATCCCCTATGCATGTGTTTACAGGAAACACATTTTAAAGCCACTGACACCCCTAGACTCTGAGGTTCTCAGAGGCCTTATAGAAAAACTCCCCTGCCAATTTCTCCTCGTGGGTGATTTCAGCGCCTATGATGTATTATGGGGTTCGGCCTATACCTGCCGCGAGGGTCGACCCTTGGAGAACTCTATCATGTCTCTGGAGCTGTGCATCCTCAACACAGGAGTCCAACTCATTTCTCGGCTGCTACTGAGTCGTCGAACACTCTTTCCGCTCTCCGGCCCTTTCAGACTCAGCACAGTCAGAGGCAACTGATGACCTTCATTCCGTGACTACTTTCCAATGTGGATCCATCTTCTGAATGCAGGATTGCTTGAACAGAAACCATCTAAATGGATGGTCAGCAGGGCTGACTAGACGCTGTTCAATTAACTGGCTGTGGAACGAAATTTTCACTCTACAGCGGAGTGTGCGCTGATATGAAACTTCCTGGCAGATTAAAACTGTGTGCCGGACCGAGACTCGAACTCGGGACCGTTGCTTTTCAGGGCAAGTGCTCTACAGCGGAGCTACCCAAGCACGACTCACGCCCCGTCCTCACAGTTTCAATTCCGCCAGTACCTCGTCTCCTCCCTTCTCGGCCCGGTTGGTTGGTTGGTTGGTTTTGGGGAAGGAGACCAGACAGCGTGGTCATCGGTCTCATCGGATTAGGGAAGGATGGGGAAGGAAGTCGGCCGTGCCCTTTCAGAGGAACCATCCCGGCATTTGCCTGGAGAGATTTAGGGAAATCACGGAAAACCTAAATCAGGATGGCCGGACGCGGGATTGAACCGTCGTCCTCCCGAATGCGAGTCCAGTGTCTAACCACTGCGCCACCTCGCTCGGTTTCTCGGCCCGGCACACAGTTTTAATATGCCAGGAAGTTTCATAACTGGCTGTGTTTGAACACTCCGACAGCGTCCCGGAATGGGTGGACCACAACACGCGAGTGATCCATCGCGCCGCTGACTTAAATACTCCAAAGTCTTCGGGTCAACTAAGGATGAGACTGTACTATGGTGGATTGATGAGTGCCGGTCAGTAATCCAGGACAGGCGTACGCCTCTTTGGTGGTTTAAACCCCGTCAGTATACTCCAAAGTCTTCAGGTCAACTAAGGAGGAGACTGTACTATGGTGGACTGATGAGTGCCGGTCAGTAATCCAGGACAGGCGTACGCCTCTTTGGTGGTTTAAACCCCGTCAGTCAGCAGACAACTACGCAGCCTTTCGAGTCACGAGAGCCAAGGATGCATCCGTCATTAAGGAGAGCAGTAAACGGTCATGGTAAGTGTTTCTGGACTCCATCAACCGCTCCACTTGTTCTGCAAAGGTATGGGAAGCCATCAGGAGGGTTTCTGGTAACAGAGTCCTTTACCAATAACAGCAGTGCTGAAGGAGGTGTGTCTCCAAACAACACCCAGAAACATTGCTCAGATCAGGCAGAGCATTTTGCATCAGCTACTGCTGATGCCAGCCAGGATCCTGCGTTTCGCCGCTACCTTGCAAGGCTGCAGGGAGGGGCAAGTTGGACTTCAGATCAAACAATTCTGAATATTACAACTGTCCTTTCTCCATGTGGAGCTGGAATCAGCACTACCTGAGACTTGTAATACTGCACCTGGACACGACCAAATCTGGTACTGCATGCATCGACATTTGCCAGTAGCATCAAAGGAAATCATCCTCAAATGTTTTAATTCTATATGGCAGACAGGCAGCTTCCCCAACTCGTAGAGACAGGCAATTCTGATACCTCTCCTCAAACCATGGAAGGACCGCCTATGTCCCAGTAGTTACCAGAGTGTCGCCTCAACTAGCCGTGTAGGAAAGCCCCTGGAGCGAATAGGTAACAGTCGCCTGGTCTGGTTGTTAGAGATCTGGCAGCTCCTTAGCCGCTCTCAGTGTGGATTCTGGAGATTTCGATCCGTTTTCGACAGCCTGACTTTACTGGAGGCGGCTATTCAACAGGCTCTCCTACATAGACATCACTGCCACTATTCTTTGGTATCTAGAAAGTGTACGGCACTACATTGAGACACAATATTCAGAGCAGTTTCATCAGTGGGAATTTCGTGACCACCTCTCGATCTGTATATGGTCCTTATTGTCTAAGCGCTTTTTTAGGTCCCGAGCTGATGACGTGCGGAAATGCTGTCGGACCGTTTTGAGCAGGAGAATGGTGTTCCTCAGACAGTGTTTTAAGAGTTACCCTCTTTGCCTTAGCGGTAAACAGTATCATGTCTACAGTAAGGAGTCTTGTACAATGATCCTTATTTGTGTTTTCTGTTTCTCGTACAGTGTTATAACAGCGACTTGTCAGTTGCAGCTTAAGTGCGTCTGATCCAGTTTTATAGGGCTTTTGTGCGTTCACGGCTAGACTACGGATGCACTGTGTACGGGTGAGCGAGGCCTTCTTAAGATTATCGCCGGCCGAAGTGGCCGTGCGGTTAAAGGCGCTGCAGTCTGGAACCGCAAGACCGCTACGGTCGCAGGTTCGAATCCTGCCTCGGGCATGGATGTTTGTGATGTCCTTAGGTTAGTTAGGTTTAACTAGTTCTAAGTTCTAGGGGACTAATGACCGCAGCAGTTGAGTCCCATAGTGCTCAGAGCCATTTTAAGATTATTGAGGCTGTCTACCATGCGCGGATTAGGCTGGCCACACGTGCTTGCAGGTCCAGCCCCACACCTGTATCTGTGGTGAGGCTGCGCAGCTGCCGCTCACCATCCGGTGGGAGCTCCTCATAGTGCATCAGGCATGTACGTTCCTCGCTTCTCCACTTCACCTAGGCACCATACTGTTGCTCGTCCACCTCTAGAACACATTTTCTCCAGTCTGTCATGAGCAACAAGGCGATTTGGGATCTGCGTGCGATATTTTCTGGAGACACTTGTTGTGGAGCAAATACAACCACAAATCCAGGTTTTTAATCGTCTGCTAGGCTGATTACTAAATAGATCCAGAGTAATTTTAGATTTAGAACAGTCCAGGAGAGATTGCGCTCCTGTATATATTTTAATGCTTTATTTTCTGCCATTTTAACTGAACACCACAACTCCTTTACGGATGGGTCGAAACACCGGGACTCTGTTGATTGCTCTGTTATTTGCCGCGATCGTGTCCTGAAGATAAGACCGCCTTGAGACTTTACTGTCTTCTCTGAGTGCCAGTCACTCTCTACAACGCATATACTCAGTAGATAAAGCAGTCTGGACTATATAGGACGTCTTCCTTCAACTACAACGGGTGGTGAAGCAGGTATCTTTCCACTGAGTGCCAGGACACATGGGGATTGCGGGGATAGAAAGGTTGGATGTAGCGCCCAAGAAGGGGTGTAGCCTTCCTCATTAATTTCAGTGTCCTGTTACCTTGCATGCTATCACCTCGCTGTTAAGCTACAGAGTAATGTGCCGATGGGAAAACGATTGGCCGGAAATGACTGACAGGAAGCTGCGTCTAGTAAAGCCCACTACGTGGCCGTGGCGTACCTTCTTTCGGCCACGACTTTGAGCGACAATTCACTAGACTGTGGTTTATTTTTGGAGGAGAGGGCAGCGGCAGATCTGCCAGCATATCTGCCCACTATTTTGCGTGACAGTGAAACGTGTGTGGTTAGTGTTTTAAGATTCTGAGATGTGCCCAACATGTTTCCAAAAATTTTAGGGAGATGTTCTTAATGTGTTAACAATGTGACTGGCTCACCTATGTTTTACAGCCAGTCATATTTCCCTATGCTTTTCTTTTAGTTATTCTGTTGTTTTACATCTGTTTTAATCTCTTGTATAGCACCTTTCACCCCTCTCCGTTGTATTAAGGCCTGAGGGATAGAGTGTGTGGGTCTACGCGACTGAGGTGGGAGTGAGTAAATGTGTGTCATTTTATAGGTTTCCTTCTCACTGCGTGTCAACAATTTTAGACATTTTATCCATATTCGTTTCTTTAAATATGTGTAAGAGCGCTGATAACCTCGGACTAGAGCGTCCGTAAGCTTCAAAACAATACACTCAACAAACACACACATACAGACACACACACACACACACACACGCACACACACACACGTTATGTCAACCATTGGTGACACTCTTCTTCCGGCAGCAGGATGTTTACGTTGCTGGTCACTGGCATGGCGGCGTCGACGCGGCTTGGACGGGACGGCACAGCAGTTCGTTTACGGTGGACAAGGACTCTCAGGCTGCAGATAGGCCGAGACTTACTAATCACGTAATATCCAGGAATATTTGGTGCAAATTTTACAGATTTTTGTATGGGCGCAAATTTCATTTGGTGAATTTTTCATACACTACTGGCCATTAAAATTGCTACACCAAGAAGAAATGCAGATGATAAACGGGTATTCATTGGACGAATATATTATACTAGAACTGACATGTGATTACATTTTCACGCAATTTGGGTGCATAGATCCTGAGAAATCAGTACCCAGAACAACCACCTCTGGCCGTAATAACGTCCTTGATACGCCTGGGCATTGAGTCAAACACAGCTTGGATGGCGTGTACAGGTACAGCTGCCCAAGCAGCTTAAACACGATACCACAGTTCATCAAGAGTAGTGACTGACGTATTGTGACGAGCCAGTTGCTCGGCCACCATTGACCAGACGTTTTCAATTGGTGAAAGATCTGGAGACTGTGCTGATTAGGGCAGCAGTCGAACATTTTCTGTATCCAGAAAGGCGCGTACACGACTTTCAACATGCAGTTGTGCATTATCCTGCTGAAATGTAGGGTTTCACAGGGATCGAATGAAGGGTAGAGCCACGGGTCGTTGCACATTTGAAATGTTACGTCCACTGTTCAAAGTGCGTCAGTGAGCGGTTCTAGGCGCTACAGTCTGGAACCGCGCGACCGCTACGGCCGCCGGTTCGAATCCTGCCTCGGGCATGGATGTGTGTGATGTCCTTAGGTTAGTTGGGTTTAATTAGTTCTAAGATCTAGAGCGACTGATGACCTCAGAAGTTAAGTCGCATAGTGCTCAGAGCCATTTTTTTGCGTCAATGAAAACAAGAGGTGACCGAGACGTGTAACCAATGGCACCCCATACCATCACGTCGAGTGATAAGCCAGTATGGCGTTGACGAATACACGCTTCCAAAGTGCGTTGGTCTCCGAGCTGATAGTCCATGCTGCTGCAAACGTCGTCGAACTGTTTGTGCAGATGGTTGTTGTCCTGCAAACGTCCCCAGGTGTTGACTCAGGGATCGAGACGAGGCTGCACGATCCGTTACAGCCATGCGGATAAGATGCCTGTCATCTCGACTGCTAGTGATACGAGGCCGTTGGGATCCAGCACGGCGTTCCGTATTACCCTCCTGAACGCACAGATTCCATATTCTGCTAACAGTCATTAGAACTCGACCAACGCGAGCAGCAATATCGCGATCCGATAAACCGCAATCGCTATAGGCTACAATCCGCCCTGTATCAAAGTCGGAAACGTGATGGTACGCATTTCTCATCCTTGCACGAGGCGTCACAACAACGTTCCACCAGGCAACGCCGGTCAACTGCTGTTTGTGTATGAGAAATGGGTTGGAAACTTCCCACATGTCAGCACGTTGTAGGTGTCGCCACCGGCGCCAACCTTATGTGAATGCTCTGAAAAGCTAATCATTTGCATATCACAGCATCTTCTTCCTATCGGTTAAATTTCACGTCTGTAGCACGTCATGCTCGTGGCGTAGCAATTTTAATGGCCAGTAGTGTATATCTGATTGCGTAATGTGGAGGTCCGAGTCCTCTGGGCTCGCTTAAGTGTTAGGAGACATTCAAAGACGTCAGGTATTCTCCCAGTACCAGTAAGTGGGAAATATTACTACCGGAAGTCCTGGCACAATGCGGCACTTTCCAGGGAAGTGTGGCCGATTAGAATACTCCCGTCTGAGTTAAAATCCGATCATACAGTACTGTGCATCAGGTCTGAGTGGTTGATGCTCCTCAACGCTTAAACGAATTTCGGTAGCTGCTTGGACCTCGCGAAATAGCGGAGTCCACCGGCAATCCTCTGGAAGTAAGAAGCATATCGTGGGCTCTGTGGGGAAGAGGGAGGAGGGGAGTTTGAGGGAGCAATAGGTATACTGCTCCATAACGTCACTGGTTTCTGATGTCGTAAGTTATGAATGGCTCTACGGTAAACGATAAAATACATTCACCGTGGAAATGAAACAAGAATAAAAAGTGCTTTCTCGTGTCAGAAGTGGGATTGAAGGGTCCGTCGGAAGGAAGTGCTGATCAACAAGAGGGTATTTTTAGTTATTGTTCAAATATGGTTCAAATGGCTATGAGCACTATGGGACTTAACATCTGAGGTCATCAGTCCCCTAGAATTTAGAACTACTTAAACCTAACTAACCAAAGGACATCACACACATCCATGGCCGAGGCAGGATTCGAACCTGCGACCGTAGCGGTCGCGCGGTTTCAGACTGAAGCGCCTAGAACCGCTCGGCACACCGGCCGGCTTAGTTATTGTACTCGTAAGTTAAAGTTTGGTCAAATTTAAAGGCGAGAACATAAATACTCTTACAGCGAGACAAAACAATTTATACAGAGTGGTCGGAAACAGTCTGAAAATCTAGTAAGGGTATTACAACCCGCCCTGTTAGCCGTCGGTTTAACGCACGGCTTTCCGGACTGGGAAGGAGCGCCTGGACCCCGGCACGAATCCGCCTGGCGGACTTGTTTCGAGGTCCGGTGAGCCGGCCTGTCTGTGGATGGTTTTTAGGCGGTTTTCCATCTGCCTCGACGAATGCGGGCTGGTTCCCCTTATTCCGCCCCAGCTACACTATGTCGGCGATTGCTGCGCAAACAAGTTCTCCATATACGCTTACACCACCATTACCACGCAAACATAGGGTTCAAATGGTTCAAATGGCTCTGAGCACTATGGGACTCAACTGCTGAGGTCATTAGTCCCCTAGAACTTAGAACTAGTTAAACCTAACTAACCTAAGGACATCACAAACATCCATGCCCGAGGCAGGATTCGAACCTGCGACCGTAGCGGTCTTGCGGTTCCAGACTGCAGCGCCTTCAACCGCACGGCCACTTCGGCCGGCGCAAACATAGGGGTTACACTCGTCTGGTGTGAGGGTGTGAGACGTTCCCTGGGGGGTGGGGGGGGGGGGGTCCACCGGGGGCCGAATCGCCTAATGACTCTGAAAATGTGGTTCGGTGTGGGGCGGCGGAGGGGTGAAGTGGACTGCGGTAGTCGTTGTGGGGTTGTGGACCACTGCGGCTGTGGCGGGGACGGAGCCTCTCCGTCGTTTCTAGGCCTCTGGTTAACACAATACAATAAATGGGTGTTGCAGGGTAGGTTGTGCTGAGAAATAATTCTTCAGAAAGAAATTCGATACGTTGCGCTGTGTTTCTGAGTTTTAGAGTTGCGGTTAACCAATCAGACCGTTGTGCTTGTAAATTCCAGCGGCCCGCCAGATGCAATTAATTTCTGTTGTTGTCATAGCGTAGATGATAGTTCGCAATACCGCTCAGGCTTTAGCTCGGGTTCGATGCTTACTCCGTCCAAGTCCAGTATCGTTGTCTTGTTCGGTTTTAGGAAACCAAACGAACAACACGTTTAGCGATACCGTATCTGGCGGGTCGCTTGAATTTGCGCGCGAAACGGCGTGATTGGCTAACTTCAGTGCTAATTAACTCGGAACGGCGCAGTATATCGAATTTTTTTCTTAACCATTATTTCTCTGCGCAACTTACCCTGCAACACCCTTAAAAGCTTTTCAGGCTGTTTCTATCCAGCCTGTATAGCAATCAGCATAGTCTAACTATAGCAATCAGCTTAGTCTAACCGTACACACGGAACAATGTGTTACTAACAGGTGGTGTGTTCGAAAACACAACAGTTAACTTGATCAGACGGACTTATACTAAACTGAGAGTTAGATCATGCTAACCCATTCAATTCTTATCATTTTTACCACAGTTTTATTAGGTCGCTTTCTTGTCAGTCTGTTTGGTACAAATTTTGCAGTTAATTTTAAACTAACTTCCCGATGAGCTAGAGGCGTGAAATTTTTAACATAGCTCAGAAGTGGATCACAATGCAATATTAACTCCCTTGCTTGTCTGTTTTGTAGTGGAGCGTTCTTCGTTTATCACTGTCATTTGCCGATGAGCTAGAAAATTGAAACTTTCAACATAGCTCAGAAGTGGATCACAATGCAATATTAACTCGCTTCCTTGTCCAGTGTGTGGTGGAGGGTACTTTGTGGATCACTGCCATTTCTCCCCATTCTCGTTCCAGTCGCGAAACGTTTGTGGGAAGAATAATTACTGGTACGTCTACGTATGAGCTCTAAATTCTCTAATTTTTACCCTCACTGTCTTTTCGCGAGATATACGTAGGAGGAAGCAATAAACTGGCCGTGCCAGGTGAAGAGAACCTCAAATAAACGCGAAATTTATCATATTTCTCTGCTGCAATCTCATCAAAATGTATGAAATTGATTGAAAAATTTCACACACACAAGACTAAAAATCAGGAAAATAATTGTGCAAATAAAATTTTTAATATATTACGTTTTTAAATCGGCCTAAAAATGTAAAGTAATTTCTCGTAGCACCATACAGATTTCTAAGCACACAGATAGCTCCAGAAATTTAACTTTCTGATAGCTATGAAAATACATGTAAGATTTATAACAAAAAAGAGGGACGTTTGCAGTCCATAATCGATGTATGAATAGTTCATCTGCTTCCTATCGTCTGTTGCATGCAACCCATGTTTTTTGTTTTAAATCTTACAAGTATTTCCATAGCTGCTAAAAGTTCAGTCAAAAATTTTCAGGACTATCTGTTTGTGTTTAGGAATCTGTATGGTGCTAGGAGAAAGTAATTTATATTTTTAGATGATTAAAAAGAAACGTGCCCTAAGAAAATTCATTTTTCATTTAATTAATTATTTTCGGTTAAGACAGTCGTGTTATGCAGCTTAGTGAGTTTACGCGTACTTGCGAGGCGGAAGAGTAACCGGTTTCGGAAGAATCTAGCTGTCATTGATGGATCTACAATGTACCAAAAATGAAGCCCTTACAAAGAGAATTTACCACTGTGTACAAATCCGCTTCTCAGTGATAAGATATACGTAAGCATTAGTTTACATAACGTTAGAATTTCTTATTAACATGTATACATGCCACCAATACAATGAGAGGACTTTCCACTCATAGGAAACGTCACCACGTTGGGTTGTCATTGTCAAACACATAAAAAAGAACGTATAATATATCCATTGCACTATTGCATCAGCTGTGTTCCCAGGAAGGAAGGTAAACAAATAGAGAGTGCAGGCATAGCCAAAGCACATCACAGGAAGAACTGAGCCGTTACGCAGCATATGGCAAAGGGAGCCGTTTGTGCGTTTGTGCGTATATATATATATATATATATATATATATATATATATATATATATATATATATATATATATATATATGTGTGTGTGTGTGTGTGTGTGTGTGTGTGTGTATGAAACCAATATAAAGTTAAGAATATACTATTCCCATGCACGAGCAGTTGTTACACAAGAGTCGGAAGTGTGGACGATGAAAGAAAGGGATATAAATTATGTAAGCGCATGTGATAGAAAAATTCTTTGAAAAATTTATGGGCCTGTGAGAAAGGCAGAAGGTTGGAGAGTTTGGAATTACCAAGAAGTACAACAGATTTTACAAGGGAAACTATTGTGTCTGCCGCTGGCGGCCACAAGAAAACAACCCAGGTATAGGGAACAAACAAGAGTTTACTGAACACAGTTTCCACAAAAATATGCTCCACAATGAAACAAAAGAAAGGATGAAAGAAAATGGATGCTAATTCTTCTGGATGTGAAACAAAATAAATGATGGTTCGAAAATAACGGAGAATCTTAGACATCCATAATCATAGAGTAAATAAATAACTTCGCTAATACTTGAACACACAATCTAAAATTCATAAGTGTTTCACTTCACGTTTAAAACCATAGTCCAAATCTGAGCTTCAGTCAATAAGAATAAACACTTAACAACTTCCGGTGTACTT
Source organism: Schistocerca nitens (assembly GCF_023898315.1). Classification (NCBI taxonomy): domain Eukaryota; kingdom Metazoa; phylum Arthropoda; class Insecta; order Orthoptera; family Acrididae; genus Schistocerca; species Schistocerca nitens. The sequence goes on from NC_064615.1 coordinate 953,373,701, forward strand.
CGCTGCAGAAGTATTAAGAGTCAACAGTAAAAAAGTAAGTCCAACAAAGATAGGAACTTCCAATCTGACACTACCTTGTCGGCTAGAAGAGAAACGGTACAATTATACCAAGTCTCAGCGAGCATATCACTGATCACTCAAAGTCCCAGCCAAGGAGGCGTTGTGCTGTCAAGAAGACGATGGCCCAGTCCTTGGTGTGGCGTAGTGGAGATCCTTAGGTTGGTGACTGTATTGAAACTGCTGTCCGGAGCTCGTGCGCCCGCCTAAGTGGATGCATATTAGCGGTCCTATTTTTGGCAAGGTGGCACATCGGATACATGAATAGCTGCGGTTGTCAACAACCTCCATCCTCGCCATGTACACTGGCTGGTGGCCGGGCCGGAGCGCTGTCGATGCCCTCTGGTGGCCTGGCCGCTGTGTTCTGGGTTTGCGAAGTCCCGCGTCGTCTTAACTGTAGTTGTTGAGCTTGCTGCAACCCGCATGATGTATATACTGTGGGTGGTGCTATCGGTGCCTGCCGTCTATGGCACCACGGCAGAAATATGTAGCAAAATTTACTACTTCTCAAGCAAAATGGCAGACGACAGAGTGTCCAAACGAATAATGAAAGACAGATTGTGTTCTAGGGGAAGGAAGGGACGACTAGGAGCTACATGGGTGGACAATGTGTTGACTGACCTCACCAAGATGGAGAGCCGAGGATGGATGAGAAAGGCAGAGAGCAGAGCTATATGGAGGGAGATTGTTGAATATACCAACGCTTATCAAGGGCTGTAGTGGGAAAGAAAAAGAAGAAATATGTATGAATAGCTATTTAAAGTGTAAAACCAACGACAGTACAGGCAGGTGCCAGACTGGGATTCACTGCAAGAATCCCCAGGAAGTGTAGTCCATCCACTGAAATAGGTATATTATCAAAACTCTCGTTCGGCCTAAAGTTGAATACTGCTCCTTGCGCAGGGGCGTTTACTAGGTAGGTCTGATAGAGGAAATGACGAGACCCACAGAAGAGCACCCCAATTCGTTAAGGGGTTCTTTTAGTAACCATAAAATCGGATGCTTATCTAACCGCCGTGGCAGACGCTACGAGGGAGATGTTATGCATCACGGAGAAGTTAGACCAACGGTACCGACCGGCCGCCGTGTCATTCTCAGACCACAGACGTCACTGCATGCGGATATGGAGAGGCATATGGTCAGCACACCGCTCTACCGGCCGTGCGGCAGTTTACGAGACCGGAGCCGCTACTTATCAATCAAGTAGCTCCCCAGTTTGCCCCCACAAGGGCTAAGTGTACCCCACTTACCAACAGCGCTCGGCAGACAGGATGGTCATCTATCCAAGTGTCAGCCCAGCACGACAGCGCTTAACTTCAGTGATCTCACGGGAACCGGTGTTACCACTGTGTCGTGCTACTTATACTTCACGGAAAAGACGAGAAGTTACAGACGTTCGGGCTTACCAACAGCTGTGTTTTCCCGCGCACCTTTCGCAACGGGAAAAGAACAGCGGCCACAGCGACATGGGTGCACGATTTATCCTCCGCCGCTGACCATACTCTGGCTTGCCGAGCGCTGATATAAACGTACAGGAGATGAGTAAAGCGCGTCCGCAACCCTAATCCACGAGTGAATGATTCAAAAAGTTTACGAGCAAGTTAATTGAATGCTACAGCAGCAAAACACAGACAGATGGCCTTCAAGCGCTTAGATAAGCACAAGAACCATATACTGTATGAGTTATGTGTTTGCTGACGATTGGTATAATACAACAGACGTTTGTGGAACCTCTTTTCCTGACGGCGGCACACTGGTTTGCCGCGCTCTGATCTTTGTACTATTTGATCAAGACCCATATATGTTTTGTCGTTGAAGTTCAAAATGGTTCCGAGCACTATGGGACTTAACATCTTAGGTCATCAGTCCCCTAGAACTTAGAACTAGTTAAACGTAACTAACCTAACGACATCACACACATCCATGCCCGAGGCAGGATTCGAACCTGCGACCGTAGCAGTCGCGCGGTTCCGGACTGCGCGCCTAGAACCGTGAGTGTCGTTGAAGTACTCGACAAGTTTCTTTCAAATGCCACTGAAAAAGTATGTGGCTCCATTAGAGGAAAGAATGAAAGTCGATGTCGTAATTCGCCGTCTATAAACGATTAAAATTACTTCCGAACGTCAGTAAATTCGCCGTACTGCCCGCTGTAACTTGGCGAAACCGCATCTCGATGTATTTACTGATACTGGATACATGTGGGGTGTCCTGTGTTAGGTACCTCGCCTTGTACATGCGCACTGCGTTACATTCATTTATTTTGCGTGTTGATTGCCTATATTCAGGCCAAGCGTCGATGCTCAACAGACCATCCTGCAATTAGCTACAATTTTCTGCTGTTGCGACTTATCTACATACAACAGCACCATCGGGGAACAGCCTGATGGAGCTTCTGTACTGTGAACGTTGCTGTGTCTTTGCCTTTTGAAAATTTTTTCAGAAGTTGTAGCAGTTTAAGGTAACTTCAGTTGAGAGTCACAACAGAAAAAGAACACTTCAAGTTGCCATGGAAATAAATCCAGTTTACTAACTTTAATTAAACCTCGCCAAGTCCATCTCTTGAACCAAACATCTCCAGCTAACCTCGCATCGGACGGACGAACGGACCGATAATAATTGTCTGAAAATAAAAGATTAAACTTTTCACTCGAGGGAACACTTGAACCAAGGACCTCTCGTTTCGCAGCTGCTCACTCTAACCACGGGACCACGGCGCTCCTTGATGTTGCCTATCTTGCGCATGGACTACTCAGTTTGTATATTTTGCTTATTTTTTTCATAGTTCCACTCAACTTCTCCCTGTTTTCTCGATTGATCTGTGTTCAGTTTTTCAAGGCCTATCCACTGTGCCAACTTATAACTAAATCTGAGGGGGTTGCGATGGGGAGGTTCCCTTGTGAGAAGTAGCGGCTCCGGTCACGAAAAGTGACAACGGCTAGGGGGGAGCGGGGTGCTGACCACATGCCCTTCCAAATCTGAATCCAGTAACGCCTGTTGGTGAGGAAGATACGACGGTCGGTCGGTACCGTTGGGCCTTCCGAGACCTATTTGAACGGAGTGTACTTCAGTTTTGCTGGCGTTGCTGCTTCCGACGTTATCCACTCCGTGCAAAGCTTCTTCTTGCTCGAGAATGACCCGACTGAAGGTTTCAAGATTCGCTGGAATTGTCCTTTACCACTGAAACGGTGTGTTGTATGTTAACCGGGGACCTAGAAACGACGGAGAGGCTCCGTCCCCGCCGGAGCCGCAGTGGTCCACAACCCCACGACGACCACCGCAGTCCACTTCACCCCTCCGTTGCCCCACACCGAACCCAGGGTTGTTGTGCGGTTCGGCCCCCGGTGGACCCCCCAGGGAACGTCTCACACCAGACGAGTGTAAACCCTACGTTTGCGTGGTAGAGTAATGGTGGTGTACGCGTACGCGGAGAACTTGTTTGCGCAGCAATCGCCGACATAGTGTAACTAGGCGGAATTAGGGGAACCAGCCCGCAATCGCCAAGGCAGGTGCAAAACCGGCTAAAAACCATCCACAGACTGGCCGGTTCACCGGGTCCGCAGTCGTGGTCATGCGGTAGCGTTCTCGCTTCCCGCGCCTGTGTTCCCGGGATCGATTCCCGGCGGGGTCAGGGATTTTCTCTGCAAAAAATTGGTTCAAATGGCTCTGAGCACTATGGGACTCAACTGCTGAGGTTATTAGTCCCCTAGAACTTAGAACTAGTTAAACCTAACTAACCTAAGGACATCACACACATCCATGCCCGAGCCGGCCGGTGTGGCCGTGCGGTTAAAGGCGCTTCAGTCTGGAACCGCGTGACCGCTACGGTCGCAGGTTCGAATCCTGCCTCGGGCATGGATGTGTGTGATGTCCTTAGGTTAGTTAGGTTTAATTAGTTCTAAGTTCTAGGCGACTAATGACCTCAGCAGTTAAGTCGCATAGTGCTCAGAGCCATTTGAGCCATCCATGCCCGAGGCAGGATTCGAAACTGCGACCGTAGCGGTCTCGCGGTTCAAGACTGCAGCGCCAGAACCGCGCGGCCACTTCGGCCGGCATTTTCTCTGCCTCGTGATGACTGGGTGTTGTGTGATGTCCTTAGGTTAGTTACATTTAAGTAGTTCTAAATTCTAGGGAACTGATGACCATAGATTTTAAGTCCCATAGTGCTCAGAGCCATTTGAACCATTTGGACCGGTACACCGGACCTCGACACAAGTCCACCGGGAGGATTCGTGCCGGGGACCAGGCGCTCCGTCCCGCCCGGAGAGCCGTGCGTTAGACCGCACGGCCATCCGGGCGGGCACGAAACGGTGTGTTAGTGGTACTATTAATTAGTACTTGCTGGCGCCCGGCCTACACTGATCGACAGTGCGTAGTGCAGTGGGTGTGGATACTACAAAGTGAGACGTGCCGCCGCACACCCGAGTAGTGAATGGGTGCCGACAGAGAGGAGAGAGAGAGAGATGACAGAGCAGGCTGCGTATTAATTGTGGCGCCGCACCCCGCCTGTGCTAAGCGACACGCCGCGCTGTCTGTAACTGCCTCGCGCGGGCCATTCAGACTGCGATGAGCTCATGCATTTTAATGCGGATGTGTCTGCGCGCCCGAGAGCATAATGGCGCGAAAGAAGAAAGGCCATTGTTAGGCGCGCCGATTCCGAGGAAGCTGCGCAGCCTCCACAATGGAGCGCGTACGCTGGTCGCCGGCGCGTCTTGGTGGCAGGGTGCAGGCGGCGCTCCTGCTTCGTAGCAGCGGGACCGCACGTCTTAAATGAACACAGCAGAATAACCGCTGTCACTGCGCGCGGCAGTCGTGTCGGCGGCCGCCGACTGACTTTCAATAGCGCCGCGTACGCCATGGAGCAGTGTCAATGGGTCTATTCCTCCGACTACCTCATAGCGTACCACACGGTACGGTCACATTAATATACACTACTGGCCATTACAATTGCTACTCCACGAAGATGACGCGCTACAGACGCGAAATTTAACCGACAGGAAGAAGATGCTGTGATATGCAAATGATTAGCTTTTCAGAGCAGTCACACAAGGTTGGCGCCGGTGGCGACACCTACAACGTGCTGACATGAGGAAAGTTTCCAACCGATTTCTCATATACAAACAGCAGTTGACCGGCGTTGCCTGATGAAACGTTGTTGTGATGCCTCATGTAAGGAGGAGAAATGCGTATCATCATGTTTCCGACTTTGATAAAGGTCGGATTGTAGCCTATCGCGATTGCGGTTTATCGTATCGCGACATTGCTGCTCGCGTTGGTCGAGATCCAATGACTGTTAGCAGAATATGGAATCCGTGGGTTCAGGAGGGTAATACGGAACGCCATGCTGGATCCCAACGGCCTCGTATGACTAGCAGTCGAGATGACAGGCATCTTATCCGCATGGCTGTAACGCTTTGTGCAGACACGTCTCGATCCCTGAGTCAACAGATGGGGATGTTTGCAAGACAACAACCATCTGCACGAACAGTTCGACGACGTTTGCAGCAGCATGGACTATCACCTCGGAGACCATGGCTGCGGTTACCCCTGACGCTGCATCACAGACGGGAGCGCCTGCGATGGTGTACTCAACGACGAACCTGGGTGCACGAATGGCAAAACATCATTTTTTCGGATGAATCCAGGTTCTGTTTACAGCATCATGATGGTCGCATCCGTGTTTGGCGACATCGCGGTGAACGCACATTGGAAGCGTGTATTCGGCATCGTCATACTGCCGTTATCACCCGGCATGATGGTATGGGGTGCCATTGGTTACAAGTCTCGGTCACCTCTTGTTCGCATTGACGGCACTTTGAACAGTGTTCGTCACATTTCAGATGTGTTACGACCCGTGGCTGTACCCTTCATTCGATCACTGCCAAACCCTATATTTCTGCAGGATAATGCACGACCGCATGTTGCAGGTCCTGTACGGGCCTTTCTGGATTCAGAAAATGTTCGACTGCTCCCCTGGCCAGCACAGTACCTGTACACGCCATACAAGCTCTGTTTGACCCAAAGCCCAGCCGTATCAAGGCCGTTATTAAGTCCAGAGGTGGTAGTTCTGGGTACTGATTTCTCAGGATCTATGCACCCAAATTGCGTCATAATGTAATCACATGTCAGTTCTAGTATAATATATTTGTCCAATGAATACCCGTTTATCATCTGCATTTCCCCTTCGTGCAGCAATTTCAATGGCCAGTAGTGTAACCACTGTCAGTGTTCGACATCGTGTGGAATAACCAATCATAGACGTCAAGTGGCAGCACTAGTAATGTAGGGTGTACGAGGTGCGACAATAAAGTAACGAGACTGATGTGAAAAAAAAATGTTGCTGACCATCTTAGTCAAGTTTAGTTTTGTCTCCTTCCAAGTAGTTCCCTTCTGATAGCACACACTTTTTCCAGCGCTTCTGCCATTGATGGTAACATTTCTGGAGCTCATCTTCTGTAATATCCTCCAAGACGCTCGTCACAACTTTTTGGACATCTTGTGTTATTTGAAAATGGTGTCCCTTGACCGTCGTTTTGACTCTTGGAAATAGAAAAAAGTCGCACGGAGCGATATCTGGTGAATGATGAGGCTGTGGTAGTACTGAAATTTGTTCTGAGGTTAAAAACTGCTGTACTGACAGAGCAGTATGGGATGGCGCATTATTGTGATGCACAATCCAATTATCAGCAATGTTGGCACGGACACGAAGAACTCTTTTACGAAGTCTTTCTAAAATATATTTGTAGTAATATTGGTTAAATGTATGTCCAGGAGGCACCCACTCTTTATGAACAATTCCTTTGGAATCAAAGAAGCACACACTTTTGACTTTGACAAGCGAGCTTTTTTCGGTCTGGGTGATCCCTTTGAGCACCATTGCGAACTTCGGCGTTTTGTCTCTGGATCGTACTGAAAAAACCAACTTTAATCACTAGTGATAGCACGGCTCAACAATTCTGGATTGATTTCCGTTTGCTCTAACAGGTCGGCTGCCACATTTTTCCGTGTCTGTCGCTGTTGTGATGTGAGATTTTTGGGGACCATTTTTGCACACATCTTTCTCATACTTTCAGCTATTATGACATGAATCGTTTCTCGATTGATGTTCAGTTCTTCTGCAATCATTTTCACGGATAATCTTCGATCAGATCGTACGAGTTCACGCACCCTGGCCAAGTTGACATCCGTCCGTGAGGTTGATGGTCGTCCATTGCGGTCTTCATCTTCAGTATTCTTTCTGCCTTCACTACCGGCCTGTGTGGCCGAGCGGTTCTGGGCGCCTCAGTCTGGAGCCGCACGACCATTACGGTCGCAGGTTCGAATCCTGCCTCGGGAATGGATGTGTGTGATGTCCTCAGGTTGGTTAGGTTTAAGTAGTTCTAAGTTCTAGGGGACTGATTACCTCATATGTTAAGTCCCATAGTGCTCAGAGGCATCTGACCCATCATCTGCCTTTACTTAACGTATTATGCCAACGAAAAACTTGAGTCAGGACATAACCGCCTCTCCAAAAGCCTTCTGAAGTTGACCGTAGGTTGTCGTCGCGTTTTCACTCAATTTAACGCAGAAAGAAATGGCATACCGTTGCGCAATATTATGCGGTTCCATTACCGTGGCGAGAGACACAAACACGTGTTAACTTATCGCAGCACAACTCACGACTGAGCTGTTGCATCGATGTGACACTTGGACCAGAAGACTTTATTGTCACACTTCGTATACACTAAGGTGACAATAGTCATGGGATACCTCCAAATAACGTGTCGCATCTCCTTTTGCCTGGCATAGTGAAGAAACTGATGTGGCATGGAATCAACAACTCGTTGGAAATCCCCTGCAGAAATACTGAGCTACGCTGCCTCTATAACCGTCCAAAACTGCGAAACTGTTGCCGGTGCAGGATTTTGTGCATGAACTGACCTCTAGATTACGTGCACGTAGGTGGCCAAATCATTAGCTCGATTTGACCAGTATGTTCTTCAAACCAATTGCGAACATTTGTTATCTGGTGATATGGCGCATTGTCATCTGTAAGACAGAAGTTAAGTCCCATAGTACTCAGAGCCATTTGAACCAAAAATGGTTCAAATGGCTCTGAGCACTATGGAACTCAACTGCTGTGGTCATAAGTCCCCTAGAACTTAGAACTACTTAAACCTAACTAACCTAAGGACAGCACACAACACCCAGCCATCACGGGGCAGAGAAAATCCCTGACCCCGCCGGGAATCGAACCCGGGAACCCGGGCGTGGGAAGCGAGAACGCTACCGCACGACCACGAGATGCGGGCTAACCATTTGAACCATTTGATCCTCAACCGAGAAACCTAGCGCAGGCGATCACGGCACTGGAGTCGACATGGCTCCACATCCCTGTCGATATCTTTCAGAACCCCATTCGCTCTCTTCTTGAATTATCTCGCAGCGGCCACGATGCAAGAAACAGTTATTCCGGCTATTGGCAGGTGGTCAGTTTAATGTGACTGGACAGTGTACATTCCTTCTGACGAAATGGAAACGGCACAAGAAGAGAAGTAAGACAGATCTCAAAAGTTGCATAGCTATCTCCTTACCTTATTTCAGATTACCTATAAGCTCCTCTCAGCAAACCTGCTAATTAGGGTCATCACGCAGCTAGCCAACCACCAGGTGAATTTCAGGTTCACTTCCACATCAACAGATCCTGCCCATATCAGGTACAAAAGCTTAAGACAATGCTCACCTCCAAGAACCGAGGTAGATATCGCTGTATAATTGTCCTAGTAGATTTCCAGAAGCATATGACTGTGTCGTCAGAGAAACCGTTTTCTCCATAATGCAGGAACTTCGCCTGGATGAGAAGACACTCAAACAAGCGCAGGCCACTCTAGAACAGACATTCAAGGCCAAGTTCAAAGCTGAGCTATATACTGATCAGCCAGAATATTACGACCATCTGTCTAATAGCCGGTATGTCCATCTTTGTCACGGACGGTGACGCGTCGTGGCGTGGAAGCAATCGGGCCGTGGTACGACGCATTATCTTGTTGAAAAATGCCACTACCACTGGGAAACATGATCACCATGTAGTGGTGTTCTTGGTCTGCAACCAGTGTGCGATACTCCTTGGCCGTTATGGTGACTTGCGCGTGCTTCACTGGACCCATGAATGCCTACGTGAATCTTCCACAGGGGATAATGGAGCCACCGCCATCTTGTCTCCGTCCCTCAAGAAGCTATTCCCCAGGAATACGACGGATTCGCGCCCTCCCATCAGACCATGCAAAACTCTGCCCCACTGCGCCAACGTTCTGTACCGATGGTCACGTGCCCATTTCAGTCGTAGTTGCCGATGTCATGGTGTTAACACTGGCAGATGTATGGATGGCTGCAGAGGCACTCGTTAGGAGTGTTCAGACACACTTGTACTCTGCCTAGCATTAGAGTCTGATGTTAGTTCGCCACAATTCGCCGCCTGTCCCGTTTTACCAGTCTGTCCAGCCTACGACGTCCGACATCCGTGATGAGAGGTGGCCGCCCAATCCCTCGACGTCTGGACGCGGTCTCACCTTGGTTTCACCAAATGTTGAAGACACTCACCACAGCACTCCTCGAACACAAGACAAGTCGTGCAGTTTCCGAAATGCTGGTACCAAGCCGCCAGACGATCACAATCTGCCCTCGGCCAAACTCAGATTGTGCGCCTTCCTTTTTCCACACACAGACAAGACACTCACTGATAGCACATGCACAGTAGTTGTGTCTGACTAGCAGTCTTTCCTCGTCCGGTGACGCTGCTATCGCCTGGACGGTTTATATTGACAGTAGGTCATCGCTGCGGCCGGGAAAAGATCCAGCAAGAATGGGACCAATGTCGACTGAAGGGAACCGTTGAACGTGACAGAAGTGCAACCCTTCCACAAATTGCTGCAGATTTCAACTTTGGGCCATCAACAAGTGTCAGCGTGCGCACCATTCAACGAAACATCATCGATATTGGCATTCGAAACCGAAGGCCCACTCGTGTACCCTTGATGACTGCACGACACAAAGCTTTACGCCTCGCTTGGGCCCCTCAACACCGACACTGGACTGTTGATGACTGGAAACATGTTGGCTGGTCGGTCGAGTCTCGTTTTAAATTGTATCGAGCGGATGGAGGTGTACGGGTGTGGAAACAACCCCATGAATCCATGGACCCTGCATGTCAGCAGGATACTGTTCAAGCTGGTGGAGGCTCTGTAATGGTGTGGGACGTGTGGAGTTGGAGTGACATGGGACCCCTGATACGTCGATACGATTCTGACAAGTGACACGTACGTAAGCATCCTGTGTGATCACTTGAATCCACTCATGCCCATTGTGCATTCCAACGAACTTGGGCAATTCCAGCAGGTCAATGCGACGCCCCACACGTCTGGACTTGCTACAGAGTGGCTCCAGGAACACTCTTCTGAGATTAAATGCTTTCGCTGGTCACCAAACTCCCCAGACACGAACATTATTGAGCATATTTGGGATGCCTTACGACGTGCTGTTCAGAAGAGATGTCCATCAACTCGTACTTTTACGGATTTATGGACACCCCAGCAGGATTCATGGTGCCAGTTCCCTCCAGTTCTACTTCAGACCTAAGTCGTGTCCCTTCCAAGTCGTGTTGCCATACTTCCTCGTGATCGCGAGGGCCCTACACGATATTAGGCAAGTGTACCAATTTCTTTGGCTCTTCAATGTATTTGCCTACCATGGCCTGTTAGAGAACATTTGCCAGACAGCCGACATGTCATTTTGCGGCCGCGCCACCTCTCTCCCTCAGACATTTGTTGTCTTTTCCTAGGGCTCTTGTAAGATATTTAAAAATTTTGCAGCTGAGGCACCTCTGGCCGCGCGAAGCGGCCGCTGGCGTCGCTTTGGCCTTAAACTGGCGCTATGCCTAGCCTTTTCCCCTAGGACACCATCACCACCACAAGGCATTCTGTCTATTGGCGGCAGGTTCTTGACACTATCTGATCCTGTTCCAAACCGACTGCTTCGTTGTCTGATATCGTCCTCTTCTTCACTTCATCCAGAGTTTTTGTTTCTCTTCTTCCTTTTTTCTTCTCTCCTCCCACTGTACAACTGTAGTCATAATTCCTTTTTCACTATTATATGTCCCAACCAGTCCTGCTTTGCTCTTCTTAAACAGATGTAGGAGAGTTCCTTGTTCCTTTACCTGCCACAGTACTTCAATGTTCTCCACATTATTCACCCATTTTATATTTTTCATTCTCCTCCAAGCGTACATCTCGAATGCTTCAAGTCTGTCTCTTTCTCTCTTCTTCAGAGTCCAGCTTCCACATGCGAATAGAAAAAGACTCCACACGGAGCACGTAACTATCCCTTAACTTCAACCCCAAATTTCAGCGTAATAAGCGTTTCTTTTTCTGAAGAGCTCGCTTTGCCATTGCACTTCTTGATCTTATTTCTTCTTCGGTCGTCCAGTTTTCATACATTAGTGCAGAGTCTGTATCTGATAGTGTCTGTAAAGTCTGATGCAATGTTCCTTAGGAGATACATGTATTTGAAGTGTCTGTAAAGTTCGGTGCAATGTTCCTTTGGACATGCATGTATTTGAAGTGTCTGTAAAGTTCGATGCAATGTTCCTTCGGACATGCATGTATTTGATAGTGTCTGTAGAGTTCGGCGCAATGTTCCTTTGGGCATGCATGTATTTGAAGTGTCTGTAGAGTTCGGTGCAATGTTCCTTTGGACATGCATGTATTTGACAGTATCCGTAAAGTTCGATGCAATGTTCCTTCGGACATGCATGCTTGTAGGTAGCAGAACTGGTTAGGCGACCGCTCACATAAGGGTGAAATCGGGGTCCGCGTCTCGGGCCGGTACAAATTTGCATTTGTTTCCTGTAAAATGTACAACTGTGGTGGTACCATATTCGCCATTTGCGAATACATTTCATGGGCTAGTTGCCAGATAGCCTAAATGACCTAACGGACTGGAAATCTGGCTTGATGGCTGTTAGATTTTACAAAGAGTACGCACACTCAGTTGCGTACGCAAATAACTTCCAAACAAGATGTATTTCATTTCCCAACGCAACAAAATACATCCAGATTATATGAGGGCCACTCATTCGTCATCGACACGCAACGCAAACCACAACTAAGTCAAGAGCTCAATGCTTGATTATTGAAGCAACCTTAATTGCCCCTTTAGGGGAGCGTAGGATTAGCTCGTACTTTTGAGATACATTAAATGTAATGATGCACTAGATAGATGTGTTTTATCCTCTGAAGAGACAGAGACAGTTCGTAAACAAACAGAAATAGCGGGAAAATGGGCGGGCACCGGGAAGTGGTCTGCTTGTTTGTTGCCTGTTGAGGATGCCAGCGTTGAAGGAAGTTGTGTACAGCGGTCTGGAGGCGGAACTGCCGAACCGCGAGTCATCTACATTGTACAGTACGGAACTCTGTGCCACTGTGAATCCCTCTTATATGAGTTGTTGTGTGGGAAACCCCGAAGGCTTGTTCAGCCGACTAATCGGAAAGGATTTTCTTTCTCGGCATACAAGCTCCTGTCCACGTGGTATATGAGAGCTGTGTCTTTAAGTGTATCTGTTGGGTACAGGAGACTACAATGGAAGAGTACATAGTCCAGTGCCATGTCTGCATCGTATGATGACGAGAGAAGGGAGATGTGCTGGCACGTAGTCTATTCATCTCGAACAGAAAAGAGGGGACAGCCGAACATAATTTTCCCATAAAACGGATGGATTATCTTCGACAAGTCACATACCCTTACATCCTGAAACATTGCGATACGTTTGACATTTAATCCAGGACATCGGCGCTAAGTCTGGTGATCAGGAACCCCTTTCCCGTTTGCTCTCCTGCCAGCGAAACACAGGCGGTGAACATTTTTTTTCCACCACGAGGACTCCAAGTCGAATGCCACCACACAGGGGTACGTTTAGCATCGTATGGATGTGTTGATAAACTTGCTGTGGAAAATCAAGAACGACAAAAAAATTTTAAACACCTATTACTACAGCTGAACTTCAGTTGATTTTTTTACAGTGACAAGGTATCAGTCATTTTAACTGCTTCTTCATAGCATGTACACTGTCTAACTATGAGTATCCGGACACTCCTATATACACTGAAGAGCCAAAGAAACTGGTACACCTGCCTAACATCGTGTAGGGCCCCGGCGAGCACGCAGAAGTGCCGCAACACGGCATGGCATGGACACGACTGATGCCTGAATTAGTGATGGAGGGAACTGACACCATGAATCCTGCAGCGCTGTCCATAATACCGTAAGAGTACGAGGACGTGTAGATTTCTTCTGAACAGCACGTTGCAAGGCATCCCAGATATGCTCAATAAAGTTCATTTCTGACGAGTTTGGTGCCCGGCAGAAGTGTTTAAACTCAAAAGTGTGCTTATGGAGCCACTCTGTAGCCAATCTGGACGTGTGGGATGTCGCATTCTTGTGTTGGAATTGCCCACGTCCGTCGGAATGCACAATGGACATGAATGGATGCAGGCGATCAGACAGGATGCTTACGTACGTGTCACCTGTCACAGAAGTATCTATACGTGTCAGGGGTCCCATATCACTCCAACTGCACACGCCCAACACCAATACAGGGCCTCCACCAACTTTAACAGTCCCCTGCTGACGTGCAGGGTCCATGGATTCATGAGGTTGTCTCCTACACGTCTGTCCGTTCGATACAATTTGAAACGAGACCAGACAACATGTTTCCAGTCATCAACAGTCGAATGTCGGTGTTGACGGGCCCGGGCGAAGCGTAAAGCTTTGTGTCGTGCAGTCATCAAGGGTACACCAGTGGGCCTTCGGCTCCGAAAGCCCATATCGATGATGTTTCGTTCAATGGTTCGCATGCTGACACTTGTTGATGGCCCCACACTGAAGTATGCAGCAATCTGCGGAAGGGTTGCACTTCTGTCACGTTCAACGATTCTCTTCAGTCGTCGTTGGTCCCGTTCTTGCAGAATCTTTTTCCGGCCGTAGCGATGTCGGAGATTTGATGTTTTACCAGATTCCTGATAGTCTCGGTACACTCGTGAAACGGTCGTACGGGAAAATCCCCACTTCATAGCCACCTCGGAGATGCAGTGTCCCATCGCTCTTGCTCCGACTATAACACTATGTTCAAACTCACTTAAATCTTGATAACCTGCCGTTGTAGCAGCAGTAACCGATCTAACAACTGCGCCAGACACTTGTTGTCTTATACAGGCGTTGCCGACCGCAACGCCGTATTCTGCCAACTTGCTGTCAAGTCTCCAAATGAAGCGTTTGTGTAACGATTGAAGCACGACATCCAGTGATTTATGGCTCTATATGATACTTTCGTTAATTGGGAGAGATGCATATGGGGCCTAAACATGGCATTGTGAAATGCTGAAACTGGTAGCCTTCAAAATAAAATAAAATAACGTCTTAAGTTAAACGGCTGTTGGTGGGTTTCATTGACATTGATAATTAAAAAATTCTGTGGCATCAACAGTAATAGAAACTGTATATAGACAGCAAGCAAATTTCGCAGCTAGCCTAAAATCATTTCTTCAGGACAATCCGTTCTGTTCCATAGACGAAATTTAGTTAAAAAGTGTATCAAAAGAAGAGCTATATTTAGGAATGCCCATTCTTAAGTCAGTAGCAGGAAACTGTTAATGGCTAGAATGTAGCCAAACACACAAAACAAATCAAGTCTACATAACCAGTAGAGTGACACATTTCAAATGAGTTTGGTAGAAAGCAACCACTGATTTACGGAACGTGTAACTATCTAATCCGTTTCTTTCAGTTGTATAACATCTCTAGATCTCAGCAGATTGAAATCAGCTAGTCAGCTTCAGGAGCTCTTTTCAGCGCACATGACTCATTACTTGCTGTCCTGAAATTACTATCTTCTGAAAATGTTATACGACTGAATGATACCAGTTGTAAAATACTTGTAGTGTGACTTAAGACTGTAAGAAAAAGCTTTTCGACAATACAGTAGTCGCAGGTTTGATCGCTTGCCAGTAGCGATCGACTAAACTATTAATTAGGAGTAACAGGTTAAAATGTTCCAGTTCCAGCCAGGTAATTGGCATTACAGCAGCAATGTTTTGTAAGTGTTCTACGTGAGCGAGGAAATTATTTTGAATCTTGGTTTATTTAAGGTGCTAAACGATGTAGTCGTACTTGCCTTAACAAATAAGAGTTCAACGAAATTTTTACGTTAAATATAGCCCTTTCCCATTTGACAGAGTAGTTATCACATAAGCCTTGTTGCTGGAGAAGCAGGAGCCAAATTGAGATTCACTGGAAGAATGAAGTTAACTAGTCCACGAATTCCTAGAGCGTACGAGAGTCAAGCTACATATTACTTCGTCCATCACACATCTCACGAAATGACAATGACTGGAAAATCAGAGAAACTGGAGCTATAACGTAGGCTTATCCACAGTCGAACTTCTCATACACCATCCACGAAAGCACACGAACAGGGGAAAATTCTAGTCGTACCCGGAGAGCCGACCGAAGTGGCCGAGCGGATCTAGGCGTTACAGTCTGGAACCGCGCTACCGCTACGGTCGCAGGTTCGAATCCTGCCTCGGGCATGGATGTGTGTGATGTCCTAAGGTTAGTCAGGTTTAAGTAGTTCTAAGTTCTAGGGGACTGATGACCAAAGAAGTTAAGTCCCATAGTGCCCAGAGCCATTTAAACCATTTGAACGTACCCGGAGATCCTTCCCCCACACACCGAAAAAAACTTGTAGGTTATAGATATAAATGTAGAAGATGATAAACAACGCAGTTCAATATCTTTCTCTAAATAACATTAGAGGTTAAACAAGCTTTACTAGTAATGCTAACTGAAATTAGCAGTGCCCATCCAAATGAGAATGGAAACCTAGCTGAATGTATTCCAACAAGTTTATTTACGTGGAATGGGTATTGTATCCTCAGCTATTCTGAATAAATCAGTAAAACTCTATCCACGGGTACGGCAAAAAGCCAATGATAATCTTCTCATCGGCGTCTGGAGCATTCCACATACTTATTTATAGTTTTGGATTTTCCCGTTCGCTTGTTTCCGCTTACGACTCGGAGCTGCAGAGGGGCACCTGCCTATCATCAAAGTTTCGACATTCGTTGGACTGTTTCTACCCACTCGCACTACTGTACCAACTTTCTCACCTGTGCAGCCATACATAGGTTGATCTGCAAATGGAAGAATACGTAGAATGAAGCCAACTCCTCTCTTGAATACCGGTGTATAATACAGGGTGACAATTATTGAGCTGCATGAAAGAAAATCATCCTGACTTCTGACCGGTTTGCGTTAGGACGTTCAAGCTGCACGGTTGGTCGCGCGGCGTGAGGTGAATTAGTATGCGAAAGCGACTTGGTTTAGCGACGAAGCCCACTTTCATTTTCATGGTTTCGTCAATAAGCAAAATTGGCGCATTTGGGGGAATGAAAATCCACATTTCGCGATCGAGAAGTCTCTTCCCTCTCAACGGATGACTGTGTGGTGAGCAATGCCCAATCACGGAATAATCGGTGCGATATTCCTTGATAGCACGATGACTACCGAACGGTTTTTGCAGTTTTTGGAAGATGATTTCATTCCCGTTATCCAAAGTGACCCTGATTGCGACAAGATGTGGTTCATACAAGACGGAACTCTACCCCATCGAAGCAGGAGATTGTTTGATGTCCGAGAGGAGCATTCTGGCTCTGGGGTACCCAAAGGCCACTGACAAGTGCTACAATTTCCCGCCACATTCCCCGGATATGACCACATGCGACTCCTTTTCGTGGGGTTATATTAAAGACAAGATGTACCGTAATAACGCCGAAACCATTGCTGAGCTGAGAACAGCCATTCAGGAGGTCATCGACAGCATCGATATTCCGACACTCGAACGGGTCATGCAGAATTTCGCTTTCGTCTGCGCCACATCATCGCCAATGATGGCAGGCATATGGAACGTGTCATAACCTAAATATATGTAGTGACGTTTGCATGTTGAATAAAGTGTGTGCATGCCGTAATTTTTAGGTAATTTACATTTTTTTCATGTAGTTCAACAATTGTCAATCTGAATATCTGATCCTACTACGTAAGTAGAGTTGTAATTTCTGAACATCCTTTGCAGCGATTAAATCTGTTACTGAAGTCTGTGAACTGCGGAAAGAGAATTTCCCTTTCGGAGATTCATACTATTGTCATTATTGTTGTTGCCTCCAGTGCGGAGACTGGTTTGATGAAGCTGTGCACAATCGTTTATTCTGTATGTATATATCTTCATAAGTGCATAACAGTGGCAATCTAGATCCACTATAATCTGCTTACTACATTACTCCATTACCAAACTGACTAATCCTCGATGTCTGACCTGTGTCCTACGAGCATATTCCTTCTTTTAGTACAGACGTGCTGTACATTTCTATTCTCCCGCTTCGATTTAGCGCTCTTCATTAGTTATCTTATTTACCCGTTAATCTTCAACGTCCTTTGCAAAGCTTTTTTCGCTGCTGCCATCGCCTCTACTTTATCCACAGTCAGTTACTTTGGTGCGCAAATAGAAAAACTCGTCTATCGGCTTCAGTATGTCATTCCTGATCCAATGCCACCGGTATCTCCTGTTCATTCTGCCTACACTCATCCTTGTTCCACGTATTTACAGCTTCAGTTATAACCTCGTTTTAAGACACCAGTCATTCCGTTCAGTTGAGCTAAGCCCTGTGTCTTCTCAGACTGACATTGTCATCAGAAAAACTCAAAGTTTTTATTTATTCTCCGTGAACTGTTATTCCTTTCTCTAACTTCTTCGTGGCTTCCTTTGCTGCTTGCACAATGTACATTCTAAACAATACAAGTAGTACACAAACCAGATCCCTGATAACTTTAGAAATTCGTTTTAGGTGGAAATACACGTAACACTTAACTCTATCAGACCTGAAATTTTTTCTGGTTACATGGTAATGTTCTTTGGTGATTTTTTTAATGATTTTAGCTGCAAGATTTATACAAAAATATGTACTCATTTTCAAAACACTCTTCGCGCACTTGGCTTCATTTTATGGACTAAAATAACTAATTACAAATAGACCTTACTCTGTAGGAAATAGTGCAATGATCGTTCAATAATTACCATGCAAAATTACAATAGAGTGGAGTATAGAGAATCAACCACATACTTGTGTTCTGGCGATCGAGAGCTACTGCGTACTGATACATTGACGCAAGTCAATGTATGGTATTTTCATAGCGATGTCCAGTAGTTGGCAGTTGCTTGTATTGAAAAAGTTGAACATTTGCAAATGTGTAGCTCAGGTTTCCGTTGGGAAAAAATACGTCTGTTGCAGCTAAGACGCAGTAAAAGGTAATGTAAACGATTGTAGCCCAAGGGTCTGAAAGGGTTAAATATAAATAATAGGATTATTTTGATTAATGGTAAAAACTAAGTATAGCTCAAACTACAAGGCATCTGAATTTCGATTCGGTTTTCTTCGTTCTCTCTCTCTCTCTCTCTCTTTCTCTCTTTGTGTGTGTGTGTGGGTTGGTGGGTGCGTCCGTGGGTGTGAAGTAAAAGTCGTTGTCAGTATTCGCAATAGTTCTGTCTTAAAAGATATGCGTTAATAGACAAGGCCAAGGTACCTGTACTTTCCAGTAAATTGTCAATTAGCCAATTAATCAACTTCCCATATGGCTTATTGTCCAATGGTATCTTGTCAGCTGTCAGTGATTCTGTAGGCATTTACCACAGTATGTTGTCGATGACTGCGGTGTGAATCGAATAGTGTGTACCGCTGCCTTTTCTTTGCTGATGATTATTAAACACGATGTACATTAACGTGGCAAAGGTCACAAAGTGTTGCAGAAGCAGGATTGTATCCACGAACTGACCTCTCGATTATGTCCCATAAATGTTCCATGGGTTTCATGTCGGGCGATCTGGGTGCCTAAAGCATTTCCTCGCATTGTCCAGAATGTTCTTCAAACCAGTCGTGAGCAATTGTGGCCCGGTGACAAGGCGCATTGTCATCCTTTAAAACTCCATCCTTGTTTGGAAACATGACATCCATGAATGGCTGCAAATGGTCTTCACGTTGCCGAACATTACCATTCCCAATCAATGATCGGTTCAGTTGGACCAGAGGACCCAGTTCATTCAATGTAAACATAGCCCAGACCGTTATGGAGCCATCACCAGCTTGTATAGTGCCTTGTTGACATCTTGGATTCAAGGCTTCGTGGGGTCTGCACGACACTCGAAGCCTACCATCAGCACTTACCAACTGAAGTCGGGACCCATCTGACCAGGCCTCGATTTCCCAGTCGTCTACGGTCCACTCAATATGGTCGCGAGGCCTGGAGGGGCGCTGCAGGCGATGTCGTGCTGTTAGCGGATGCACTCACGTCGGTCGTCTGCTGCCACAGCCCATTAACGCCAGATTTCGCTGCACTGTCCTAGCGGATACGTTCGTTGTATGACCCACATTGATTTCTGTGATTATTTCACATAGTGTTGCTTGTCTGTTTGCACTAACAACTCTACGCAAACGCCGCTGCTCTCGGTCGTTAAGTGAAGGCCGTCGGTAACTGCGTTGTCCTTATTGAGAGGTACTGTCTAAACTTGCTATTCTCGGCACGCTCTTGACCCTGTGGTTCTCAGAATACAGAATTCCCTAACGACTTCCGAAATGGAATGTCCCAAGCATCTGTCTCCAACTAACATTCCTCGTTCAAAAGCCGTGCGGGATAGCCGCGTGGTCAAGGGGCGCCTTGAAATGGGTCGCGCTGCACCCCCCGTCGGATGTTCGAGTCCTCACTCGGGCATGGGTGTATGTGTTGTCTTTAGCGTAAAGTTAGCTTAAGTTAGATTAAGTAGTGTGTAAGCCTAGGGACCGATGACATCAGCACTTTGGTCCCATAGGCTTGGCTCTGAGCACTATGGGACTTAACATCTGAGGTCATCAGTCCCCTAGAACTACTTAAACCTAACTAACCTAAGGACATCACACACATCCATGCCCGAAGCAGGATTCGAACCTGCGACCGTAGCGGTCGCGCGGTTCCAGACTCAAGCGCCTAGAACCGCTCGGCCACACCGGCCGACGGTCCCATAGGAACTTACCAAAAATTTCCAAATTTTCCCCGTTCAGAGTCTGTTAATTCCCGTCGGACGGGTATAATTATTTAGGATACCTTTTGACGTGACTCACTTGAGTACAAATGACAGCTCTGCCTTTTTATACCTTGTGAACGCTTTAGTAGCACCATCTGTATATGTGGATGTCGCTGTCACATGACTTTGTCACCTCGCTGTTTACAGAGCAAGGTGGTGCAGTGATAAGACACTGGACTCGTATTCGGGAGGATGGTGTTTCAAGTCGCGGTTAAGCCATCGAGATTTGGGTTTTCCGTGATTCCCCTAGACGACTAAAGATAAAAGTCGGGATTATGCCTTTGAAAAGGGCACAGCCAGGTATCCCTTGCCTGTCTTGCGTAATCAGAGCTTGTCCTCCATCTCCATCTCTTGTCATCCATCTGTCTATTCGGCGTCTTCTCCTCCTGGTACGGCAAGCATACAGGGCCAAGTCCACTCCTATTTCGTTGGCGTCCAACACCTTTTCACAGCCGGCACTGGAACGTCTCTTCCGCCACCGTCCGAAGGCAACAAAGCCGTTTGGCATCCGTGCAAAGGAGAGTCTCGAGTCAGTACACCTGGAGGGCATTAAGGTCCTGAACCAGGGGTGGAGTAGGCGATCTCCCTGGCTACTACAGAGGCCGAGATTACTTCTTGATCTGGCTGCTTACAAGAAGTATTGTACTCCGGACCACCTTTTTAAAATTAAATTTACTGAGATTTTAGATTGCCATTCAGATTTTATTACTGTTTACACGGATGGGTCTAAATAGGGGGATTTTAAGGGCTGCTCGGCTGTGTTTACCGATACTGTCCGTAGGATAGGGCTCCCAGAGCAGTTCTCAGTTTACTATGCAGAACTGTTTGCCATTCTGAAAGCGTTAGAGTATATGCGATGACATCATGGCAAGAAATTCATCTGCTCCGATTCCCAAAGTGCTCTACACGCTCTTTAACAGATGTACCCAGCAGATCGGATAGTGCAGGAAGTGCAGGACGCACTTCTGCTCATGCAAAAGCAGTTATAAGGATGTAATTTTCTGCTGGGTTCCAGGGCACATAGTAATTCCTGGAAATGAACTTGCAGACGCGGCTGCCAAGGAGGCTTGCTCCATCCCACCTCCTGCTCGCTGTTCCGTCCCCCTGCAGGCAATAACATCATTCTTGACTCGGAAGGTCATGCGTTGGTGGGAGGCTCAGTGGCTGGAAGTGAGGGATAATAAGTTGCGAGCGGTGAAGGATTCTGTCCGACCGTGGCTTACCTCCTTCCGACAACGACGAGCTGAGAAAGTAGCCCTTACACGGCTTCGAATAGGACATTGTCCGTTGACACATAATTTTATGTTACGTCATGAGGAGCCACCAACGTGTCAGACATGTGGGACACAGCTGTCGATACGACATATTTTAACTGAGTGTGTTTTATATGCGGGTTTGAGGGAAGATTTAAATATCCCACCAGACCTGCTCTCTATTTTAACTAATAATGAGGCGAGTGTGGCTAGAGTTTTACGTTTTTGTGTGATGTCTGGACTTCTTCCCAAAATATTGGGATTGAGATCTTAATGTGCTGTAAAGTGGTTTGGTCACCCATTATTTGTAAGTGGTCACCCAGCCCCAGTTAATTATTTGTACCTGTTTTGTACTGGTATTTTATTTTTAGTTTTATCTACCTGTGCTGTGTCCAATCTTGACATTTGAGCATTTACAATTCTCGCAAAGTTCGGCTTTGAATTGATCCTTGTTTAACAGATTTTGGCCGCATTCGTCAACGTTTATTTTGGGAACGGGCGCTGATAACCACGTCCTTGTGCGCCCTAAAGCACTAATCATCATCATCATCATCATCCATCTCTAACGATCCCATAGTCGACGGGACGTTAAATCTCAATCCTCCGTAATTTTTAAGGCGCCATTCACACAGGCGGTGGACCTGCAACGTCCAACGCAGTGCCATGGCGGCACTGTAAAAAAAAGCTGACTTTAGACACACGTTCTTGTTTTGTACAGATACGACATTCTTCAAACACGAGCGAGCTACCCAGCAATGTTTACCACAGTTGCTAAACGCAGGGCCCTGTTTGTGGCTCTATTCGGTCCACCGTGTGACGGCAGCGGCGAATCCAGCGTGCACGTGACGTAAGCTGCTAAGTAATGGACGTGCGGAGAAGCGCGAAACTGTTTTGCTTCGACCGATGGCGAAGGAGCTGCGTTTCGAGTACGATGGTCGATACGCAGTAATTCCGTGACTGTCGATGGGAATCTGAGTAGTGTGCGATTTCGTGACATTTAGCGGCCGATAAGTGTCGGAGATCACGAAGGCCTGAGCAAGTGCAAGCGAATAGGCAACGCACAGGAGATGCAGAACACTTGGCCTCCCTGCACAGATGCCGTTGCGTAAGGAAAAGAGGAATATATTGTACTTACCATAAAAAGATCAGTATGCGTGGGTTTTGCTCGCGGGTTGTTTCTACAAAACGTAAGATCAGTTTTATTATGACGTGGATGACATTTAAAGCACTCTCTGTAACCGTGCTGCCGGCCGATGTGGCCGAGCGGTTCTAGGCGCTTCAGTCTGGAACCGTGCGACCGCTACGGTTGCAGGTTCGAATCCTGCCTCGGGCATGGATGTGTGTGATGTACTTAGGTTAGTTAGGTTCAAGTAGTTCTAGGGGACTGATGACCTCAGATGTTAAGTCCCATAGTGCTCGGAGCCATTTGAACCAATTTGTAACCGTGCTCTGTGATAAACTACGATGAATACGTTTACGTTGTTATGGATTCGAGGATAAAGGAGTCGGTGGAGCCTATGGGAGCACATAGCAAGGAACACCCAGGAAGCCACGGAGTTTAACGTCGCCTTGAGACGGACGTCTAACCATCAATAGTGCCCCAAGATGCTCTGCGCAAGCATTTGCGATTTAAGTAATGGCATCTACATCTATACTCGTACTCGCAAGGGGACCGTATCTACACGTCATCACCGTTTTCATCCAAATTTATGGTATGTGCAGTGTTTGGCCAGAAATGAAAGTGACTGTTGGGACCTCCAGATGGTCAAGCGTTCAGAAAAAAGTAGCACTTGGGTTGTGAGTCGGGCGAAGTACGAGCCATTTACGGTAGCGAAGTTTTTAGGCAGCGGTTGGCATATAGCTGAAAGAGTGAACAAAGTAATCCGAGAGCCGCAGGATCGAGCCCCTATGCAGTAATATTTTTATTTTCAATTTTTGTTTTATTTATACTGCAAATAAACCGAAATAATGCTCAGTATATTGTATCTATTAATATTTTGATGTTGTTGTTGTTGTTGTGGTCTTCAGTCCTGAGACTGGTTTGATGCAGCTCTCCATGCTACTCTATCCTGTGCAAGCTTCTTCATCTCCCAGTACCTACTGCAACCTACATCCTTCTGAATCTGCTTGGTGTATTCATCTCTTGGTCTCCCTCGACGATTTTTACCCTCCACGCTGCCCTCCAATACTAATCTGGTGATCCCTTGATGCCTCAGAACATGTCCTACCAACCGATCCCTTCTTCTAGTCAAGTTGTGCCACAAACTTCTCTTCTCCCCAATCCTATTCAACACCTCCTCATTAGTTATGTGATCTACCCATCTAATCTTCAGCATTCTTCTGTAGCACCACATTTCGAAAGCTTCTATTCTCTTCTTGTCTAAAATATTTATCGTCCATGTTTCACTTCCATACATGGCTACACTCCATACAAATACTTTGAGAAACAACTTCCTGACACTTAAATCAGGACTCGATGTTAACAAATTTCTCTTCTTCAGAAACGCTTTCCTTCCCATTGCCAGTCTACATTTTATATCCTCTCTACTTGGACCATCATTAGTTATTTTGCTCCCCAAATAGAAAAACTCATCTACTACTTTAAGTGTCTCATTTCCTAATCTAATACCCTCAACATCACCCGACTTAATTCGACTACATTCCATTATCCTCGTTTTGATTTTGTTGATGTTCATCTTATATCCTCCTTTCAAGACACTAACCATTCCGTTCAACTGCTCTTCCAAGTCCTTTGCTGTCTCTGACAGAATTACAATGTCATCGGCGAACCTCAAAGTTTTTATTTCTTCTCCATGGATTCTAATACCTACTCCGAATTTTTCTTTTGTTTCCTTTACTGCTTGCTCAATATACAAATTGAATAACATCGGGGAGAGGCTACAACCCTGTCTCACTCCCTTCCCGACCACTGCTTCCCTTTCATGCCCCTCAACTCTTATAACTGCCATTTGATTTCTGTACAAATTGTAAATAGCCTTTCGCTCCCTATATTTTAACCCTGCCACCTTCATAATTTGAAAGAGAGTATTCCAGTCAACATTGTTAAAAGCTTTCTCTAAGTCTACAAATGCTAGAAACGTAGGTTTGCCTTTCCTTGATCTAGCTTCTAAGATAAGTCGTAGGGTCAGTATTGCCTCACGTGTTCTAATATTTCTACGGAATCCTAACTGATCTTCCCCTACGTCGGCTTCTACTAGTTTTTCCATTCGTCTGTAAAGAATTCGCGTTAGTATTTTGCAGCCGTGACTTATTAAACTGATAGTTCGGTAATTTTCACATCTGTCAATACCTGCTTTCTTTGGGTTTGGAATTATTATATTCATCTTGGAGTCTGAGGGTATTTCGCCTGTCTCATACATCTTGCTAACCAGATGGTATGGTTTTGTCAGGACTGGCTCTCCCAAGGCCGTCTGTAGTTCTAATGGAGTAGTTCTCCCGGTGCCTTGTTTCGACTCAGGTCTTTCAGTGCTCTGTCAAACTCTTCACGCAGTATCATATCTCCCATTTCATCTTCATCTACATCCTCTTTCATTTCCATAATATTGTCCTCAAGTCCTCAAGTACATCGCCCTTGTATAGACCCTCTATATACTCCTTCCACCTTTCTGCTTTCCCTTCTTTGCTTAGAACTGGGTTTTCATCTGAGCTCTTAATATTCATACAAATGGTTCTCTTTTCTCCAAAGGTCTCCTTAATTTTCCTGTAGACAGTATCTATCTTACCCCTCAAGAAATAAACCTCTACATCCTTACATTTATGCTCTAGCCATCCCTCCTTAGCCATTTTGATAAAAAAAAATAAATAAAAAGAATAAAAAGGAAAGACAAAGGAAAATTGCAGTGCATACACGACAACATTGAATGTCAAATTAAATACTTTTGTTATTTTACACTTGATGGTTTACACGTGCGGGGATGGTATTGATGGTAAAAGTGGTGAAGCAGTAGTTTCCTCGATATCATGCACACGTTACGAACGCCGCATTTCTGGAATTACACGGTTGTTTTAAAGTTCGTTTAGAAAAACAAACTAGGTTTACATTCATTGATGGCTCTCTCTCTTCGCACAAGTTGGCAGCACGCCAAGCGTAACGCATCTTTTCGCCAAATATCGGCGAGGATATCTGGCGACCTACGATGCAATGTAATGTGATGAATTTTCTCCGGATACGATGAAATAATAACATTTTTGAAGCTTTTTGATCAAATTCTTTACGGGCGACAAAAATAGATACCGAAGGGGTGGGGGACGGGAACGGCGGAGGAATCACTTTAATACTACATGACGACAATCCTTATTCATCTTGAGAAACGTCGTTGTGTAACTGAATTCACTTGCCTTGCTCACGAACGAATTAAGAGAAGAAATTTGTTCTCCTGCACAAAGGGTTTCATCACAGCAGGGACCGAGCGAGGTGGCGCAGTGGTTAGACACTGGACTCGCATTCGGGAGGACGACGGTTCAATCCCGCGTCCGGCCATCCTGATTTAGGTTTTCCGTGATTTCCCTAAATCACTCCAGGCAAATGCTGGGATGGTTCCTCTGAAAGGGCACGGCCGACTTCCTTCCCCATCCTTCCCTAATCCGATGAGACCGATGACCACGCTGTCTGGTCTCCTTCCCCAAACCAACCAACCAACCAACCATCACAGCAGGAAGTTTCCCAGATTTTGATAACTTGATGACGATAGTCTTTATTTTTCCGCATACCCATCCACCGCTTTTTGAATCCTCGATCCGAAAGAGCCAGTACTCTCTTGTAAGAATACAAAGTCCTGTACGTTTTAATTACAGTCCCTTCTTGGGAAAGTGTTGCGGAGTCCTCGTGAACGCTGCAAGCACGAGGGTTGCCCAGAAGGTGATGCACGCCTTTTCTTCTCTCAGCAGAAAACAATGCTACGAAAGCGAAATGTTACGTATTATCAGAAGTCTCGTGAGTGAGCGCGCCAATTTTCCATCACTTCCGACAGATAACGTAGTTGCTGGACAGTTCCAAATTGGCGTCTGTAGGTGATGTACGTTACAAGCAACGTGCCGTCATTGAATTTCTCACTGCAGAGAAAAAATTGTGGGGAATATTCACAAACGCTTGTGCAAAGTCCATGGAGCATCTGCTGTCGACGGAAGTAAAGTTAATCTCTGGGCACGGAGAGTGAAGTCATCAACAGGCGGTTCAGCGGAGCTCCACGATTAGCAGCAGTCGCGGAGACCATCCACGGCTGTCACACCTGACATGTCGCAGCGAGCTCATGTCATTCACGAGGATATACACATTACGACTTGGCAGTTGGAGCTGCATCTGTCAATGAGCCAGGGAAGTGTGGATGCAATTATCCGCACTCTTAGATATTCAAAAGTACAAGATGGGTCTCTCGGTGTCCAACGGTGGATCACAACTCGTACAGAATAAACATTTGATTTGATTTGTTGCAACGTTTTGAAGCTGAGGGGGAGGCCTTCTCGTTTCAGATTGTGACAGATGATGAAACGAGGATTCATCATTTTCAGCCGGAATCAAAACGACTGTCGATGGAATGGCGCCATTCCCACTTCCCGCGGAAGAAAAAAGTCAAAGCAACCGCTTCCGCCGGTATGGTGATAATCACCGTATTGTGGGACAGTGAAGGTGTGATTGTCATTGATGTGATGCCAAGAGGCGGTACCATTAATTCAGAAGCATATGTCAACACGCTAAAAAAAACTCGGTGACACAGTAATCCAGGAGATGTTTTGCTGCAACACGATAACGCTCGGACCCACACAAGTCTGTGGGCTGCTGAACACATCGCAAAACAGGGTTGGACAGTTTTACCCCATCCACCCTACAGCCCCGACATAGCCCAATCGGACTTCCACTTGTTTGAGGCATTAAAGGATGCCATTGGTGGAAGACATTTTGAGGACGATGAGGAGGTGATTCACACAATGAAGCAGTGGCTCCGCCACCAGGACAAGGATTGGTACCAACAAGGCGTACACACCCTTGTTTCGCGATAGAAGAAGGCCTTAGAACGGGATGGACATTACGTGGAAAAATATGGTGTGTAGATAAAACGCCATTTTTTCGTGTGTGTAATTTTCATTATGTTCAATTAAGGATTGTTGAAGAAAACACTGCGTTCATTACTTTCTGGGTAATCGCCGTGTAATCCTTTCTTGACAATTTAATTGCTATCTCAAATGTTCCTTTGCCTTTCCTTTTCGTTCCTTTTATGACAATATTGATAAACACTACCTATTGAGCATTGTTTCGGTTTGTTTCTAGTGTAAGCAACGTAAAAAATGAAAATAAAAAAGGTTTCCACACAGTGATTCGATCCCACGCGATCCCCCTTACTCTTCTGCAGTCTTTCCGCCACGCCAGCCGCTGCGTGGAAACGTCGCTAACATATATGGCTCATGCCTCGCCGGACCCGAGCAAAAATGTTGTTTTCTTCAGTGTGTGGCCATCTGTAGTTCCCACTTCCGTCATTTTCATTCCTGGCCAATCCCCGCATATGCCATAAATTGGGAAGAAATCGGTGACGCAGAGTAGGTGCGGTTCCCCAGCCAGTAAACCACTGTGAAGTGCATGGCAGAGGATACTTTCCATGGGGTCACATATTACTGTTTCATTCCGTTCCATTTTCGTATGGAGCGTTTGCAGAATGAATGCTTAGACCCTCCTCTGCGCACGGTAATTAGACTGATATGGTCTTCACTTTCCCTGCAGAAGCGATACGTAAGGGACTGTAATGTATTCCTAGTTCTCTCATTGGCTTTTTAAAATCTGTAAGTAGGCTTTTGCTGGTGAACTGGGGTTTGTCTTCAAAGAGCATGTAAATTCAGGTTTTTTAGTTTTTCCGTGACTCTCTGTCATGACCGTCTGTGCTGCCTTTATGTGTGCACGTTTAGTATTCCCTGTTAAACCCATTTGGCAGTGTTCACCACTGTTTTGTAAGCAATTTCCTTCGTATACGGTATAGGTTCCGTCGTAATCTGACTGTATTTTGCTACCAATGAGTCGAAATCTGCCACCTGCTTTACCTATAGTTGAGCCTATTTGGCGATTCCAATTCATATCCACACAAATTGTTACACCCAGGTATTTTTATGAGTTGACTGATTCCAGTTGTTACTGATTAATATTGTAGTTGTAAGATATTACGTTTTTACATTTTGTTAATTGCACAGTGTCACGTTTCCGTACGCTTAAAGCAAGCTCGCAATTGTTTGACCACTTTTGAAATATTATAAAAATATGGCTCGACATTTGTGCAGCTTTCTTCAGAGATTACTGTATTGATACTCTTAGGTGCATCGTCAGCAAAAGGTCTGAGCTTACTACTACACATTGCCTGCAGGGTCATTAATATAGGATGTCCCAAAAAGGGGTTTACACCGAACTTAAATAACTGAGAAGGTAGTAGTGATAACTTGATCCAATTCTGATTATATGGTGCTCTCATGACGAGTGTGTGTAGTTATTCATTTATTTTCCTTTTGTTCATTGCCGGCCGGCGTGGCCGAGCGGTTCTAGACGCTACAGTCTGGAACCGCGAGACCACTACGGTCGCAGGTTAGAATCCTGCCTCGGGCATGGATGTGTGTGATGTCCTTAGCTTAGTTACGTTTAAGTGGTTCTAAGTTCTAGGGGACTGATGACCTCAGAAGTTAAGTCCCATAGTGCTCTGAGCCATTTGAACCTTTATTTTTTTGTTCATTTTCAGTAGCCAATAGATACACATAACTTGACGTTGGAGCAAAGAAAATGGATTTTAATGTGTTATTGGTAATGTGAAACTTCGAAAGAAACGTCGAGCCGATGTTGAGCAGAATTTGATACTGCGCCACCATCTCGCGTAGCAATAACTTGAATTACGAGACAAATCGGAGATCGTAGATAGTGTACGTGATATCAAGAAAGTACGGCGTGGCAGGAAGAAATCAGTAGCGGACGAAAGAGGAATTGCTGCAGTGATACAAGCTTTCACTAGATCCCCAATGAAGTCCGTACGGCAAGCTGCGCATGTATCAAGTATAAACAACTCAAGCGTTCACCGCATTTTAAGGCAAGCAAAGTGAAAACTATAAATTCCCAAATTGCTTCACACGATGAATGAGGGTGATCCGAAGAGGCGCTTTGAACTTCGTGAATGGATTTGCGATAGTGAGCAGCTGACTGATTTCATTATCTGGGCTGACGAGGCGACGTTGAAATTGAATGGAACCGTTAATTGGGCAAGAAATAATCCCCCTGTTATGGAAGAACGAACTGTTTGATCTTTACTCATTATTATAGTGTGACATAACTGTCAGAGGACTTCTAGGGCCATTCCTTTTTGGAGGAACAGGGAAAGGTGTAAAGTACCCTACCATGTTGCAGGAACAAATCGTACCAGCTGTTTACCAACTGTACCGAGATGAAGATTTTTCTTTCAAGAAGACGGTGCACCACCACATTACCATTGTGATGTACGGCAATTTCTGGATGAAACATTTCCTGAGAGGTCGGCAGGCTGATCAGGAAATGTTGAGTAATTACACATATCTACCGATCTAACGCCGTAACACTTCTTTCTGTGTGGAACTCTAAAGGACGTACGCTGGATGACATGAAACGACTGTGACGGTCTGTGAATAAAATTCATAGTTTTTGTTATTTATGTTCGAGTTGTTCATGTTGTATCCAGGGTGTATACAACTTGAATAACTCGAACATAAATACAGAATGTATACAACATGGCCGGCCGAAGTGGCCGCGCGGTTCTGGCGCTTCAGTCTGGAACCGCGAGACCGCTACGGTCGCAGGTTCGAATCCTGCCTCGGGCATGGATGTGTGTGATGTCCTTAGGTTAGTTAGGTTTAACTAGTTCTAAGTTCTAGGGGACTAATAACCTCAGCAGTTGAGTCCCATAGTGCTCAGAGCCATTTGAACCATATACAACATGAACAGAAAGGGTCCTAACACAATTCCTCCTGTAGATGACTTTCCATCCAGGATAACATTCTGCGTCCTCCATACCAAGAAATCATGAACCCATACACAGATTTCATCCGATATCCTATATAATCGTACTTGCTGCACAATCTGGTGGTCGGGCGTTCCCTACTTCCGCTCTTTACTTCTACGGTGATCCGAACATTTGCCCATGGAATCTAGTACCCCATATCAGTATCAGTTGATGACATAGGCTGACCTTCGACAGCTCGTCCTCCAGTCGTTAGCGTCATTGCCTCTAGATCGCGGGGTGCCGTGTTCGATACACGGCCGTTTCGGAGATTTTCTTCAGTCGAGGACTGGGTTTTTATGTTCTCCTACTATATTCATCTCATCTTCATCACAAAAGAATCAGAGGCATTCGAAGAGTACACTTAAAAGTACAATTAATTTTTAAAAAAGAATTAATTTAGGAGAAACAAAAAAAATGTATTTTACTTTCATAGCTTTGGAAAAGTGCTTGAGAATGTGGAATAGAACAAGATGTTTCTTAGCCGTACTCGGTGAGGTAGCAACTACAGGTATAGAAGGACACTTCACTCTCTTTATATGCAGCAGACACCTGTTGTCAACATTGAGGAATGAAACAAGAAGACATAAGGAAAGACCTGAGCGCGCGTGTTTAATTGAAACCATTGATTTTTAATTTGTATAATGAAGGGGCAGAGAGAGAAGTAAGGGACTATCTCCATGTGAGAACTGCGTGTGTTGCTTAACGAGTTGGAATGTTTTCTTCCTGACGACTGTAAGATAACCATAAACAGAAAGAAAACAAAGATGGTATCAGGCGTAGGCAGACATTCTGGACGGCTAAATTTTAATCGTGGACAAGACGCCCTTCGAGAGGTGGAAGTAATTTGCGATCTTAGAAGCAGAAGAGACAAAGAAAGAAAATGCAGGTAAGACGTAGTAGCAAGGTCTGTTTGTAAAAAGAAACAGCTGGTAACACAACAGCCTTGAGACCAGAAGAAGATACCTCAAAAGAAAAAAAGGACCGACAGAATGGTTGAGCACATATCACGACAGGGGTCGTTGCTGAAAACTATAGCTGAATAGATGGCGGTAGGAAAAAATAGACCGCGATGTAGTGAAACATCCCCTTAGGAAAATTTTATAAATGACAGTGCTGGAAAACCTCTATGTTATTTGATTTTCAAACAGCTGAGCAAAACTGAACGTACTCAGACATTACTCTCTTTACTTATTCTGATCAACACTAAACTGACACACAATATTTTTAGCGCAACGCAGTCTGACTTTCAATAATCCCTACAAAAGAATGGCCCTGACTAACAGTAACCTATACCTTTCACAAATCACTTACCTCACAAAAATCTTCGTTACTCGAACTACTGCAATACAGCGAGCGTCAATCCTGCCAGCTAAACAAAACATTCTAACTATTGAAGGCACTAACTACTGATAGCAGAATTTTGAGAGCGGACGATCTGGACGTGTGTCCAGAAAGAGTAAATTTGTAATACTGGATATTATGAACTGATATATATATATATATATATATATATATATATATATATATATATATATATATATATATATATCTCAGTTCATAATATCCAGTATTACAAATTTACTCTTTCTGATGGACACACGTCCAGATCGTCCGCTCTCAAAATTCTGCAATCTCTCTCCCCACATCCACCACTGCTGGCGGCTCACCTCCAACTGCGCAACGTTACGCGCTGTTCACATCCAACTGCCCAACACTACAATAGCGAATATTCCAATAATGCAAACCAGCCACAGACTGCACACAGCACAGTCAGTGATTTTCATACAGAGCGCTACGTGGCGTTACCAACATAAAAACCTAAACAGCCTACTTACGGTAGTTCTAGAAGGACGTGCTGAAAAGTAACGCCTGCGAATTTTTTATGTGAACACTCGTAGTAAAGTTTTAAAAATGAAACAACGTTATTGGCATCCTACGTCTTTATCCTTCATGTCTACATATTTATTTCTCAACGTACCGGTAGTCAACTTGGCGACGAACAAATTTTGTCCAAGCAGGAAACCGGTCACTGATACCGTCACTGAAGAATGTCTGATGTTGTTAACGGAGCCACTGCCTCACACTTCTGCTTGTACCGCTTCATCACTATACAAGTGAAGTTCTCGCAGGTGTTCTTTCAATTTTGGAAACAGATGAAAATCGGATGGGGCCAATTCGGGACTGTATGCAGATTTCGCAGTGCTCGTGCGTAGTCTGGCATTCTCATGCTGAAGGACAGGGTGTTCCACGTGTGGAGGTTTTCTGCCGTTAGAAACTCGATGGCAGCACGCTGTTTCTCACGCACCGACCGAGGCCCACAAGGAAGACAGGCCAGAACTCGTTCGCTCGCTTGACTGACTACTACTCGTGCAACAGAATTTTAAATCAATTCTCTACATAAATGGTATAACGGCATGTTTGCAGCGTTTAGTCTCTTCTGCGTAACAGTCTTCATTTCATACAAGAGATGATGCATTACGCAACTCATAATCACTTTGACATGATTTTAATTTTATTGTACCGCAGTACAGCTGTAAGAAATAATTACTAAGCCCATGCACTTTCTATCACTGCAGGACTAATAACATTAAGATTCCATAATAGTAGAGTTCCGTAGAAGACGCAATTCTCGTTTGTACATACACACTGAGTTACGAGCTAACACTTGTAGCCGGCCGTGGTGGCCGAGCGGTTCTAGGCGCTACAGTGTGGAACCGCGCGACCGCTACAGTCGCATGTTCGAATCCTGCCTTGGGCATGGATGTGTGTGATGTCCTTGGGTTAGTTAGGGTTAAGTAGTTCTAAGTCCTAGGGGACTGATGACCTCAGAAGTTAAGTCCCATAGTGCTGAGAGCCATTTGAACCATTTAACAGGTGTAGAAACGCAGCTTTTCTGCTGAGTTGAGCGAGCGAGCGACCTACCGTCGTGACGCATGCGCCTCGGCCTGTCTTTCTCGTACGCCTCGTGCACCGTCATAGTTAGGTTACACACCGACATTTTACGCACTACAGTTCGGAGCCCTCTAGCGGCAGAGGTTTGCAAATTGCTTCAGCGAAGTGAGCAAGTCGACCGAGCAATATGTATAACATGTTCACAGTCCAGTCACATTAATGTTACGACTGCCTATGTCGACATCGAACGTAGCCGGTGGTAACATTAATGTGACTGAAATGGTGGGTTTATAAGGCTGTCGGGGGGACGTCAGATAAATCGCGACTACACTGGTTTCCCGCGTTCGGCTGCACTTGGAGTGAATGTTAAATTAATATCTTGCTAGGCCTTAAATATTGCCAGATAGTTAAAAAACACGTTACGAAAAAGGTGCACAATTGGCCTCAGCTGTGCCAGGTACTTCCACAGCAAACATAAGAGAATACAATTTAGCGCTGAATTCTTTAAATACGAGAAGTCAGTATTCAGATGAATAGCCTATGAAAAAACATTCTTCTGTGTGAGAAAAAGCACCCAAAGCTGCAACAGGATAAACCTACCCTCAAAGAATAATTTGCTTGGAGAAAGAGGAACCTTAGTATAATTGACACTTAAGTTTCAGAACTCAGACAGTATTTGTGAAACAAGCACCAATGTTCACTATGCTTGGCATCAAAACTATTTTGTTCTTGCTAGATCGATCCAAGCTGTTTTTGCGTGTTATTCACAGAATAGTTTTGCTGCAACGTTTTAGGGGTGGGGAGGGGGGGGGGGAAGAAGAACTAGCACAGCATGAAGGACGTTTTACAGCCTTGAAACACTGGAGCATTTATTTCCTCCATAACTGCTCTGTGACAAACATACACATCATCATTATTATCTTTAAAAAATGGTTTGAATGACATTTACGAAATTAATAAATCTTGTGGTTAAAAACAGACAGAACAAAGAATAACGACAGATTATTTTCCTGAGACGTTTGCAACAGCATGTAGGACACTAATCACAATGCAGGTATGGCATTGGAATAATTTACAAGTTAAAATTCACCTATTACCCATGCAAATACTAACGAAATATGGCATAGAAGCAAATATCTTACTGCTTTCATTAGGCATTTCTACTTTATGGCATTCTTATATTCTTTAATTTTCGTGAGCTACTATGAGGGCCTACATAAACAAAACGACTTTCACTTATTTCTATATAAGGTTGACTTTAGACAACAGAGTTAGTCGACTGTATCCGTGGCTTTACTATAGACATGACAGATTCAAGACCATTGTTTTCCCACTGCATGTTTGCTCTGCTGTTTCCCTCAAATAAACGTATTATAATAAGTGAATAAGTTAATGAAAATTTTAAATTTATTATCATTACTGAATCTCATCACAGTGTAACGTGTTGGACTGTGACGATAACAACTTTGATGTAGCTTCCACTCTGTGGAACTGGCGGCTGTTTAGGGGAGGGCCTTACACTATGGGTAGGCGTGGAGGGGGGGGTGAATGGGTGGGACTTGTTCCGGGTGAAATCCTAGCGCTAAGGGCACGTGGCTGAACGACAGCTGCGGAGACGTGTGCGGGCGAATAGACATGCAACTGCTGCGCGGTCCGAACCACAGGGCTACCAACAGTGTCTCCTCAACGACCGTTCAGCGATCGTTGCTGCATATGGGCCTCCGCAGCAGGCGCGTGGTTCACGCACCTACGCTGACTGCTGTTCATCGGCGACGAACGCTGGAACTTGCGCGTCCGTATCGCAACTGGACGTCCAATGACTGACGACAGGTGGCCTTTTCATACGAATCACGTTCTATGCTCCATTGGACCGATGGTCGTTGACGTGTATGGCCCTGCAACAATCGCCGTGAGAGTCCAGGCCGGAGGAAGGAGCGTTGTGGTATGGGGAATTTTTTCGTGGCATTCCCTGGGTGACCTCGTTGTTCTGTAAGACACAGTGGACCAACGCTGTGAGTGTGTCGGTTCTATTTTTGTCAAGTTGCGCAATAGATTGATCCAACAAGTACCCTTTGGCTCCTGCAAGAAAGAATTTCCACCTCACACTACTACAGAAGTCATACAGACTCTCCTAATGTACCAAGAAGAACTGCTTGAAAAACATTCAGCAACAAATATCTTCTGGATTCCTCCGCTGTAAGGAAAAGACACAAAAATATTCTAAATATTCTTATTTAACTAGTGGAATGTTTAAACGAACGAAAAATATTATTTATTACAAAAAATTCTGAGAATTCAAGTAGATTGCCTCTTATGGATAGGAATGCTATTATTTTACAAAGTATGGAAAGGTTCTTTTCTCCCTTTTCGTTAAGAATGTTATTTACTCTGCAGAATGGCTGAGAGCCGTGCCTACACAACTTCAATAACTTTTGTAGGTACGGTCAAGGCTGTTGCATGAGAAATGTAGTGGAGTGTACTGTTAGGGAGGACAGATGGGGCTCGCATACTCTGTAGCACACAATACCGTGAGCTGCGATGACTGCTGCCTGCGTCGCTCGCTGCTGACAAATAACACAACTATCTCTTTCTATCTGGACTGACCTTCGCCAATCAAACTCTCCCTACGCCTTGATGCAGCCAAGGACTCCTATCCGCCCCTTGTCTAACTATTGGTGTGGTACACCTGTCAGGTAACCAGTCCACTGTGACGCCACTCAATACTCGCTTGCAAGTGTTTAACTAGTACTCTGTCTGTGTTCACACAGCACAATAAATATGGCGGCCAACACAGTGAACAACACTTAATCACGAGTGACTAAATATAGTGTGTCACTCCGATTCGATAACGACAGAGGTGCTCTCCGAGTGAAGTACTGAGGAGAGACTTTGTTCCTCGCTCTTTGTGTACACGTACGAGCACACTCGCTCTCGTTATGTGTTCCCGCTCCAAGAGCGACAGTGGA
The DNA here is from genome assembly GCF_023898315.1 of Schistocerca nitens. Lineage (NCBI taxonomy): Eukaryota > Metazoa > Arthropoda > Insecta > Orthoptera > Acrididae > Schistocerca > Schistocerca nitens. The sequence goes on from NC_064615.1 coordinate 953,410,077, forward strand.
ACGGCCCCTTTTTCTCGAAAAGTTGGAAGGGTATATCAGTTGCCGCCTTCCCTGACTTCTCTGACTCTTTGCGTTAGAAATATTCCACCAATCAGCGTTGCTCTTTTAAACGGGAGAATGACGTTTCGTTTGAGTCGACGAATGCGGAAATCTGTAGCATCTCCGTTAGGCGTATACTGTCCTCCTGTGAGAACTCCGCAACTATGCAGTCGGTCCATGAAAAAATGAGTCTTCTGGGCGCTCCCACACAATGTGGCGGAATTTGCTTTTAAGTCGTACACGGGGGTCGTTATCCCTTCGCTCCAGCAAAAGCTGTCTTCTCTCTGAACGGTCACTTCGGCCAAAGTAGGTATGTTGTTGACCCAGCCCTCTGAAGGGATGGTCTTCCCAGGGGGCTGGTTTCCTCTTTAGAACGAAAATTCCTGTGGCCGTCATGTTGTGTAAGCCAGCCTCGACTTTTTTCAACCTCGGTGCGCACTTGCGATTTACTTATTAGATCTGCATATCGCTTACATGAATTCATACAAAATTGACTCTGCCATATCGAGTTTTGGTTCCAATGAAGCGTCTTTATGTGCAGAGTACGATTGTGAGGACGGAATATGTAAGAAATGAAGGTCACGAGACCACGCCACCTTACAACGCAAGTAAGCATCTGTCCTTGGGGACCATGTCCACCACTAAGTGCACTTTTTTCTTATCCTCGGGCCGATGGCATATACCAGCAGGACAATGCAACTTGTCACATTTCCCGCGTTGTACGTGCGTGATTTGAGGAGCACCAGGAAGAGTTTACAGTACTCAAATGGCCACCGGACTCTCCGGATTTAAACCCAAGCTAAAAATCTGTCGATCGAGCTGTTCGCGCCATGGATCGTCCAATGAGAAAACGTAGTGCAGCTGGCCACGACACTGGAGGTGGCATGGCTCCACATCCCTGCCGGTCCCTTCCTGAAACTCACTGACTCTCTTTCTGCACGACCGCGCTGCAACAGGTGGTTATTCGGGCTTTTGAAGGTGTTCGAATTGTGTGATTGGACCGTGAAACACGTCAATTGACAATGAAAACAATAAAAAATTCGGAGACATTAGTTTCAGCATGCCTTCGTGTAAGGAAGGTGTGAATGTTACCGAACATTGAATTTGGATGATAAATACACTCCTGGAAATTGAAATAAGAACACCGTGAATTCATTGTCCCGGGAAGGGGAAACTTTATTGACACATTCCTGGGGTCAGATACATCACATGATCACACTGACAGAACCACAGGCACATAGACACAGGCAACAGAGCATGCACAATGTCGGCACTAGTACAGTGCATATCCACCTTTCGCAGCAATGCAGGCTGCTATTCTCCCATGGAGACGATCGTAGAGATGCTGGATGTAGTCCTGTGGAACGGCTTGCCATGCCATTTCCACCTGGCGCCTCAGTTGGACCAGCGTTCGTGCTGGACGTGCAGACCGCGTAAGACGACGCTTCATCCAGTCCCAAACATGCTCAATGCTCAATGGGGGACAGATCCGGAGATCTTGCTGGCCAGGGTAGTTGACTTACACCTTCTAGAGCACGTTGGGTGGCACGGGATACATGCGGACGTGCATTGTCCTGTTGGGTCAGCAAGTTCCCTTGCCGGTCTAGGAATGGTAGAACGATGGGTTCGATGACGGTTTGGATGTACTGTGCACTATTCAGTGTCCCCTCGACGATCACCAGTGGTGTACGGCCAGTGTAGGAGATCGCTCCCCACACCATGATGCCCTGTGTGTCTCGGTCGTATGCAGTCCTGATTGTGGCGCTCACCTGCACGGCGCCAAACACGCATACGACCATCATTGGCACCAAGGCAGAAGCGACTCTCATCGCTGAAGACGACACGTCTCCATTCGTCCCTCCATTCACGCCTGTCGCGACACCACTGGAGGCGGGCTGCACGATGTTGGGGCGTGAGCGGAAGACGGCCTAACGGTGTGCGGGACCGTAGCCCAGCTTCATGGAGACGGTTGCGAATGGTCCTCGCCGATACCCCAGGAGCAACAGTGTCCCTAATTTGCTGGGAAGTGGCGGTGCGGTCCCCTACGGCACTGCGTAGGATCCTACGGTCTTGGCGTGCATCCGTGCGTCGCTGCGGTCCGGTCCCAGGTCGACGGGTACGTGTACCTTCCGCCGACCACTGGCGACAACATCGATGTACTGTGGAGACCTCACGCCCCACGTGTTGAGCAATTCGGCGATACGTCCACCCGGCCTCCCGCATGCCCACTATACGCCCTCGCTCAAAGTCCGTCAACTGCACATACGGTTCACGCCCACGCTGTCGCGGCATGCTACCAGTGTTAAAGGCTGCGATGGAGCTCCGTATGCCACGGCAAACTGGCTGACACTGACGGCGGCGGTGCACAAATGCTGCGCAGCTAGCGCCATTCGACGGCCAACACCGCGGTTCCTGGTGTGTCCGCTGTGCCGTGCGTGTGATCATTGCTTGTACAGCCCTCTCGCAGTGTCCGGAGCAAGTATGGTGGGTCTGACACACCGGTGTCAATGTGTTCTTTTTTCCATTTCCAGGAGTGTACAATTTTTCAACACTTGTACCAGAATGGAAAGAATAGCAAAGCGGCTTGGAAGAGGATCCGTTTGATTCTCAGTGTAATATAGCAAAACACTAGTTAACACTGACCCTACGACTTACATTAGAAGATAGGGTGAAGAAAGGTAAATCCACAACTGTACAATTTGTAAATTAAAAAAAATCATCGACAGTGTTGACTGGAGCATACTCTTTAGAGTCCCGAAGTTATTAGGTGTACAGTACAGTTAACGATAGCTTATCTACAAGGGCCGTTCAGTGAGTAATGCAACACATTTCTTTCTCGGCCAATTTCGGTTGAGGAAACCAGAGCTTCACAGAAATTCATAAACGCTTGCAGAAAGTCTACTGAGACCTGGCAGTGGGTAAAAGTCGTGTTTGTGTTTGTTTTGTTTTAGGGCGTAAATAAAACTATGGTCATAAGCACCCATGTCAAAACTATAGAACACGAAGACAGAGAGGAGTTAAAAAACAGCTACAAGTCAATACCAATCCAAGTAAGAGAAAACGGCTAAAAGCTGGGACGTGGAAAAAAGTCTGTAAAATATACCACAAAGAAACAGCGGTCTCGTAAACTGCCATACGACAGGGACAGCGGTGTGCTGACCACATGCCCGTTCATATCCGCATCAGGATGTGGTCTGAGGATGACACGGCAGCCGATCGGTACCTTTGGGCCTTCCAAGGCCTCTTCGGACGGAGTTTAGAGTTTTATAAGGAAACGGAGCTCCAGAACTAAACTTTAAATGGCCTTCACCATATTGTGAGTCGTAGGCGAGGCGTCTGCCACCATAGCCAACTTCATTGGGTTGTCCTTCCTCATCCACCCTGCAACCCGGATCTCGCACTTTCCGGCTTCCATCTGTTTGGCTCAATGAAGGATACACTTCGCGGGAAGCAGTACGTGGATGATGTGAATGTTACTGATGCAAAAATACGTTGGCTCTTACGTCGACCAGTTCAGAGGTAAGCAGATTATCGTCATAAGAGCCAAATGACGTCGGAGGGAACCAGTAATTGAAAAGGGAGTGGGACACGGTTGTAGCCATCCCCGATGTTATTCAGTCTGTACATTTAGCGAGCAGTGAAGAAAATTAAGAAGAGAATCTGAAAGCGAATTATAATTCAGAGCGAAGAAATGTAAAGCTTCCTGGCAGATAAAATTGTGTGCCGGACCAAGACTCGAAATCTGTACCTTTGCCTTTGGTGGACAAGTGTTCTACCGACCTTTTCGTTGTATTTGGTCGTAGCGGACGTTACGTGACATCCGTTGAAGGTCATTTGTTGATCGGTCCACTCAGTTTCTTTATTACAGAGACCAGCCAACCTTCTGACCGAACACACCGAGCTATCGTGCCGGCACCGACTGGGCTACCAAAGCACGACTCACGCCTGTCCTCACAGCTTCACTCCCGCAAGCCTCCGTCTCCTACCGTCGAAACTTCAAAAATTTCTTTCTGGAAGAAACAAAAACTTTCTGGTTTGCTGATGACAGGAAAGGAGTTACATGAGCAGCTGACTAAAAGGTCTAGCGTCTTGAAAAGGGCTCATAAGGAGGTGATGGAGTGCAGTCGAATTGTATTAGGTGATGCTAGGGTAATTAGATTAGGGAATGAGGCACTGAAAGTAGTAGACGAGTAGGCTATAAACGAATATTGGCAATAGCAAGAAAAACTATCCAGAAAAAAATTAAATATCGAACATAAATTTAAATTATAGGGACTGTTTTCTTTGAGTATTTGTCTCGAGTGTCGTCTTGAATATAAGCGAAACATGGTTGGTAACAGATCAGACAGGAAGAGAACAGAAGCTTTCGAAAAGCAGTACATAAAGGACTTGAAGACAAGATGGGTAAAATGCGATGAACAGTGAAGGAAAAGTACACGGTTATTCAAAAGCAATTCTGGCGTTTCAGAAGACTGCGCGGAAACTACAAGACACACAGAAAATGCAGACACACATCAGCTGATGGAACGTCTCTTCGTGTTATTAACTTACAATACAGGTTCTCAATATGACCCCCCCCCCCCCTTTGTGTGAAACTGTGATCGTCAACTCCTGCGTGAAATTCATTGAAATCGCGGACACGAATTTCCCGGAGAGGCGCGTCAGCAGCCTGCTATGGAGAGCTGTTATTGAGTTGCCGGCCGCGGTGGTCGAGCGGTTCTAGGCGCTGCAGTCCGGAACCGCGGGACTGCTACGGTCGCAGGTTCGAATCCTGCCTCGGGCATGGATGTGTGTGATGTCCTTAGGTTAGTTAGGTTTAAGTAGTTCTAAGTTCTAGGGGACTGATGACCTAAGATGTTAAGTCCCATAGTGCTCAGAGCCATTTTGTTATTGAGTTGCCTATCTGCAGGAGCAAACTAATTCCATGCGACAGCCTACGTGTTCTGTCACACCTGCCCCGCCGCCTAGTGCAACTATGCTATTGTGCGTATTGTGAATCGAAATTTGGAGAGATGCTTTATTCAGTGAAACGTGTCATTGTTGTGTGTGTGTGTGTGTGTGTGTGTGTTATTCAGAATTAAAATACCGCTATCGGCTTTAATCGGTCGGGTTTTCCCATCCCCAGCTGACGCCTGCTTCATAGGTCCTGGAATTAGAAAGAATTCAAGGCCATCACCGTATGAAGCAGCCACCATAATGGTCCAACAGGATCTGGTCGGCGTACTGCCTGGTGGTACGGCGATCAAGGACAGCGACAAGACACATATGGCTGTCAACACTGATTCCTGTACAACATTTGGCATGTACCGTTCACCACGGCTCTCCGCACACGAACACGGCCATCACTTTGCGTCACAGGATATCTGGAGTCATCTGTACTTAACACGTTTCACTAGTGATGAAATTGCCAGTTGACATGGGAACGCCAGTACTGAACATGAGCTGCAAGATGTTGTCGTGTCAAGCGTGGTACTCGAACAGAACGTCTGAGTCGTAAGGTCCTTTCTCCTAATCTGTTCGTTGCAGTCTAATCGGACACAGCGGCTCCAGTGACCCTTCTGAGCCCGTCTTGCGGTTCTCTGGCGGTATCCGTACGACACCGCAACGCAGAGATGGCCAGATATCGGTCTTCAGGTCGGGTTGCAATGCGTCGTCGACCTTGTCCAGTTCGCCTTGTATGCTGACCTGTCTCCCTGTGGTTGGTTGGTTGTTTTGGGGAAGGAGACCAGACAGCGTGGTCATCGGTCTCATCGGATTAGGGAAGGAAGTCGGCCGTGCCCTTTCAGAGGAACCATCCCGGCATTTGCCTGGAATGATTTAGGGAAATCACGGAAAACCTAAATCAGGATGGCCGGACGCGGGATTGAACCGTCGTCCCCCCGAATGCGAGTCCAGTGTCTAACCACTGCGCCACCCCGCTCGGTGTGTCTCCCTGTGAGTTACACATGGAGAGGCATTGGCATCTGAAGCAACACGGCGAAAGTCCAACCTTTTTGGATCAAAAAGACCATCTTTACAACTTGCACTGCCAACTGCCAACCGTGTACCTCATTAGAATATACTAAACAAATGTAAATGTCGTGTGGCTAGGGCCTCCCGTCGGGTAGACCGTTCGCCGGGTGCAAGTCTTTCGATTTGACGCCACTTCGACGACTTGCTCGTCGATGGGGATGAAATGATGATGATTAGGACAACACAACACCCAGTCCCTGAGCGGAGAAAATCTCCAAGCCAGCTGGGAATCGAACCCGGGCCCTTAGGATTGACATTCTGTCGCGCTGACCACTCAGCTGCCGGGGGCAGGCATTAGAATATACTGGGACACGGGTACTCACTTCCTTCTGAGGGATCACCTGACACTGTATACGTGATACAGCGAATAGTTTTAATTGTTGTCTACACTGAAAGCGAATATCTCAAGCCCTGCAATAAGACTACAGATACCGCGTGTGCCAAAATGCAGGGTGTGTCAAAAAGTACCAAAATGCAGGGTGTGTCAAAAAGTATCATCCGAAATCACAGCCATTATGTTACTTGAGATATGTGCATGAACAACGTACTGTTGGAAAGAGCAAACTCTCGAGTTTCCCGCTAGGTAGCAGCATTGTGCGCCCACTTCAGTTCTAGTAAAAATGGTGTCTGGACAATAGAAAGAGTTTTGTGTTTTACGTTTGGCGCAGGACGGGTCAGTAATAACTGTTCAGCGTGACTTTTGTACTAGATATGGTGTGGATCCTCCTGCAGCACAGCATTAGACTATTGCTTGAACAATTCCGAGAAACAGGTTGTTTGTGTACAGTCAAATCGCCGGGACGTTCCCGAGTGTCTCACACAGACGTTGAACGCATCCGCCATAGTTCACAAGGAGTCCGCAGAAATCCGTTCGTCGTACAGCCCAGCAGCTCGGCTTGCACTCGATGCCTGTCTGGCGTGTGTTGCGCGACGTTTACGTAAGAAACCGTATAAGATTCAGCTACTGCAAACTCTTCGTGAAGGTGACAAATAACAACTTGTGAAGTTCTGTAATTTCGATCTGGGCAAGATGGAGGATGACAGTTTTCTTTCACGCGTAGTGTTTAGTGACGAGGCAACATTGCATTTAAATGGAAAGATGTGTCGTCATAATGTGAGAATATGGGATAAGAAACAGCCATATGAAGGTGTACAACATGAGAGGGACTCTCCAAAATTTAACATGTTTTGTGCAGTTTGACGGGAAAAGATGTATGGTCCATTTTTCTTTGGCGAGAAGGCTGTTAGAGGAAACACATATCTCGATATGCTTGAGAAATTTCTTATCCCACAGTTGGAGACTGATCCGAACGAGTTTATTTACCAGCATGACGGGGCACCGCAACACTGGCATCTGGAATTGCGGGAATTCTTAAATCAAAAGATTAGTGAACCATGGATCGGTCGCAGTGGATCAAATAATTCAGCCTTACATCACTGGCCTCCAAGGATCTGACTGTACGCGATTATTTCTTGTGGGGGTTTATAAAAGACTCAGTTTATGTGTCTCTGTTACCAACAACAATGAATGAACTAAGACATCGCATAACAGCAGCTGTGGATGCTGTAAATCAAGACATACTGCAGTGAGGGGATACCGCATTGACATATGCGTGCATCTCAAGGCGGGCATATTGAACACCTATGAAAAGGCATGCAAAAAAAAAAAAAAAAAAAAAAACTTTCTGAGTTTCCCGTTCATCAAAAAACAAAATTCATTGTATATGTTTATTAGTTTCGGAAATATAGACGTGCCAAATCGGATGATTCTTTGTGATACACCTTGTAGATTTAACATACTGGACGTTGATACAACTGTTCTCATAATTATTTTGAACCGTGTATTTATCAAATAGCCCCATGCTTTATGGCACGGCTATAGTAAGCAGTTTACAGCGGATGTAGGCTGCAGTAGTTATGCAGAGGTGAAGAGGCTTGCATTGGATACACCAGCATAAAGAACTGCATCAAACAACAACGACAACAACGATGCAGTTCATCAATAATGTGGTAAGAGACATGTATGGTAAGCTGTAGCAAACTAAGCCGTGGGTAGTTTATCGAAACAACTACTCGTACTGAGGTAAACGACAATCATAGCCTGACGATCGAAGTACGCCTCAGTAAAAAGGCGAGTCGTCTTTTCTTTTTCTTCCACTCTATATAAACGTGCAAATTGAATGGCGCGACTGATGAGGGCAATATCGGCGTTGCGTCACGCATTGCGTATTGCCAGCAGATATGCCGCCGACGGTGTATACATTCGTTTTATCTCGTTACCTCAAGGCGCGCCTTAAGTGCCATCAAACCGTGACCCCGCTCGCCACTCTCCTCTGCGTTGTCGACGCTTAAACACCGCGTGCCACAGGCACTGACACTGCCAGTGTTATCGTTATTTCACAATAACTGCCTGACAAGTGTGTCCGTAAGCGACGCAAATCAGTAATTTGTGAGTGCAGGGGAAGGAGGGACGGAGACAGGAAACATGCACGATCACAAACAGACGCACACTACTCGAGCTATAAACTGTTGACATACATTTTATGAAGCATAAAAACGAGTAATTTCCGTACTGCCGTAATAATCGTCTGCCAGTCAGGTAATAGAAGAACGTCGTGGAGTACAGTGAGACTTCCAAAATTACTCTTCTGTCCGACACGGGACAGAGCGATGAGCTATTCGGAGGTCGTACGGAGGGGTGTAGTTTTGGATTTTACTACATTCCTGCATTGGTAACTGTTTCGTAATTCCTTGTAATTTTAAATTTTATTAACTTCATATTATGTAAATCCCAGGAAAGAATAGCGTGTAGAGTGTGGATGCAATTGAGCCTCTCCTTTTTTTTCCCGTCTTTTTTTTCTTTTCTTTATCTGCTTTTCTATCTTGTTCGATGAGCCGCGCCACTATTTCCTCTCCCGTGCTAACCTCTTCATCTCAGAGTCTCAGAGTAATATTTACCCACCGGGTCCTCTGTTATAAATTGTTGTATTCCAATATTTGCCCTCCCTTACATTTTTTTGCCTTCTAGGGCTCCGTCTAGTATCACGGAAATTATACCTTAACGCCTTAACAGTCTTATTCTCATCCCCACCCACATTACAGTCGGCGTATTCCCATTATTACTTTCCTCAGCGATGCTGTGCAGAACCAATTCATTTCTTATCATAGCAGTGCACTCAGTTTTCAGCGTCCTCTCGACCGTTTCCAGTCTCGTCTTTTCCAGTCTTCCCACAGTCCACGAAGCTCAGATTAAAAAGGGCGTACGACAAGGATGTAGTTTTTCTGTTGTTCTTTACAATGCGTAAGCGTATACAGGGTGTTACAAAAAGGTACGGCCAAACTTTCAGGAAACATTCCTCACACACAAATAAAGAAAAGATGTTATGTGGACACGTGTCCGGAAACGCTTAATTTCCATGTTAGAGCTCATTTTAGTTTCGTCAGTATGTACTGTACTTCCTCGATTCACCGCCAGTTGGCCCAATTGAAGGAAGGTAATGTTGACTTTGGTGCTTGTGTTGACATGCGACTCATTGCTCTACAGTACTACCATCAAGCACATCAGTACGTAGCATCAACAGGTTAGTGTTCATCACGAACGTGGTTTTGCAGTCAGTGCAATGTTTACAAATGCGGAGTTGGAAGATGCCCATTTGATGTATGTATTAGCACGGGGCAATAGCCGTGGCGCGGTACGTTTGTATCGAGACAGATTTCCAGAACGAAGGTGTCGCGACAGGAAGACGTTCGAAGCAATTGATCGGCGTCTTAGGGAGCACGGAACATTCCAGCCTATGACTCGCGACTGGGGAAGACCTAGAACGACGAGGACACCTGCAATGGACGAGGCAATTCTTCGTGCAGTTGACGACAACCCTAATTTCAGGGTCAGAGAAGTTGCTGCTGTACAAGGTAACGTTGACCACGTCACTGTATGGAGAGTGCTACGGGAGAACCAGTTGTTTCCGTACCATGTACAGCGTGTGCAGGCACTATCAGCAGCTGATTGGCCTCCACGGGTACACTTCTGCGAATGGTTCATCCAACAATGTGTCAATCCTCATTTCAGTGCAAATGTTCTCTTTACGGATGAGGCTTCATTCCAACGTGATCAAATTGTAAATTTTCACAATCAACATGTGTGGGCTGACGAGAATCCGCACGCAATTGTGCAATCACGTCTTCAACACACATTTTCTGTGAACGTTTGGGCAGGCATTGTTGGTGATGTCTTGATTGGACCCCATGTTCTTCCACCTACGCTCAATGGAGCACGTTATCATGATTTCATACGGGATACTCTACCTGTGCTGCTACAACACGTGCCTTTACAAGTACGAAACAACATGTGGTTCGTGCACGATGGAGTTCGTGCACATTTCAGTCGAAGTGATCGTACGCTTCTCAACAACAGATTCGATGACCGATGGATTGGTAGAGGCGGACCAATTCCATTGCCTCCACGCTCTCCTGAACTCAACCCTCTTGACTTTCATTTATGGGGGTATTTGAAAGCTCTTGTCTAAGCAACCCCGGTATCAAATGTAGAGACTCTTCGTGCTCGTATTGTGGACGGCTGTGATACAATACGCCATTCTCCAGGGCTGCATCAGCGCATCAGGGATTCCATGTGACGGAGGGTGGATGCATGTATCCTCGGTAACGGAGGACATTTTGAACATTTCCTGTAACAAAGTGTTTTAAGTAACGCTGGTACGTTCTGTTGCTGTGTGTTTCCATTCCATGATTAATGTGAATTGAAGAGAAGTAATAAAATGAGCTCTAACATGGAAAGTAAGCGTTTCCGGACACATGTCCACATAACATATTTTCTTTCTTTGTGTGTGAGGAATGTTTCCTGAAAGTTTGGCCGTACCTTTTTGTAACACCCTGTATATGAGAAGCAACAAAAGAAATGAATGAAACCTTCAGTGGTGATTGGATTAAAAATCGCCGGCCGGGGTGGTAGAGCGGTTCTGGGCGCTACAGTCTGGAACCGCGCGACCGCTACGGTTGCAGGTTCGAATCCTGCCTCGGGTATGGATGTGTGTGATGTCCTTAGGTTGGTGAGGTTTAAGTAGTTCTAAGTTCTAGGGAACTGATGACTTCAGAAGTTAAGTCGCATAGTGCTCAGAGCCATTTAAACCATTTTTTGATTAAAAATCCGGTTGGTAAGGTACCAGTGATAAGATTCGCTGACGACATTGCTATCCTCTACGGAAGTGAGGAAGAACTACATGACTTTGTGAATGGAATGAACAGTCTACAAGGGCCACAATTAAATTTTTAGAAGCGAGCACTAGATAGCGCTCTTTAGATGTGGCATCACAACTCTTTGAAAACTTGTTATTTGCTACTATTGAGCAATGGCAGTTCAGAAACTAGACGAATAGCTAGTGCACAATGGACTTTGAGCCGTGGTAAAAATGTAGTTTAAAGCAGTCGCCCTCCGCTTCTGGCGGTGGCGTCCGCAGCTCGTGGTCGTGCGGTAGCGTTCTCGCTTCCCGCGCCCGGGTTCCCGTGTTCGATTCCCGGCGGGGTCTGGGATTTTCTCTGCCTCGTAATGACTGGGTGTTGTGTGATGTCCTTAGGTTAGTTAGGTATAAGTAGTTCTAAGTTCTAGGGGACTGATGACCATAGATGTTAAGTCCCATAGTGCTCAGAGCCATTTGAACCAATCTGGCGGTGGCGCCGCTGTGGCAGTCGCAGCTTTGGTGTCTCCCTCTGGTGGGAAAGGGGAAAGGTTGCCTGTTCACGTGCATTTAAGGGGCGCTATGAGCTCGCCAGTCGGTCAGTCTGGGTCTGCCTCTCGTCCGCATTTGTTAGGCAGTTAGTGTCTGTCTGTCTCGTTCGGAGTGCTAGTATGTCTGTCGTTCGGATCAATCGCTTTCCGGCCAAATGTTCTTTTAACCTAGGCAACAGGTGATAGTCACTGGGTGCCAAGTCAGGACTATAGGGTGGGTGGGTGATTATGTTCCGCTGAAACTGTTGCAGGAGAGCAAAGGTTTGACGAGCGATGTGTGGGCGAGCGTTGTCACGGAGAATGTATACGCCCTTGCTCAACATTCCTCTTCTCCGGTTCTGAATTGTCCGTTTAAGTTTTTTTTTTTTCAGAGTCTCACAGTACCTGTCAGCGCTAATTGTGGTCCCAGCGATTCAGCTCCGACGACGAGGTGAAAGAAGAGGTTCATTACTTTCTGAACAGCATGGCGGCGAGCTGGTATGACATGGGCATACAAAAACTGCCCCACAGCGTCTACAAAAATGTATCGACAGAAATTGTGGTTATGTCGAAAAATAGCTAAATGTTCAAGCTGTAAAATGATGTAAACCATTGTAGAAATAAACAGGTCTATGTAAAATGGTTCAAATGGCTCTGAGCACTATGGGACTTAACATCTGTGGTCATCAGTCCCCTAGAACTTAGAATTACTTAAACCTAACTAACCTAAGGACATCACACAACACCCAGCCATCACGAGGCAGAGAAAATCCCTGACCCCGCCGGGAATCGAACCCGGGAACCCGGGCGTGGGAAGCGAGAACGCTACCGCACGACCACGAGATGCGGGCCAGGTCTATGTACTTACAAAAAAAAATAGGAGACCTTTTGGGATTACCCTCGTAGATGCGGACCTCAGTGCACATTTTAAACTGTGATGGATAAAACCGGCGCCGAAGTAACTGTGGTGCATTGCGGGCCATTGGCGACAGTGGTCAACGACGGCGGCAGAGGCGTATACGAGCGAATAGACGCACGACTGTGGAGCAGCTGACAGCCTACGTGAACCAAGGGGTTATTAACAGTGTCTGTTCAATGATCGTTCAGCGAACGTTGCTGCAGATGGGCCTCTGCAGCTCGCATCTGGTTCATGCATCCATGCTGATTGCTGTTCGTCGGCGACGGAGGCTGGAATTTGTACGCCAGTTCCCCAAGTGTATGGTCACTGAGTGGTGGCAGGTGGCGTTTTCAAATGAATCACATCTTATGCTCCATCGGACAGATAACCATTGGTGTGTACGTCTGAAAGCAAACACACTGGAACAAGGGAGGGAGCTTTATGGTATGGGGAATGTTTTCGTGGCATTCCTTGCTTGATCTCGTCATTCTGGAAGACACACGTGTGCATCTATCCCTGGGGTCCATGTCCACCCTTACGCGCAGTTACACTACTGGCCATGAGATCTAGTATTCAGTTCCCATCATATAGGGATGCCCGGTTACTTTAGATCACATGCATTAGAGCATAAAAAATTGTCTCTCATTTTCTTAGATATCCAGTCTTTTCAGATTGACAGTCCGGTCTCCACATTTAGTTTCCACTCGCTGGATGTGCTTGAAAAGTAAATCTCATTGAGATTCATCGTGATATAGTTTAGATAACATAAAATGGCCGGCCGGTGTGGCCGTGCGGTCTAGGCGCTTCAGTCTGGAACTGCATGACCGCTCCGGTCGCTGGTTCGAATCCTGCCTCGGGGATGGACGTGTGTGATGTCCTTATTTTAATTAGGTTTAAGTAGTTCTAAGTTTTAGGGGACTGATGACCTCAGATGTTAAGTCCCATAGTGCTCAGAGCCATTTGAATCAAGTACCAGTTCTACTTACTGAATGTTAAGTGGAAGTTCATTCACGTGATATGCAGGGTGTCCCAGCTATCTTGTCCACCCAAAATATCTCTGGAACAATAACAGCTATTGGAAAACGACTTTCACCGGTATCAATGTAGGGTTGGGGCCCATGAATGTACACATTTGGAAACATTCTAAAACGAAAGCATATGTGTTTTTAACACAAACTTATGTTTTTTTAAATGGACCTCCTATATTTTTTCTTCAGCAATCCATAGCATGACAAAGCACATACACAATGGCGTTGATTGCATCGCAATATTCCCATTACATCCCGAGATGTTGAGACGCGAAGTTGAGGCTTGAAACACCCGACATGCGCTGCTAGCGCACGTCCTGAGGCTCAGGCGTGAACCCCATGCTGCCCGTAATCGCGATGTGATTGACATGTCTAATCACACCTCCATACTTATGAAGAGGTCCATTTAAAAAAACATAAGTTTGTGTTAAAAAACACATATGCTTTCGTTTTAGAGTGTTTCCAAATATGTACATTCATGGGTCCCAGCCCTACATTGATACCGGTGAAAGTCGTTTTCCAATAGCTGTTATTTTTCCAGAGATATTTTGGGTGGAAAAGATAGCTGGGACACCCTGTATAAGATACGAGTGGACCCGGAACTGAACCTTGTTGGATCCTCTTTGTGATTTTTACACAATCACTAAAAATTCTACCCTTCCAACATTACTTGAACTATTCTGTACAAGTTTTTGCGATCTGTTTCTTAAGTATGATGTGCGTAAAGCCATCAACTACATAAAACCTGGGTTTTTCCAAAAGAGTAACATGATCTACACAATCAAACGCGTCGGAAAGATCACTAAAAATACAAATGGGCGATATTTTACTATTTAAGGCTTGTACTATTTGACGAGTGAATGTATAAATAGCATTCTCAGTCGAAGAAAACCTTCTAGAATCCGAACTGTGATAAGTTCAGTAAATTGTTTCTACTTAAGTGTGAGACTACCCATAACTATTTCGTCACATAACACTTCCGGGCTGAGATGCCCCGAGGACAATCGGCGAGAGTTTTATGTATGGAGAGGAGAGAGAGGGGAGACTTTTTTCCATGGACCACGGCATCTCAGCCCGGAAGTGTTATGTGATGACAACACCTGCCGTGAAAGCCTTCAAACTATGGTCATAACTATATTACTTTTTCGAATATTTCGTGAAAGGATGTCAGTACGGAAAGTGGACGATAATTGTTTAATGCTGTCTTGTCACCTTTCTTATGAAAAGGTTTAACAGCTGGATAATTTAACCCGTCTACAAAAATTCCCTGTGCCAGTAATGCATTAAATACTGTATCTCATTAAGGATATTACTTCTAAAGTTGGAACATCGCTTGTTCATAGACGCCAGCGAATGATAGTCAAGCCTGAATTGTCTGCGGATGCTGATTCGCTTGTGTTGGCTTTTATTCGCTCCAGTGTAAAGGGCGCTTATGTGGGGTAGGACGTCAAACGGGCCGACTTGGAGCTGGAGAGGCGCCACAGGACATTTTAATTTCCACTCTCTACACTTTTACAAATAAATTCATAAAACTTTGTCAGTATGACCAGGAAGGATTCAGAATTCACACTCATAGGAGTGTAAGTTCGAAAACATAACGAAATGATTTTTTTTTCATGTGACATTTCATCATTTTTTTCACTTACTAATGGCAGTATTTGTTGCTATAGGTACACTTTTCTTCATAAGTAAGAGAGATTCTTCGATGAATTTTGCACAGCATACAAACCATACTTAAAGGTGTATGAAACTCTGGAATTTTCCTAATCTATTAAAAACTGTGGTAAAAAATTGAGGTAAATAACTATAAAATTAGTTTTTTTCTAAACATGAAGTTTAAAATATAGCAGTTCATTCGTTTTTTCATAAATTAAATAAATTCTAGAGTTTCATACACCTGTGTGTATGGTATGTATGCTGTGCAAAATTTATCGAAGAATCTCTCTAACTTATGAAGAAAAGTGTACCTATAGCAACAAATGAAGCCATTAGTAAGTGAAAAAATGATGAAATTTCGCACGTAAAAAAGATTTATTTTTTTATGTTTTCGAACTTCCACTGCAATGAGTGTGAATCCTGAATCCTTCCTGGTGTTGCTGACAAAGTTTTATTAATTTATTTGTAAAATTATGGACACTGGAAATTAAAATGTCCTGTGATGCCTCTCCCGCTCCAAGTCGGCCCGTTTGACGCCCTACCCCCCCTTAACGAGCCACTGGAAACGATGGGTCCTTTTGTACCAGAATACTAACAAAATGTCGGTGCATAACCTCCGAAATTTTGTCGGTGGATTTGGAGTTCACCTTGAAGACGAGACAATCAAGGCCTTTCTTACGCATCGTGGACGCCTCATCTAGGCCCAATCCCTCCACCGCCGAGGCCGTACTTATCCCAGCACCGCGCCCTGCGTGGCCCAGGCGTGTGCTCGCGAGATGAGAGCAGATACAGCGGGCGCGACGTCACAGCAGCAGCAGCCGCAGCCGCCGCCGCCGTGGCGTGGCCTCCCTCGCGACTTCCGGCGCCCGCCTTAACTGCCCGCAGCCTCGCCTCGCCGCGCCTCCCACGCTGGCCGCCAGAGAGCCGGGCCGGCCGGCCGCGCATGCGCGCACGCATCCGGCCCGAGCGGCGCGGTGCGCCTCGGACGCCCGCCGCCGCGGCCGCGCCAGTCTTGCTGCCGTCGCGGACGCGGCAACATTGGGCTCTGTGGAGCTGTGCGCGCGCGGCCACTCACGACAGTCGGGTCTGCGCTCTCGCACGTCGCCGGGGAAACGGGCGAGCGCATGGAATACTCGAGTTCGTCTGCTGCGTTCGAGCCTCTCTGTGGTGTGTGCCGCGTTACCATGAACTTGTATGCCGACTTCCCACCTGGAATCCTGCTGACACTTTTGTGATGGTACGTACAGCAGCGGCAGATTCTCTTTACAGACGCTCGTGTAATTCATTTTAACACACTGTAATAGCGTGCTGTGTTTCAATGGGAGTCTGGAACAGACGTTGGCAGAAAGTGCGGGGATTCGCGATATCGTGTTTACGCGCTGTTAGGAGGTTACCGCAGGAAGTGAATCTGTTGACACAGACGGCAGTGCGTGTGTTCTGAAAAGATTAGCGGCTTTATAACTGAATGAAATCCAGCCAGCTTGGGTCTTCGTGTTTCCTTGACGCAAAACCACGAGCAAAGGACATGTTGAAAAACGGACAGCTTTCTGTTTGCAGCCCCGCAATATTTCACGACAACAATGTGGCCCCTACAAAGAATAGCCACAGAGCGTTATTAATGTACGCTGTTTTCATCAGCTGACTAAATACTGTCCCAGCTAGACACAAAATAAAGTTGTTGTATTGGAAAGCAATTAGTCTCAGTCGAATCGCTTTGTTGATACTCCCGAACCATGGATTCTGCTGGTTCTTGACACTGACGGTAATTTCCAAGAATGTTTGCCTATCGAAGCCGCGGGCTCCAATCGACAGATATCGAATGTGCGATTCTAAATCGATCACGCAACTATGGTGGCGCGCGTTACAATAAATTATTTGTGAGATGCTAGGAAAACCCAAACGATTTATGACGATAGTGAGTCGGATATCTGGTATTGTAGACGCTTTTTCGGTCGATTGCCTCACGCGGAAGAATCTAATTCCATGCTTATGCAATGTAGAAAATTGTTTGAATTTTTGTCGGAAATGTGACACTCTACACATATTTTTGCGTGACACTTGGCAGAGTCTACCCAGGTTACGGCAAAAAGGGAATTTTTCGCGTAGCATACACATCGAACGGTCTTCCTCATGACGTCGACGTCGAGTGAGGTAAGTCGTTTCCTTTGTAATTACAACTATTTCAGTAACGCTCTTCTTTTGCCGTTGCAGTGACCACTGTAAACATGCTCATAATGCGCGCCACCACAGCGGCGTGATCGATTTATAATCGTCCGTTCGATAGGTATCGTTTGGATCATCCGGCTTCGATAGGCAAACATTCTTGGAAATTACTCTGACGTACTAACATGAGTGAGTTTTATTGTCGTGCGTTAACGTGTATACACAACGAGGACGGTGAACGCTTTTTCGAACATAATTTTGGCATCGACATACATCCACACTGAAGATATTTGCCTCGTCCTGAGGGTAGTACGTATATTACTAACGTTTTTACGACGCTGAATATATTTCGTGTCGGTATATACAGTCCATTACGATAATCAGCGATGTACTCCATGCTTTTAAAATTCATGTTAGCCGTCTGTGCACAAATAGTGCAGCCAGCACCGGGTAACAAACTTGTGTACGTTCGTACTGAGTAGTGGACCCCAGGTCATAAGAATACATCGTGGTAGTATACAAAAAAACATTGTGTTTTAGGTTGTTTGGGGAGGGGGAATAACAGTACAAATATACTATTTTGTTGCGAAGTCATATTTGCGGCTTTCATTTTGTGGTATACAATGACTTCTGTAAGGAACAGATGAAGCGATAAGTAGTACTGCCTGACGGCACAGTTCGTGATATGCTACAGCAGCTCTCCGCGGGAATCGAGAAACTTTGTTGGTGCATCGTAATTATTGCATTATACAATTTTTTTTAGCGAAGCCAAGTGTGTTGTTCCACTGCCGAGAGTATATTATGCTGTGTGGGGTAACAAAACCGCATCTACCTTCGATAAACGTTTTTACTGGAAAGTTTAGGGTGTCAGCGTGTATATTTTGCGAGAATCGGCGATACACTCCATACACTTTCATTGTCGTGAATGCCTTTTCGTATACGGGTTAAGAAACGCTTTTATTAGAGTATTTTTTATGTCAATACGTATCTCTGCTTGAGCTGTGTGCTTTGCCCTGAGGATCGCATGTACGATACTAGGGATTTTCGGGTTCTGTATGCATAGAGTATCAGTAATATTCTCTCGCTACTTACTTCTGCGGCATCGGTGACAGTTGTGTCGTGATGCGCCAGTCGTGGGCTTACGTACGTCGCCGATCGTGCACAATTTCTTAGCGTAGCCAAGTGCGTTGTTGCACTGTCGAGAGTATATTATGCTGTGTGGGATAACAAAACCGCATCTACCTTCGATAAACGTGTTTACTGGAATAAAGTTTAGGGTAGCGTATATATTTTGCGAAAATCAGCAATACACTCCATTCACTTTTATTGTCGCGAATGCCTTTTCCTATATGAGTTAACAAACGCGTTTATTAGAATATTTTTGATGCCAATACGTATCTCTGCGTGAGTTGTGTGCTTTGCTCAGAGGGTCTCATCTACGGTACTAGGGATTTTCGAGTTCTGTATCTATAGAGTATCAGTAATATTCTCACGCTACTTACTTCTGCGGCGTGAGTGACAGTTCTGTCGCGATGCGCCAGTCGTGGGCTTACGTACGTCGTCTCGGCGCTCCGTGCGAGATCGCGCGTGTGCCACTGCGGCGGGTTGCTCTTCAGACGGCCTGCGGAGGCTGTAGCAGAGTTAGTTAGCTAGCAGCTATCTGGGGCCGAGGATTGACTAAGCCCGGCCAGATTAGTAGATCTCAGGCTGTGAACTCTGCTCCCGGCGCGGCGCCCGCTGCGTGCTTTATCTGTTGACGTCTGCAGCGGGGACTGGACGCCTTGACGGCCCGGTCCAGGCAGTAGCGGTGTTGCGGACAGCTGTTGCCGCCGGCAGGTTGTGTAACGGGTGTGTTTACGTTGCGTCCACTGCCGCGGCCGCGGTGATGCGGCGCTGCGACACTGACCCTGGCCGCGAGCTCAGCCTGGCTCTGCCGTCCTCTCTGTGCCTCTGTGATTGTCGTCGCGCTGCCGGTCACACACAAACACCGCGGACTGTCAATCTAATAACTGTGAAGATCCTCTACTTGCTGCAGTTGCGCCTCCCTGCCTATACAGGGTGGTCCATTCATTGTCACCGGGCCAAATATCTCTCGAAATAAGCGTCAAACGAAAAAACTACAAAGGACGAAACTTGTCTAGCTTGAAAGGGGAAACCAGGTGGCGCTATGGTTGGCCCGCTAGATGGCGCTGCCACAGCTCAAACGGATATCAACGGCATTTTTTTTAAATAGCAACCCCCATTTCTATTACATATTTGTGTAGTAGATAAAGAAATATGAATGTTTGACCACTTTTTTCGCTTTGTGATAGATGGCGCTGTCATAGTCACAAACGTATAGTTACGTTGTATCACGTAACATTCCGCTCAGTGCGGACGGTATTTGCTTCGTGGTACATTACCCGTGTTAAAATGGACCGGTTACCAATTGCGGAAAAGGTCGATATCGTGTTGATGTATGACTATTGTGATCAAAATGCCTAACAGTCGTGTACTATGTATGCTGCTCGGTATCCTGAACGACATCATCCAAGTGTCCGGACCGTTCGCCGGATAGTTACGTTATTTAAGGAAACGGGAAGTGTTCAGCCACATGTGAAACGCCAACCACGACCTGCAGCAAATGATGATGGTCAAGTAGGTGTTTTAGCTGCTGTCGCGGCTAGTCCACACATCAGTAGCAGACAAATTGCGCGAGAATCGGGAATCTCGAAAACGTCGGTGTTGACAATGCTACATCAACATCGATTGCACCGGTGCCATATTTCTATGCACCAGGAATTGCATGGAGACAACTCTGAACGTCGTGTACAGTTCTGCCACTGGGCACAAGAGAAATTACGGGACGATGACAGATTTTTTGCACGCGTTCTGTTTAGCGATGAAGCGTCAAAAAAAATGGTTCAAATGGCTCTGAGCACTATGGGACTCAACTGCTGAGGTCATTAGTCCCCTAGAACTTAGAACTAGCTAAACCTAACTAACCTAAGGACATCACAAACATCCATACCCGAGGCAGGATTCGAACCTGCGACCGTAGCGGTCTTGCGGTTCCAGACTGCAGCGCCTTTAACCGCACGGCCACTTCGGCCGGCGATGAAGCGTCATTCACCAACAGCGGTAACGTAAACCGGCATAATATGCACTATTGGGCAACGGAAAATCCACGATGGCTGCAACAAGTGGAACATCAGCGACCTTGGCGGGTTAATGTATGGTACGGCATTGTGCGAGGAAGGATAATATGCCCCTCATTTTATCGATGGCAATCTGAATGGTGCAATGTATGCTGATTTCCTACGTAATGATCTACCGATGTTACTACAAGATGTTTCACTGCATGACAGAATGGTGATGTACTTCCAACATGACGGATGTCCGGCACATAGCTCGCGTGCGGTTGAAGCGGTACTGAATATCATATTTCATGACAGATGGATTGGTCGTCAAAGCACCATACCATGTCCCGCTCGTTCACCGGATCTGACGTCCCCGGATTTCTTTCTGTGGGGTTAAAATGGCTCTGAGCACTATGGGACTCAACTGCTGTGGTCATAAGTCCCCTAGAACTTAGAACTACTTAAACCTAACTAACCTAAGGACAGCACACAACACCCAGCCATCACGAGGCAGAGAAAATCCCTGACCCCGCCGGGAATCGAACCCGGGAACCCGGGCGTGGGAAGCGAGAACGCTACCGCACGACCACGAGATGCGGGCCTGTGGGGTTAGTTGAAGGATATTTCACCGACAACGCCTGACAACATGCGTCAGCGCATTGTCAATGCATGTGCGAACTTTACGGAAGGAGAACTTCTCGCTGTTGAGAGGAATGTCGTTACACGTATTGTCAAATGCATTGAGGTTGACGGACATAATTTTGAGCATTTATTGCATTAATGTGGTATTTACAGGTAATCACGCTGTAACAGCATGCGTTCTCAGAAATAATAAGTTCACAAAGATAAATGTATGACATTCGAACAACCGAAATAAAATGTTCAAATGTACTTACGTCCTTTATTTTAAATTAAAAAACCTACCTGTTACCAACTGTTCGTCTAAATTTGTGACCCATATGTTTGTGACTATTACAGCGCCATCTAAAATTGTGAGCCATATGTTTGTGACTATTACAGCGCCATCTATCACAAAGCGAAAAAAGTGGTCCAACTAAAACATTCATATTTCTTTACGTACTACACGAATATGTAATAAAAAATGGGAGTTCCTATTTTAAAAAACGCAGATCATATCCGTTTGACCTATGGCAGCGCCATCTAGCGGGTCAACCATAGCGTCATCTGGTTTCCCCCTTCAAGTTAGACAAGTTTCGTTGTTTGTAGTTTTTTCGTTTGACGCTTATTTCGTGAGATATTTGGCCCGGTCACGATCAGTGGACATAAAGATGCGCTACTTTCAATGAAGACCATGGAAATGGACGAATTGTGTACACTTCCGTGTTCATAAGAATTTTAGAGAGCAAACACAGAAATTTTAAGCAACATGCACATTCTGTACGTCCTACTGTTGCACACGAACACTACACAAGTTCCTTCATGATAGTTGCAGCTTCAAACGTGCCATTTACACAGAATGTTTTTTGTTTACAAGCAATGATTATCGACCAAGGCGTCACAGGATTCCTAACAAGCAATGATCTCAATTACCTCTTGTTGCGTAGGTGTGCCAAAAGTCGAATGCTGGAATAATACTTTATCTGTACGGAAAAAAATAAGTGACATGTCTGCTCTAATAGCAAGCCAATCTATCTAGTAAAATTCTGTATTTGTGTACAATCGAGGTTTGGATCTTAACGAATCGAAAAACTTTGAGCACAACTCATTGAAGAAACAATGCCGTCGAACGGAAGATTCACAAGAGTCACATATAAGGTATTACTTGCCAAACTGTGAACAGTTGTTCGAAAGAATGCATGTGCTTACAAGTAGTAACTACTAAGTTGTATTGCCCAAAATAAAATTTGGTACGTTGTCGTATGTTCTTCGTTCATTTAGCACTAGTTTACTGCCCGCTGCTTCGCTCGCGTTTGCATGGTAGTTACAACGAAAATAATTTTTCAAACATATATTCTTCTTCTTTGCAACTCTGTCACAGCCGATTTGTCGTGGCAACTATTAAATAGGTTTCTCTGATTGACTCCACAAATTGTAACACCGTTTTTTTTTTCATGCTGTGTTTTGAGTTCTTGTAGTGATATTTCCATATAAACTTTCATCCCCTAACAAATATTTCGAACAGAGAAGTCAAATACCAGTTTTCATAGGTCTACGTTTAAAATGCTTTAGCGGTTCTTTAATAATCATTTATTTAAAAAAAACTTTCACCCACTGTTTTACGCACTTAGGATTGAGATTCCAAAAATGCTGAAACACATATTTTTTTATCACTGACCGACAAACCAATTTTTACAGTTCAAGCTTCAAAATTGCTATAATAGCGATATGTTTTCAAAAAGCGTTTCATCCCCTATTTCACCTCCGTAGGGATGGAAATTTCGAAAAATCCCTCCTTAAACGACGCCTAAAGTCTAAGATCAATACAGTTTCCAAATTTCTGTCCTTAGCGGTTTGGGCAGGGCGATGAATCAGTCAGGACATTTCCTTTTGTATGGAGAGACTGAAACGCTAATGCGGAGACTCTGCTAAATGATGAAAACACAACGGAATGGAATGGTGTGCACACTTTACAAGGACAGTATATGGTCGTAATCACACGAGTTTCGGTAAATCTGCAGTGCTGTAATGCAATATTAAATACTCGCGTTATTCCAGGTACTTGACGCGAGCTGTCCCATTTCCGCATTTCGCTGAAACGCCACGAATGCGTTTCTTTGACGAAGAGGGGGGAAAATGAATTGTTTCAGAACAAATATTTAGATGTTTTATACTTCGTTTATAACTTAAGAATTTGCTGGTTGTCATTGTCTACTGTATGGTATTGTTTCTTGAGCGAATCGTGCCAATTATGCAGACATCCGCTTAAGTTTCGCATCCGGCAATTGCAAACCATAGCTGTCAAACATTTGTACCTGCAAATATAATTAATGTATGGTCACAATGTAGGGCGATTTCACTATCGCTTTCGATTACACGAAACGTTCAAATATCGTGTACTTTGTGGTTTTATTCACAGCTGTTATTTTTCAGCCGGCCGCGGTGGCCGTGCGGTTCTGGCGCTGCAGTGCGGAACCGCGGGACTGCTACGGTCGCAGGTTCGAATCCTGCCTCGGGCATGGGTGTGTGTGATGTCCTTAGGTTAGTTAGGTTTAAGTAGTTCTAAGTTCTAGGGGACTTATGACCTAAGATGTTGAGTCCCATAGTGCTCAGAGCCATTTGAACCATTTTGTTATTTTTCAGCTACTGTGGTATTTATTTTTTTAAGTAAAGTATGCCAATTTTCAGCTCACAACTGAATTTGGACAAAAATTGTAGTTCCTTGTAACACATATGCTTTCGTAGGCATTAGCAAGATAGCGAGATAGGTGATATTGTAAGGCAACTGTTACGATACCCAAAACTGTTTGATAAGACAACTGCAGCTGGCGATCGTCGTCAACAGATGTCAAACAATGTACTTGAAATAGCTCAAGCTCCGGTGTTTCTTCAGTACAGGATCGTGGACCAATCTGCGTAACTAGACACCGTGGTAACATGTTTAAGGGCGATCCACACGACGAGATATGGAGCGACCACTAGAGTCTACTCGCAGGGAAAGCAGACGCCAGTCAGCGATGCGATATAAACATGAGAAAGTTATTTCATCGTCAAAGGAGGTCGCGCGCAAATCTCTCTTCCACTCTTACTTGAGAATATTGCTCATTTGTCTCGGCTCCTTACCAAGTAGGACTGCCTGAAGAGATTTCGCGTAATCGCTAGTTCGAACGCGAATTTTCATGCGTTTTCATAAGGCTTTTAAGATAATGAAGTAGAATACACCTTATTCTCATCGACGCAGTGTGCAACGGTGTTTCTTGCATGACTGTGGTCAGTGCTATTGCGGAACCCTCTCTCAGTTAGCACCAAGGTGGGGTCTTAGATTAACGTCCTCGTCCGACAGACGATAACGACAACAGAGTCACATATCCTCAATTCATGAGACACAGAAGGATGCGTTACTGTCTCCGACGTGTATCTCGCGTTAAGGGCCGTGACTAGAATTGGGGAATATGTAGATGTGCATGCTGTCTTTCTTTCTACGCACTTTACTAAAACAGAGTGCATTCAGGACGACGACGGTTTAAATCCGCTTGCGGACATTCGGATTTACGTTTTCCGGGATTTCCCGTAATCGTGTAAAGCAAATGTGTGGAATGGTTCCTTTGAAAAGGTACGGCTGGTTTCCTTCCCATACTTGAAACTATTCGAGCTTGTGCTCTGTCTCTAATGACCTCAATGTCCTTCTTTCTTTCTTTCCTCCCTCCCTTCGCTCCTTCCTTAAAGCAGACTAGCAAGGCACACAGGTGGTAAACATAGCACATAGCTCACACACCGCTCAGTTCTTCCAAATCCTCGAACACGGTGCACTCCGCCTCACCTTCCGCATCCGCTTTCTCTCCTCCAATTTTGTATCAACTTCTTCTTCTCCTTCTTCTTCTGCGTCATCATCTCTCCCTCCCCCAGCCCCCCACCTACACTGGCCACCTTCGGATATCCTACACTTCCCGGTAACCTGACAAGAACCACCCAATCCTTTCATTCAAGAAACCAACCCTCACACACAGTCGCTATTGAACCAACACATCGTCTCAGCCTTACACCTACACACTCGCCACAGTGCGATCCCAACGAAATTTTAAACACCTCCCCTTACCTGAACACAAAATCCACCCAGAGATCTACCATTGCTTTAGGCTTTAACGCAACACTCGTTATTTGTTTCCATGTCAGCGCTCCACTAATTCTTCTCTTCCGTCATCAGCAGTGTGGTTCGGGAGTCCTTTTCGCCATTATCTCAGTTTCACATTTTCTCCAAAACAGTTCCACAACAACCTGCTGCACCTATTACTCAGTTCAGTCTACAAATCCCACGTCTCAGTCGCCGTTACACCTCCACTGTCCCAAATCCCCACAAGCACCACCGACAATGCAAGACACCAGTCGAAGATACCAGTTTTCTCTATCAAGTATATCGCTCTTTTATCTTCTAGTAAAAACCAAAAGAATTTCAGCGATTTTTACTTAAGTCATATGTAATTTAATACTTGTACACTATAATGCTTTTAACTCATATGTACATGTACTTTACATGTCACCCTTGAGGGGCGAGAGGTATAAAATAACACTAAAATTAAAAAGAGTCGCAGCCACACAGAATATAGCAACTTGTGCAAGGTTGCGTATGCATTTGGAATAACGAAGGTGCGAGAATGCGCAACAAGTTCCTAAATATTTGACTGGTTTGAACACTTCTTAAATAACAGAACCCAGAACGTTGTCCTCGCTGGGGAGTGTTCGCAAGAGACAAGGGTATCGTCAGGAGTGACCCAGGAAAGTGTGACGGAACCGCTATTATTCTCTGTATATACCGAGTGATAAAAAAGTCAGTATAAATTTGAAAACTTAATAAACCACGGAATAATGTAGATAGAGAGGTAAAAATTGACACACATGCTTGGAATGACATGGGGTTTTATTAGAACAAAAAAAAAAAAATGTTCACAAAATGTCCGACAGATGGCGCTGGACAGCAAAACGTCAGTGACTGCTACCGTGACGGGTAAGAGGTACGCCGGTATGTTACAGAATCGCATCATCCTCAGCCTGGCTGATAAACACCTGCTGGAACGTACGATGTTTATGCAGGATGGCGCTTCACCCCATATTGCTAGACGCGCGTCGTTTGGTGATGATCGTGTGCTCAGCCGCCACTTTCGTCATGCTTGGACTTCCAGGTCCCCAGACCTCAGTTCGTGCGATTATTGGCTTTGGGGTTACATGAAGTCGCAAGTGTATCGTGATCGACTGACATCTTTAGGGATGCTGAAAGACAACATCCGACGCCAGTGCCTCACCATAACTCCGGACGTGCTTTACAGTGCTGTTCACAACATTATTCCTCGACTACAGCTATTGTTGAGGAATGATGGTGTACATATTGAGCATTTCCTGTAAAGAACATCATCTTTGCTTTGTCTTACTTTGTTATGCTAATTATTGCTATTCTGATCAGATGAAACGCCATCTGTCGGACATTTTTTGAACTTTTTTATTTATTTGGTTCTAATAAAACCCCATGTCATTCCAAGCATGTGTGTCAATTTGTACCTCTCTATCTACATTATTCCGTGATGTATTCAGTTTTCAAATTTATACTGACTTTTTGATCACCCGGTATGAATGATCTGGCGGACAGGTTAGTCAGCAATCTGCGAGTGCTTGCTGATGATGTTTGGTGTACGGGAAGGTGTCAAAGTTGAGTGACTGTAAAAGGATGCAAGATGACTTAGACAAAATTTCTAGTTGGTGTTAGGAATGGCAGCTATCAATCGACGTTGAAAAATGTAAGTTAATCGAGATGAGTAGGAAAACAAACACGTCATGTTCGAATACAGCATTAGTAGTGTGCTGCTTGACACGGTCACGTCGATTAAATATCTGGGCGTGACGTTGCAAAGCGATATGAAATGGAACGAGCGTGTAAGGAGTGTGGTAGGGAAGGCGAGCGGTCGACTTCCCGATTTATTGGAAGGATTTTAGGAAATTGTATTTCATCCGTATAGGAGATAGCGTGTAGAACACTAGCGCGACCCATTTTTGAGTACTGGTCGAGTGTTTAGGGTCCCTACCAGGTCGGAGTGAAGACATCTAAGCAGTTCAGAGGCGGGCTGCTAGATTTGTTACCAGTAGGTTGGAATAACACGCAGGTGTTACGGAGATACTTCCGGATTTCAAATGGGAATCCTTGAAACGAAAGTGACGTTTTGTTAGAGCTGACTGCAGCACGTTTCTACTGCCGCTAACGTACATTTTGCGAAAGGACCACGAAGATAAGATGAGAGAAATTAGGGCTTGTGCGGAGGCATATAGATAGCAGTTTTTCCCTCGCACTATTTGCTAGCGCAACTACAGAGGAAATGACTAGCAGTGGCATAGGGTGCCCTCCTAGATGTAGATCAACTGTCATATAAGCATAACTGACTATTTAGGTTATGGCACAGACAAAATTTTCCCTTAAAATCTTGATTGTTGTCAGGAAAGGACAGGGCTTAAGTTCTCAACCT
Source organism: Schistocerca nitens (assembly GCF_023898315.1). NCBI lineage: Eukaryota > Metazoa > Arthropoda > Insecta > Orthoptera > Acrididae > Schistocerca > Schistocerca nitens. The sequence continues at coordinate 953,437,838 of NC_064615.1, forward strand.
CTTCCAAGTCAATAACCGGAAGCACTGTAGCAACCAACTATTTTCATATAGATTCGGAGATCCGACCACTGGACTGGGATCGAATCAGCGCTAGTAGCTCATACACAGCCCCCAGCTGACACTTAACAATTTCAGCCGGTAATCTCCATACAACAATCCAGTTCAACAACAGTAAAGGAAAAAAGTCTCACAAAAGCACCATACTCGAATTTACACGGCAAAAAAATGAAATCTTTTGGCATGAATTGACAGTGGCCAGGTCTGTCACTTTTATTCAACACTACTTCTTGCTCGCTAATGGCTCAATGCTGAAGCTTCTTTTGACATAACAAGCCCACACTCACTAATCCACAAAGGGAGAAGTACCTGACCGGAACTCACTTTCGAATGCTTGCTAACTTTCCGTTCCGGAAAAGTAATCTCTACATCATGGAGAATCACTAACTCCAGTCTTTGGAAAAGAATGCTAGTTTAAACCACAAACTCCGTGCCAAAGGGTCCACGACTTGCAGCTTCAACTCTACTAGGGCTATCAACCTACACCTCCATTTCGCCCAGCTCGAAATCGCTCCACGAAATTGTTTAACATATAGGACTTCTAGCAAAAAAGAATCAGGAGCAGAATGTACGCCTTCTCATTGGCCGTTTCCTGCTGGTGCTTACAGCGCTTCTGCCTTTTGGCAGAAGAGTAAGAACTTTCTCTGCAACGGATGTTGGGAACATCAGCCGTAATAGGGAAATTACTCTACCCATAAGTCCACCATGAAGCCTCCGACCACAACCCATTTAGGAAGATTAGGGAGGCGCATCAGCTCCAGGCTGAAGAGAAACCCGCTTCCCCCTCAGCTGGGTACTGGCCCATGCTACTATTATACCAAACACGGCTAGCACACACGGAGGGCAAGAAAACCATATGTTACAGTTTGATCAGTCGAGAAGTGTTCGAAGAACAATGATTTGCGATATGGTGACAAAACTGTAAATGTTTCAGTTCCTGCCACCAAAACCATGTACTGACGAAGTTATTCGGCTAGCTGAAGTGTGGAGGAAATATCAATAAAGGAAACGGCTTAAGATTGTGACGTTCGTGCCATTGTGCGTAAAGGCTGAACTGGCCTGTAACGTGAGATGAAAAACAAATCAAACTTCTAGATTTATAGGAAACTCAAACCATGCCACTGTGGAGGAGGATATAGAGATTACATAATAATGACAATCGCGACGTCTAATTTCACAGTAGAGAAGCAGTGAAAATACGTGTATAATTGGCTCATATTTCACAACCGAAGATTCTGACAGCACGTAATAAGTTAAAGTATTATCATTTGGCCTTTCGCCTTCTTAAGGTCCATCTTAAGCCGTCTTCACAATGCAAATGATGAATTCGTTATCTCCTTTATTTTAATCATCAAAAACCGATTAATGGACGTAGATGTCAGCCAACGGCATACCTTCCACATCGCCCGATTTCTATCGCAATTTCAGTTATTAACCATTAAATGGACCATTCTCGTGTCTTGCAGTGATGCCTCTGTTTAACAAAAAAGTCAAGTATCACTTTCGCCTTCAGTCACGATTATTTTATTGCAGTACTGTCCCACTTGGCATTTCAGCTTTTATGTGCTCTGATGCACGTGTTCTTCATCTAAAGTCCTTTGCCAAATGGTCACAACTCTTAACGTGACATTCGTAACTGTCTGATTACTGCACTATACTTTTCGCATCATTTCTGTCGCACTGGAAAAGAAAGCTTTCGCAATGTTCTCGCCTTTCTTCCGTTCTTGTAGCGTCGTAGGTAAGTACCAGGCAGCTATCCAAAGGTTCATCGTAGTTGTCAAATTAATCAGCACGCTGATGACGTTTTACTTATTTAACCTTACAAGAATTAGGGAAGAAGACGTTAACAGGTGTTTCGATCGTCACCTAAAGTACTAAAAGTGAGAAGTAGTTCGATTCCTGACCGCCATTCAGTTCCAGAACTTCTTTATTGTAATGCTCTTGTATTTTGGACCGTTTGGAAATACTTTTAATGCCGCTTCTCCATAATTTCCCTGTTAGTACAGTGAGGTGACAGAATTCGTGAGATACCTTCCAATACCGTGTCGGACCCTCTTTTGCCCGGCGTACGGCGTAGTAGAGCAACTCGACGTGGCATGCACTGAACAATTCGTTGGAAGTCCCGTGCCCAAGTATTGAGTCATACTGCCCTTATAAACGTGCATAACTGCCAAAATGTTGCCAGTGTAGGATATTGTGCACGAACTGACCTGTCGATTATGTCTCATAAATGTTCCATGGGATTCATGTCGGATGATCTGGGCGGCCAAATAATTCGCACAAATTGTCCCGATTATACTTCAAACAAATTGCAAACGACTGAGGCCTGGTGACATGGCTCATTGTCATGCATAAAAATTCCATCGTTGTGCAGAAACATGAAGTTCATGAATGGCTGCTACACGTAGCCATGTACCCATATCCAGTCAACGATCGGTTTAGTTCGACCAGAGGATGCAGTCCGTTCCATGTAAATACAGCCCACACCGTTATGGAGCCACAGTGCCTTGTTGGCAACTTGTTCGCCAAGTAAGTACCTCAACATCACACAGACAGTTCACAGCGACACGTGCCATGTGTGGGCGAGCGTTGTCGAGTTGAAAAATGGTACCACGGTTCTGCCATATGAGAGATTACACATGAGGTTGCAGGATGTTCATGACGTATCGTTTTGCCGTCAGAGTTTTGTCAATCAACACCAGTGTCGACCTAGAGTCATGCCCGATGGCTCCCCAAACTACTACTCCAAGAGCAATACCGCTCTGCCTCTCCAAAACATTGGAAGAATGGGATCTCTCCCCAGGTCGCCGCCGTACTTGCCGACGACAATCATCCGATTAAGTGGAGAACTGTGGCTCATCGCTGAAAAAAATGCGACACTATTCGCCAGCAGTCCATGATTTCCAGTCGCAGTGCCACTCCTAACGGAGGTGGTGGTGTGTTAAAGGCAGCCAAAGCAAGGCACAGTAATTCTCTAGTTTAGCAGCTGCCAGTCTCTAATCAATGGTGCGGGATGAACACAGAATGTTGCAGAATGTCCATTACGTGTCCTCGGATGATAGGCGTACATGTGAAGGGCTTACGGTGCTTGGTGCGCAGTGATCATCCCATGTGATGATCAGACTGCCAGAAGCCGAGTGTGCTGTGAACACGACCTCATGCTCATCACGTGCTCGTGGGTATGCAGATTAGACAATTTCCTGCACCGGTAACACTTTCGCAGTTATGGACGGCAATAGAGGCAGCAAGGGTGAATACTTCTGCAAGGGATTTCCGACGGCTTGTTGAGTCTATTCCACGTCTAGTTGCTGTACAAGGTAGCGCAAAAGAAGGTTCGGCACAATGTTAGAAGGTATACGGTGACTTTTGTCTCCTCACTGTAATACGTAACAGAGAAACAAAGGAGAAGCGGCGTTAAAGGTAAAGGTTACGGTGAAGAAGTTATGGAACTGAACCGCGGTCAGGAAACAGACTAATTCTCGCTTTTAATACCCCAGATCATATAAAATGGTAGCTTACGTCCATGAAGCTAATAGCTACTTGAAAAATCAACAGCGGCACGTATCGGAAAACCTTATTTATTAAGTTCCTGAACACTTCAGAGGCCTCGCCTATTACTTATCATCGGAAGACCTGGCCATTTCAGCTGAATAATTTACTTTCATGGTTGCTGAGTGATGAGAGTTTGATGTGGTAAAATAATATTTATTCAAACAGTACGTAAAAATTTTCCACGACATTTAAACATCAATGTTATAAAAACAATTTCAGAATTAACTTATGTAATTAAAATAGAACAATGATAAGAAGACGAATTGTTGAAACTGGCGGAAGTAGAGCTGTGAGGACGGGGCGTGAGTCGTGCGTGGGTAGCTCAGTTGGTAGAGCGCTTGCCCGCGAAAGGCAAAGGTCCCGAGTTCGAGTCTCGGTCCGGCACACAGTTTTAATCTGCCAGGAAGTTTCACATCAGCGCACACTCCGCTGCAGAGTGAAAATCTCATTTTAGATGAGTTGTTGTTAGGGTCGCCACCAGTATGATGCTGGACTGTTACTGTTGAGATGGTGCCCAGACACATAAAGGACACGAATTACTCTTTCAACTACGATTGCAAAATTTTAAAATTGCACAAAAAAGGTACGCATTTGAGCAGGACGTACAACAGATCTACGATTAAAGGAAAAATCGGTAAGACTCATCATTAGGTGGGTGATGAGTTAACTCGATACTGAAACAAACATGAGCAGTTACAATAAAAATCCCCTTTCGTGCAAGAATTAGATTGCAGAAAAAAATTGGATACCAGTGCGTGAAGCGCACAGATGAAATTAGGAAGATTACAAAACAGAAAGCAGGAATGAACTTCTCTTCCCTCAATGTATCGCGATTCGCGAAGTCGGGAGCGTGCGTTGTAAATGCAGTCTTACCGTGACTGCCATGTACGTGGTTTCCGGCATGTCGGGCTGCGCCGAACTGCGGCCGCTGCTAGCAGTTTGTGGGCTGCGCCGAAGAGATGAGATTGCGAATCGCGGATCTCGTCTTTCTGCTGATTACTCGCCGCGGATGCGCGTAACATCAAAGTAAAAATTCGAAGACTTGAAAGAGGGCGGAAGTCAAGAAAAACTTGTACGAGCGCAGGGTCCAGAGTAACCTCACCAAGTAGAATTTCGGATCAGAATACTCATACGAATCCGAACACCACTCCGAATGCCTCTCTCAGTTTTTTGGCAGCCTTCGTTCACACATCGGGAAGACACCCTGCACAACCTTTTCTAGCCTGTTACAGAAAGACCCTAAGTGCTCTTCCGATCAGGGATCTGCAAGCTACCACCATGAAGTTAAAAGAAACGTGGCTGACAGGAACCTAGACGACGAGTTTGCCAGCTCTCACCTTCCCATGCAGTCCAAAATGAGTCACTGTCGCATTCGAGTCCCCCACAAATCGGAATAGCGCACGATTCGATCAGTCGAGACCCGCAGTGAAGCCTCTTCCCATATCTGCTGGCATGGACGAGGACTCTGAACGTTGGGGGCAGTAACCTAGAATTGAGTGCACTAGCTTCTTGTAAACTTCGTTTACAAATGGAATGCACTCCTTCCAACGAATCAAGTCTTTCGTTCGCTTTACCTATTAGTAATTCTACATGATCTCCCCATTTCGTATCGGTTTTTAGTATTACTTCTAATATTTAAATGATGCTTCGCGCTCGAGATTTTCGCCGTTAAGCATATAAGTCGATACTATTGGATTCTTTCCCTTTATTGGAAGGATTATCTGGCACATATCCACATTTCAAGACAGCTGCCGTTCATACGCTATTTCGATATTTTTCCAAGTGTTACTGCATTTCATTAATAATCGTCTAAGGATTATACTTTTCTGGAGACAACTGCGTCGTCAGCGAATCATTTTATAGTTTTGCTAATGCTATGTGCTAAACTAGCTACGTGTAGTGACAGCATTGATGCTTCTATTAAGATTCCTTGGCGCACACCCGATGTTTCTGTTGAACAGTCACCCTCCATTAAAACATACTGAGTTCTATTACTCAAATATTCATCAAGCTAATCTCTGTCTGTGAGGAAACCCCGTGTGATCGTGTCTTGGTTATTTGCCGACTATCTAGCACAGGGTAGGAAGGCTTTCGAAACCGACAGAGTGTGCATGATCAAGTGCCTCTATTGGCAGCGATATATCGTGCATGGATAAAAAATATACGAAAACAAAAAGTTTTGACGAATTCGTCTGTAGGTCGACGTTTACCAATAGCACCCAGTAACTTTTCCTTCACTGCTTACTAGGAAACGGAACATTTCCAGATCATGTTTACATACGTTTTCCTTGTTTTTGAAGAATTCTCATCTAAAGTTGGTCCAATTATTTTTGACAGATTCGCCCATTGCCCAGGAAAACACGACCCCGTCGCTAGAGAACAGCCTCTTGTGTTATTGTTGTCAACTGAACGTTTCCACACTACTCTTGTTTATAGTACCACTTAGTACCGTGTCTTGAAATGTAATTTTTTGTGAGATATTGAATACGAGTTGTGTTAACGAATCAGTCAGACGTAGACTTTTCTATTTGCATGCAGATTTCATGTGTCATCCTCTCTGGCTCGTATTTTCAATACGGCGAGTGTCTCGCGCTGGAAGTGGCCATTGAACGAAATCAGCACAAATAGTGACCTTCGTTACTGCTGAGGCGCTGGTTTTGTGGAGATACCTCCTTAGTTTTTGCCGCCAGGCGAACTGCATTAAGACTGAGGCATTGACAATAAGGGCCACAGAGTATACATATTGTTCCCCAGCGTGAGTTAGTGTCTGGAGGTGGGACATGTAGAACTCAGTCGTAGCACTGTCTCTAATTTCCCCGATAGCGAGGGAACGTTCCTTCTTCCTTTCCAGCTGTAGCATGGGTAATTTTTCCTTACAAGACATGCTCTTACACGAACACATTTAAAGCGTGTGAATCTCAGCCAAAGGCGAGAACGCACTTGCCGGGAGAGTGAGTCTTCTAAAGTTACAGTACTACACTGCAGATTATTTGGACACCTGAAGCATCCTGGACAAACTCAAGACAAGTTATATAATGCAATCCTAGATCCAGTACAGTGGAATGAATAATCTAACAAGTGCAGTCAGAAATGTACTTCATAACGAGTATGGTAGGGGACGGGGGGGGGGGGGACTCGGCTCCAGAGACAAGCAAAAGGAAGGGCGCTCAGGCTGATGAAATCAGAGAGGCGGGTACGACAGACAGTGTGACCTTAGTTTAGGCCCTCAGTCAACACAGTCACGTAAAACCTGTAATCAGAATAAAAACTGATGTATAATGCATCATAAGCAACTTCGATAATGAAATGGAGCATATTCGATATCGCACCTTCCTGGTCAAAGATACACAAGATCTAACGTGACGGCAGTGAGCATCGTATTATTGTGTTTAGCATTATCTCATCAACATTAGCTACAACTTACACTAGCACCATATAGCAGACAGGCACTAGCGTAGGACTTTGTTCTCCAAGGCTGTCATCCCTGGTTGGTTTCGGTGGCAGAAACTTCTTTTCTCTTTCTTTTTCTTCTTAAAGAATGACTTTGGTTAGAATATCCAATAGGTCAAAGTTGACTTAATGTTGCAGAACATGAACACAGCAAAGTTCACACGATTGACTGATGCACTTAGTTGATTGGTTATTGTAGTATCCTCGTCGCCACTGTAGGGTCTTGTACCATAGAAAAGCAAAGGAAAGGATGTTGTTATGTGTGGCCGGTATCCTCTGTCTACAACACAAATGCTCATGTGGATTAACACGGTTCTTTATTTACATGAACAGACACCAGCTATTTAATTGAACAGCGTCCAGGAGTTGTGGCACAAGTTCATTAGTAATAGTCCTCTTGCAGCAGTATGGGTAATCTTGCTATTGTCACAATTCTGGTCGCTATGTACTATCGTAGCCGGTGAGCAGCTCTGCTGAATGAGTGACAGACGCCAAACTGGAGTGTGAGTTAGTGAAACAGTGAGTCATTGTGACCCTCCACTCAGCGGCGGCGGTGGCCTAAATACATGGTGTCGAGAGGGCGTTGGAGGCGTGTTGCTTGTCGGTGTGTCTCTGACCTTGATCCAGCACCTGCTATCGATCATTGCTTCGTCTTTGCCGACCGGTGTGCTGGCGACAGCTTACGCCAGCAGTTATATGCTGTTAACCAGTTCAAACGTGCAACTGCAAATAGACGTAAATTCGACCTCTTTTAGCCTTACATGGGCAGGACATAGGCAAGTATCAACGAATAAAGGAACGAAAATTATTAATAAATTGAAATGTGCACGTTTCAAGTGACAACCGGTGTCGCTCGAATTTTCAGTAAGATGAGGGTGCTATGAAGAAAACCACCCCAGATAGCGTTCCTCGTTACAGCAGAGACGCCAGTGTCGTGGACACACACTTGCTTGGTTATTACCGCTAGGCAAATTGCATCAGGAATTCCCTCGGTCGCGGGTTGTGTAATCCCGGGACTGCTCCTCGCGACAACCTTCTGAATTACTCTCGCAGCTTTTTCTTCCCCATTGTTCGCTCTCGAGTTTAGCGGCGCGGTGCTCGTTAGGCGAGCGGAAGAGTCTCTCTCGCTCTTGAAACTTCCGCCCTCTCGTCGTGACTGAGCTACAGTAATGGCGCCTTTCTGACGGAGGGGACAGACCGCTCTTTAAAGGCGGAAGGCGTGCGAGGGACCGGTAGCAGCAGTGATTCCCGAGTCGTAATTCTTACATCGGACCGTTGTTATTGCGACACGTTACCGCCATAGCGACCCTCGGTGGAACAATATTAAAGGCTGACCAATCCGACTCTCTCCTACAAAACTACACTCCTGGAAATGGAAAAAAGAACACATTGACACCGGTGTGTCAGACCCACCATACTTGCTCCGGACACTGCGAGAGGGCTGTACAAGCAATGATCACACGCACGGCACAGCGGACACACCAGGAACAGCGGTGTTGGCCGTCGAATGGCGCTAGCTGCGCAGCATTTGTGCACCGCCGCCGTCAGTGTCAGCCAGTTTGCCGTGGCATACGGAGCTCCATCGCAGTCTTTAACACTGGTAGCATGCCGCGACAGCGTGGACGTGAACCGTATGTGCAGTTGACGGACTTTGAGCGAGGGCGTATAGTGGGCATGCGGGAGGCCGGGTGGCCGTACCGCCGAATTGCTCAACACGTGGGACGTGAAGTCTCCACAGTACATCGATGTTGTCGCCAGTGGTCGGCGGAAGGTGCACGTGCCCGTCGACCTGGGACCGGACCGCAGCGACGCACGGATGCACGCCAAGACCGTAGGATCCTACGCAGTGCCGTAGGGGACCGCACCGCCACTTCCCAGCAAATTAGGGACACTGTTGCTCCTGGGGTATCGGCGAGGACCATTCGCAACCGTCTCCATGAAGCTGGGCTACGGTCCCGCACACCGTTAGGCCGTCTTCCGCTCACGCCCCAACATCGTGCAGCCCGCCTCCAGGTGGTGTCGCGACAGGCGTGAATGGAGGGACGAATGGAGACGTGTCGTCTTCAGCGATGAGAGTCGCTTCTGCCTTGGTGCCAATGGTGGTCGTATGCGTGTTTGGCGCCGTGCAGGTGAGCGCCACAATCAGGACTGCATACGACCGAGGCACACAGGGCCAACACCCGGCATCATGGTGTGGGGAGCGATCTCCTACACTGGCCGTACACCACTGGTGATCGTCGAGGGGACACTGAATAGTGCACGGTGCATCCAAACCGTCATCGAACCCATCGTTCTACCATTCCTAGACTGGCAAGGGAACTTGCTGTTCCAACAGGACAATGCACGTTCGCATGTATCCCGTTGCCACCCAACGTGCTCTAGAAGGTGTAAGTCAACTACCCTGGCCAGCAAGATCTCCGGATCTGTCCCCCATTAAGCATGTTTGGGACTGGATGAAGCGTCGTCTCACGCGGTCTGCACGTCCAGCACAAACGCTGGTCCAACTGAGGCGCCAGGTGGAAATGGCATGGCAAGCCGTTCCACAGGACTACATCCAGCATCTCTACGATCGTCTCCATGGGAGAATAGCAGCCTGCATTGCTGCGAAAGGTGGATATACACTGTACTAGTGCCGACATTGTGCATGCTCTGTTTCCTGTGTCTATGTGCCTGTGGTTCTGTCAGTGTGATCATGTGATGTACCTGACCCCAGGAATGTGTCAATAAAGTTTCCCCTTCCTGGGACAATGAATTCACGGTGTTCTTATTTCAATTTCCAGGAGTGTAGATACTATGATCAAAGGCTCTCCGTAGCGAAATGAAATGATGATGATCGTAGTTTCAGAATACTTACAGATACTGCACATTGGAATATGAAAAACTGGCACCTTGAAATTTTTAGAAACACTAGTATACCTTCTCTCTATCAGTGAAAGATTGGTATCTTGAACTGAGATGACCGATTTGAAGAATACACAGTTATTTAGTAACTATAACTAAGGTATGTTAAAGCAAAAATTTCATAACGCTTCACACATGGGTAGAAGATTTATAGTAAAAATGTATCCTCATACGAGGGGTACCTTTTAAGTTATTACAAACTCTCACCAGATGGTGTTAGTTACACTTTACAGTACCATAGTTTCAAATTTTGTAATTTGTTATTGTTGAAACAGAAGCAGCTCAGAAATTGACCATGTAGTTTGTTTACAGTCAGCGTTGAAAAGAAAAAAATTTAAAATTCACGCGTAGGATTCAGTTATGCGAATTTTTTCGATTTGTATAAAGGACTAAACTCAACAACAGTGTTTCGAATCGCTTTGTTAAAGTTTCAGTAGTCCAGCACCATCAGAAAAAAAATATTTACAACTGGTTTGCAGCATTTTGTCCTCGTCGTACATCAGTCAGCAGCCTGAATCGGTTGTTGTTCCCCAAAACATTAACTTTGCTGCGCGCGGCATGTTTGAAGAGGATTTGTATCTACATACTCCGAAAGTTAGCATCCTATGCAAGGCAAGGGTGGAAGGGGAGAGGGGGTGTATCTTGTACCACTACTAGTAATGCCTTTTCCTGTTCCACTCGCAAATGCAGCGAGTGAAACACGACAGTCTGAATGCCTCCGTCCGAGCCCTAACGTCTCTTACGTCGTCTTCGCGGTTATGTGAAATGTACGTCGGCTGCAGTAGAGTCGTTCTCCAATCAGCTGCAGATGCAATTCTCTAAATTTTCTCAATAGCGTTTCGCGAAAAAAAGTAGTTTTTCTTCTTTGGATTCCCATTTTAGTTCATGCAGCATTTCCGTAATACTCCTGTGCTGATCGAACATAACCAGTAACACGTTGAGATACGCCTCTGAATTGCACTTATGTCTTCCTTTAGTCGTATCTGTTGCAGAGCCCAAACACTCGAGCAGTATTAAAGAATGGGTCACGTATGTTCTCTGTACGTGGCCTTGTTTATTGACAACCGATGTTTGTGACAACTTATTGTCTTAAATTGCAATTTGTCATAATTCCACTATACACCAAGCGCGTGATTTACGCAATTGTTTCTATTGGCTGCACAGTAATGCGATAATTTAGTGATGACACCGATTTTACGACATCGTGTTAAACAGGATGGACGGCGCTTCGTAGAAGAAGAAATATGTCGGATAGCGTGACAGAAAGATATCTAGTCAACGTTTTGCTTATAAAAACTGAATAGTGCCTAAGACGAAGATATATAGTATAGTAGCTCTTCAGTGATGTTGCTCCCTTATAGCACCAACTTATTGTGAAATTTTCCTTGCCGACCGGTGCCACAGTGTGTCCTGCCGTATAAATATTGATGATGGTGATTATGATGATGGATGTTCATTTGCTTTCAAAGTAGAATAACTCCTTCAGTTATGGCCCTCGGTTTTGATGCTAATATTATCACTAATCGTATTTATTTTCCTCATTCTTCGGTTTACCCTCAATCCATATTTTGTGCTCAGTAGACTGTTCATTCCATTCAGTATCTTCTAATTCTTCCTCACTGTGACTGAGGATATCAGTGTCATCATTGAATCTTGTCATTGATATTGTGTCACCCTGAATTTCAATCCCCATGCAGAACGTATCTTCCTATTGCCATCATTGCTTATTTCGTATACAGATTGAACAGCAATGATGAAAGACTGCCTCAGTGTCTCACACCTTTTCTAATTCAAGCACTTCGATCTTGGTTTTCGATTATGAGTGCTACTCCTCGGTATTGTTTGTAACAGCAATAAATAAATAAATAAAGGTCCAACAACGAGATCGTGGGATGGAGGGAGAACGGCACATTGAATCATGACAACTCCTATACTGCTTTGTTGTCCGCGTTATTTCCCCGTATCTCGACGTATCACAGTAATCACCGGATTACCGCCGGCCGGTGTGACCGAGCGGTTCTACGCTCTTCAGTCTGGAACTGCGCGACCGCTACGGTCGCAGTTTCGAATCCTGCCTCCGGCATGGATGTGTGTGATGTCCTTAGGTTAGTTAGGTTTTAGTAGTTCTAAGTTCTAGGGGACTGATGACCATAGACGTTAAGTCCCATAGTGCTCAGAGCCATTTTGAACTCAGAGCCATTTGAACCGGATTACCACCTGTTTGCCATCGTTTTGGAACTCTAAGACGTGTGGAACTTTTCGAACCCTTTTTTCCAATTGGCTCCTTTTTTTGATAGGCCTCAACGAGATCTCTCTCTCTCTCTCTCTCTCTCTCTCACACACACACACACACACACACACACACACACACACCGGATCGAATCTGCCTGACTGATTGACGACGAGGGCTGGTGAGTTGGTCAGCTCGGTTGTGGTTTTTTGGCGGTTTCACAAACACACATAGGTAAATATCGGGCTGATTTCGGCGTTCCGCCTGAGATACACGCTATTCAAATATTTATGGAAGTTCTCCCAGTTGCGCATTTGCTTTTTAGATATAACTCTGGATGCAGACAGATGGGGAACACAGATTTTGCCATATGGGTTGAATAACCTTAGATGTTTAGTCTCTTTAAAACGTTTGAAAGCCAAACACACACACACACACACACACACACACACACACACACACACACACCATATGTATACTAGATATTTAGTCTCTTTAAAACGTATAAAAGCCACACACAGAAACATATATAGGAGAAAAGCGCGAGAGAGAAGAGAGCAGGTTAGAAACTTACTGCTCGTGAATATTGTACGCAGCCACTTGTAAGGGGCAAACATCTGTTCTACTTCGTGTGGCGATAAAAGTGCCAACTGTCACTCTATTATATCCGTATAATGGAAGCTTAACTGGCGGTCGGAAAAAGGCTCTTTTTTTTTTTTTTTGAGAAGTCAGTCTAGTGGTTTTGGAAGAACTGTATTCACGTGTCCAGGCAACTGTCGCAATACAAAAAGCGAGCGTATTCGGGGCCCGAACGGGCGTGGGAGCAGAGCGCGGCATGCAAGGCGAAGGAATGTCCGTGCGGCCAGCGTCAGAGGCCGCGGTGGTGCGCTATTATCCCGGCAGCGTGCGCCGTCCACACAATGCCTGCCGCTGCCGCCTCGCCACACAAAAACCGTGTCACGCGCGCTCCTCAGCGCCGCGCCACGGGCTATCGCACGTCGCTCCTACGCGGCGACGGATAATGGGCAGATAATTAAAGTGGCCGGCGTTTAGTGCCGCTCCATTACCCTCGACAAATAACAGAAAACGTCGGCCGCCGGCCTATTGTGCCCCCAGCTGGCGCCGTACTACTGCTAGTACTATTACTATACGTACGAGCGCCGTACCGGGTATTCTCTGGCAAAAGCCAGCGAAGCGGCCAGCGGGCGGCCGACCGCCACGCCGCGGCCGGAGCTGTCGAGTCGAGTCGTGCGGCACCGCCAGCGAGCTGGCGCGCGGGCAAAAAGACGCCAGCGCTGGCCGAGGTGCGCTGGCCTGCCGGCCGGCTGGCTGGCGCGGCCAACTGGCGCCAGTAATTGCGGTGGGAAAGCGCCCGCCCTCCTTATTCTTCCCCCGCCGTGATCTTCCCGTTGTGCCATTCGCCACGCACGCGCCGTATATGCCCTCGGCGTGTCCGGGCGCACCTTTTTACGGCGCGCCACTGTGCGCTGCTGCCGAAGAGTGAGGCCGGGGGCGGACTCCGTGAGTGTGTTAAATTGCCTCGCCTTTTTATACGCCGTCACTTGTGTGTGTGTCGTGCGCTCTTGTGTATTTCTCTCGCAGCGGCCTCCGGTTCGTATTGAACAAGCGCTTTACACGAAACGTGCTCTTACAGGTAACACAACACCTCTCCTCCTCTGATATAACAGTCTCCTCTCTCTCTCTCTCTCTCTCTCTCTCTCTCTTTCTTTAGAACAAGATGGAAAAAGGGATTCAGACACTGGGACTTTGTACACATCATCCTTGCCATTGTAACTGTTATCTCGAATTTTTTTAATTAAAAATTACTATATCTCGCACGGTTAAGGATGTCGACCCAGCCACGGAAGATATCGACGTCGTCATATCAAAGAGGATGGAGGGTCCGGCAACCCAGTTGGAGAACACGGCAAGTACCATAGCCCGATATCCCAGAAATTTCGCTCAGTGAAAGGGGAGTCGATATTGGCGAACGCGTGTTTCGAGAAAAAAAAAAAAAAGAGGTTCAAATGGCTCTGAGCACTATTGGACTTAACTTCTGTTAACTTCTGAGGTCATCAGTCCCCTAGAACTTAGAACTACTTAAACCTAACTAACCTAAGGACATCACATACATCCATGCCCGAGGCAGGATTCGAACCTGCAACCGTAGCGGTCGCGCGGTTCCAGACTGAAGCGCCTAGAACCGCTCGGCCACACTGGCCGCGCAACGTGTGTTTCGGATTATCCGTAGATATTTCACCGTTTCTAAGACAATGACGGTCAAAGTTTCCGGCGTAGTTTGATGGTTTTTAGCGTGCGATAATCTCAGCCGAAATGGTGGCACAGTGGCTATCGCCGCGGCTTTTCACTTTTGCGCCCCGTGTTCGAAACCCGCTTGTTGTTTTCATTTATCTTTTTTTTTCGTTTATCTTCCCGTGTCCGTATGAGGTTACTACACGAATATTTCTTATCGAGTTAGGGGTACAAGGGCGTTATATTAATGGTAAAATTACAATGGGGTTTCACAATAAGTGCCATATATTTATTATGTAATATGTGTTGCTACGATATTTTCAGGGATTACAATCTCTTTATCTCATATTGTTATTATTTCAGTCTTATATTTTATTCTTATATTTATTCTTCAGAAAGAGGTGGTGCATTCCCTTATTTATTTGGCAAATAAATAAATTCCCATGGATGATACTGACCGCAGAAAAATTGGAATCCCAGAAATTCCGAACACCACGAGCCCCGAGCAAAGGCAGGTTAACAACAGCGACAGTTCTTCGTCTGAATCTGACCCGAAAAAGAAATGACGTTGACAGTACTGAAGATATCACGCGTTGGCTATAATATTACGAAATAATCAAGACTAAAAGTAAGAGCTCGTGAAATACGTGAAAGCAAATGTTGTACATGTCCCACGTTAGTCTGTCACACTTGCTATATTGTCACGGACCAGCTTCCAGCAATGATAGTTCTGACTCAATAAGTTTTTGATTTCATAAAAGGACTACGCAACACTATTAGCGGGAGATAAACGCTCGAAACATACACAGAAACCATTAGAGCAGAACATAAATCAAATTTATCACGCCAGTGAATGTTGTTAAATCAAGGTTACTACAATGTTAAATATTCGAATACATAAGCCTTCCCTTCTCCAGGTGCTATGTGGTGCCAGAGAAAAAGGCTCTAGAACAGAGTTCGTTGTCCATCGTGTTATAGGTTGAAACTATTGTGTAATGAGGGAGACTTCCCACTCAGTCTTATTAGAGTCAAGATAATTTCGTGCAAATCTGAAGGGTAGTCGTTTTAATTACTGACGCGCAGAATGTACAGAGAACCACTTTCAGTCAAACGCATTATACTTATCCGCTATTTTACTGCGAAAATAACCTTCATTTTATTTAACATAATACAGCAAAAATAAAATAGCAGCACTGTCTTGACGTACTGCAACAGTTTTTCTTTATTCCTTAAACGGTTTTCGGCTTCTGAGGCCTTTATTAGGTAACAACTGACTGTAGTGACCACAGATAGAGGAACAGGGACCAGACAAAGGCATTAGTCGACAAAGAAGATTAAGAAGTTAAAGTTGTGAAATACAAGTTAAATATTGATTTCATACAAAGAGACAATGTTAAGTTTTAAACACTGAGGTACCCTTTTGATTGTGTATATCTTCCAAAAATGTAGAAATTACACATAATATAACGTAATAGGAACAGGTAATTGCGTCCTTTACAGCATTCGTTTGTAACTGATTTAGTATTCTGTCTCCTAGGCTTTTATTGATTTCTAGTATTTCCAATATAGTTATCTTGATCCCTATATACACTCTATGAAGAACGTCACGGTGTAAGTCATACGATGGCTTTCTATCAGAACAAGCTCATCGAAGATTTAATCTCTCTTTTGTAATCGCCAGCTTCTCTCATGGTCTGAAGAGCTAAATGCCAAAGTTCCATTTGATTGACCTACATACAATTTTCCACATTGCTGAAGGATCCTGCTACCGACGCCAAGCTTAGCCAGTGATTTGATAGTACCTACACTGATGAATAGTATATTAGCTATCTTATTATTATTATTATTATTATTATTAGAAAAACACTACGGTATACCAGTAGCCATCATGCTTCCTCCCACCATTTCATTAAAGAATGGGACTTCCGTGTACAAAATATACGTATGCGAGATAAAGTTTCGAAAAGGTGTAAAATTATGTTGGAAGTTGCTAAGCGCTCTCATTCTCAAATACTAGCGGAATATAGTCACGATGATTTGCGCGCCATGAGATGTGCTGTCTCGAAAAAAGAAACACACACACACACACACACACACACACACACACACACACACACACACAAAGAGAGAGTGTTTCTAACTTCAATATATCCGTTAATCAGTGTATTGCATGACCGTTTCCGATTTTTAAATTCGATCTATAATTTTGTGTAATATTAAAAGTGAAGTTTTTGTTGCTGCTGGATACTGTTGGATAGGCAATATGCCATTTGGGAGTAAAAATGCTCCTGATGACGGTTGAACATAATAACGTGTTCTGTCTCTCACTACGTCTTCTATTGACACCTCAGTTAGCCAAGAGATTTTGAATATCTTAATTTTATACATTGTTTTCCTGTGTTTCGTCCGCGACTGTTTTACTTTCGTAAAATGAAGAACAAATCGTCTTCAGTCACAAGTTGTGTTTATTTACTGCACTATGCATTTCGAGCCCTGGAGGCTCATCTTCAGGTACTTTTTAGTGATTTACATCAGTTTTTTTTAGTTGTTTGCCTGTTGATGTTACATTTTTGTGTTACAACATGGTATATTGTTGATATAAGTTTAACAGCATTAATAATATGAAACTAACTTACAGTTTAACATTGTATGATGTTTGCTTCTGTTGTGCAATTGGTATACACAATACCCATCTTTAATTTTGTAGTACATACATAGTCACACACTTGCCGTTCGTTGCTTACAGCTAAGGTGGTTGTGCGTTCAACACGGTACTGATGGCATCTTCCTTTGGAAGTCGTCCCGCTACTCCTCATGTATCTTCCACACCCTAAATCATCTTCTTCATCATATATCTAACCAGATTAAACAGTATCTATATAAGTGAATGTTTGCTGACAAGTTATAAAAGTAACTGAATGTCTATAAAGGTTGCTGGTCTAGCTGGCATTTATTATAGTCTATCAGACACGAAGTAGATAAAATTGCGCTTATAATGTTTGTTAATTGTGACTACATTTCTCATTTTGCAAAAATGGTTCAAATGGCTCTGAGCACTATGGGACTTAACAGCTGAGGTCATCAGTCCCCTAGAACTTAGAACTACTTAAACCTAACTAACCTAAGGACATCACACACATCCATGCCCGAGGCAGGATTCGAACCTGCGACCGTAGCGGTCGCGTGATTCCATACTGAAGCGCCTACAACAACTTGGCCACGCCGGCCGGCTCATTTTGGCAGAAATGAATTGGTTGTCTTCATCGTTCACCTGGTGTTAAATTTCTGTCTTAAATATATGACAAATTTTGATGTCGTTAGTTCTTGCAATCCAAAACACCAATGGTGTATAATATGATATATCTGCCAAAGAAACCTGAAAAACTTTGCTGAAATCATTTGTTGGCGAAGCTCAGCGTGTAGGATGATCAGATGTTCTAGCTTCGTTGTACATTATAACGCAATTCCGTTTTTAAAAAGTTTACATAAATATCAAGGATCGCGTTGCAGGATTCGATCAACCCGTCAGCCTTCAAGCTTCCCTGTATCTTACGTCGAGAAAGTTCCTGGTACATGAAGCGGATTCAATAATTATCGAGGAATTCACATAACGTAACTTGAGTAATGTAGAAAATTATATATTTTCAGAATTTCCACAGTCCACAACTTAAGTATCCTTTAACACAATGAGTAGATCTCTTCCCATGTCGGACGTATATTGATAAATAAGAAATTTACTTTTAACTAGAAGGAATCCGAGGAAAATCTTTTAAGTTCATAGTGCCATCCCATGGAGTAAACGTTGCTAGTTCCAGAGAGTACATAGTTAACTCGCTGCTGTCACGTACGTATCATCGCTGGCCGCGCTCGGCGGCGTAACAAAAACTTGACATATTATACACTTTACACACATACCAAGAAATTTGTAAGAGGAATGGGGATAGCATAACCAGACTTTCTTACCCAGTTCTCCAATAGCCGATCGTTCCAGACATTCCACCAGGAAGGAGGTACACGGCTCGTGTTGTCTGTAGTTTAACCATGCATAGACGGGCAATACCGCGGTTCGATCGCGTCCGCATTGTTACCCTGTGTCAGGAAGGGCTCCCAACAAAGGAAGTATCCAGGCGTCTCGGGAGTGAACCAAAGCGATGTTGTATGGACATGGAGGAGATGCAGAGAGACAGGAACTGTCGATGACATGCCTCGCTCAGGCCGCCCAGGGGCTACTACTGCAGTGGATGACCGCTACCTACGGATTATGGCTCGGAGAAACCCTGACAGCAACGTCGCCATGTTGAATAATGCTTATCGTGCAGCCACAGGACGTCGTATTACGGCTCAAAGTGTTCGCAATAGGCTGCTTGACGCGCAAGTTCATTCCCGACGTCCAACCATGACACCATGCAGCGCGGTGCAGTTGGACCCAACAACATGCCGAATGGACCGATCAGGATTAGCATCACGTTCTCTTCACCGATGAGTGTCGCATATGCCTTCAACCAGACAATCGTCGGAGACATGTTTGGAGGCAACCTGGTCAGGCTGAACACCTTAGACACACTGTCCACCGAGTGCAGCAATATTGAGGTTCCCTGATGTTTTGGGGTGGCAGTATGTGGGGCCAATGTACGCCGCTGACGGTCATGGAAGGCGCCGTAACGGCTGTACGATACGTGAATACCATCGTCCGACAGCTAGTGCAACCATATCGGCAGCATATTGGCGAGGCATTCGTCTTCATAGACGACAATTCGCGCCCCCGTTGTGCACATCTTGTGAATGACTTCCTGCGGGATAACGACATCGCTCGACCAAAGTGGCAAGCATGTTATCCAGACATGAATCCTGTCTACCATGCCTGGGATAGATTGATAAGGACTGTTTATGGACGACGTCTCTCACCAATAACTCTGAGTGATCTACACCGAATCGCCGTTGAGGAGTGGGACAATGTGGACCAACAGTGCCTTAATGAATTTGTGGATAATGTGCCACGACGAATACAGGCATGCATCAATGCATGAGGAAGCGCTACTGGGTATTAGAGGTACCGGTGTGTGAAGATCTCGCTGTATGGAGGTACAACATGCAATGTGTGGTTTTCATGAGCAATAAAAAGAGCGGAAATGATGTTTCTGTTGATCTCTATTCCAATTTTCTTTACAGGTTCCGGAACTCTCGGAACCGAGGTGAAATGGTTAAAATGGCTCTGAGCACTATGGGACTTAACTTCTGAGGTCATCAGTCCCCTAGAACTGAGAACTACTGAAACCTAACTAACCTAAGGACATCACACACATCCATGCCCGAGGCAGGATTCGAACCTGCGATCGTAGCGGTAGCGCGGTTCCAGACTGTAGCGCCTAGAACCGCTCGGCCACTCCGGCCGGCGAACCGAGGTGATGCAAACCTTTTTTTTTTATGTATCTAGTACAACCTCGTACGTAGCACTCCCGTAGTGATCGATCAGTTTTTATTTATTTATTGCAAATTTAAAGGCCTGTTACCCGATACTTCGAAACATGTCGTACATATTACAGTTTTGGTTTGTCACCTTTTTGGTAGGTTTTTGTTGCGTTTTATCTGCAACATTTGACAAAGAATAATACTTTTTTAAAAGAATAATTTGAGGTTGAAATATAAATAAAATTTTGTTGCTTTAAGGAGAATGTAAAAAGGTGATAGAATAGAGGAGAGATTTGTCAGTACCATCACCGACTGTGACTGACGGTGAATACCTCGGAATGCTTTCTTCGAGCTTTTGTACGCCAGTCACAGGAAAATAGTTTATAGTTAGTAGTAGAGAAATGGTATTGCTAATTAATATTAGTTATTCATCCGTGTACAACATTGGGAGCTTTCTCGGCTAAATTGGTAGCACCCTATATTACATTTATTCTAGTTTACGCTATCCTTAACTATTATTTTACTGATGCGTACAATTTCAGTGCATTTTGCCATGTTATGTCTGATTCATAATTCTAGGCGTCTCTTTTACTGGTACATCTCATCTTCCTCCTCCTCCTCCTCCTCCTCCTGTTGCTCTTCAATGTAGGGATCGTGAGGACAAGATTAATTACAGGGCACACAGAGGCGTTCAAACAGTCGCCCGCTAGCGCACCGCTTCCTTGATTCGGGGTGGCGGCGCGCCGGTCCCGAATCGAAACCGCCCGGCGGATTAACAACGAAGACCTGTGTACGGATAGTTTGGATATGGTTTTTAGGCGGTTTCCCATAGTCGGATAGGTGAATAACGGGCTGGTATTCGCATACATTCAGAAAACCCTTTCACACGCAGGATGTTGGGATGCAAAAATTCAGTCATTGGCAGGGGAAGATTGCGAAAGGAAGGGCGTCCAGCCACCGTCTACCACTAACATCGCCAAATCCAATAATCAACACGGATACGCCGTGACGATGCGGGATAATGGCCAGGGAAAACAAAAATAAGGAGACAAGGCTGTTGATCATTCTTCTCGCACTGTATGTTACGGCAAGAAAGGAAGAATGAATTGATTGTTGGTGTTAATAACGATCATCCTCCTTTACCTCGTCTGCATTACTGCAGATGACGTGTGGCTGAGCACATTTGTTCTGTGCATGCAGTACACGTGAAGCGCCTAGTTGTTTCCACTGCACTGTGTGGAATACGAAGGTTCTGTTATAGTTCACTAACCTGCTGTCTTCAAGTTGATGTCCCCAGCGCAGAAAACAGCACGCAGGTCGTGATTCTGTATCTTGAGGCTGAAACTGACTTTTAGCGAGGTTCTGTTCTGAAATAATGTATCACTTCATTTGGATGCCACTCGCGTATTTTAATATAGCCACACGAGAAGACTACGTGATCTTAATACAACACCTTCTGATACAGGAAAGTACATGATCAAACACAATGTTTACGAAAATGTATCTTTACACTATTTGTAGCACGTGTCTGTGCCTCATGACTACCGGAGTGAATCTTTTAACACTGAATACTGGCAAACACATTCTGCCACAGACAACATGACTGTACATCTCGACTGCCTAATCCAGAGTGACGAACAGGAACTTAAATAAAAATTGGAAACACATTCTACGACAGTCAACATGTCTGTTCTTCTCGACTGCCTAATCCAGAGTGGCGAACAGCCCGAAACACTTCGCGCGCCATACCAGAAAAGGCGTGACCCGAACGCTTCGGAAGTGCTTTGTCTGCAATTTCGTCGGTCTTTTTTTTATTTAAATTGTTTTTAATAATTCTAAAATGACTGATTGATAGTCAGCTGTTGAGAGATATTTATATTAAAAAGTGAAGTCATTCCAATGAGTAGTTTAACTAACAATAATAACTATACTTTAACGTTTTGGCGCCCTTGCTCCGAACACAGCAGCCAATCACAGAGCAGTAGTATTACGCAGGCGGTCTTTCTCACGGGAATGGTACCGAATCTAACATCTGTCACAGGTACCTCACACCACATTTCGTCATCTATATACTTCTTGCATCTCCACTGCTCTGGCAACAGCTTGTTGGAGCCTAATATGATGGCTGACTAAGCCAGAAATATTACAAAGTGAATGGAAACAGAAGAGGCCGAGATAACTGTTGCAGTGGGAAGTACCCTCTTCACTTAACAATGGTTTGTGAAGTGTGGATATATGAGGGGCGTTCAGTGCGTGACGCAGTAAATTAATTTTTTCTGCCAATTTCGGTTGAGAATATGTGGAATTTGTTGTGGGGCATCGTCGAATATTCCCGCTTCAGCTCTTACAGTTTCATACAGTTCCAGTGGGCAGCGGTGCCTTACGTATCCTTCAAAATGGCATCTGTAATGGAGGTGCATTCCGAGCACAGAGCTGCCGTTGAATGTCTGTTGCCCATTGAATTTCTTTTGGTGAAAAGCCAGATCGTCGCAGAGGCGTTGCAGAATGTCAATGGACACTTGGCAGTGAACAAAAGCACGACGAGACGTTCGACGAGACGTCTGTCATCATCGCAGTAAGGTCGCGCAGACGTGTCGCATCTCCCGCGTGCCGGCCGGCCGCACGCAACTGTGACTACTGTAATTTTGGGACGTGCAGGACACTTACATTCGAGGTAATCGACGGATCACAATCAAACACCTCGCTGCACAACTGGACGCCTCTGTTGGCAGTGTTGACATACTCGTCCAAAGTTCAAAGCGCACCTTCAGCCGACAGAATCGTGGCGACGATCTTCTGGGACTCTAAAGGAGGTATTCCGTTTGATGTCCTCCCTTATGGGGCAACGATCAACTGGGCAGTGTACTGTGGTACCGTTAGGAAATTAAAGAAACGAGTTCAGCGTGTTCGGTGCCACAAAAATTCGATCGAACTTCTCCTTCTCCATGCGAACGCAAGACGTCACAGAAGCCTGCGCGCCTGAGTGGAGCTCACAAAACTGTTCTTGCTCGTTCACGTACAGCCCGGATCTCGCAGCTTCTGGCTTCCATCTGTTTGGTCCAGTGAAGGATGAACCCCGTGGGAAGCAGTAATGAACGACAGGGAGGTTACTGATGCGGTAAGACATTGGCTCCGAGGTCGACTAGTAAAGCGGTACCATGCGGTACATGCGCACCCAGTAAGGTGGCGTAAGGCCGTCGTATTTAACGGAGATCATGTTGAAAAATTGAGTTTTGTATGCCGAATATTGGGGAATGATATGGTGTATTGTAATCCTGAATAAAATCGGCTTGCTTTCGAAAAATGATGTTTCATTACTTATTGAACGCACCTAGTAGATGTACGAGAGTCACTCCAAAATAAATACACACTATTTTTGTAAAAATACAGTTTTCATTCTGCATGTGTGAAAGTTTTGCAGTGTGTAGATACACCTTTCCGGCTTGTTTTCAAACTTAGTTAAACCTGTTCCCGTGAGTGGCGCCGTCACAGCATGTCTTCAAGGTGGCTGCTACACTTGACGTTCGTCAGAAGCAACGTGCTGTGATAGAATTCCTGTGATGTGAAAACGAGACAGTGGGAAACATCCACAAGAGGTTGGAAAACGTGTATGGATAAGCTGCTGTCGATCGAGGTACAGTTAGTGGGTGTGCAAGCAGGTATCGTGATGAAAGCGCGCACGGCAATATTGAGGATTGTCCTCGCAGCAGCAGGCCTCGTGCTGCACACACTCCAGACCATGTGCAGAGATTTAACGAATTAGCGACCGCTGACAGGCGCATCACAGTGAACGAATAGTCACGCTACGTTGGGATAGGAGAAGGAAGTGTTTGCAGAATACTTGAAGTGTTGGCGTTAAAAAAGGTTTGTGCCAGGTGGGTTCCCCGGATGTTAACAGTGGCTTACAAAGAAACAAGAAAAACGGTATGCAGCGAACTTTTGGAAAAGTACGAGAATGGTGGAGATGAATTTCTTGGAAGAATTGTGAGAGGTGACGAAACATGGCTCCATCATTTTTTACCAGAGATGAAGAGGCAATCAGTGGAGTGCCATCACGCAAATTCACTCAAGAAAAAAAATGCAATACCACACCTTCTGCTGGAAAAATTATGGCTACGGTGGTTTTCGATTCCGAAGGACTCTTGCTTGTGGACATCATGCCAAGTGGAACCACCATAAATTCTGATGCATATGTGACGACACTGAAGAAACTTCAAACTCGACTGAGTCGTGTTCGACCACATCGGCAAAAGCAGGATGTTTTGCTGTTGCACGACAATGCACGGGCACATGTCAGTCAAAAAACCATGGAAGCGATCACAAAACTCGGATGGACCACACTGAAACACCCGCCTTACAGTCCTGACCTGGCTCCATGTGACTATCATCTCTTTGGGAAACTGAAAGACACTCTTCGTGGAACAAAATTTGAAGATGATGACTCCCTTGTGCACACTGCCAAACAGTGGCTCCAACTGGTTGGGCCAGAATTTTACCGTGCGGGTATACAGGCGCTGGTCCCAAGATGGCATAAGGCAGTTGAGAGGGATGGATATTATGTGGAAAAATGAAAATATTGTTCCTAAATGATGTATCTACACGCTGTAAAACTTCCAAACATGTAGAATAAAACATGGATTAAAAAAAAATAGTGTGCATTTCTTTTGGAGTGACCCTCGTATTTTTACAGCACCAACGACCTAGGATGAAACTACTGATCTACAGACATAGACGCAGGAGAAGGCTATAATGGAATACAAGCAACGAAGTTAGATTTGGATGCGAATTAATACAGTCCATTTAGTATCACGCTTGTAATTTAGCGTTATTCTTTATAATTTTTACGTTCATACACTCCTGGAAATTGAAATAAGAACACCGTGAATTCATTGTCCCAGGAAGGGGAAACTTTATTGACACATTCCTGGGGTCAGATACATCACATGATCACACTGACAGAACCACAGGCACATAGACACAGGCAACAGAGCATGCACAATGTCGGCACTAGTACAGTGTATATCCACCTTTCGCAGCAATCCAGGCTGCTATTCTCCCATGGAGACGATCGTAGAGATGCTGGATGTAGTCCTGTGGAACGGCTTGCCATGCCATTTCCACCTGGCGCCTCAGTTGGACCAGCGTTCGTGCTGGACGTGCAGACCGCGTGAGACGACGCTTCATCCAGTCCCAAACATGCTCAATGGGGGACAGATCCGGAGATCTTGCTGGCCAGGGTAGTTGACTTACACCTTCTAGAGCACGTTGGGTGGCACGGGATACATGCGGACGTGCATTGTCCTGTTGGAACAGCAAGTTCCCTTGCCGGTCTAGGAATGGTAGAACGATGGGTTCGATGACGGTTTGGATGTACCGTGCACTATTCAGTGTCCCCTCGACGATCACCAGTGGTGTACGGCCAGTGTAGGAGATCGCTCCCCACACCATGATGCCAGGTGTTGGCCCTGTGTGCCTCGGTCGTATGCAGTCCTGATTGTGGCGCTCACCTGCACGGCGCCAAACACGCATACGACCATCATTGGCACCAAGGCAGAAGCGACTCTCATCGCTGAAGACGACACGTCTCCATTCGTCCCTCCATTCACGCCTGTCGCGACACCACTGGAGGCGGGCTGCACGATGTTGGGGCGTGAGCGGAAGACGGCCTAACGGTGTGCGGGACCGTAGCCCAGCTTCATGGAGACGGTTGCGAATGGTCCTCGCCGATACCCCAGGAGCAACAGTGTCCCTAATTTGCTGGCAAGTGACGGTGCGGTCCCCTACGGCACTGCGTAGGATCCTACGGTCTTGGCGTGCATCCGTGCGTCGCTGCGGTCCGGTCCCAGGTCGACGGGCACGTGCACCTTCCGCCGACCACTGGCGACAACATCGATGTACTGTGGAGACCTCACGCCCCACGTGTTGAGCAATTCGGCGGTACGTCCACCCGGCCTCCCGCATGCCCACTATACGCCCTCGCTCAAAGTCCGTCAACTGCACATACGGTTCACGTCCACGCTGTCGCGGCATGCTACCAGTGTTAAAGACTGCGATGGAGCTCCGTATGCCACGGCAAACTGGCTGACACTGACGGCGGCGGTGCACAAATGTTGCGCAGCTAGCGCCATTCGACGGCCAACATCGCGGTTCCTGGTGTGTCCGCTGTGCCGTGCGTGTGATCATTGCTTGTACAGCCCTCTCGCAGTGTCCGGAGCAAGTATGGTGGGTCTGACACACCGGTGTCAATGTGTTCTTTTTTCCATTTCCAGGAGTGTATTTCTATTGCCGTCGATTTGCAGCTAACGTGAGCAAATACATCTAGTCTGATGACTCATTTCCATGTGTTATGGCAATACGGCAGAAGAAGGAAAACATTAAAAAAATGTTATTCGTACCGTTTTGTTCCGGTAACTGTCCGAGCAGGTGGCCTCAAATCCGACATGAGCTCGAATTTTGTATCTGATTTTGCTCGGTATAGTGTGGAGCTGATAAAACATTTGGTGTTATCTAAATTATATCAGGATGAATCTCAATGAGATTTACTTTTCAAGCACATCCAGCGAGTGGAAACGAAATGTGGAGACCGGACTGTCGATCTGAAAAGACTGGATATCTTAGAAAACGAGAGACAATTTTTTATGCTATAATGCATGTGATCTAAAGTAACCGGGCATCCCTATATGATGGGAACTGAATACTAGATCTGATGGGAGGTGGACCAGCTAGTATAAAAAAGAGGCGGGGAATGTTGTTAATAGAGAAGCAGTAACAGGTAGGACTGATCGTTTAGGGGAGCTCAGTGACTTCGAACATCGAGTAATCACATCTACATCTACATTTATACTCCGCAAACCACCCAACGGTGTGTGGCGGAGGGCACTTTACGTGCCACTGTCAGTACCTCCCTTTTCTGTTCCAGTCGCGTATGGTTCGCGGGAAGAACGACTGTCTGAAAGCCCCCGTGCGCGCTCGAATCTCTCTAATTTTACATTCGTGATCTCCTCGGGAAGTATAAGTAGGGGGAAGCAATATATTCGATACCACATCCAGAAACGCACCCTCTCGAAACCTGGCGAGCAAGCTACACCGCGATGCAGAGCGTCTCTCTTGCAGAGTCTGCCACTTGAGTTTGCTAAACATCTCCGTAACGGTATCACGCTTACCAAATAACCCTGTGACGAAACGCGGCGCTCTTCTTTGGATCTTCTCTATCTCCTCCGTCAACCCGATCTGGTACGGATCCCACACTGATGAGCAATATAGGTCGAACGAGTGTTTTGTAAGCCTCCTCCTTTGTTGATGGACTATATTTTGTAAGGACTCTCCCAATGAATCTCAACCTGGTACCCGCCTCACCAACAATTAATTTTATATGATCATTCCACTTCAAATCGTTCCGCACGCATACTCCCAGATATTTTACAGAAGTAACTGCTACCAGTGTTTGTTCCGCTGTCATATAATCATACAATCAAGGCTCCTTCTTTCTGTGTATTCGCAATACATTACATTTGTCTGTGTTAAGGGTCAGTTGCCGCTCCCTGCACCAAGTGCCTATCCGCTGCAGATCTTCCTGCATTTCGCTACAATTTTCTAATGCTGCAACTTCTCTGTATACTACAGCATCTTCCGCGAAAAGCCGCATGGAACTTCCGACACTATCTACTAGGTTATTTATATATATTGTGAAAAGCAATGGTCCCATAACACTCCCCTGTGGCACGCCAGAGGTTACTTTAACGTCTGTAGACGTCTCTCCATTGATAACAACAAGCTGCGTTCTGTTTGCTAAAAACTCTTCAATCGAGTCACACAGCTGGTCTGATCTTCCGTAGGCTCTTACTTTATCAGGCGACAGTGCGGAACTGTATCGAACGCCTTCCGGAAGTCAAGGAAAATAGCATCTACCTGGATCTCACTGAGCAACAAATCCATCAGCGACGTTTCAACCCTTCTAAATCTGTTCAAGCCGACTACTGGTGACCAGACTGTGAAGTGGAAACGCGAAGGAACAACCACAGCTAAACGGAGACCCGTGCTGATGGACAGGGACCTTCGACCATTGCGGAGGACAGTAAAAAAGAGTCGCATAACGTCAGTGAAAGGACTCACTCGTGAGCTCCAAAGTGCTACCAGCAGTCCAGCTAGCACAGTGACTGTGCGAAGAGAGGTAAAAGCAATGCGCTCCAGTCGTACAGCAGCCAGTCACGAGCCACACATTTTGTATGCAAAATAGTGTGGAATGATATGGTGTATTGGAATCGTGAATAAAATCGTCTTGCTTTCTAAAAATGATGTTTCATTATTTATTGAACGCGCCTGGTAGATGTAATATTGACGGGACGTTGCCCAGTGCGAGGTGCCGTCGAGCACGAATCGGACTATAATCTCAGTCAGCGGTCACTGGCTGGCCATTGGCGTGAAGCGCACATGTACCAGCGGGAGCGCGTGACAAGTGTCAGAGCCGGGCACGTGGGAGGCGAGTGCGTCGCCGCGAGAGTCGAGGCGCGGCCGGGCCAGAGCGGATTCGCCGGCGCCGTAACCCGACCCTGGGAGCGCGCCGTGCTGCGCGGCCTTCGGCGGTGGCTGGCTGGCACCGCGGCCGGTGAGCTGGCTGTGGCTGCGGCTGTGGCACGCGGCAGGTGGCGCCGCCCCGGCGGCCAGCCTCTCCCGGCCGTCACACGGCGGAGCAGCCGTCATACGCCAGCGGCCGTTTTTATGCGCGGCCAGGCGCCCCTGCCGCCGGCGACGGCGACGCCGGAACGCGGAAGGCGGCGGCGGCGGCTCCAGCAGGCGGAGGCAGCAGCAGCAGCCGCCACTTCGGCAATTACCTGCGCTTGGCGGCCGCGTCTACCTGGCGCCACGGCCCCAGCTAGCTGGCCGCTGCCGCTGCCGCGGGTTTCTTCCACTGTCGGCGCACGGCTGTTGCTGGCGTTGCGACACTGAGCGCGCCAGCTCTCGCCGTACTGCGGCCTTCTGGATTGTTGCTCCGCTGCTGGGTCACAGGCGGCGCTACAGGCGCACCTCCACCGTTCTTGTTTACCACCGGATAACCCCTGGCTGATGTACCTTCTCCTGGAACCGACTTCAGTAAAGACGTTAACTGTACGTTTAAACGTTGTCGCAAGGTGAATCCAACCAATGAGGGAATATTAAGTAACGCGCGCACTTGTGTGTGTTTGTGTGTGTGTGTGTGTGTGTGTGTGTGTGTGAGAGAGAGAGAGAGAGAGAGATCTCGCAGAAGAAGACAGACACTACAAAAAAAGGCAATTTTTTTATTTTTTATAAAATGTTTCATCTCTCTGGATAGTACCGCTGTTTTCTTTTTAGCCGGCTGGAGTGGCCGAACGGTTCTAGGCGCTTTAGTCTGGAACCCCGCGACCGCCATGGCCGCAGGTTCGAATACTGTCTCGGGCATGGATGTGTGTGATGTCCTTAGGTTAGTTAGGTTTAAGTAGTTCTAAGTTCTAGGGGACTGATGACTATAGATGTTAAGTCCCATAGTGCTCAGAGCCATTTGAACCATTTTTTTTTTTTTTTTTTTTTTTTTTTTTGCACGCATCCCATCGGAAGTCAGTTTCTTCTTAAACTCGCTGTAGCATTGCAGATCTAACTTGCTCAGTGGCGGCGTAAATTCTTGCTCTGTGTTCAGGTAGAGAAGCCGGCACAGGAGGTACAACACGATATCCTCGATGAATCCCCATTAAAAATATCGAGTGGTGTCAGGTCTGGGAAACGTGGGTTCAAAAATGGTTCTGAGCACTATGGGACTTAACATCTGAGGTCATCAGTCCCCTAAGGACATCATATACATCCATGCCCGAGGCATAATTCGAACATGCGACCGTAGCGGTCGGGCGGTTCCAGAATGAAGGGCCTAGAACCGCTGGGCCACAGCGGTCGGCGGAAACGAAGTGGGGGGGGGGGGGGGGGCATCAAGGCCAATCCATTGACCTTGAAAGCGGTCACTGAGAAAATTCCGGACGTCAGTCAGAGAGTGGGGTGGTGCACCATCTTGCATGAAGAAAACATGTCATTATTGGCCATCGTCATGGATCTGAGGTATCAAAAATTGTTGTAACATATCCAGGTTGATAGTTCTCTAACGGAAAAAAAGGAGCCTTACACTTTGTTCTTACTCAATGCACAAAGAACGTTCACTTTAGGGCTATCACGAGCGTGTTGCAATGTTTGATGTGGATTTCCACTGCCTCAAATCCTGCAGTTGTGTGAGTCAACCTTGCCACTTAAGTGAAAATTGGACTCGTCGGAAATGTTCATCCTCATGTAATTGATTTAACATATCCGCATAGAAGTTCTTACGAGATATTTTATCAGTGTCTTTTATTGCATGTACGCTCGTCTATCTGTACGGTTTCAAATGCAAACGGTTTCTCAACCCACGCCAAACAGTCGTATGTGGGATTTGCAGTTCGCGAGATGCACGCCGGGTCGATTTGACACAACGTTGTCTCACTCGCCCAACGACGTCGTCAGATGTGCTTGGACGACCTGATGATTTCCCATGTCGTACCTTTGTTCCTACAAAACATGTATGCCACTCATAAACTGTAGGCCTACTAGGAGGACCTTTAGCGCTCCTTACATTGCGATTCAGCACTAGCGAACTACGAGGGACAGAACTTGATGTATTTCCCTACAAATTGACACTACAATCACCTCTGTAGGTACTATGAATTAATTTATATGATTTTTCAAAGTTGTAAAGTCCTTTTTAAAACACCCTGTAGCCGGCCGCTGTGGTAGAGCGGTTCGAGGCGCTTCAGTCTGGAACCGCGCTGCTGCTACGGTCGCAGGTTCGAATCCTGCCTCGGGCATGGATGTGTGTGATGTCCTTAGGTTAGTCAAGTTTAAGTAGTTCTAAGTTCTAGGGGACTGATGACCTCAGATGTTAAGTCCCATAGTGCTTAGAGCCATTTGAACCACTTTTGAAGCACCCTGTAGTTTTCCCGTTTGTGTTCCCTGTAGCGCAGCACTGGGCAACGGTTGTTATGGAATTATTGTCATTAATTCCACGCAATGTGTGATTTCTCCCTCCGACCCCATTTTTATTGCATTTTATATTTTTCATTATTTTGGAAACTTTTGGTGTGCAGTAGTGAAGCTCGTTTTTTTTCGGATTTTTTTAGGTCCCTTTTTCCCTCCTTTCGACACCGTACCTTTGGTTCCATGACATTGATTAAGTGATTTTATTTGTAAGTAATGTCCTGTTCTCTCTTTTACTTCGTTCTAATGTAGAAATTTTAGTCGCATAGTTCCTTATATATCAGACTTGAGGATCCCCCTCCCCATTCGCGTGTAGCAGAATGTTTTTATTATTACAATTTACAACAGATGATAGAGCCTTAAATGTTCCGAAACCGGTCGTGTGTACACAATGAAAGATTGTGGATTAAACAACTGCCCCGCGGTTTCTTCATTTTTCAAAATAGAATCTCTGAACTGAATGGACGCACAAACATTTTTCTATCTCTCAAGGTCTGTAACAGTTACTAATTTCTTGGTTTGTGTTTGAAAATGCATTTACAGTTTAAAATAATAATCTTTTGGTTCTATAAAAGTAACGTCTTTTCCTGGTTAGTACGATGTTAAGATTAGTGGACTATTCCCATTGTTGGCCGCCTTTGTAAAATACGGCGCAGAGAGTCAAGTTTTGTTAAAGAGAAGTGATAAATTCTTAACGTATATTGAAACAGTGAAGAATAGTCGTAAGAATTTTCAGATGTTGCTTCAACTTTTACTCGCACCGGTTTCCGTATGCCGAGTACTTTACTTAACAGCAGCTAGGACGGGGGAATTTTACATTACGTTAAGTAAATGGTATTCATTGAGCTTAACCAAATAAAATGTGTATTTTCTACATTTACGTCTACATCGAACCAGATACCTGAGATAAATAATATAGGTCATGTTTCAAAGAATTCCAGCCCCTGGTGTGAGAAAATCAGGACTGCATGTTACGTAATAATTCCACCGCTCTGCAAGGACGTTTAGTAGCAATGTTGAAAGTAATTCTGCTCGAAGTTTATTTAAAAGTGAAGTCATTGAAGTTAACATTTGCATTTTAACCTACAATGTGTTCAAAGCAAAGACAATATTCACGAAGTAGTTTTCACGCGGTACTGACAGTCATAACAAACCATACAAGAGTAAAGAGCCTTCATATTTTACTATCTCACGCTACACTGGCAGTAAAATGAAGCGTCTACGAGGGAGAAGGAAACGTAGTGGAACTTCTCGGGTTCAGAGCGTTGTTGTTTGTTGTTGTGGTCTTCAGTCCTGAGACTGGTTTGATGCAGCTCTCCATGCTACTCTATCCTGTGCAAGCTTCTTCATCTCCCAGTACCTACTGCAACCTACATCCTTCTGAATCTGCTTAGTGTATGCATCTCTTGGTCTCCCCCTACGATTTTTACCCTCCACGCTGCCCTCCAGTACTAAATTGGTGATCCCTTGATGCCTCAGAACATGTCCTACCAACCGATCCCTTCTTCTGGTCAAGTTGTGCCACAAACTCCTCTTCTCCCCAATCCTATTCAGTACCTCCTCATTAGTTATGTGATCTACCCATCTAATCTTCAGCATTCTTCTGTAGCACCACATTTCGAAAGCTTCTATTCTCTTCTTGTCCAAACTATTTATCGTCCATGTTTCACTTCCATACATGACTACACTCCATACAAATACTTTCAGAAAAGACTTCCTGACACTTAAATCTATACTCGATGTTAACAAATTTCTCTTCTTCAGAAACGATTTCCTTGCCATTGCCAGTCTACATTTTATATCCTCTCTACTTCGACCATCATCAGTTATTTTACTCCCTAAATAGCAAAACTCCTTTACTGCTTTAAGTGTCTCATTTCCTAATCTAATACCCTCAACATCACCCGACTTAATTCGACTACATTCCATTATCCTCGTTTTGCTTTTGTTGATGTTCATCTTATATCCTCCTTGCAAGACACTATCCATTCCGTTCAACTGCTCTTCCAAGTCCTTTGCTGTCTCTGACAGAATTACAATGTCATCGGCGAACCTCAAAGTTGTTATTTCTTCTCCATGGATTTTAATACCTACTCCGAATTTTTCTTTTGTTTCCTTTACTGCTTGCTCAGTATACAGATTGAATAACATCGGGGAGAAGCTACAACCCTGTCTCACTCCTTTCCCAACCACTGCTTCCCTTTCATGCCCCTCGACTCTTATAACTGACATCTGGTTTCTGTACAAATTGTAAATAGCCTTTCGTTCCCTGTATTTTACCCCTGCCACCTTTAGAATTTGAAAGAGAGTATTCCAGTCAACATTGTCAAAAGCTTTCTCTAAGTCTACAAATGCTAGAAACGTAGGTTTGCCTTTCCTTAATCTTTCTTCTAAGATAAGTCGTAAGGTCAGTATTGCCTCACGTGTTCCAGTATTTCTACGGAATCCAAACTGATCTTCCCCGAGGTCGGCTTCTACTAGTTTTTCCATTCGTCTGTAAAGAATTCGTGTTAGTATTTTGCAGCTGTGGCTTATTAAACTGATTGTTCGGTAATTCTCACATCTGTCAACAGCTGCTTTCTTTGGGATTGGAATTATTATATTCTTCTTGAAGTCTGAGGGTATTTCGCCTGTTTCATACATCTTGCTCACCAGATGGTAGAGTTTTGTCAGGACTGGCTCTCCCAAGACCGTCAGTAGTTCCAATGGAATGTTGTCTACTCCGGGGGCCTTGTTTCGACTCAGGTCTTTCAGTGCTCTGTCAAACTCTTCACGCAGTATCGTATCTCCCATTTCATCTTCATCTACATCCTCTTCCATTTCCATAATATTGTCCTCAAGTACATCGCCCTTGTATAGACCCTCTATATACTCCTTCCACCTTTCTACTTTCCCTTCTTTGCTTAGATCTGGGTTCCATCAGAGCGTATGTGATTTTATTTCGGTGATTACAAAATCGAGTGAAATTGATATAGGAATGCAGAGGTTTTTATTGCGCCGTGATCAGTTTTGTCAGTTGGCATAAAAAATTTCCTCGTAGAGTACGTTCTAGCACAAGATGGGATCAGGACGTTTCCTTCTACATATCTTTGTAAATTCTTAGCATTGTAGATAATCTGAAGACCCCTACCACAGGCGAAATGTTGAAAGTTGAAACTGAACATCTCCACAATCAAGATTGTATTTTCATCTCATATATTACACGGATTGGGAGTAGAAAAAAAATCAAGCCATATACTCATAGAACTTGTCAGTATGAGCTCACTTGTCAGTATTATGTTGCACCCACATTGAGCTGGATGCATGCACTATTTCAGTAGGGAAAACTGTCAGGAAGTAGTTGTACCTAGAGTTGTAACACTACTGTAGGCTACCGGAGAGTACAATAAATAAACGTAAGCTACGGCAGTTTTCCTAGTAGCTTTGGCTGCTTAACGTCGTACCCACGTTACCTGCCCATTCAGTGCGTTGCATACCTGTCGGATGTTACCTGGTAACGATCGCTTTTCTTATGCATGTGATCAGTGTCTTACTGCATTGCCCTGAAAACCGGAAGGGATGA
This sequence comes from Schistocerca nitens, assembly GCF_023898315.1. Lineage (NCBI taxonomy): Eukaryota > Metazoa > Arthropoda > Insecta > Orthoptera > Acrididae > Schistocerca > Schistocerca nitens. The sequence continues at coordinate 953,472,259 of NC_064615.1, forward strand.
TTTGTCGAGAAACTGAGTGAGGATATATAAAGGCCAGGATAAGCTGTGAAACATTTTTGTTCCGCTTAGTTTTTCTCCTGTCTGTTACGAATGAACAGTTTTTATAGCAGAACTGAAATTGTCAATGTTTGTTCAGGTTTTGTTCGAGAATTGTTGATTTGTAATGTGAAACAAGCGATGTAGTAGTAAAAATAAAGAACAATACGTATTTAACATATAGCATTAGAAAACGCAATTTTCACAACAAAAATTTAAAATAAAAATGCAAGACAAAAATACATCAAATATCGCTTCAGTAATTCGTCGAACTTATATAAAACAGATTTATATTATTTATAAACAACTTTCGCATTTATTACTAATAACAGGAAACTCTTGCTTTTGACCACAATACAGGGTGAGTCACCTAACGTTACCGCTGGATATATTTCGTAAACCACATCAAATACTGACGAACCGATTCCACAGACCGAACGTGAGGAGAGGGGCTAGTGTAATTGTTTAATATAAACCATGCAAAAATGCACGGAAGTATGTTTTTTAACACAAACCTACGTTTTTTTAAATGGAACCACGTTAGTTTTGTTAGCACATCTGAACATATGAACAAATAGGTAATCAGTGCCGTTTGTTGCATTGTAAAATGTTAATTACATCCGGAGATATTGTAACCTAAAGTTGACGCTTGAAACCTCCGACGTTCAGTTGCGTGTTGTAACGAACATGGGCCACGGTCGGCGAGCAGCATCTGCACGGACTTCTTTCTGTGGGGTACGTTAAAGAAGAATGTGTACCGTGATGTGCCTACAACCCCAGAGGATATGAAACAACGTATTGCGGCAGCCTGCGGCGACATTACACCAGATGTACTGCGGCGTGTACGACATTCATTACGCCAGAGATTGCAATTGTGTGGAGCAAATGATGGCCACCACATTGAACATCTATTGGCCTGACATGTCGGGACACACTCTATTCCACTCTGTAATTGAAAACGGAAACCACGTGTGTACGTGTACCTCACCCCTCATGGTAATGTACATGTGCGTCAGTGAAAAAGACCAATAAAAAGGTGTTAGCATGTGGACGTAATGTGCTGTTCCTGTCTCTTCTGTACCTAAGGTCCATCACCGTTCCCTTTGGATCCTACGTAATTCGGTGCTCTCCGATAAACACGATCGAACAGCGGAGGAGTGGTACTCAAGCGTCAACTTTAGGTTACAATATCTCCGGATGTGATTAACATTTTACAATGCAACAAACGGCACTGATTACGTATTTGTTTATATGTTCAGATGTGCTAACAAAACTAACGGGGTTCCATTTAAAAAAACGTAGGTTTGTGTTAAAAACATACTTCCGTGCATTTTTTTATGGTTTGTATTAACCAATTAACTAGCCCCTCTCCTCACGTTCGGTCTGTGGAATCGATTCGTCAATATTTGATGTGGTTTACGAAATATATCCAGCGGTAATGTTAGGTGACTCACCCTGTATATATTGTTGTTATTTTGTGCTCAATAGAACGTTCTTCATCACTATCAAAGGCAACAGTATAGATATTCAATTTATATTCTGTAAGGATATAATATGCACAATGGGTTAACTCTGAATGATATGTCATTCAAATTACGTAGAAACAAAAAAAAGTCATCAGCTTCCATTTTCTTTCCTAAACATTAATCTATGTTTCTTCCCTCACAGTTCTATCAACGGTACCGGTAATCCTACCATTTACTACCTCATTTATGTAGTGTACGGAAACTAACGAACTTAAGTTTTGGTAGAGCGGGACTCTAGTACTGTCCTCTCTTTATGCAATCTGACTAACACGTCCAAACACGACAGCACTTTCTCAAGTTCTGTCCGGTCACCACGTCGATATGCCTTAATGGGGCGACTCGATACAACCGACTGGCACATACATGCAAATTCACTGTCACGACTTGCCAGACGTGATCAACAGGAACCTCTGCGACGAATACGCCTGTAGCTCGACAATCTGCATACTGGCGCTGGAGCAGAGTTTACATCCGAGATGGTCCCACACTTGTTCTATCGGGGAGAGGTGTCGGATCCTGCTGGTATCACGAGTACGTCACAATCAGGCAAACAGTCCATCGAGAACGTGCGATGTCTGGACGAGCATTGTCGTGTTGAACCACGTTACAGTCGCATGAGAAATAAAAGATGAGAGTGAGAGAGTTCACTCACTACCCGCCGTAACCCAAAGTCGTAACTGATGGCTCCCCACATCATGACGACGGGAGCAACACCGATGTCCTCCTCTAAAACACTGGAAAAACTAAACATCAGTGCTTGTCGCCGCGATACTCCCGGACAATGGTCGTGCGGATAAGTGCAGAACCATGACTCATCGCTGAAAACAGTACGACGCCATTCATCGGCAGTGCATGCTTCCCTGTCACGGCACCACATCGACGGTAGCCGTTTGTGTTGCGGTGTTAAATGCATCCTACACATCGGGTGGTAATTCCGCAGTCCGACTGCTGCCAATGCCCGACCAGTGATGGGGGACCACACGGAATTTTACTGGGAGTCTACATTCCTTGTTCACGCACGGCAGGCGCGCAGTATGTCGGTCCTCCCTTGTGGTCGTTAGAGATGATCGACGGGAACCTTGACGTATGGCTGCCCTCACATTCCCACGCAGTCCAACATCGTGCCACTGTCACATCCGAATACCCCACAAAGCAGCATACGCCATGATTCTACCAGCCGGCCAAATGGACACCCACAACGACACTCCTTTAAAAATCCTTCAGGGGCTCATAACGCTGTAGAAGTTCGCAGCATCTCTGTGTCCTTCACAGTAATCACTAAATACCTGACACCATTTGCGCACCTTATGTACCCTACTAGACATGGTAACAACAGTGAACACAAACAACACTGGCCGGCCGCGGTGGTCTAGCGGTTCTAGGCGCTCAGTCCGGAACCGCGCGACTGCTACGGTCGCAGGTTCGAATCCTGCCTCGGGCATGGATGTGTGTGATGTCCTTAGGTTAGTTAGGTTTAAGTAGTTCTAAGTTCTAGGGGACTGATGACCACAGATGTTAAGTCCCATAGTGCTCAGAGCCATTTTTTTGAAACAACACTAACGCACTCTGGTGTCCGTCCTACGAGGGGCGTTTGAAAAGTTCGTGCAAAAATAAAAACAACTTCGTGTTTGGGTTAAACCTTTTTTATTTTTCGACGTAGTCTCCTCTTAGACTTACACACTTTGTCCAACGCTGTTCTAATTTGTTGATCCCTTCCTAATAATAGGAATTGTCCAGGTCTGCAAAATAGCTATTAATTGCTGCAATCACCTCCTCATTTGAATAACAGCTTTCTCCTGCCAGCTATTTCTTCAAATTGTGGAACAAATACTAGTCCGAGGGAGCCCAGTCTGGAAAACAGGGGGGATGTGAAACGAGTTGGAATCCTATTAACATTAATTTTGCGACCACAACTGCTGAGGTGTGTACTGGTGCACTGTCGTGATGGAAAAGGACTTTTTTTGCGGACCAATCGCTGGCGTTTTTCTTGCAGCTCGATTTTCGTCCAATAACCATGAATAATATGCACTTGTAATAGTTTTACCCTTTCCCAGATAGTCGAATCGCGAAAGACAGTCGCCATAACCTTTCCGGCCAAAGGAATGGTCTTCGCCTTTTTTGGTAACCCATTGTTGAGATTTTTGTTTGGTCTCAGGAGTATAGTAGTGTATCCACGTTTCATCCACAGTGACAAAACGACGCTTCCAGTCCTGCGGTTTCTTCCTGAACAGCTGAAACCATCCTTGTAACACTTAACGCGAGTCCGTTTTTGGCCAAGCGTGAGCAATCGCAAAACGTATCTTGCGGATAGCTTTCTCATGTCCAAATGTGTATGCAAAATATTATGTACCCGTTCATTCGAGATGCCCACAACACTAGCAACCTCACGCACCTTAACTCTTCTGTCATCCATCACCATATCATGGATTTTATCAATGATTTCTGGAGTCGTAACTTCAACAGCGCGTCCAGAATGTTCAGCATCACTTGTGCCCATATGGCCACGCCGAAAATTTTGAAACCACTTGTAAACTGTTCTAAAAAGAAGGGGAAATTTAATTTAAGATCTATAAAAAAATTGAAGGTGCAGAGTCACCGTAATGTTTATCAAGCTTCTCTTTAGTCTCCTGAGGCGCTTTGCCTATCACAAAGTAATGTTTAGTCACCACACGAAATTCTTTTTCGTCCATTTTATGACAATCACTCGACTTCCTTGATTCACACGACTGCCAAACAGAGAGAAATATAGCAGTATGGCTGAAACTTGGTGTGCGCTCTTTCCAAAGATGCTACTAACTTAACATGACCTCGATACGCGCCGGTGGTGCCATCTCTCGGGCTTTGCACGGACTTTTCAAACGCCCCTCGTACTTGTCACAGATAATTGCAACTCTAAATCATTTACGTACCCACCGATGTTCTGTAAGTATACGAAGTTATATTGACGTTCAACCATGTCTTCTGGGTACTTCACTTTACTTTTTAGGTGGTGTAGCTTCCACTGATGAGTTCACTTACGCGTGCATTGAAAGTACATAGTTTCGGGTCTCGAAGTGAAAACGAGTTGTAACAGTGATTCGGTGCTTAAATTACTTAATCAGGCGCAATATAATTCACCAGACGTAAAACAGCATTTTGGGCGCCTTGCAAAACTGTAGATGGTATATAACTGGTAGCAAGCGATCACGTGACGTACCACCACTGACGGGCGTGACAATGAAGTGGTGTGTACGTGCCAGTTGGTTGTATCGAGGCACCGCAGTAAGACAGATGGACGTGGTGACCAGTCAGAATGTAAGGAAGTTGCCATCTTGTTTGGCTGTACCCATGACCACGCCGTAATTCTTACTTGTCCGATTTGTTGGCATACCAGCGCGGACTGTCCAATGTGCCTCGAAGGAATCAACTCACAGCTTTACAACAAGGCGTAAGAAGAGTGGTCGGGGAAAGATCGTAACATACGCGCACTGGAAACGACCACCACTCATCGTCAGTGAAAATCGCTTTCAAACCATACAGGAATTTCTGGAATCAAGGAATGCAGATCCATCTCAACCAGTTTCCAACTGAACATTGCGAAGGCAACTGCATGCAATGGACATGTGGAGTCGGGTACCTCGCAAAATGCCATTGCCGAAAACACCACATAAAGCAAGACATTCTCATTGTGCCATACAACATACGTCCGCAACTCGTGGTCTAGTGGCTAGCGTCGTTGCTGCCTCTGTATCGTAGTGTCCCGGGTTCGATTGTTGGCCGGGTTGGGAGTTTTCCCCGCCCGGGGACTGGATGGTTGTGTAGTCCTCATTATTTCACCATCATACGGGAAAGTGGCGAGACTGGATAGTGAAAAAAAATTGGGAATTTGTACAGGCGCTGATAACTGCGCAGTTGAGTGCCCGGCAGACCAAATATCATCACCATACAATATAGAAAATAGACAGCAGCTGACTTGAAGCGCCTAGTGTGGTCAGAAATGTCGCGCTTTTGCCTCTTTTCAAATGGTGTAATGTATGGAGTAACGACAGCCCAATGAGGCGTTAAAATGGCTCTGAGCACTATGGGACTCAACTGCTGAGGTCATTAGTCCCCTAGAACTTAGAACTAGTTAAACCTAACTAACCTAAGGACATCACAAACATCCATGCCCGAGGCAGGATTCGAACCTGCGACCGTAGCGGTCTTGCGGTTCCAGACTGCAGCGCCTTTAACCGCACGGCAGGCGTTAAAACCTTCAGTTCATACCAGTGGTGCTTCTGTGATATTTTGGATAATTTTTTTGAAGGATGGCTAAGGGACACTCATTCAGGTTCTCGTGTAACTGAATCAGGCGATCGAATGTTGTCCTGTATGCTGTATCTTCAAGTTGAATGTGCTGTGGACACTGGCGTCTCCTAAGAGGACAACAGCCCTTGTTTACACGGCTGCACGCATGTTCCTGGTTTTGACGAATACTCAAGACAGCCTGTCGCATACCTTAATCCCAAAGCAAATGCCTGCGACTATTTGGAAGATCAGATAAAACGAAGCTATCAACGTCCCTGCAATGTGGTATCTCTATGCGAGCTAATCATTAATAAGTGGCTTCGGGGAGAAATGTCACACATGAATAAACTTTCTTCCTCGTTGTTATCAAGGTTAGAGACAGTGTAGCGTGGTATTAGCCTTATGCTATGAGGTGACTGATTTTTTTTTCCTGTATGACCATCATTGAACAGGTAATAAAGTGACGGCGTATACTCTTGTTCTGCCAAAGACATAAACCATTTAAATATCTTCTTCATACATTATTTGCTTTGGAACTCAATGCTAAAATAAGTTTTCGTGATTCGCGTAACACATTTCTGATTCTCTGCGTTTCCTTTCAACTTTTGACCACCAACGAGGAGGAACGTATATATTTATCTATTTTTGTCAGTAGATTAAAAGTTGAAGACACCGTGGCGTTTGGTGAGATATCTTCTGAAACAGCCACCAATCACGATTTCGATGATCCATTTAAAGCCGGCCTAAGTGGCCGTGCGGTTCTAGGCGCTGCAGTCTGGAGCCGCGATACCGCTACGGTCGCAGGTTCGAATCCTGCTTCGGGCATGGATGTGTGTGATGTCCTTAGGTTAGTTAGGTTTAACTAGTTCTAAGTTCTAGGGGACTAATGACCTCAGTAGTTGAGTCCCATAGTGCTCAGAGCCATTTGAACCATTTTGAACCCATTTAAACATTCGTTAGTCCCTGCCATTACCGGTTTCGGGCAAAACGTTCATCTTCAGATGGCTGAAATCTGTTTGTGAGACGTGGTTTTGATAATTTGTTTCAAGTTTTTGAGTCTGTGGCGTCGTGCAAAAAAAGTAATCAGTCAACTGAAATGATATGGTTTTAGAGACCTTTTCAAGTCTCAAATCATCAATTATGCATATGTGCGGACTGAAATGATGAATGAAAATTTATAATGTTTGAAACTTGAGAAGGTCCCTGAAACCATATAGTTTCATTTGATCAAAGGACCTGTGCCTGGGTTTCGGGCAAGATCCCCGAAATTCGTTAGATGCTGAGGTGCTTTTCCAATGCAGTTATAGAGCTTCTGCAGTACTGTTCAAATTTGTGGGGAATACAAAGTGGGCTGAGGCATGAATGGGAATTTGGACTGAGCAGGGAGGCATGCTATGGTAGCCGTACAGTTGTGCAAACCCACTGTGGCAGGGTGGCGTAGTGTTTAGCGCATCTGCGTAATGAGCAAAAGGCCCAGGTTCAAATCCCCGTCTTCGTACAAATTTTCATTTGTCGCTTCAGTCTGCATATACAAATTAATTAATCGGTAAAGACTAAAAAGTTAAATTACGATAGTAACTAAATACAGCTCTGAATCAACAGAATAGCAACGTAAATATTTCCGTACTCCGTAGAAGGTAATTGTGGCTCGATATTTCCACAAACATTCTTGTGAAGAGACACCAGACACAATCATTATATCCGCCGCTAGGAGAAACTTACCTCCGTCAGATCTGGTAGAGAACATGAGGCAGAAAGAAAACGCAATCAAAACGGAAGGTTGGGTGGAGAAAGGACAGGTTCATTATCGCTTGACCTTGTCGTGTCACCGCATCCTCTATTCTGTGACGAGGCTGGAATATTCATCATAGCATCACTGAAACTGACACTCAAAGCTGTGTTCCGATGTTTGGAACGTACTCGTCACTAATCGTACGAGGAAATGAAAAAAAAGCGCGTGTTGTGAAGCAGAAGCCTTGACTGGATAAGATATTCAGTGGAACTGAGGGAAAAATGCGCAAGGAAAAAGCGAACGACAAAACAAACAAATAAGAAGAACGAACGCACTGCAACTCCACGAAGTCACTCTGGGACGGGAAAGGACTTCGCTGCAGTTAGTTTTATAAGGTAATTCTTCTGTCACTGACGGAATTTCCCGTACAAGTGTTCATACAGAATTCAATATCAATTAAATTTTGTTCTCGTGGTGGTAAATACTGAACTACGCAATCGGTTCAGAAAATTTCTGCAATATATGACGTATAGCAACTGCAACCCGTGTTAACTGAACTGTTCGAATTAATAAGGAGCTATTTGTAAAACTTGATATAGTTGAAGAGACACGCGATCCATAGTGGTTCACTGCAAATTTGCCTTCATTGCAATATAAAGAAACAGTTGGGGCAGTAAAAGGAAAACGAGACATATGGAAAAAAGTAAATAAACTGTTCATTATTTCGAAAGTAATCACCATAACAGTTAATACAGTTAAATATAGTTATCCGACTGTGAGACAAGATGGTCAGTGCCTTCATGGAAAAATATTTGCGGTTGTTTAAGGAAACATGGTTTTACCAAAGAATGCAACTCTTCGAAGACATTCGTGGCCGCCAATCTGCTTTTATTTGACTGTCCTTTATAGTTATTATTTTGTAATCATTTTCTTTTTATTAATATCTAATATCAAAGGCGGACTGAGTAATTTATTTGTACTATTAATAATTTGAGCCAGTGTACCCACGAATAAACAATGCAAGACTTTGAATTGTATCACCATGACGCAAACATGTTATTACATTCTCTGTAGTAGACAATGGCACGAGATTACCTGTTATCCACCAAAGTAGGTGGCATTGCACGTAGGGACCTCTAGTATATTTAGCAATTTCCTCATTACAATTACTGCTAGAAAGTGTTTCATCGATTTTTGGGTGCAGTTAAATTTATCACAACACCAATTAAAATACTATAAGCAAGTAATACCGTAGACCAAACACAACATATTTACTGCAGATAGTATGTGCGCCTTTAATATTTTACAAGCAAGAGAGATATATTTATAGTGCAAGCAACGATTTGTCGTGGAGTAGTAGTGTGAAAATGTTTTTGCACCTTGAAGTTTGTGTAGGTGCGCTGTGCCAAGTTTTATCAAAATCGATGCACTTGGAGATGGTGTACAAGCAATTTATCAGTGACTTATTCTTGCACTTCAATGTAGTGCACCAGGTCGACACGAAAGAAACGAGATTATTGCTCTAAATTTTTCTACTTACAAAAAATGGTTCAAATGGTTCTGAGCACTATGGGACTTAACTTCTAAGGTCATCAGACCCCTAGGACTTAGAACTACTTAAACCTAACTAACCTAAGGACATCACACACATCCATGCCCGAGGCAGGATTCGAGCCTGCGAGCGTAGCGGCTGCGCGGTTCCAGACTGTAGCGCCTTTAACCGCTTGGCCACCCCGGCCGGCTTTCCTACTTACCAAAAACGTCCAGTTAGTGATGCCACCTACAAAGTCGGACCCATAGGAGTCCACCCATGGCGAGTGAAAAGGTGCTGTGGTTAGCACAGGAAGAACGACGGTTCAAAACCCCCGTCAGCCCATCTAGATTTAGAATTTCCGTGATTTCCCTCAGTCTATTAATACCAATACCGGGTTGGTTTCTTTGAAAAGACGCGGCTGATATCCTTCCTCAATCCGAACTTGTGCTCCGTCTCTAATGACCTCGATGTCGACGGGACGTTAAACCCAATCGTCCTTCCTTCTTTCCTTCCAATGACCTCATTGCTAACATGACGTTAAACTCTAATCTTCCTTCTTTCTGAGTATTAGTTTAGTATGGTTTTCGTTTATAGTCGCAGTTCAGTACGATAGTGGGCAAATAAAAACCAATTCCCCTGAGTACAACGTACACGTGCATGTGTGTGTGTGTGTGTGTGTGCGTGTGTGTGTGTGTGTGTGCGTGTGCGTGCGTGTGCGATTTTTTAAAATTATTATAATAAGTCCAGGTATGCCAACTCGTATACGCTGCCTCGTATTTCGTGTTGGGAAATGGCCGGAAGCAGTGTATGCAGCTCTTGGCGGTGTTTGCTGTGGATGCGAGTCGTCACCACTGTTCTTGCTGACTAAGACTTCACGGTAGCTGCCGCGCTTCGTTAGTTCAGTGACTCTGCGTGTAAACAATCCGCAGAATCGTGATTGGAGCCGTCTTGCTGATTTCCCAGATTAAACTGAAATGAATATTAACTCTGTAAAATAACACAGATATATAGAGATAAGTGGCAAAGACCATATTCGATGATCCCGTGCCACAAACGATTCTTCAGTTTTTTCCCACATTGCAACGTACTTCATTAACGTATGTGACAATCATTTCCTGACAGTTTCATGTGTTCACAGCTGTTAGCGACCTGGAAAATTTCGGCAAAGACACGCCGTTCAATGTGCTGCAGTGCGTGATAAATTATATGAAATTCAGTTGGAGATGATTCCGGTGCTTTGCACCCAATGTATAAATGGACTGCAGGCTTGCAACACGCTTCAGCTGGACGAACCTAGAAGTAATTGAGTTCGTCGGTCTTTCTTTATATTCGTCCACTTTTCGCCACCACAAAATACGAGTATATTCTAGGGTAGTGTAAATTACGCGGGATTCCAGCCCAATGAAAAGGTGCTTTGTTTCGGCGTCATTATCCGAAAGAGATCGAGAAACTTCATCATCGCGATAATTCAGTCGAAAGTGACGGAAGTGGTTCCCATCGAAACATGATGATCTTTCGATGGACTTACGCGGCAGGAATCCGAGGAATTTCAGCACAACCGTCTATAATCTATACAATCCGGTATGTAAGACGTGAGCTACTAAGCAAGTACTTCCGACATCGATGACTTTAGGGCGTCTGCTGAGGAGCCAGATGGTGGAGTTCATTGATTGTGAAATGGATCGCGTTTGGAAGAACAGAATGTTTACACAAGTGCCTCACATGCTTAAATAACTAGAAAAGACGTGTAAACAATATGTTTCGAAATAACTAATTGTTAAAATACGGACTCTTCTGCCCTGTGACACTACGCGAGGTATTCAGTGTGATGCATCCTTCGGCCCTCCTTCATAAAGAGTCACCCCTCCTGCCTTAGGACGTGGCGTACCGGATGGGACGCAAGCATGTTGTCGACGGACGTCGAATACACTAAAGCCGTTTACTGTCCCCGTGCGAGAAGTGCAAGAGATTAAGAGCATGTGAACGGTGCGGCCATTATACTGTATCTCTACGACCCATCCACTGCGCATTAAACGTTAGTGTTAGCTATTGCCGTACGTGGCGTACATCACACGTCCCTGTGGATTAACGCGGTGGGGCAAACGATAGCAGACTACCATGTCGCCCATTTCCCGCGTGGAATAATAGGACTCCACTGTTTACACTGTTTGTACTCCACAGATGCCAGCACAACTCAAAACTACACCTACAGAGGGGCATATCGAACTAAGTTTTTGAATGAACTGAGAATTTATTTGTGGGGGGCACGGCAGCAATGACATCAACTTCATGTCTGCGTCAGAGAAGTGCGTTGGAACTCTTACTGTTTCATATTGTATAATATTGATGACTAACTGAAACCCTCAGCTGCCGACAGGGTTTCAGTTAGTCATCATTTATTCCAGGGAAAAGCTGCACGGTCATCAACAGAATTCTGTTCTTTCGAGAACAGTTACTGTCTTCATATATATGTATAATATTGGCCTGGCATGCAATGTTAATAGTAACCACAGACAATTTTTTGAGCGGATGATGCAGTTATCCGTAGTGAAATACTGTCGGAGAAAAATAGCCACGGAAACAACCAATCACATGTAGATTAGATTTCGCAGTGATGCAAAGACTGACAACATGCACAATGTAAATGTTCACAAATGTAAGAATGTGGACTTCACAAACCTCAGAAAAGTAGTAGCGCAGTACTATGATAGCAATGAGTCAGAATTGGAGTCAATCGACTGATACAAATACGAGAGTATAGCGATTTGTTGCAGTATGCTGTGGAACGGTAGCATAGGCTCGGTTGTAGGTGAAGCTGCTGGCAGACTGCAGTTTATTAGTGAGATGCAGGGCAAATGCAAAACATCTACAAAGGAGACTGCGTAGAATACACTCGCGCCTCTCATCCAGGAATATTGTGCGAAATCCATACCACACAGACCCACCACGAAGGAATTATCCAAATGGGACGGAAATTGCCGGATATGATGTACATGTGTAGATAAACTTGGATACGATTTCAGAAAAATTGGATGAATGATTCAAAAGAGAGAGATTTACAAATTGAGCAACTCTGTAAAGCGTTGGTCCACCTCTCCCCTTATCGACAAGCGTTATTAGGCTTGCATTGATTGATAAAGGTGTTAGATGTGCTCCTTGTGGGACATAGTGCCAAATTATGTCCAACTGGCGCTTTAAATCGTCAAAATCCCGAGCTCATAATGTTCTGTTGTTGAGGTATTCAGTCCTGAGACTGGTTTGATGCAGCTCTCCATGCTACTCTATCCTGCGCAAGCTTCTTCATCTCCCAGTACCTACTGCAGCCTACATCCTTCTGAATCTGCTTAGTGTATTCATTTCTTGGTCTCCCTCTACGATTTTTACCCTCCACGCTGCCCTCCAATACTAAATTGGTGATCCTTTGATGCCTCAGAATATTCCCTACCAACCGATCGCTTCTTCTAGTCAAGTTGTGCCACAAATTTCTCTTGTCTTCTATTCTATACCTCCTCATTAGTTATGTAATCTACCCATGTAATCTTCACCATTCTTCTGTAGCACCACATTCCGAAAGCTTCTATTCTCTTCTTGTCCAAACTGTTTATCGTCCATGTTTCATGTGGTGTCACCGCCAGACACCACACTTGCTAGGTGGTAGCCTTTAAATCGGCCGCGGTCCGTCAGTATACGTCGGACCCGCGTGTCGCCCAATCCTACCGTGTCCAGCAAAGCCGCCGGGTCTCTCGGGTCGGGATTTTGATGATCTAACGCCCCAATTCGTCAAAATTTGGTACGGTATCCCTTAGATGGACATCCAACAACTCCGTCAATCAATGCCAAGTCGAATAACTGCTTACATAAGGGCCAGAGGTGAACCGACGCGTTTCTGACTCGATCAATTTGTAGAGCTCTTTCTCTTGAATAAATAATCCTATTTTTCTTGTGTTTGTACATGGCACATCAGAGTTTCCGACTTCTTTCCTATTCGGGTAATTTCTTTTTCGTATTAGAGTGTATTTATTTATAAGGTTCTGCGGGACGTTTGTAGCCACACCTATTTGCTCATGGAACACGTCAGTATACACAATCCTCATACAGAGAAGGGCAGCACAAATGGATCAGGTTTGCTTGACTCAGGGCAGAGCGTGACGGAAATGCTGAAAAAACTGAACTGTGAGACACTTGAAGATAGACGCAGCCTATCCCTCAAAAGCCTACTTATTCAAGAAATAGTACTGAGTGACGAATCTAGGGATATACGACAGCCCTACACATACCGCTTGCGTTACGAACCACGAAGACACGTTGAGCCTAATTGGTGTGGCGATTGCACACTCTAACCTTGTATACCAGTAACACAACCAGTTTTGTAGTTGCAACACTTCTTTACTGATTACACATACACATGAATTCATCAGCAGTAATAATCAATTGACAACATTTGCATATCAAGGCCCTATGCGCAATTAGCATTTACAGTATTAACCGTCACACTTGTGACAACGGCCCCTTTACGTGCCGGTAACAATAACCAAAATAATAGACGAAATAGATAACCGAATGTTTACAATGTCGGCTATCGACATATGAGCGGCAGACACACTGTAGTATATACAAGCTACACACACACACACACACACATATATATATATATATATATATATATATATATATATATATATGCAATACCTTTAAAAATTCTAGATACTACGTGAAAAGATGTCAGTCCACACCCAATGACTTAATGTCAACCTTACAATATAATCTGTCTGTGCTGAATGGCTGACACCACATAAATCAAACGTGCAGTACATAACGTGACGATCAACCTTCAGATAGGAATTTGAAGTGACGAATCTAGGGATATACGACAGCCCTACACATACCGCTTGCGTTACGAACCACGAAGACACGTTGAGCCTAATTGGTGTGGCGATTGCACACTCTAACCTTGTATACCAGTAACACAACCAGCATGAAGGGGGCACGCAGTAGAAACTAATGTCACTTCAATAGGTCGGTAATGTAATAAGCACGGCCCCTATGGCCACATACCAAACTACACACGGCCTCTATCCGACCATAAAACACAATGTGACCTATATTTATCATGGCCACTTGCCTTCCATACACACAAAAAATTATTCAGAAACAACAACTACCACTAATTCGTAAAACCAGAAAATTCTAAATCTATAACTGAATTAAGAAATTACGTTCAAGTGAACCAGCTAACTCCAGCGTGCCACCAAGCACCAAATCCAAACTTACAAATGCGAGGCGCTATTTCTAGCCACCTTAGTAACATAATTTCATGGCCATTCCAGAACATAACTCGTCTCGCCACCACTGCAGTGAATGTTTTGCTGGCCACTAGCACGAGCAACTGCAACAGTCCTTAAGTACACAATAATATTCACTATATATAGAAGGAGGGCCCGCATCTCGTGGTCGTGCGGTAGCGTTCTCGCTTCCCACGCCCGGGTTCCCGGGTTCGATTCCCGGCGGGGTCAGGGATTTTCTCTGCCTCGTGATGGCTGGGTGTTGTGTGATGTCCTTAGGTTAGTTAGGTTTAAGTAGTTCTAAGTTCTAGGGGACTGATGACCATAGATGTTAAGTCCCATAGTGCTCAGAGCCATTTGAACCATATAGAAGGAGGAACCCACCACGAAAGCTTGGCGATTAATTTTTTCTTCTTCGTGTGAAATTCACACGCTATCCATTCATAGCTCTCGAGGTATTAGCAAATCCTGGTCGCCACTGGCCAGCCGCGTCAGTCCAACTTTAATACTTTCCGGCAGCTGCCCATGTTTCTTCGTTGCTCCAACTCAACTGGTCCTCCGGCATACGGCCGTGCCACGTGACATAGTGTCGCCAACTCCCCACAACAACATCGAAAGCACGTCACGTCACAGACTGACTCGGCTCATGCGAGGACCCACGCGCGCCAACATAAATAGCCTGCCTCAAAGACGCAAAGAGAACAAGGCACAGGGACAACGATCAAAGATGCAAGTAAGAGCCGATATCGCCTGGCGCGAGAAACCCACCGGCTCACTAATTACAGCGCTGACATAAGGCTTTACGGAGTCATTCTTTCCGAGCTCCGTGCGAGACTGGAACTGAAGCAACCCTGATACTTCGTACAATGGTAAGTTCAAATGGTTCAAATGGCTCTGAGCACTATGGGACTCAACTGCTGAGGTCATTAGTCCCCTATAACTTAGAACTAGTTAAACCTAACTAACCTAAGGACATCACAAACATCCATGCCCGAGGCAGGATTCGAACCTGCGACCGTAGCGGTCTTGCGGTTCCAGACTGCAGCGCCTTTAACCGCACGGCCACTTCGGCCGGCCAATGGTAAGTACTCTCCGTATGAACTTCGCAGTGGTTTACAGAGACTAGATGTAGCTATAGATAGGTCCTTAGCATTCCCAACAATGACGTTCCTTTCATGACAGACAGCACACGCATTTGTGTTCCCTGCCCTCCTGGTGACCCGACTGGAAGGACACTGTGGGTTCCTTCGGGTCCGCCTGTCACGATTCTGAGTCCTCGAATGTCCCGGCCCCGGGCAGGACGTGCCCCGGACAACCTGACCTCGCCTGCCGTCTGTCCCGTCCCGACACTGCCTGTCGCTGTCTCTGTCGGCCGCTGCCCCCCTGGTTACGAAATGCGCTCTTGTTCTGGAGCACCAAGGCCGCCTCTAGGGTCACTAACCTGCGCCCGGACGAGGCTACCCTCGATCTCCGGCTGGCGCCAAGCACGCCGCACCGCGCCGCGCCTCCAGCCGGTACACACTTGTTCCTATCGCCAGCATCACAACAGAGAGAGAGAGGGAGGGGGAAGAGAGAGAGAGAGTGGGGGCGGTACCCAGGTAAATACATGTATCGGAACTGAGGGGATTAAGATGAATGTCAACAAAGAAGTTATCATATTGTTCTTTGGTGAAGTACCGCACGTCGCACTAGTCTCCTCCTTTACACACCTCTTCACCTCTGCGTAACTACTGTAATCTACACTGAGGTGACCCAAGTCATGGGATAGCGGTATGCACATACAGGGTGTTACAAAAAGGTACGGCCGAACTTTCAGGAAACATTCCTCACACGCAAATAAAGATAAGATGTTATGTGGACATGTGTCCGGAAACTCTTAATTTCCATGTTAGAGCTCATTTTAGTTTCGTCAGTATGTGCTGTACTTCCTCGATTCACCGCCAGTTGGCCCAATTGACGAGAATCCGCACGCAATTGTGCAATCACGTCATCAACACAGATTTTCTGTGAACGTTTGGGCAGGGATTGTTGGTGATGTCTTGATTGGGCCCCATGTTCTTCCACCTACGCTCAATGGAGCACGTTATCATGATTTCATACGGGATACTCTACCTGTGCTGCTAGAATATGTGCCTTTACAAATACGACACAACATGTGGTTCATGCACGATGGAGCTCCTGCACATTTCAGTCGAAGTGTTCGTACACTTCTCAACAACAGATTCGGTGACCGATGGATTGGTAGAGGCGGACCAATTCCATGGCCTCCACGCTCTCCTGACCTCAACCCTCTTTACTTTCATTTATGGGGGCATGTGATTTGAAGAGAAGTAATAAAATGAGCTCTAACATGGAAAGTAAGCGTTTCCGGACACATGTCCACATAACATATTTTCTTTCGTTGTGTGTGAGGAATGTTTCCTGAAAGTTTGGCCGTACCTTTTTGTAACACCCTGTACACAGATCGGCGGCAGTATATCGTTCACAACGTATAAAAGGGCAGTACATTGGCGGACCTGTCATATGTACTCGGGTGTTTTATGTGAAAAAGTTTCCCTCGTTGTTATGGCCGCACTACGGGAATCAATATACTCTGATTGCAGAGTGGTAGTAGTTGGAGCTAGACAGTCCATTTCGGGAAGTGTTAGGGAATTAAATACTCCGAGAGCCATAGTGTCGACAGTGTGCCGAGAATAACCACATTTCAGTCATTGCCTGTCAGGACAGTGTGGCAAAATTTGGCGTTAATGGGCTATGGGAGCAAATGACGCACGCGAATGCTTTTGCTAAAAGCACGACATCGCCTGCAGTGCCTCTCCTGGGCTCGTGACCACATCGACTGGACCTTAGACGACTGGTAAATCGTGACCTTGTCCAAGCTGATTCGAGTGTGGCGCAGACCCCACGAAGCCAACGACCCAAATTGTCAACAAGGCACTGTGCAAGCTAATGGTGGCTCCATAATGGTGTGGGCTTTGTTTACATGGATTGGACTGGGCCCTCTGGTCCAACCGCTACTTGGGGACCATTTTCAACCGTTGATGGAACGATCGAAATTTTATGGATGACAATGCGCCGTATCACCGGGCCACAGTTGTTCGCAGTTGGTTCGAAGAACGTTCTAGACAGTTCGAGTATACGATTTGACCAAGCAGATCGCCCGCCATATCTGGCGTTGCAGTAATAAACTAGACACACAAACCTTCCTCGTGAATCAGTCTGTCTACGAGATGAAAACTGCATAAAAATCCCTACAGTAGTTCCTGAGATTAGCCTTCATATACAGACAGAAAAACGCGACGGGTAACTTTGTAATATATGTAAATATTAATATACCGGGTGATAAGAAAGTCAGTATAAATTTGAAAACTGAATAAATCACGGAATAATGTAGATAGAGAGGTACAAATTGATACACATGCTTGGAATGACATGGGGTTTTATTAGAACCAAAAAAATAGAAATGTTCAAAAAATGTCCGACAGATAGCGCTTCATCTGATCAGAATAGCACTAATTAGCGTAACAAAGTAAGATAAAGCAAATATGGTGTTCTTTACAGGAAATGCTCAATATGTCCACCATCATTCCTCAACAATAGCTGTAGTCGAGGAATAATGTTGTGAACAGCACTGTAAAGCATGTCCGGAGTTATGGTGAAGCATTGGCGTCGGATGTTGTCTTTCAGTATCCCTAGAGGTGTCGGTCGATCACGATACACTTGCGACTTCAGGTAACCCCAAAGCCAATAATCGCACGGACTGAGGTCTGGGGACCTGGGAGGCCAAGCATGAGAAAAGTGTTGGCTGAGCACACGAGCATCACCAAACGACGCGCGCAAGAGATCTTTCACGAGTCAAGCAATACTTTTTTTTTGTTCTAATAAAACCCCATGTCATTCCAAGCATGTGTGTCAATTTTTACCTCTCTATCTACATTACTCCGCGGTTTATTAAGTTTTCAAATTTATACTGACTTTTTGATCACCCGGTTTTGATATTTTCACTTCCTATTGTCAGACTGTATATTAATACCTCTCTACTGTCACCGTTATCAGTTATTTTGCTGAGACAAAAATGATGAGGCGATGTACAAGGAAGAATAGCAAATTGCTTATCATCAAATATGAGGAAGAGATAGTAGCATAACAAGTGAAAGTACCTTCCGTCTATAATATCGGAAGAAGTGAAAGAAAATCGAATTTGGGAATTAAGATTACACGCAATGGCCGAGCCAAGGACAGCACCGTAAGTAGATTGGTGATTACGAGGTAACATTTTTCCACAAAAGAGCTCTATTACTCTGATATATTGATTCGAAACTGCCGGCCGCGGTGGCCAAGCGGTTCTAGTCGCTTCAGTCCGGAACCGCGCGACTGCTATGGTCGCAGGTTCGAATCCTGCCTCGGGCATGGCTGTGTGTGATGTCCTTAGGTTGGTTAGGTTTAAGTAGTTCTAAGTTCTAGGGGACTGATGACCTAAGATGTTAAGTCCCATAGTGCACAGCGCCATTTGCACCATTTGATTCGAAACTAAGGAAGAAGCACGTCCGGAGCTCAGAAGTCTGTGTAAGGGATGTGTGATACATAGACAATCTGGAAAACGTGAAACTGCGATGGTTTGATACATTATGCCATAGAAGGGTTTAAAAGTAAAGTGGACAGGTGAAGTAGGAAATGAGAAATGCTAGAAAGAATAGGCGGCGAAAAAAGTTATCGAAAATCGTTGCAAGATGAGAGAAATTGGTGGACCATCTGCTATGGCACGCATGGATAGTTGACTTGACGCTGGAATGAGAAGTGGAGGAGTAAATTGTAAATGCATCAAAACCAGAATATGCAAACAGAATGCCGGCCTTGTGGCCGAGCGGTTCTAGGCGCTTCAGTGCGGAACCGCGCTGCTGCTACGGTCGCAGGTTCGAATCCTGCCTCGGGCATGGATGTGTGTGATGTCCTTAGGTTAGTTAGGTTTAAGTACTTCTAAGTCTAGGGGACTGATGACCTTAGATGTTAAGTCCCGTAGTGCGTGGAGCCAATTGAATTTGCAAACAGAATATCAGGTCTGTTGCGTGTAATAGTTCCATAGACAGGGGAACGCTTCGTACCAAACTGATGTAAGAATTGCAAAGCAGTGGCTACACTGTTAATCACCTATTTTCTTGTAATGAGAAATAAAAGAAGGCAACCTATTGCGTCAAATTTCACTGATGTAATTTTCTTGGTTTATCAGTCAAATAACTGTCTCAACAAGTCTTCGGGCGAAGATGACTAGTAGGAAGCTTGTGAAGACGGTGCGTCAAAACAATCCTGTTCCTCGGCTGGTAACGCGAGGAGCTCTTTCCAATGAGAAATAGCGTTCCTGTATAAAAATTTTCCCGACGTTCAAATCATTTATGATTCGCGTTAAAACTCTAGCTTTCGAAGATATTCACCATCTTCATCGCCAGAAGACGACAGTCGTGGTCTGGCTTGCTATTGGTGGAATGACGTCACATGTGGCAGGACTTGTATGCGTAAGAGCGGGAAATGAAATGTGAAGGGAGGGTAGACACCCTCCCCCATACCCCCAATGGGCCAGAATTACGTAGCGGAAGAACCGGAGGCTACCCTCACCACCATAGCTTCCCTTTGAAATGCCATTTATAAGTTTGGTTCGTAGTGGACGCACCGTTTCTTGCGCTCGGTCTCAAGATACCATAAATTATAGCCACTGTCTGTTAAATTTACTGGCGCACTCCCGAGTTTCTACCACTTCTTTTATTACTGAGTCCCAAAAAAGACCATGCATAGATAAGTCTTATGGGCTTTCAAATAGCTATGTTCCGCTATCTCAGACGATTGTCTGCTCCATATAATGTTGGGCACATTGACAAGGCACGCTGTAAACGCCACGTGCTCTCAAATGAAGGCAATCTTTTAACTGGACAGAGCATTCTTCCAGTTTTCTTCGTCGGTCAGAGTGGTGGTCTGATGCCATACTTACCTCTTTGTTGTTGTTGTTGTTGTTGTGGTTTTAAGTCTGGAGAGTGGTTTGATGCAGTGCTCTACTCTAGATCCTGTGCAATACTCTTCATTTCTGC
Source organism: Schistocerca nitens (assembly GCF_023898315.1). NCBI lineage: Eukaryota > Metazoa > Arthropoda > Insecta > Orthoptera > Acrididae > Schistocerca > Schistocerca nitens. The sequence goes on from NC_064615.1 coordinate 953,492,712, forward strand.
ATAACTATTGCAACTTACATCCATCCGAACCTGATTATTGTATGCAAGTCCTGGGCTTCCTAAACAATTTTTACCCCACACCTTCGGCCTCATTCCCTTCCAGAACCAAACCGACGAGTCTTCGATATCTCGAGATGTGTCCTCTCAACCGACTCCTTCTTTTAATCAAGTTGTGCTTTAATGTTTTCCCTAGTTCGATTCGCTACATCATTAGTTACTCGATCTACCCATCTAGAATCGTCAGCATTATTCAGTGGCAACACATTTCAGAAGCTTTCATTCTCTTCTCGTTTGAACTGCATTTCGTCCAGGTTTCACTTCCATACAAGGCTACACTCCAGACAAATACCTCCAGAAACTCTGCCTCGTGATGACTGGGTGTTGTGTGATGTCCTTAGGTTAGTTAGGTTTAAGTAGTTCTAAGTTCTAGGGGACTGATGACCATAGATGTTAAGTCCCATAGTGCTCAGAGCCATTTGGACCATTTTGAACCTCCAGAAAAAAGACTTTGTAACGCTTATATTTATGTTAGATATTAACAAATTACTCATGTTTTTAGAATTGCATTTCGTAGTTTTGCCTGCCTACATTTTATGTCTTCTGTACTTCGGCCTTCAGTTATTTAGCTGACCAACCCATCGACTACCTTTAGTGCCTCATTTCCTAATCTAATTCAGTCAGCTTCGGCTGATTTACGTCAACTACTCTCCATTACCATTGTTTTATCTTCGTTGATATTCATTTTACAAACTCTCTTCAAGACACTAACCACTCCATTCGTCCAATTACTTTGCCATCTCTGGCAGAATTACAATGTCAAGGGCAACCTCCAAGTTTCAGTTTCTTCACAGTGACCTCTAATTCCCTTTCCAAATTTCTCTGTGGTTTTCTTTCCTGTTTACACAATGTACAGAGTAACTGACATTGAGGATATGCTATATAACCTTTATTCGCTCATTCCTCAACCACTGCTTATCTTTCACGTCCTTCAACTGCAGTCTGCTTTCTGTACAACTGGTATGCGTCCAGTTTTGCTCCACAGAATGGAATAATCAATCTCTCTCTCTCTCTCTCTCTCTCTCTCTCTCTCTCTCTCTCTCTCACACACACACACACACACACACACACACACACACAACACACAACACACACATACACACACTCTCTCACACACACCAGTTTCTCTTTGCCTTTTTCAATGTGAGTCCGGCACGCTGTGTGTGTGTGTGTGTGTGTGTGTGTTAGGTAGAGGGTGAGGCGTTGGGGAGCAGGGAGGGGGTGCAAGCGACCGGTAGGGAATCTCCTGCTTCCCAGGCGTGACACAGAGTGTGGTGTGGTGTAGTGTGGTCTTCCAGGAAGGCAGGCCCCTGTAACGCCGCCACTTGTTAGAGCCTCCCTTGTTGGCGCCTAGTCGCGATCCACGGCCGAGCTGGTTCCAGCCAGTTCTCTTGGCCGCGGCCGTCTAACCCCTGCGTGCCCTCTGCGTTAGCAATCTGTTCCAATTATTTTGCGCTATCTAGCGGTAACGGACTGTGGCGCTGCGGTACTTGGTACTCTAGAACGACCCTCCCCTGTTTGAACGCAGGTCGACCTACCAGGTAAGCTCGTGTATTTCTTTCTTGAATTTAGTGCCGAACAAGGTTGCCTTGATAGCTTTCAATCTGGGGACATCGGCATGAAATCTAGCATTTAAAACAGACCTTCCCGAACGTATTTCCAGGAGAATCACGGTAACTGGCGTCCTGTGTTTTCATCTGCACCTGTATACCGGGTAGCCAGAAACAGTATGAAGAAGCCTGTAACGTTGTTGCTGGGCAGTTCGTGCTGAGAAATAATTCATCAAAAAATTCGATACATTGCGCCGTTTCCGAGTTATAAAGAATTGAAGTTCGTCAATCAGACAGTTGTGCGCGCAAATCGAAGCACTTCATGCACTAAAACGCATTACTGCGTAGACGTCTGTGGGTCCGTGAGTTACCACTTGTTGGGGGCGCTCATTATCAATTAAAATATGCCTTTATCGGAAGTGATACATTTAAGCTAGGTGAGCAACATTTTCGTTTTTCTCTGAAGAAACCAAATGAAAGACATGTTTGGCGACACCGCCTCTGGCAGGCTGCGTGAATTTCCGTGCGCGGCGATCTGATTGGCTAACTTCAGTGCTAAAAAACTCGGAAACGGCCCACCGTAACGAGTTTTTTTCTTACCAGTTATTCCTCACCATTGTATGTCCTGCAAAATCCTTACAGGCTTTTCAGACTGTGTCTGCCCGGTCTGTATATATACAAGGTGTCCGTTTCCTCTTGATCAGCCTAAATACGTGTAACTTTGTGTGCAAAATCAAAATAAAAAAGCTATCAAGCAAATGTTGTTTAGCTACCTGGAGGACATGAACCGATTTGATTGGCTTTCTTTCCATTTGGTTATTAGGAAGACATGAACAGGAATACGTCTTTTTTAAATAGCACCCTGTCTTTTTTGTTTGATACCTTTCACGTAAACATGATGTTATTAAAGACGTAACACAAAATTTACTTTGACTCTCTTGTACTAGCACACGGTGCAGGTACCGGGGATAAAGTGACTTGTCCAAGTTGAAAATAAAATAAAAATAATGAACAAGCAGTTTTTAATGGACAGCCCTTACTATACGCAGCACATCGTTTAAAAGTGCCCAATACTGTACTACACGTATCGGTATTGTTGGGAAAAAAACATTATTGCAGTTCCCGTTGTGCTAACTTCCATTCTCCATAGAAGAGAGGCATTTCTACCTTCTCCTCGTTGATGTACATTGGACTCACACAAACCTCGAAGTGAAGACGGTTGACTGAACTACTTCCGGTGTGCATTTGCCTCCTTGTGTCCACTCTTTACTTCCAACTCCAGCAGTTGGACATTTGCGATTCCCCCAATACCTGCTCTACGCGCTAGCACAAGAGAGTCAAAGTCAGTTTTGTGTGACGTTTTTAATAACGTCATGTTGAGGTGAAAGGTACAAGGCGATAGGTTTTTGAACAGGTCTTGAGGAGAGGAATAAAGTACACATACGGTGCTATTTAAAAAAAATGTGCTGTTCATATCATCGTCCTGAGCAAAGTTACAAGAAAGGCGTGCTAGTTAATGGCCTCCTGGTAGCAAAACATTTACTTGATACTTTTCTTATTTCACTCCTGGACAAAATCTTACTTGGGGAGGTCAGTATAAATGGAACACACTATATTCGACGGTGGTTTGGCAAATCTGGTAAATGACCGTGGAAGAATGGAACATTTTTGTTGCGCCTTCCTGGTTGGTAAGCTTGCTTATTCCAAGGATCGTATAAAGAATTTTTGCAGTGTGCAGCGTGCAGTTCATTGTTGATAGTCATCTGAATTTGTCAGTGTGTCGACTGTGATTGAAAATGGAGGGTTGGACTCTGCACAAATCAAAGCAGATCTCGATGAAGTACACACGAACTCTGCACCATCGTTGAAGATCATTTACTTTGGAGTGATGAATTTCAACGTGGTCGGACAAGCACAGCGCTCTGGCTGTCCAACTAAGGCCACCTCAGAGGAAACCATTGACAAAATCCATGATATGGTAGTGCAAGACCGCCGAATAAAAATTCGTGAGATCGTTGAGACAGTGGAGGTCTCAACTGAGCGAATGCATAGTACCCTGCGCGGAGAACTGGCTATGAAGAAGCTGTCTGCGAGGTGGGTGCCGCGGTTGCTCACAGACCACCAAAAGCACATTCGGCACAGCATTTTAACACAATGTTTGGCGATGTTTGATCGTAGTGCGCAAGGCTTTTTTTTGCGCCAATTTGTGACTTGATGAAACCTGGATACATCGTTGCACTCCATAGTCAAATCGGCTGTCAAAACAATCGACTAAGGCTAGTGAAAGTGCACCGAAGAAAGCAAAGACCACTTTGTCCGTTGGTAAAGTGATGGCGACTGGTTTTTGGGATTCTCAAGGAATAACCCTAATAGATTATTTGGAAAACTGCAGAACCATAACTGAACCGTACTGTGCTTCATTGCTGAATCGTTTTTAAACTTGCGATGAATGAAAGAAGACTAAGGTTTGTGCCAAGAAAGTGCTCTTTCACCAGGATGATGCACCATCCTACACATCAGCGGTAATAATGGCAAAAGGGCATGAACTGGGTTTTGAACTGGTTCCTCATCCACCCTATTCACCAGACTTGGCCCCTAATGACATCTTCCTGTTCCTTAACTCGAAACTCTAACTTGCAAGGATGACGTTTTCGTCAAATGAAGAAATGACAGTTGCAGTCAATGAGTATTTTGCAGAGTGTGATAGAACCTATTTTTCCGGTGGAATGAAGCAGCTGGAGGATCGCTGAGCCAAGTGTACATCCCTCGAAGGGTCAGTAGTAAGGCGAAGTGTTTACGAAACCAACCTTTTTTATTCCTTTTTTACTGGACTTCTCAAACCAACCTTGCACTCCGCATAGTATTGTATAGTTGGTTGGTTGGTTGATTTGGTGGACGGCACCATACAGCGAGGTCATCGGTCACAGCAGATTAGGGAAGAATGGAGAAGGAACCATCCCAGCATCTGCCTGACGCACTTTAGGAAAACCACAGAAAACATAAATCAGGATAGCCGGACGCATGTTCCAACCGTCGTCCTCCCGAATGCGAGTCCAGTGTGCTAACCACTGTGCCACCTCGCCCGGGCTACTGTATAGTTCAACAGGTGAGACAAAGACGCGCGACAGCAGTGTCGCAGGGACTCTCATGCGCGGTGTGACGTTCTCTAGAACTCTTTGGATACCAGCTGAATACTTGTGGGAGTCCGGCCCAGAAATTCTGCTATCTCTGGCTTGGCAACCTCTCGAAACGTTTCTGGCTTGTCACTGTAACAAGTGCATTTTTTCTCGGCCGAAGTAAACAATAAAAAGTTCTGCTCTTCCGCATCGTTGTGAGCTTGCCTTCGACCTTGTTTAGTTCGATTCAGTACGTCACCTATCTTAGAAGTTGGTATCTGGATGAGATAACGCGCGATGAAAACAAGATAAGCACTGTTTTGCATTATCCGGTTTGTGTCTTGTCACTACCACATCACATCTTGCTACTACCCTGGTGCAAGCTTTTCTTTTCGACACTACCTCGGTGGCTCGCGGGTACATTACGCCGCTTATTTCGTCAGAGGGTTTCTCATTTGGTCTCACGAGGCTGAATGTCACCCCTTCCAGACCTTACCCCCGCAGAAAATTCTGAGATGATCGAACGATGGACCTCGACATTAGTAGTCAGTGACGGTAACCACCACACTATAGAAGCGGCTACGTCCTAGTAAATACATTTAATTTTGTACTAGTGCTAACAGAATGAGTAAATTACTATGATCACTATGATTTTGTTGTAGTTTGTCAGCTGAAGTTAGATATCAGAAGTAATTTCATTACTTGAAATATTCACGGTGTCATGAAATTTCGGGAGAAGTGCAAGATGTTTCCCGGGCGCTGTGGCCGAGCGGTTCTAGGCGCTTCAGTCCGGAACCGCACTGCTGCTGCGGTCGGAGGTTCGAATCCTGCCTCTGGCGTGGATGTGTGTGATGTCCTTAGGTTAGTTAGGTTTAAGTAGTTCTAAGTCTAGGGGACTGATGACCTCAGATGTTAAGTCCCATAGTGCTTAGAGCCATTTGAACCATTTTTGCTAGATGTTTATAAACTTCTGTCACGATATTTCGACCCGAGTCTTGCGTCCGGGTGCAGGTGTATACTGACCAGAGGGCACCGGGTTGGTCTATTTACGACTGCTTTTTAGGGCAGGCGAGTATACCGCTGGTGTTCCATAATGCCCTCCCAAATGGTGCGTGTCGTTTTCCCTGTAGAAGATTTGTCGCCCTCGCATGAAATCCTACGAATCCCCTAACCGATACCAGATGATGATATTTGTTGCTGAAGGAGGGAAGCCCACATTCACCTTAGTTTTTCTCAGTATCTGCCTAGTTTCGTGTTTTAGTCCTGAATTTATGGCAGGTAAGTTGCCAGACAACTTGGGAGACCTCTACTATTCAATCTGTCGTTCGTATATCTGTAGCGCCGTCTCTGTATCTGACGACACGAATATCTGATTTCCAGTAACACAATTTGGAAGTGTTGCAGTTCCGTCCACTGGCTGTTTGCATCTATGGTTGTACGGGCTCGGAGAATCAAACTCTTGAGAACGCCCATTCTGTGTGGTGTTTGGTGTCTCACAAGTGGTAGTCTTAAAATACACGTCTTTATGAGTGCGCTTTCTACACTCCGAAGGTCAGTGTGTACCATCATCAATACGTCGCACTAAGAGTCAAATGTTAATTCATTGTTCACAAGTCTCGTCTGTATCTTTTAAATCTTAGAGCTTTCTCCAAATCGCACTAGGTGAGCGCCGGAATAATCCTTAAAAACGTCATATCCACTTCTAAAATACGCCACCTGGGTTGATTTACATGCTTCCGTTGAACAAGCGCTTCACCTCAAGTTATTTCTCTATGTCAAGTGGCGCAATGGGAAAGACAAAAGTCTCGTGTGTATAAACTACACCTTTTAAAATTATTCAAGCAGTATCCGGTGTTTTAGTCCATATATACGATGCTTTAGACAACTTTGAAAGCTTAAAAAAATGGTTCAAATGGCTCTGAGCGCTATGGGACTTAACATCTATGATCATGAGCCCCTAGAACTTAGAACTACTTAAACCTAACTAACCTAAGGACAGCACACAACACCCAGTCATCACGAGGCAGAGAAAATCCCTGACCCCGCCGGGAATCGGACCCGGGAACCCGGGCGTGGGAAGCGAGAACGCTAGCGCACGACCACGAGCTGCGGCCCGAAAGCTTAAGTAGGTTCAGTTAAAAGCATATTAAAGCCGAGCATTCATAATTAAAGATAAATATAATTTAACCTCATGGATAAAATCATAAAATTGGACCATCAGAATTTATATTTAGCTTCGCAGTGGTTCTAGTAAGCCGTTTTAGCGGACAATTATAGAGCTTCCTAGGCTAGAGATATCTTTCGTCGGACGTCCAAAGCTGGTTCTGCGGAAAAATCAAGAAAAGTTTGTTTAAAAAGATCTGATTAAATCTTCTCGGATTATCAGTCGAATAGCAGCGTCGTCTTGCAGCTGCGTTTCAGTGAGTTTCCTTCTCGTTATCTTCAGGTGAAGTTCGACAATTTCCCCTGAAGATGCCGAATATGAAAGTCGTCGAGACGTTGGTTGAAGACGAAGCTGCCATTCAGCTCATAACCCGAAAAGAATTAGTGGAATTCATCGAGAAAGTCTACATTCTCATATCTTTTAAATCAAATCTGGATTATTATATCATTGGTTTTCCTTCGTTTTAGGACCGCTGAAACCAGTTACAAGTAGGGAGAACAGAGTCACTGGTGTTGATCGGTGTGATCCTTGTGTTTCTTCCTGGTAGACAGCAGGTACCGGCCGCTGTTGACATTAACGTGGGCGGAGAGGCGGCCCGTCTTGCGGGACCGCAGGCTGGCTCGAGCCACGGCACGCCTTTGAAGTCCGCGTTCCAAACAGAACAGCGGCCATGCGTGCCATCAACAGACGGATAGAGGCGGCGCTCGCCGGTCGTGGGCGACCTTTGGAACGGGCGTTTATCTCTCGCTAGTCAGGTGTTCTTTATACTATCTGCGCTTCACCAGTCGATTCATCTCGTGGCTGCCACTGTTTACAAAGAAGCGATGACGCCTTCAACTGCTCTGGGATACCTTCCTGATGTGTTTTATCTCTGGTCTACGTGGAGGGATACCGCATAAACCGTAGTACCGTTTCCTTCGTAACAAAATACCTGTAATGCAGGTGTACTGATTTTGTTTGATATATTTATTTTTGTATATGCAAGAAAATGGAGTCTGACTGTCGATAGCAGGTACGTGGTAGCAGTTCTGCACGGAACAGCAGTTCAGATAATATCAAGGTATGGAAAGAATAAGAAAAGTACATAGCCGTCCATCTAACAAAGTACTACAGCGAATCAGTGTTTCTACTCTATGTACTTTGATCAGTGTTAGATCTGTCCGCGTTCGAAATATTTCGTTGTAAGCCGCGGTGAGATGTAGTGGAGGAAAAATTTTATTCTGATGATTCGACTAATATTTGAACAGAGCATGAGACAAATGTAATGCAAAATGAAGTCGCGTCAGCGTCGGGAAATCGAGAAACGATGCGTGTATTAGAATTCACCTCTAAAACGATTTTGTAGTACATCAGGGCCGGCCGTAGTGGCCGTGCGGTTCTAGGCGCTGCAGTCTGGAACCGCGTGACCGCTACGGTCGCAGGTTCGAATCCTGCCCCGGGCATGGTTGTGTGTGATGTCATTAGGTTAGTTAGGTTTAAGTAGTTTTAAGTTCTAGGGGACTAATGACCTCTGAAGTTGAGTCCCATAGTGCTCAGAGCCATTTGTAGTACATGAGGGACAGTTCATTGTGCTTTTGTGCAACTCAACAACAACCGGCACCGGCCATCTAGCAGGAATAAACATCAGGATCACACCGATCAACAAGATTTTTGTGACTCGGTTCTCCCCCACTTATGATATGTTTCATTTGCCATAAAACGAAGGAAATTCAATGGTGTAATCGTCCAGATTTAGTTTAAACAATATGACTTTCTCGACGAATTCATTTGACAAATTTTTCTTCGTTTGTTAAGTAAGTGTCAGCATCATCTTTAGGCTATGTTTCGACTACTTCCCCATATGATATTTTCGGGCGAAATTGTTGTACTTCTACATCTATATCTACTTCTACATGGATACTCTGCAAATCACACTTAAGTGTCTGGGAGAGAGTTCATCGAACCACCTTCACAGATCTCTATTATTCCAATCTCGTATAGCGCGCGGAAAGATTGAACACCTGTATCTTTCCGTACGAGCTCTGATTTCCCGTATTTTATCATGGTGATGGTACCTCCCAGAGTAGTCTGGCTTCAACAAAATATTTTCACATTCGGAGGAGAGAGTTGGTGATCGGAATTTCGTGAGAAGATTGTTCCGCAACGAAAAACGCCTTTGTTTTAATTATGTTCATCCCAAATCCTGTATCATTTCTGTGACACTCTCTCCCCTATTTCGTGATAATACAAAACGTGCTGCCCTTCTTTGAACTTTTTCGATGTACTCCGTCAATCTCATCTGGTAAGGATCCCACACCGCGCAGCAGTATTCTAAAAGAGGACGGACAAACATGGTGTAGGAAGTCTCCATAGTAGATACGTATGTTACATGTTCTAAGTGTCCTGACAATAAAACGCAGTGGCCGGCCGAAGTGGCCGTGCGGTTAAAGGCGCTGCAGTCTGGAACCGCAAGACCGCTACGGTCGCAGGTTCGAATCCTGCCTCGGGCATGGATGTTTGTGATGTCCTTAGGTTAGTTAGGTTTAACTAGTTCTAAGTTCTAGGGGACTAATGACCTCAGCAGTTGAGTCCCATAGTGCTCAGAGCCATTTGAACCAATAAAACGCAGTCTTTGATTAGCCTTCCCCACAACATTTTCTGTGTGTTCCTTCCAATTCAAGTAGTTAGTAATTGTAATTCCTAGCTATTTCGTTGAATTTGCGGCCTTTAGATATGACTGATTTGTCGTGTAACCGAAGTTCAACGGATTCCTTTAAGCACTTTCGTTTTTTAGGGTCAACTGCCAGTTTTCGCACCGTATAGATATCTTTTCTAAATCGTTTTGCAATTTGTTTTGATCTTGTGATGACTTTACTAGTCGATATACGACAGCGCCATCTGGAAACCTAAGACGGCTGCTCGGATTGTCTCCCAAATCGTTTATATAGATAAGGAACAGTAAAGGGCCGGTAACACTACCTTGGGGAACGACAGAAATCACTTCTGTTTTACTTGACGACTCTCCGTCAATTACTACGAACTGTGACCTCTCTGATAGGAAATCATGAATCCAGTCACATATCTGGGACGATATTCCATAAGCACTCAATTTCACTACCTCACCTGAAGATCACGAGCAGGAAACTCGCTGAATCGTTGGTTCAAGACTTACCACTGATAACCCGAAAAGATTTCATCAGATTCTTTTTAAACTTAATTTTTTCTCAGTTTTACACAAAGCTTGGATTTGGACGTCCGATGGAAGATATCTCTTACCTAGGAAGCTCGACATTGTAACTGCTCATCACACCAGATATGATAAAACAGAAGCACTGTGGAGCGAAAAATAAATTACTTGTTAATCTTAAATTACTGTTTGTTTAGTCAGACTGAGAGTCACTCAGAAATGCACAACAGATTGCAGTAGGAGGCGGTAGGATCCAAATGATGTTCACTGGGGAGTTACGTACTCACAAAAGCGGTCGGGAAACATTACTTCCTACAAAATATATCTCTTTTAAAGAGCACTGAGCTAAAATTGGAGAAATTGGCCTAATTCAGAATTATAAAACAATCTTTCAAGTACCATACGCAAATGCAACAGGGAGGGAGGAAATCATGTTGTTGTTGTGGTCTTCAGTCATGAGACTGGTTTCATGCAGCTCTCCATGCTACTCTATCCTGTGCAAGCTTCTTCATCTCCCAGTACCTACTGCAACCTACATCCTTCTGAATCTGCTTAGTGTATTCATCTCTTGGTCTCCCTCTACGATTTTTACCCTCCACGCTGCCCTCCAATGCTAAATTTGTGATCCCTTGATACCTCAAAACATCTCCTACCAACCGATCCCTTCTTCTAGTCAAATTGTGCCACAAACTTCTCTTCTCCCCAATCCTATTCAATACCTCCTCATTAGTTACGTGATCTACCCACCTTATCTTCAGCATTCTTCTGTAGCACCACATTTCGAAAGCTTCTATTCTCTTCTTGTCCAAACTAGTTATCGTCCATGTTTCACTTCCATACATGGCTACACTCCATACAAATACTTTCAGAAACGACTTCCTGACACTTAAATCTATACTCGACGTTAACAAATTTCTCTTCTTCAGAAACGATTTCCTTGCCATTGCCAGTCTACATTTTATATCCTCTCTACTTCGACCATCATCAGTTATTTTACTCCCTAAATAGCAGAACTCCTTTACTACTTTAAGTGTCTCATTTCCTAATTTAATTCCCTCAGCATCACCCGATTTAATTTGACTACATTCCATTATCCTCGTTTTGCTTTTGTTGATGTTCATCTTATATCCTCCTTTCAAGACACTGTCCATTCCGTTCAACTGCTCTTCCAAGTCCTTTGCTGTCTCTGACAGAATTACAATGTCATCGGCGAACCTCAAAGTTTTTACTTCTTCTCCATGAATTTTAATACCTACTCCAAATTTTTCTTTTGTTTCCTTTACTGCTTGATCAATATACAGATTGAATAACATCGGGGAGAGGCTACATCCCTGTCTCACTCCTTTCCCAACCACTGCTTCCCTTTCATGCCCCTCGACTCTTATAACTGCCACCTGGTTTCTGTACAAACTGTAAATAGCCTTTCGCTCCCTGTATTTTACCCCTGCCACCATCAGAATTTGAAAGAGAGTATTCCAGTTAACATTGTCAAAAGCTTTCTCTAAGTCTACAAATGCTAGAAACGTAGGTTTGCCTTTTTTAAATCTTTCTTATAAGATAAGTCGTAAGGTTAGTATTGCCTCACGTGTTCCAACATTTCTACGGAATCCAAACTGATCTTCACCGAGGTCCGCTTCTACCAGTTTTTCCATTCGTCTGTAAAGAATTCGCGTTAGTATTTTGCAGCCATGACTTACTAAACTGATAGTTCGGTAATTTTCACATCTGTCAACACCTGCTTTCTTTGGGATTGGAATTATTATATTCTTCTTGAAGTCTGAGGGTATTTCGCCTGTCTCATACATCTTGCTCACTAGATGGTAGAGTTTTGTCATGACTGGCTCTCCCAAGGCCATCAGTAGTTGTAATGGAATGTTGTCTACTCCCGGGGCCTTGTTTCGACTCAGGTCTTTCAGTGCTCTGTCAAACTCTTCACGCAGTATCTTATCTCCCATTTCGTCTTCATCTACATCCTCTTCCCTTTGCATAATATTGTCCTCAAGTACATCGCCCTTGTATAAACCCTCTATATACTCCTTCCACCTTTCTGCCTTCCCTTCTTTGCTTAGAACTGGGTTGCCATCTGAGCTCTTGATATTCATACAAGTCGTTCTCTTCTCTCCAAAGGTCTCTCTAATTTTCCTGTAGGCAGTATCTATCTTACCCCTAGTGAGACAAGCCTCTACATCCTTACATTTGTCCTCTAGCCATCCCTGCTTAGCCATTTTGCACTTCCTGTCAATCTCATTTTTGAGACGTTTGTATTCCTTTTTGCCTGCTTCATTTACTGCATTTTTATATTTTCTCCTTTCATCAATTAAATTCAATATTTCTTCTGTTACCCAAGGATTTCTATGAGCCCTCGTCTTTTTACCTACTTGATCCTCTGCTGCCTTCACTACTTCATCCCTCAGAGCTACCCATTCTTCTTCTACTGTATTTCTTTCCCCCATTCCTGTCAATTGTTCCCTTATGCTCTCCCTGAAACTCTCTACAACCTCTGGTTCTTTCAGTTTATCCAGGTCCCATCTCCTTAAATTCCCACCTTTTTGCACTTTCTTCAGTTTCAATCTGCAGTTCATAACCAATAGATTGTGGTCAGAGTCCACATCTGCCCCTGGAAATGTCTTACAATTTAAAACCTGGTTCCTAAATCTCTGTCTTACCATTATATAATCTATCTGATACCTTTTAGTATCTCCAGGATTCTTCCAGGTATACAACCTTCTTTTATGATTCTTGAACCAAGTGTTAGCTATGATTAAGTCATGCTCTGCGCAAAATTCTACAAGGCGGCTTCCTCTTTCATTTCTTCCCCCCAATCCATATTCACCTACTATGTTTCCTTCTCTCCCTTTTCCTACCGACGAATTTCAGTCACCCATGACTATTAAATTTTCGTCTCCCTTCACTACCTGAATAATTTCTTTTATCTCGTCATACATTTCATCTATTTCTTCATCATCTGCAGAGGTAGTTGGCATATAAACTTGTACTACTGTAGTAGGCATGGGCTTTGTGTCTATCTTGGCCACAATAATGCGTTCACTATGCTGTTTGTAGTAGCTAACCCGCACTCCTATTTTTTTAATTCATTATTAAACCTACTCCTGCATTACCCCTATTTGATTTTGTATTTATAACCCTGTATTCACCTGACCAAAAGTCTTGTTCCTCCTGCCACCGAACTTCACTAATTCCCACTATATCTAACTTTAACCTATCCATTTCCCTTTTTAAATTTTCTAACCTACCTGCCCGATTAAGGGATCTGACATTCCACGCTCCGATCCGTAGAACGCCAGTTTTCTAATAGGTACACCGTAACGGGTGTCTCACCCACGAGTCGCCAGGTGCATTTTCTCCAGTATTTAGGCAGCTCTTTGCAATTTCGATTTTGCAATGTGTAGCTGAAGTCCGTCCAAACAAAAATTGCTTATCACTTCTTTCAAGCAGCACCTAGTGTGATCGGAAGACGTCGGTTTGTATCCAGTCACAAAAAAAGTTATTTTTAAAGCGGAATTTTACGTGCTTATTCGATAGAGCCGTCAAATTCCGCTTTAAAAATAATTTCGCTTGCGACGGTGAACAAACAGACGCTTTCCGTTGACACTAGGCGGCTCACGAAACCTGTGATAAGCAGTACTTGTTCGGACCAGTTCCCGTTACGCATTGCATAAACAAAGTTGCAAATATCTGCCGAAACACCAGAGAAAATGACCTGACGATTCTTGGGAGAGGCAACCTTTGTATCCTCCGCCACACAGCTTACTATGGCTTGCGGGGAAGTGATGTAGATGTAGATGATTCAGTTATTCTATGGTCACCTTCACGTTTTATTATGCTGTAACACATTTCGCTTTGCGATTCACGTCGTGCAGACGTCACTGAAGTGTGATACTAATCGATTGAATTTTATATTCTGGATATCAAATTTTGTATTATGGATGTCACTGAGGCCACAGACGTGGCTGAAATGCTCACCTAGTGCCAGTTGTGGATTGCATATCTACATCTTCCAAGGCAACAGAAACTTGATGACAGTACTTCATAAATCTTTTTGACCTTTTTTAAAAATTTATAGTGCTGTCATAATATACTCATTAAGAGATATAATCTTATGTCATAAGGTCTACATACTAAGTAAAGTATTACAGGTAGACTGTCTTGAGGCTGCGCAAATTAGGCAGACTATATTCTTCCAGCATTTGAAATGAGAACACTTAGCGAGAAAACATATCGAACCGGTTTGAAATTACACGTACAGTTTGCTGAAAGTCGCTGACGTCCCCCACAAAACAATGAAAGGGCAAGAGTTTATCTATTACTAAATTTTCACTGTTTAAGCAGTAAAACCTCACCATCGGGAATGACGTTTTAGTTCAGTATTTCCTTACTACTAATTCTATTCGCAACACATTTTGCATACAGTATCAACATATACCGCTGAATGTACCAGCAAAATTATATCATTGTACGACATATGGTTAGGAGGTACGACGTCACAAGCATTGAGATGCGTGAAAAACTTGCCTTCCTTAAAACGGTGGGGAAATTGCCGAGAATATACTCATCCCGTGTTCGATAATGAGACCTCTTAGCCACTTCCAAAAAACGTTAAGCATCCGGAATAAATTTCTACTCTACAGCGCAGCGTGCGCTGATTTGAAACTTCCTGGCAGATTAAAAGACTGTGTGCCGGACCGAGACTCGATCCGGGTTCAAGTCCCTGTCCGGCTCAGGGTTTCTTCTGCCGGGTAGTCAGAAACTTGAAGCATAATTTCAAACCTTTTCTAAACATTTCCTCGCCTGCAGCGCCACAGAATTATGAAAGGAAAACAGTTTATCTTTGACTAAATGTTCATGGCTGATTCGGTACAACTCAAGCATCGAGAACGACATTTGAATTTATTATTACTTTGTTACTGAACTTTTATTGCGGCCCGTTTCGCAGACGGTGTCCATAGATACCACTGAAATTGTGGTAATAGGGAAAGCGAATGCTCGACTTGGTCTGTTGGGAGAATTTTGGGAAAGTTTAGGTCATGTACGCGTGTTTGGAATCCTCACCAATTCCGATTAAATACTGACATTGAAGCAATTGAGAGGGGGGGCTGCGAGATTTGTTACCGGTAGGTTCAATCAGTTCACAAGTATTACCGAGCTGCTTCCTGGACTCAAATGAGAATCCTTATAGGGAAGTCAATGCTCTTTGCGCGAGGCACTTTTGCGTAAATATAGAAAACCGGCATTTGAGGCGAGCTGCGGAACAATTCTACTGCTGCCAACGTTCATTTCACCTAAGGACCTTGAAGATAATATGCGAGAAGTTGGGCTCAAAAGGAGGAATTTAGACAGTCGTTTTCCCCTCGCTCTATTCGCCAGTGGAACAGGAGAGCAAATGACTAGTATACTATGTGATCAAAAGTATCCGGACACCAGGCTGAAAATGACTTACAAGTTCGTGGTGCCCTCCATCGGTAATGCTGGAATTCAGTATGGTGTTGGCCCACCCTTCACCTTGATGACAGTTTCCATTCTCTCAGGTATACGTTCAGTCAGGCGCTGGAAGATTTCTTGAGGAATGGGAGCCTATCCTCCAACGAGTGCTGCACTTAGCAGAGGTATCGATGTCGGTCGGTGAGGCCTGGCACGAAGTCGGCGTTCCAAAACATCCCAAAGGTGTCCTGTAGGATTCAGGTCAGGACTCTGTGCAGGCCAGTTCCTTACAGGGATGTTATTGTCGTGCAACCACTCCGCCACAGGCCGTTCATTATGAACAGGTGCTCGATCATGTTGAAAGATGCAATCGCCATCCCCGAATAGCTCTTCAACAGTGGGAAGCAAGAAGATGCTTAAAACATCAATGTAGGCCTGTGATATGATGGTGCCACGCAAAACAACAAGGAGTGCAAGCCCCCTCCATGAAAAACATGACCACACCATAACACCACGTCCTTCGAATTTTACTGTTGGCACTACACACGCTGGCAGATGACGTTCACCGTGCATTCGCCATACCCACACCCTGCCATCGGATCGCCACATTGTGTACCGTTATTGGCCACTCCATACAACGTTTTTCCACTGTTCAATCGTCCAGTGTTTACGGTCCTTACACCAAGCGAGGCGTCATTTGGCGATTATCGGCGTGATGTGTGGCTTATGAGCAGCCGCTCGACGATGAAATCCAAGTTTTCTCACCTTCCACCTAACTGTCATAGTAGTTGCTGTGGGTTCTGATGCAGTCTGGAATTACTGTGTGATGGTCTGGCTAGATGTCTGCCTATTGCACATTACGACCCTCTTCAACTGTCGGCGGAATCTGTCAGTCAACAGACGATATGGGCCTGTACGCTTTTGTCCTGTACGTGTCCCTTCACGTTTCCACTTCAATGTCACATCGGAAACACTGGACCTAGGGATGTTTAGGTGTGTGGAAATTTCGCGTACAGAAGTATGACGCAAGTGACACACAATTACCTGACCACGTTCGAAGTTCTTTAGTTCCATGGAGCGCCTCATTCAGCTCTCTCACGATGTCTAATGACTACTGAGGTCGCTGATATGGAGTACCTGTCAGTAGGTGGCAGCAGAATGCATCTGATATGAAAAACGTATGTTTTTGGGGGTGTCCGGATACTTCTGATCACATAGTGTGGTTGTACAAGGTACTCTCGCCATGCACCGTGCGGTGGTTTGCAGAGTATGAATGTGGATGTAGGAAATACCTACAATGGGTTTCGGCTTATCATTAGTATGTGTATGTATAATCCGAAACTAATAAAACCAACGTAATTACCGTTGTGCGTCTTCATCCAAAAATGCTTCGCATGCTTAACATCAAATATTTAACTCATTTAGTCATTTGTAAATTTGTCAGACGTCTGAAGCTGTTTTACACATGGAAGTTCGATTAACCCTAGCATGTTGTGAACACCCCAGTTCCTCACTGAGAAGAAAGTGGACGTGTTTAACGGCAGGTTTGCGACACCGTAGCCTCGACACGCTGTTTGCAGGTGCCGGCGGACCACTGTTATCAAGAGTCCAGTTACACGGGCCATTGTTGAGGTTGCGGTTACGCTGCGCGCGCAGAGATTACGGGAAGGACACACACACACACACACCAGTTATCTCCTGGGGAACTCCGTGGCGCCAGCACCCGCCACGCCATGTTCATCCGAGTCAGCTGCATTTCTAAATTTTCCAGAGGGGCTTCCTACGAGTACAGATGTACAAGGCTATGGATTCAATGAAATAATGGCGTGTACAGTGTGGAACTCGAGCTGCTCCGACTGTGACGAATGTGCATAGAGCCCATGTCTTCTCAGACTTCGAAAGTTCCTCAACTGAGATTTCCCGCCGGCCGGTGTGGCCGAGCGGTTCTAGGCGCTTCAGTCTGGAACCGCGCGACCGCTACGGTCGCAGGTTCGAATCCTGCCTCGGGCATGGATGTATGTGATGTCCTTGGGTTAGTTAGGTTTAAGTAGTTCTCAGTCTAGGGCAGGCTGTTCCAGCTCGTCGGCTCCGTTGTGAGCCGCGGAGCGCTCCCTGCTCCAGGCAGCCGTGTCGCTCGCTTTGACAACTCGAGTGGGCCGGCACGTGGCACGGCTGGCTGAGGCAGGCGGCAAGGCAAGCATTTTGACGTGCCAGCTGCGTCTTATGAGATCGACAACCTCATACTCTTAGCTGCTAAGATGTGGTGACATACTACACCAGGAAATACGATGTCCAGGAAATAATTAAGAAACAACTGTTTTACAAGAAATTGCATACTAAATTTATTGGGCGTCTGTAGCTTGAAATTTTCTTTTCATTACAAGATCGGAAATATCAGTCGTCAAAGTGTTCGCAGCGTTAACGCGGAGGATGGCCTTCATTGTTGCATCCTGAAGAAACGATCGTTCCTTACTTTTTACTCTTTTCATTGCTGAGAAAAGCTGCTCACAACAATACGTAGATCCAAACATGAACATGATCTGAGTTGCATTGTTGTGTAGCTTGGGAAATGTTTTTTTTGCTGTAATGAACGATACCATCGTGACAAATGCAACGTGTTGTAGTACCTCAATTTCTACAAAGTTGAATTTTGCAAGTCAATAATCCCCAATTGTACTGACGATGACATGTCATCGGAGGAAACTGAAAAATGAGTTCTGAACACCTTAAGTTCCATTTCCAAACTAGTGAGGTCTCGGAATCGTGTTTCAAACGACGTGATGAGCTGTTTTAACTTTGCTTGGTCATCGCCGAAAGTAGTGCCTTCACGTAGTTTTAAAGAAGCAAGACTATTGAAGAACGTTAAATGTCCATTACTCATCTGCCTCTTAAATAAACGTAACTTTCCCATGAACGCTTTGATTTGGTCGTGCATGTCAACGATTAGCTGCCCTTTGCCCTGCAATGACAGATTTAAATTATTCAGATGCATAGTTATGTCAGCTAGGAACGCCAGGTCTGATATCCATTTTATATCTTTCAGACAACGCATTTCTTCCTCTTTCATTTCGAGAAAAAGGGATATTTCCTCACGAATGGCAAAGAAAACATCAAGAACTTTTCCCCGACTCAGCCAACGAACTGTACTGTGGTAAGGTATATCCCCATACTCTGATTCCATATCTTTCAGGAATCCTTTGAATTGATGATGATTCATACTGTGACGCCGCACAAAATTCACACACTTCACGACATCTTTCATTACGCCTCCTAGCTCTACTGTTTCAGCACACAGTGCCTCTTGATGAATAAAACATTGAAGAGTCAAAATGTCTTTCCCGAATTCGTCCCTGAGTTTATTTTTCAAACGAGAAGAAAAACTTGGTGACGCCCGATAATTTTTGGTGCACCGTCTGTCGCTACAGAATGGAACATATCCCACGGCAAATTCATATTGACCACTGATTCACAAACAGCTTCAAAAATGTCACGTCCTGTTGCGGTGTAATCGAGTGGTACCACATCCAAGAGTTCTTCAGTTACTTGAAGACGTGTATAATGTCGTTGTATATTGTACCTCTTCGCAGAATTAAATACTTTATGACATACAACGCGACCTTCCCTCTCAATGAATAGAAAGGTATCCTCCAATAGAAGTACAGGGCTCCCGCGGCTAGTCATAGCTGTCATTGAAGACGGATTATTGCGTCAGTTGCGGATGTATGCGGCCAGGGGGCAGTGAGTTCGCTTTCCCCCTCCACGCGGGATCCGAGCTGTCGCAGTGAGCGCTCCGGAGCGCTCCGGCTCCCTGGAGTTCAGTTGGAACAGCCTGGTCTAAGGGACTGATGACCTCAGATATTATGTCCTACAGTGCTCAGAGCCATTTGAATTTGAAATTTCCCACCTTAAAGTTATCTTCCGTCAGTATGGATAGAGCGAGAAACAGATCAGACGCGCAATGCGCTATGGATCAACCGTAAATCGGGAGTGTTGAGAATAACTAGGTTGCGCCTAAGTGTACAACGTTTTCTGATTTGTCCGGGAAGTATCTTCAACAATATTGGTCGTACTCTGAGGAAGCACGATGTGAAGCGTGTTTTTCGATCGCCGTGTAAGGTTACAGGGTGATCTTAGTTTATGTAAGGTGAGTGTCGACCGTGTCCCATACAGTTCATCTACATCTACATCCATACTCCGCAGGCCACCTGACGGTGTGTGGCGGAGGGTACCTTGAGTACCTTTATCGGTTCTCCCTTCTATTCCAGTCTCGTATTGTTCGTGGAAAGAAGGATTGTCGGTATGCCTCTGTGTGGGCTCTAATCTCTCTGATTTTATCTTCATGGTCTCTACGCGAGATATACGTAGGAGGGAGCAATATACTGCTTGACTCTTCGGTGAAGGTATGTTCAACAAAAGCCCGTACCGAGCTACAGAGCGTCTATCCTGCAGTCTTCCACTGGAGTTTATCTATCATCTCCGTAACGCTTTCGCGATTACTAAATGATCCTGTAACGAAGCGCGCTGCTCTCCGTTGGATCTTCTCTATCTCTTCTATCAACCCTATCTGGTACGGATCCCACACCGGTGAGCAGTATTCAAGCAGTGGGCGAACAAGTGTACTGTAACCTACTTATTTTGTTTTCGGACGGCATTTCCTTAGGATTCTTCCAATGAATCTGTCTGGCATCTGCTTTACCGACGATAATTTTATACGGAAAGCATATTATTCTTCGGTCAGGCCATCTAGATTGTGTAGTATCTTGTATAGGAGCATAAGCGTCCCACACGCTTATCACATCCGAGTAAAGCAGCGACAGCAGCACACTGCCTTAGTACCTGTCGTTCCGTGGAAAATAACAGACTCTGGAGTGCACTTCCAGTTACTGAGAAAGTGTTACCGAGGAAGCTGATGAGATTAAACTTTTCAGAGATGAATGATTCAGCTTAAAAGCAGCTTGGAAGCTTGGAATCCTGCTTCCCCCTTCTCTCTCTCTCTCTCTCTCTCTCTCTCTCTCTCTCTCTCTCTCTCTTCCCCTCTTCCCCCCTCCCTCCGTCCCTCTCTCTCCCCTCTTGGTCAAACAACAGAGGGACACAGTTAGTGCTACTTGTTCCCCCGTAATGAATACGAGTATTTCTTTATCGATAACGAATGACTTGGACCTTCCTTGGTTGTGTGGTAGCGCTTTTCGTTTACGGCGTGTTGCCTTTCTACATATGCGATCTTTTGGTTTCCTGTGCTCTAAGTCCCTTTTGATATAATGAGGATAAGTTACAGCCAAGTTTTTGATATATTCACCATTAGAATTCGATCGTTTGAAGTCCTTCGCACTAAAGACTGTTAGGCTTGTCCAGTTTTTCTCGTCTCCCCACTCCTCAGTTGACAGACTTCGGTTAATATTGTATATGCGTCAGCAGCTACCAACCTGTGAAGCCAAATAATAATCTAGAGGTATCTTTTAACTTTTCCCTTTTATTTTTGTTGAAACAAATTTATGGTACGACAGTATACGAGGGCATGCTGAAAAGTGATGCTTCCGAATATTTTGTGTGAAAATTTCTACAGCTTTTTGAATAAAACAGACGTTATTAACATTGTACAGCCTTATTCTCCATGTCTACACATTTGCAGCTCTCTGCCGCTAGATGGTTCTGAACTGTAGCGTGTAACACGGCGGCGTGTAGTGTAACTATATCGGTGCGTGAAGAACAGCGTGATGTAATCGAGAGTCGAATTCGGTGAGTTCGTCCACACATGGAACACCCTCTCCTTCAGCATGCGAATGCTAGTCCACACTAGCGCTGCGTCATTTGCAACAATCTGACGCCTTGGGTTCACTGTCATCAATCATCCTTGCTACGGTCCCAGCTTCCTTCATACAGTCCCATCTTGGCCCCATCCAGAACTTAAAGGAGACCTTCGAGGACTTCACTTTTGACAGCGATAAAGTAGTGCAAGCTGATGTGAGGGTGTGGCTCCCTCAACAAAGTCAAACATTCTACAGTGACGGTATCAAGTAACAGGTCTCTCATTGGGAGAAATGTGTTCGTTTCCAGGTGACCGTTCAGCAATAAAAATGGAGACTTGAAGTATAAAGATGTAGAAGCTGTAAGAATTTTCACATAAAAAATTCGGAGGCATTACTTTGCAGCACGCTATCGTATAAACCGAAGCTCATCTCTTTCATTATACAGCAATTTCAACTCTGGCTTTATGGAATCCCTTATTGATAAGGTTACGTTACGGAAGCGAAGCTCACGTCCGTGTCAACGCTCCTCACCCACGGTACTGTACTTAAAGGTTTGAGACACCTACACATTCTACACGCATTCCTCTCTTCAAAGATACCACTGTACAGCGCTTGGCGGATGTTACTTCGTACGCATAGTAGCGATTTTCAGTCCTAATCTACTCGCATATTGAGCCAGCAATAAAGACCATGTATCCTTCAGTACTCATGCTCACTATAACATCACTCACCTTAATGTCATGATCTCTATGACAGATATACTATGGATGCAACAGAATTGTTATACAGTCTTCCTCCATTATTTGTTCCTTAAATTTAGCAAACAGGATACTGAAAAAAGGTGTATCCTTTGTTTCAAACATTGCCATTAAAGTACTACACAGCATGTGCTATAGCCACGACAGTGTCTAGCGAAACACAAAAGGAATGCAGTAAAGCGATATTGATTAACTGTGAACCGAGCGACTAAAAAGATTCAAGCAACTTCGTTTGAAGATTCCAACTCGGCTTTTTCACATGTTCCGTAACTTCCGTAGAATTCCAGTCTGCTGTCTCAATTTAAGGACCGACTGCGCTAGAGACCTTTCGATCCTGTTGCTTTTGGCTGTCAGTCAGTCTGTTGACAGCACGAGCTGTCCCCGTTGGCTTGGTTAGATTTCGGGACCTTCAAGTGAATTACCCGTTTGACATCCCACCACAAAATCAGGCACGCGTTCTTGACATGGAAGTCTGCTTTGGACGTTAACGGAGACAGTTCATGGTCACTATGCAAGCAAGGTTCTTCAACGGTTTAACGTGCACTACACAACCCAGAAGGTGAGAAGGAAACTAAATGAAGCTTCACGAGTTGAGAGGATAACTGATGTTACTGCAGTGATTACAAAATTGAGACAAATTTGCAAGCAACTCTGCACTGTGACCACACTTACGACGTTGCAAGCCCTCTAGCCTGAATGCATATACTGATTCGGTTGGGAGTGGTGTCATAAAGCCGTTGTACCTTCTCCTGAGGCAAGGCGGGCGACAACTGTTGTAAATGGTACGTGATATCCGGGATGCTGACATTTGGACGGAGTTGACATCTGAGCTGCTACTCGGCGTTCAGACACGCATAGATTTGGGGATCTTGCTGGCCACTGGCGTACATCAACAGCACGCAGACAGTTCGTAGAGACGCGTGCCGTGTGTGGTCGAGCATCGTCCTATTGAAAAATGACACCACTGTACTGTCGCATGAGAGATAACACTAGAGGAAGCAGGTTGTCCGCGGCCTACTGTGGTGCCGTCAGAGTCCCATCAGTCACTATCAGCTGAGGCCTGGAATCATTCCAGATGGCTTCCCACACCAAGATGCCGGGAGTAACGCCATTATACCTCACCCAGAAGATTGTAAGAATGAGACCGTCACCCAGATCGCCTTCATACTTGCCGACGATGGTTGTCAGGGGTAGAGCAGAATCACGGTTAATCAGATAACACAGTGCGACGCTAGTCATCGGGACCACTGCATACGCTGACGTTTTTCTTTTGATTTTAACGGCATCTACGCATGAGATGGTAATTGTCTAGTCCACCTGCCGCTAATCTGCAACTAGTGGTGCAGAATGACATAGGCTTTTGCGAGGCGTCCATTACTTGGTCTCTGACGGCTGGCGTAGATGAGAACGTTCTACGATATGCTCCGTACACTGTATGAAGATCCTCCGTTGTGATGGTTCGATCTGGTCAACTGGAACCTTGACACCGAGGATGACTACCCTCACGTCCACAAGCAATCCAACATTTGGCCACTGTCACACCTGGGTGCTTCACAAATCTGGATATTACACGCTTTTACTAGCCGGCCAAATGTAGAATTACGATTGGGTCCCTTTCAGACACTGTCAAGTGCTGATAAAGCTGTCTCACACGTATACGCAGCATTGGAGATATACATATTGCGCGAAAAAAAAAAAAAAAAACAGCCGGAAGACATGGCCGGATGTCAGTGGAGGGAACGGAAACTTTACTCCGCAAAGTGCACGAATACTATAAGGTGGCTACGAAGTTACTCGCAGAACACAAACACGCAGATGTCATGTACCTGATAAACATTTATGTAATATCTTGGTTCTTACATTATTTTTCCATGGTGGTATGTGAATCACGACTGTTCTAGAACGTTGTAACACTGTCAATTGCCACACAAAAAATGTTTTTACATGTATTCAGTAGTCTACACAACCTCCTAAGATTCAAAAACCGCCGACGGCATCTCGTAATTTATTAAACAGCAGCATTATAAAACTAACAGTCACTCCTTATCTTATCAGTCAACCTAATTTTCAACATTCTGCTGTGGCTCTATATCACAGTTGCTCAGATTCTCTCTTTTTTTTCCGTTTTCCCACAGTCCATGGCCGGCCGGGGTGGCCAAGCGGTTAAAGGCGCTACAGTCTTGAACCGCGCGACCGCTACGGTCGCAGGTTCGAATGCTGCCTCGGGCATGGATGTGTGTCATGTCCTTAGGTTAGTTAAGTTCTAGGGGACTGATGACCTTAGAAGTTAAATCCCATAGTGCTCAGAGCCATTTGAACCCACAGTCCATGTTTCATTCCCATACAATGCTGTGCTCCAAACGTACATTCTAAGAAATTTCTTCCTCAAATTAAGACCAGTGTTTAGTACTAGTAGACTTCACTTGCCCAGCAGTGCCCTATTTGTCAGTGGTATTCTGCTTTTTATGTCCTCCTTCCTCCGCACGTCGTGGGTTATTTTGCTGCTTAGGTAGCAGAATTACTTAACTTCATCTGCTTCGTGATCACCAATCCTGATGTTACGTTTATCGCTGTTCTCATTTTCTCTACTTCTCATTACTTTCGTCGTTCTCGGTTTACTTTTAATCTATATTCTGTACTCATTAGATATCTCATACCGCAGCACGAAGTTACGTGCGATATCTCACAGTGTGTCTGCATTCCGTATCGATCTCCGTTGCTTCGGCACGATATCACGTATGAGGTCTAAAAAACCACAGTCACTGCTCCTCTAATCCCCCACACACGCCCTCCCTCTTACTCCTCCTCCTCCTCCTCCTCCTCCTCCTCCCCCTCCCCCTCCCCCTCCACCCCTTACCCTCCCACCCGCCAAAAAATGAAAAAAAGAAGAAATTACGAGATGAGCTATTGTACTAGGCTGAAATATGCTTAGGCCTATTCATAGAATGTGTGACGCTCCTGTCGCCCTCAACTCCACGAGTCAATAAAAAACTATGAATAGTCGTTTTTATAGCACCGAAGACCTGCGTATTAGATACATTTTATCGCCTTCCGACCTGTCTTATAAAGGAACCTTATATAACGAAAGAAATTTTTTTATAGGAAAAACACCACTTTTCCTCTACATATATATATATATCCTGCAGACCACCGTGAAGCCGGCCGCGGTGGTCTCGCGGTTCTAGGCGCGCAGTCCGGAACCGTGCGACTGCTACAGTCGCAGGTTCGAATCCTGCCTCGGGCATGGATGTGTGTAATGTCGTTAGGTTAGTTAGGTTTAATTAGTTCTAAGTTCTAGGGGACTGATGACCACAGCAGTTGAGTCCCATAGTGCTCAGAGCCGTTTGAACCATTTGAACCACCGTGAAGGGCGTGACAGGGGGTACGTGCCATTGCTAAATGATCGTCAAACTAGATGCATTTTGATTTTGTTTAAAAATCATTTTGAGTGTGCTTCGTAGCAGTACTTTAATGAAAGAAGGAGGTCATCAAGGAACAGTAATTTGGTAACGGAGGGTTTGTGTAGGGTGGGGCGGAAGGGGGGGGGGGGGGGGGGAAAACGCAGGAATCAGGTTCACATGATTCATCCGAAGTAAAGAGGCATAAACAGGATAGACTAGGGTGGAGAGCTAAATCAAACAAGTCTTCCGACTGAACGCTTTAATAGCTATTTGACAGAAAATTAAAAAAAAGTCATTATTAGAAACTGTCGCGTATTTAATCCAAGTAATGTTATAGCAAAACAGTCAAGCAAGTAAAGTTCAAAATGGTTCAAATAGCTCTGAGCACTATGGGACTTAACTTCTGAGGTCATCAGTCCCCTAGAACTTAGAACTACTTAAACCTAACTAACCTAAGGACATCACAAACATCTATGCCCGAGGCAGGATTCGAACCTGCGACCGTAGCGGTCGCGCGGTTCCAGACTGCAGCGCCTAGAACCGCTCGGCCACACCAGCCGGCTCAAATAAAGTCATGCAGAAACTTTTTTAATAAAACCATAACAAAACTACCAATAAAGACGTGCTACACCGTCATTGAATTGAATACAATTTTGTAGACGTGGATACCGTCGGTTCAAGAAATTCGGTATCGAACTGTCGATAGGAAATAAAAAATACAGTGCTTGTTGCAATGGGAGAAGCCCACCTTTCGGTATGCAAACGTGTAAGTGCAGTTGAAAGTCCACTTCCTTCCGGGTCATAAAGGAGAAAAATTGTGCTCTGGAAATTGGAAGAGGCACTTGGTCAGATATGCTGGTGGCGCCGCGGTGCAATATGAAGCGAGTGTACTTTAATGCCCTGCCGACACGTGGTCCCAAGCAACAGAGAGCACGAGTAATTTCGCTAAGAGGACAAGACGCCAAATGGCCCACAGCGGCGGAAAAGTTGGCGCACTGTTGTCGCCTCAGCAGCGAGGGAGAGGGAGAGGGAGAGAGGAGTCCCCTGCAGACGTACTGAGCCAAGCTGCTTTTATAGCCGTCCGTAACTGCGGGCGTTGCCGCTGCAGTTTTTTGTGTACGAACTGACCACTCGATTATGTCCCATAAATATTCGATGGGATTCATGTCGGGTAATGTGGTGGCCAAATCGTTTGCTCGAATTATCCATAATGTTTTTGAATCCATTCGCCCGGTGACATGGCGCGTTGTCATCCATAAACATTCGATCGTTATTTGAGCACATGAGGTCCATGATCAGTTCAATTGGACCAGAGAACCCAGTACATTCCATATAAATACAGTTCACATCCTTATGAAGCCATCACCAGCTTTTACAGTGCCTTGTTGACAACTTGCGTCCATGGGTTCGTGGTCTGCGCAACACTCGAACCCTACCATCAGCTCTTACCAACTGAAATCGGGACTCATCTGGGGCCCCACCGATATGTTCGCGAGTCCAGGAACGGCGCTGCAGGCGATGTTGTACTGTTAGGAAAAACACTCGCGTCTGCTGCTGTAGCCCATTAGGCCGGTATTTATCAAATTTCTGTGTCCAATATCTTTGTCAAAGAAATTCAAAAGTGTAATAGGGAACTTTGTCAAACGTCGTCAAATACTTGATCAAATCTAGGGCTTCGGGCCGTATTGCACTATCAAATTTCTTTGTCAAAGATTTGATCAAAGATGTGATCAAATATTCCGTCAAATATATTTGACAAAGATCTGTGACGTAGCACTAGAAGAGGTAATTACACTGTCATCATATTTTTCTTCAAAGTTCAAGATGGCTGACAACAACAACTTGATATTAACCGCAGCAGTTGCATGTACCACAACTGCACTGTGTGCACATGCGGCAGAGAAGCGGGGGGAAAAAAGGAAACATAGCTGGGTGAAGCCGTGGGTTTTACGACGACACGATAAAAGTATTCAACAAAACAGCGAAGGCCGGTAGTACTATACCAAATTTCTTTGTCAAAGATATTTGATGGTGTGATAGGGAACTTTGTCAAATGTCGTCCAATATTTGATCAAATCTAGGGCCTCGCTGTAGATTTGATCAAAGAAGTCGCTTGTCTTCTGTTCACTGCAATGTGACATGTTACCACATGGAGCGCTAGCATCGCTGCGGCGTTCTGTCGTCTGTAGTGTTTTTATAAACACAGCCGGTAAATACAATTGGTGTGTGCCGACAACTAGAAAATTAATAGAGATGTATGAAGCTGATGAGGCGCTTTACAGCGTGAGGCACCCTAAATACAAAAACAGATTAAGAAGATTTGAGACCTAGCCTAACCTAACCTAACTCAACTCTCTACCGTAGTAAGGAATCGGAGTGTTACAGTGAGCCTGTCTTCTGCAGATATAGCAGTTCTTGAGTCAGTATTGTGCTTTGTGGTTCAAATGGCTCTGAGCACTATGGGACTTAACATCTATGGTCATCAGTCCCTTAGAACTTAGAACTACTTAAACCTAACTAACCTAAGGACATCACACAACACCCAGTCATAACGAGGCAGAGAAAATCCCTGACCCCGCCGGGAATCGAACCCGGGCGCGGGAAGCGAGAACGCTACCGCACGACCACGAGCTGCGGACTTGTGCTTTGTGATATGAGGATACACTTCACTGAGCACATACAGAAATGTATGCTCATCCATTCTTAAGTGATTGATGTACGACTTGACGCCCCCCACTATACGCTCACGCAACAAGTTTTGTTGACTGATTTTATCGTGTCGTCGTAAAACCCACGGCTTCACCCAGGTACGTTTCCGCTTTTCCCCCCGCTTCTCTTCCGCATGTGCACACAGTGCAATTGTGATACCTGCAACTGCTGCGGTTAATAACAAGTAGTTGTTGTCAGTCATCTTGAACTTTGACGAAAAATATGATGACAGTGTAATACCCCTTTTTAGCGCCACGTCAAATATCTTTGTCAAATATTTGACGAATATTTGACCACATCTTTGATCAAATCTTTGACAAAGAAATTTGATAGTGTAATACCGGCCTTAACGCCCCTCTGTCGTGAAGGATACGTTTGCCGTACGTCCCACATTGATTTCTGCGGTTATTCCACGCAGTGTTGCCTGTCTGTTACCACTGACAACTCCACGCAAACGACACTGCTCTCGGTTCTTAAGTGAAGGCCGTTAGACACTGCGTTGTCCGTGGTGAGAGGTAATGCCTGACATTTGGTATTCTCCGACACTCTTGACACATTTGATCTCGAAATATTGAATTCCCTGATGGTTTGCAAAATGGAATGTGCCATGCGTCTAGCTCCAACTACGACTCCGCCTCCATAGTTCGTCAGTTCCCGTCGTGTGGCAATAATCACTTCGGAAACCTTTTCACGTGAGTCACCTGAGTACATACGATAGCTTCGCCAATGCCCTGCCCTTTTATATCTTGCGTACGCGATACTACCACCTTGTGTATACGTGCATGTCACAATCCCATGACTTTTGTCACGTCAGTTTATTTGACTATACTCAAGGAAACAGCCAAGAATATGAAAACATGTTACATCGCCAGCATCAAGTCTGCGACGAAACTGCTGAAGACTGAATTAGAAGAATAAAGTTTATAATCATTAGGTGTATCAACAGATTACTTTTCGTGACTGTATTATAATAAAAGGATCTATGTATCTACCGCTATCAGTGACAATGTTTAATGATTATTAATCTTATGACAATTTATTAGCGACGCGTTTGGAGCTGCTAGTACTTATCAGGCTTAGAAGTCACTAGATCATTATTTACATTAGTAATATTATTAACTAGGTAGTAATAAATTTCTTGAGTTGCTAGCGTTTTGTTAGGGCCAAAACACAAAATTTGTATGGCGTGCTTTTTGACAAATGACGTACTGTAATGTAAGTGTTTTTAGTGATGCTTTGCTGGCTACTTGGCGATCGAGCATCTGCTCTCGTTTTTGTCGTACCAGCCAGCCAGCGGACGTACTCGTAAATGCAGCATCAGCAGCATAGTATCACCAAAAATATTTGCACTAGAGCACGTCTTTTGTCTGGAAATACGCCAAACACGTTTTCTCCCTTATGGAGCGAAAGGAAAGGAAGAAAGGTTAGTGTTTAACGTCCCGTCAACATCGAGCTCTGTAGATACGTATCACAGCTCGAATTAACTACAGATGAGGAAGGAAATCGGTCTTGCCCTTACCTAGAAACCACTCCATCGTTTTGTAGTGAGGCATGTTCTGGACTCATTGAAGTCCTTAGCATTTCATTCCATGGAACCAGCGGTATTCTAGTTAATAGCATTTAGTATTGTTAAATACCTCAGGTTTCTCATTTGTGATGACATATTGTCCGTAGTTCTTTTATAATTATCGAAGGTATTTTAAATCTCCTTTGCAATTACGATAAAATATGTATTTTTATCGCCAAACGCGTTTCGTTTTATTGAAATGTCATCACTGGTGGTATTTCTGTCTGATTTTCGCGCACATCAGCAAACTAGTCTGCTTGTCCTTTTTTGAGATATTCCTTCGGTTGGTTTTGTTGTTTTCTGCCTAATCACACATTGCTTTGCATAACTATGCATTTCTTGATGTGATACACAACACATTGTAGCCAGAAAAATTGAAACATTATTAGTGCTGCATTGTGTTGTGTTTTACATAAAATGCATAGTTCTGAAAAGCGATGTGGGATTAACAGAAAACAACAGCGCCGAACGAAGAAACCGTTCAAAAACGAACAAGCAGACAGCGTTTCCTCATGTGAACGAAATTCAGACAGAAATACCACCACTGCTGATGTTTTATTTCAATAAGACCAGACGAATCTAATGACAAAAATTCACGTTTTCTTGTAGTAGCAAAGACGGGTTTAAAACTCCTTCAATAAATGCATCATCCAAATGAAGATCACTTGAAACGGCGGTCAGAATATTTTTATCAACGTGATGACCACGGAGTCACATACCCGAACATGTTTCATCGGAGATTCCAGCGGCTGCGGAAGCTTATGAGTAAGGTACAGGCAGTATTAGTGAGATAAGAACATTATTCTATAATCTAAAGGCTGGTAATTTCAACTGAGACATGCCTCTTGAAATCCTTTATCAGTAGCATACAACAGTTAAGAAGTGATTCCGAGACACTAAGAAAAACATGGAAAGTAGACATGCCGCAATCATGAACAGAAACGTGTACAGATTCAAGAGCGAAATTGAGCAATTTCTTGAAAAAACGAGAATGAAACATAAGAAGTAATGGTCGGAAGTTCAAAGAGTAGTTTCTAGACGACGAACAGCTGTTGCAGTAGTAGTTTTGTCAGTGTTACATTTCGTGGTCTCTATACGTCTTCGGTCAGTTAAAATGTTCTTACATAAACTGCAGTAATTGCAATAACCACAACGCAAAAGAAGGCAATGTTACTTCCTGTTGAAATTCTGAGGCCGTCAATAACATCTCATAACATTATCAAAATGCATTGAAACAAATGGAAATTATAAAAAAAAAAACATGGTTGCTGTTACAATGGGAGTAAGCATCAGTCACCCATTAGAAAATCAAAATACCTGAGGATATGTAAGAAACTGAAACACAAAATCCTTCAGGGAAATAAATCCAATTTCCAGGCGTCCCTCTTTGTCGTCATTCACGCAACAATACGCTCGCACAATACGGCTGACTTTTAAAATGTTTGAAAAGCCTAGAAGGAAATTACTTCGCATCGGTATTATTAGAGTTCGTGTTTCTACTATGCACCGTAGTTTTAACACAGACGTAAATAATCTACAATAAAATGTAAATTACTATTGTGATTTCATAATCAGCGAAATTAGCTTTGCTACCGCTTTAATTTTGAACAAATTTACGTGTCTGTGCCTCGAAAAATGCGAGGAAACCCCTTTTATAAGGTCACAAATAAATAACAAGTTCCTTCTCAGAAATAAACTAGTGATATTTTGGTACTGGGTTCTTCATCGAAATGACGTCGCGCCTATACTGAAGAGCTGAAAAGATTGACTACGAGCTACAATTTCATGTGAATTTCGTGGCTGTGTGCCAGATCACTTTTACCATGCAGGCTATCGTTTCTACAGAATTGCTGCTCGTTCATGTATCCCATGACCAAATCGTGAAAATTAGTTCAAAAAAATGGCTCTGAGCACTATGGAACTTAACTTCTGAGCTCATCAGTCCCCTAGAACTTAGAACTACCTAAACCTAACTAACCTAAGGACATCACACACATCCATGCCCGAGGCAGGATTCGAACCTGCGACTGTAGCGGTCGCGCGGCTCCAGACTGTAGCGCCTAGAACCGCTCGACCACTCCGGCCGGCTGAAAATTAGTTCCTTGTACAATTTTTTTCTGTATCTGGCACGAGAAACAGATGATCCACAGTCATCTGCAGTTCTAATAGCCTTTGCTGGAGACGCGAAACTGACGAAGGGGCCCGCCTTCTCGCGCTGAAGCTACCACACCTTGACCTGCTGTTGCGTTGCTGCTGACAACCTTGTATGATATAAGCGGCGTCGGCCAGGCCAGAAATCTTCCATGCGTAATCTGGCGTTGCGTAACCAATGTTGACCGTGGATAGAGTTCATCTGTTGGAGATTAATGTTGGTCATCGCGCATCAGCAGGGAGATAAGGAGGGAGATAATACGTGGATGTATGCCGCTCAAAGGCACCGGCGCATTACGCTATCAGCTGATTAGTGTGTTCCTACATATGAGGTGCCGGCTGGTCACCAAACCACCTACTAGTTAGAGTCATCGCTTCAAAAAAACCAATTTCGGCAAGTTTGCCCACGCTCCAGCCGTTATGAGACCACAGTCTCGTATCTTGCTGGTGAAATATATACTTGCCAGACAAGGTGCTGTACGTATCAGCAGTGTAGTTCACACGGAAGAATGCGGCGTAACTATTTTTTGGAAGCTTACATATTTTCTGTCCATTAAGTGGAACAATTATAGAATAGCATTAATCCTCTCAGTGCAGACTGCAATGAGGGAAGCATCCTAACAACGTAACTTTCTGTTGTCCTTCATATTTAAAGGTTCCTGGAAATCCCTTTGCGCATTATTTGTATATTAATCAGTTTTCCTTCTGTTCCCTGTAACGAGAAATTTACGAAAACAAGGAACACACACACACACACACACACACATACACACACACACACACACACACACACACACACACAAATCGTAGTAATACACATGATACGTAATACATCACAGTGCAAGGCTGCGAGGAACTTGAGTTTAAGTTATGCTGACAAGGGGAGGCCGCCAATTGTGAAATTCAGATTCGACTCATACTGCGCATAATAAAAGCTCATGGCCAGAGGTGTAATGTGGCAAAGCACCAAGATGCACTTCTCAGCCGTTGTCGAGAAACCGTTGCGGTGAAATACTCTCTACGATTAAGAATTTTCCACAGCGTCGTGGCGCAGCGGTAAGCGCTCGGGTTTGTATTCCGAAGGTCGCCGGATCGAATCTCGCACCATGCAACTTTTTTTTTAGTATTTGTTTTTTTGTAATTATATATATATATATATATATATATATATATATAATGACCGGCAATCAGTTACAACAATTATGCATATAATAAGTTGTTGAAAGTTGTTTGTCGTGGAAAAACTGGCGACTTCGAACATCATTATGTTTTCCGCAAACAAAGTTGTATTTCACAAATGTTATTGTCTTCATAATGTTAACCACGTATAGTTAACGGAAGACGTAGAAACGATATTCCGAAACGAATACGTATAGCGTAAGTCAAACGTTCGAATTAGAATAGAGACCCCACGAACACAAATTCGCTGTGGCAGGTATGAAATATAAACTCCGTTACTCGCTCGTTACACTTGAAGGACAGATGTTGAATGGGCCGAAACGAGCCGCCGCATTACAGCGTAGTTGCCTGCTAACTTCGAAAGAAGGTAGAGGCGGTCCCTAGCGCAACTTATAAAATCGTCGAAAATCAGTGCGGACGGGAGAGCTTTGGTACACCCTGTTAAAAAAACGGAAAAATGGAGGCGGTACAATTGGAGAGCCATCCGCCTTCACCAACATGCATAAGCAATTCATTAATAGCTTTTATATATATATATATATATATATATATATATATATATATATATATATATGAATTACAAAAAACTAATAATAAAAAAATTGCATGGCGCGAGATTCGATCCGACGACCTTCGGATTACGAACCCGAGCGCTTCCCGCTACGCCACGACGCTGTAGAAAACTATTAATCGTAGAGAGTATTTCACGGCAATGGTTTCTTTTAACTGTCGATTTTCTCGACAACGACTGAGAAGTGCATCTTGGTGCTTTGCCACATTACACCTCTGGCCATGAGCTTTTATTATGCGCAGTATGAATCGAATCTGAATTTCACAATTGGCGGCCTCCCCTTGTGAGTGTCTATATGGAAAATGCAACCTGCGGAACAGTGCACATCTTTCTGTGCAGTGGCTGCAGAAGTGTTTACCAAGTGCAAATCGTGTTTCCTTCTAGTGTTCAGCGAGTGAATATGGCAATTCCTTTCGAAATAATCGATAATATTAACCAGAAATCCCGTGAGGAAGTACAAGTGCAGTGATAGCAGAGTTAAAATTCCGGAGCGCATGCAGAACGGCCTGCCCGAGGTTGGAGGAACGCTTGAAGAAACGAATCGAACGGTTTGTATGAACTTCGCCTTCTTTATGCGATGTTTGGACCTCTGTGATATCTGCTTCAGGGTTTTCGTGTGTCACCTGTTAGTTGAACGCCGTTGGAAAAAAGAGGTCATTCAGTTATTAAAGGATGATCTCCACTGATTTAAACTGGAATGAATTGTGTCATTCAGTTTCGCACAATTCATTTATTTTATTTATGTTTCCTATTTTCAAGTATAACACTGGACAGGATGGAGATAAGTCAGTGGAATATGGTAGGGCGTAACGATATTTTTTTGTTGTTGTGTATAATGTTTTGTGAGATATTTATACTTTAGTAATGTGAAAAATAAAATAGACACAAAAGATGGATGACTGCGGTCCTACTGATACTGATAAACGTTTTCTGCAGACCTCCAAATACTTTGTTTGCTTTGGTTATCTGTAGTTGTTTGTCGTAGGTTTGCTTATCCAAATAAGTGGCTTGTCTCTCTTGTCATGCCTACGTTTTTGAGTGGATGCCACTAGAATAAATACTTTACTCCGTTTGTCCTGTTCGTAATATTATGTAATACCAGATGTCAGCGTGCACACTCTGATTCTACAGTCGGCCCATTTAATTAAAAAAAAAAAAACAGTTGACGCACTATCAGACGTTCAGAATCTGTCCATCACCTAGTCTCGTACCGACACTGCCATTAAGATTTACTTTTTTCCCTGCGGCGCTGCCACTTGTCAACGCATCTACGTAATCGCAGCAGTCGCCATTACCCACGTGGTAGATAAGAGATTAAAGAAATGTGATTTAATATTTCGTATTACACGGAAAAAAGATTCTTTTCCTTGTAGTTAAATGCTGTATTACCGAAGTAATATATTGCATAGCTAAATGTAAAAGTACAGGAGGAAAGCTGTGTACATTACTCTTAAAAGTCCATATTTAGCTGCTGGGTAGATCTGACGAAAACAGCCGTTTAGCCGGCGGTATTAGTCGTTATCAAATAACGTCGTACTCCTCGGATTCTCGCCGCGAGAGACTGCGCTCCGGGGAGTGATGTAGCAGCAGATAAGAGCCCCAGGTTAGCAGATAACCTCTACTGACTCAGTGCCGCCGTAGGGACGTGACAGGCGGTACCACTTCCGACCTTGTGTTCCGAGGAGACACTGTTTTGAGTTATTATCCAGCGCTCCTTGTTCATGTTTCTCGCAATTTGTCCCACCACACTCCACTAGAAACCGTTGCCGGTTCCTCACAAACGACAACAGGTGCGTTCTTCTTCATCTCCCATTCTTCTTAACTTTGTCCTCAACAGGAAAGCAAAATGGGACTGTATTCCACGTTTTACTTTTCTGATAGAACTGTTGCCTTTTACTTTTCTACAAAAACAATGAAAAAAGTTTCTGCGTGCGCAGTTCGTATCGGCACTGTAGATTTTCCGTTAAAACATGGGGATAAAATTTTAAAAAAAGCGTGTCACCGAGCGAGGTGGCGCAGTGGTTAGCATACTGGACTCGAATTCGGGAGAATGACGGTTCAAACCAGCGTCCGGCCATCTTGATTTAGGTTTTCCGTGATTTTCCTGAATCGCTTCAGACAAATGTCGGGATGGTTCCTTTGTAAGGGCACGGCCGATTTCCTTCCACATCCTTCCCCAATCCGATGGTCTCGCTGTTTGGTCCCCTGCTCTGAATGAACCAACCAACCAACCAAAAAGTGTCGCATAAATATGTAATTTAATGTGCGCTCTGTTTAATACAATCGTTACACAGAGAAGCATAATGAGTACAGAATAGATGAATCACTAAATTGGTCTGCAGCTAGCCTCTGTATACGCAATGGACTATCTACGCTGCTTATTCACTTCGTTTTCGGCGCTGCCGTAGCTTTCGCATCGCTCGGCACTGGACTTTCTGGATTTCTTTCGACGCGAGCTTTCCTCGTACTTGGCTTTTCTATCATTCCGAGCGTATTTACTAATCATAAGAGACGAAACTTTCATTATTTTGTAATTTTCAGTTTATTACCTGTTTTCACTTATTTACTGTCTCACTTTGAGTCGTATTAGTGCTCCGGAAGCAGTTCACAGTGATACCCGTACCAGTGTCCTAGCTAAAAGCGTTTCCACGCTACACCAGTTTACAAATTTACACATAACTAATTCGTAACAGTCACGCGTATACGCCTACAGTGGTACGATGGCGTCACAAGCAAAACATACATTTCTCGACAGACATAATCTATCCCTCCATTATGGGCTCCACCATTGGTTACGCATTACAGCTCTCGTTGTTATTGGTGATTAAAATCTTACAGTATTTCGTCACACAAGAAAGTGCAAACGATGGGCGAATAGATGTTTCCAGGTAAAAAGGAAAAAAAAATGCCTAAAGCTTGTTTGTGTCTCAAAATATTCGCCTTTAAAATTCATACACACTTTTAAATGACGTCGTGCTCGCCATCGACACTCTTCTTTATTATAATTTCCATGACTGCAGTTTGAACCTTACGTCATTATCAAGTGGGAAACTGCTGAAAAGCAGCAGTTGTCAAAATTAATGAAATGAGTAAAACGGATGTGAGCCTCTGTCCGTTTGACTCATTTTACTACTTTAACAACAGTTATAAATTTATTTGTTCTTAATTAAATAAAATTATCGTATTTTTCTCATAGGGGAAAGTGCACCACAATTCGTGGCGCATATATACAAACACGCTCATAGTGCCAGTAGCTGGGAACCTCCGGGGCAGACAGCTGAAATGCTCCAGTAATACACTAGGTTTCCGTAAGCAACCGGACTATTGACGGACATTAATATGGGGTTAATATGGGGTGCCTTTGTGCCAGCTTGGACTCTGCTGGGGACATTTTCAGTAAGGTACCGAATGTGTGTGGAAAAATAGCAGCCCACTGTTCCTAAAGAGCGGATAACGGAGAAGGTAGTCATGTTGGACACTGTGGTCTGCGGCGAAGTCGCCGTTCTAGCACATCCCATAAGGCTTCCTTTGGCTCCGGATTTGTACGCAGGCCACTACAGTTCATTTCAGGAATGCTTTTGTCCACAAAGTAGTGACTCACAGATACTGCTTTATGACAGGCTACATTGACACAATCAGTCATTGTCACCAGACTGTTTCTGTACTATACGCAGTGGTGTAAAATGTGTTGGTACCTTTCCGCATTAGCGTTTTCTTAAGGACAATAAGGCGACCACACTTTAACCCCAATAGATGACTCCCTTATCACACCACCACCTCCTCCCTACTTCATTGTTGGCACTGCACCTGACGGCAGGTAACGTTGTCCATGCCAAACCCAACGCCATCCATGGGATTCTCACAGGATCTAATGTGATTAATTGCTCCAGATCACTCGTTTGTAAACCGGCCGCTGTGGCCGAGCTGTTCTAGGTGCATCAGTCCGGAACCGCGCTGCTGCTACGATCGCAGGTTCGAATCCTGCCTCTGGCATGTATGTGTGTGATGTCCTTAGGCTAGTTAGGTTTACGTAGTTCTAAGTCTATGGGACTGATGACCTCGGATGTTAAGTCCCATAGTGCTCAGAGCCATTTGAACCATTTTTTTTTTCACTCGTCTGTAGTCATCCAACGTTCAGTAGAGTCACTCTTTACATTATCTCAAACGTCAGCGTACGAAGAGCTGGCCGAACATTGTACTCCCTTCTTTTTAACTCCCTACGCTAACCTAGTGATAGTCAAGCTGGCCCCTACAGCGTTGCAGCTCCCGTGGTGGGCGGAAGGGGGGTATGGGTTTTTAAAACATTTCTATTGGGTTTTCAAAAATTTTGCCAAAGTATTTCATGTGTAACTTCGTGGCAGATTGAAACTGTGTGGCGGACCGAGACTGGTACTAGGGACCTGTCTTTCCGCGGGCAACTGCAAGGCAAAGGTCTGGAGTCCCCAGACCCCCCACCCCCGCCGGCACACAGGAAGTTTCATATCAGCACACAATCCGCTCATTCTGCTCATATGTAGTTGTTATTATGTGCTATAACTTGCTGTAACTCTTCTTTATAAAGTAAAGTTACTTCCGCACTTCATAAATCACAAGTACTATGGCACTGGCAGGCAGTTAGACACTTTAACTACTAATAGACATACATAAGTGGGCGATAGGTAGAACATGTTGTATGAATGTGTGGTGTCTGTTCTTTCCGACACGTCCGAAAGAACAGACACCACACATTCATACAATTTGATAGGCTTAGCTGGACAATGAATCCACCTTTTTCAGTGCGGATACGTCCGACCACCTGTGGGAATATGGAGAGAGAATATGGAGGAAATGGACAGGGGCCGAGGATAGATGGTGCTCAATGGGAGTGTGGATCGGCCGTGAAGCGAGGCGAGATAGTCCGTGCAGTTGCGATAACACTGTGTCCCGGATGGCGCAGTTGTTACTGCATCTGTCTAGTAAGCAGGAGATCCCGCGTTCGAGTCCCGGTCCGGTACACATTTTCATTCGTCGCCGCCGATTCCGCGTAATGTCTCAGTGCGGCTGTCAGCAGTGATCCTTCCCCTTTCCTTTCCTCCCCTTGTGCTTGCCTGACTGCTGGTAGTATTTTGGAACCCAGAACTGATTCCTTCCGCTCATTTTATGAGATGTTCCTAGAACCACATCCCACAGTGCTTAACGGTCTCCGTCGGTCAGCACATTATGTCCGCCTGGTCGTGATTTAGCTGTAGTTGTTCCTTCGCGTTTCCAGTTCACGATCACATCACCAACAGTCGGCTTGGACAGCTGCAGAATGGTTGAAATGTCCCAGATGGATTGGTTATTTGGGTGACATCCAGTGACTCGTTCACGTTCTAAGTCACTAATCCATCCATTCTGCTGTTATTGCTTTTCAACTCTCCGCCTCCTTTTGTGCTGGCGGGTCTGCCTCTCGTGACATCTAGTAGTCAATTCCGTACTACATAAAGCCGTCGGCACACGGACCGTTCATCCGAACGTTGAGCGTGCCGAGTTTCCGACGTCATAGCGTGGAATAGCACGTTTGGGAGTCTTTCCGAACGTGCAGAGCAATGTCTAGCATGTCAGATATTCTGAACGTGCGTCTGAGCGTTGACCACTGAGATGGCACAACGCTATCTACGTCACATGCATGCCATCTCCGTTCAGCACAAAGTTGTGAGGCGCCATATTGGCATTCATTTCAAGCGTATACGTATATATGCCGTTTCTGAGCACCAGCAAATTGAGAATCACTGGGGAACCCGTTGTTAACTGTGTGATCCGTTGCAATAAAATAATGAGAAAAGAATTATTGTAACTTGCGTATTATGAGAGTATGCTATTTCAAGGCAGCAATACACTGAGGATCCACCCAAAACACATTGTTCTTGGTACAATTTGTTATAATGAAATTTCATTTTGTAACCTAGCTACGATTAAAGCTTTCAGCAAAACATCCTAGGAATGGCAATATACTTCATTATGTTGGTTTAGCTGCCGGCACGGTAGCTCAGCGTGTTCGGTCAGAGAGCTGGTTGGCCTCTGTAATAAAAAACTGAGTGAAACGATGAACAACGAACTTGAACGGATGTCATGTGACGTCCGCAACGACCAAACACAACGATCAACAACCAACTAAATGCAAAAAACATTTGCGTTTTTCTTATTTCTGATACTTCATTATTAGTTTAAGAAAAGTATATACTATAATTTTTGATGTTATATAAATATAAGTTCACCTTTCTTTGGGTATTCCATTGGCTTGATCTACAGGACAGCTTGCGCTACTTGTATAAAGATATTTGCTCATTTTCTTTTACGCTTCATAATTCGCATGTTGCAAAGATTCTGCTACTGGTACAGTGATCGAGTAAGACTGACCTAAAATGTGGGAATGATGAAATAATGTTTATCTTATGTGAAGAACTATTGCAAATTTCTATCGCACTGTTTGTAATGGAACTTTAATAACCCTGTGTCCTTATTGATTGGACATGGTACTTTTCTTTTCGTGGACAATGGAGGAAATGTCAGTTTTAATAGAGCTAAAGTGAGAATTTTACGCGCGCCCGTTTAGTAAACAGTGTGATTTACGAACTAGAAACTTCCCGCAACTGCCGCCGGAGTCCGTTGTGTTCGCGTGTACCACGTTGGGGCCCACGTACCGTGTGCACCAGTCGGTGCACCAGTCGCATCATTCCTGAGCGTTCAGCAGCACGTTCAACTCGGCACGCTCGACGTTGACGTTCGACTGCACGGTCCGTGTGCCCGTGTACCGACGGCTTAAGGGTGTGGGGACACTTTAGATCTGAATGTGTTTGGGATATCTTCTGTCTCTCTCGAGGTGCTTTCCGCTACGTTGTTGTAACGTTGTATAAAGAGCACTGGAGTAGAGGAGCTAACCGCCCCCAAATTCTGTAAGTCCCTCCAGATCCTTAAGCGTCATGGACTCCGCCTCGCCTTCAGTATACGCCTCCCGTACCCCACATGGATTCTCTATGACCTCATTCCTTTCCCCCATATGCTCCTATTCCTCGAACATATCCGCATGCTCTACACCTCCCGCCGCCTTGATCCCCCTCACCCCCTGGTTGCTCCTCTCCTCTCCCGTCCCTGCCCCCTGCCACACCTTCACTGTTATGTCCCCCCTACCCTCCATCTCTGCACCCTTCATCTCCTTTCCCAAGGTGGCTTCCATCAACCCCCCCCCCCTCCCGGATGATGCCCTCTCTCCCTCCTTTTATCCCTCCTATCAACTCTGATCCTCACCCCCCCTTCTTTCCTCTATCCTTTCCCTGGGCTCCCTCTTCCCCCCCTTCCATCCTGTTTTCCCCCCGCCTAACCTCTCCCTGTCCGCAGCTCGTGGTCTCGCTGTAGCGTTCTCGCTTGCCGAGCACGGGGAGCCGGGTTCGATTCCCGGCGTGGTCAGGAATTTTTCCTGCCTCGAGATGACTGGGTGTTGTTGTGTCGTCTTCATCATCATCATCATCATCATCATCATCCATCCCCATTACGGTCGGATGAAGGCAACGGCAAACCACCTCCACCAGGACCTTGCCTAGTAAGGCGGCGCGGGTCTCCCGCGTCTCTCCCCTATGCTCTGTAAAGAAGTATGGGACTCATCATCATCAACCTCTCCCTTCTCCCCTCCCCCCAGTCCTTTTGTATTCCCCTCCTCTGCGTTTCTGCGTTTCCCCACTCCCTGTCGCGTCTGCCCAGCACCCCCCCCCCCAACTCCGTCTTATGGGTCCTCACCCTCCATCGGTTCCTTTCCCCCCGTCCCCCCTTCGTTTTTCCTCTCCTTCCCCTCTTTTTATTTTCCCATCATCTGTCCAGATTCCCCCCACCTGCCCTCGGCTGTGGTATGTCATATTTACCAACTTTTTAGTGCAGTGTTCAAGTGAATGTTCAGTGTTGTTTCGTCTTTCTCAACTGTTGCGAACAGAAATCATGCTGTTGCCGGGTGTGAATTTTATGTCTCTTGCGAACAGAAACCAGACTGTCGCCGTGTTTTTTAATTGTCTGTCTATTATTTTACCCGTCTGCTTCATATGTATTTTATTAGCTTCATCATCCCTTTGTTCTGTTTTAAGTTCCACGGTTTTTCCGCCATGTTACCTTTAAAGTCTCCGATTTTATCGCCTATTTTTTTTATTTATCTTATATCCTCCTTTCAAGACACTATCCATTCCATTCAACTGCTCTTTCAAGTCCTTTGCTGCCTCTGACAGAATTACAATGTCATCGGCGAACCTCAGAGTTTTTATTTCTTCTCCTCGGATTTTAATACCTACTACAATTTTTTCTTTTGTTTCCTTCAATTCTTGCTCAATATACAGGTTGAATAACATCGGGGAGTGGCTACAACCCTTTCTCACTCCGTTCCCAACCACTGCTTCCCTTTCATGCCCCTCAACACTTATAACTGCCATCTGGTTTCTGTACAAATTGTAAATAGCCTTTCGCTCCCTGTATTTTACCTCTGCCACCTTCAGAATTTGAAAGAGAGTATTGCAGTCGACATTGTCAAAAGCTTTCTCTAAGTCTACAAATGCTAGAAACGTAGGTTTGCCTTTCCTTAATCTAGCTTCTAAGATACGTCGTAGGATCAGTATTGCCTCACGTGTTCCAATATTTCTACGGAATCCAAACTGATCTTCCCCGAGGCCGGCTTCTTCTAGTTTTTCCATTCGTCTGTAAAGAATTCGCGTTCGTATTTTGCAACCATGGCTTATTAAACTGATAGTTCGGTAATTCTCGCATCTGTCAACACCTGCTTTCTTTGGGATTGGAATTATTATATTCTTCTTGAAGTCTTGAGGGTATTTCGCCTGTCTCATACATCTTGCTCACCAGATGGTAGAGTTTAGTCAGGACTGGCTCTCCCAAGGCCATCAGTAGTTCTAATGGAATGTTGTCTACTCCCGGGGCCTTGTTTCGACTGAGATCTTTCACACCAACAAAAGCAAAACGAGGGTAATGGAATGTAGTCGAATTAAGTCAGGGGATGCTGACGGATTTAGATTAGGAAATGAGACACTTAAAGTAGTAAAGGAGTTTTGCTATTTGGGGAGCAAGATAACTGATGATGGTCGAAGTAGAGAGGATATAAAATGTAGACTGGCAATTGCAAGGAAAGCGTTTCTGAAGAAGAGAAATTTGTTAACATCGAGTATAGATTTAAGTGTCAGGAAGTCGTTTCTGAAAGTATTTGTATGGAGCGTAGCGATGTATGGAAGTGAAACATGGACGATAAATAGTTTGGACAAGAAGAGAATAGAAGCTTTCGAAATGTGGGGCTACAGAAGAATGCTGAAGAAATGATGGGTAGATCACATAACTAATGAGGGGGTATTGAATAGAATTGGGGAGAAGAGGAGTTTGTGGCACAACTTGACTAGAAGAAGGGATCGGTTGGTAGGACATGTTTTGAGGCATCAAGGGATCACCGGTTTAGTATTGGAGGGCAGCGTTGAGGGTGAAGGATGTAGGTTGCAGTAGGTACTGGGAGATGAAGAAGCTTGCACAGGATAGAGTAGCATAGAGAGCTGCATCAAACCAGTCTCAAGATTGAAGACCACAACAACAACAATATTCATCTTTTTAAAACAAATTCTGTAGGCTGAAGAGCGGCATACTAATCTGCTGCCAGCCCGCCCCCTTCGGGGGGAATCGAAACTCAATAAAGGAAAAAAAAGGAGCTAACAGCCCAAGCTGCTTCTCTTCGAGACGGTTGCGCCACCGCAGCGCAGGCGCGACGCCGCGACGTCGTCGTCGTGCAGCGGGCGGGAAAGCTGCAGCGCGGCGTGAGGAAAAGCGGCCGACCTGGGGCCCGCGCATCGCCGTACGACAAGCGCGCTGCGGCAGAGTGGCGCGGGCCTGCCGCCGCCCCCGACACAATTACCGCGTCCCGACGTGACCGGCTGTGCGGCGCGCCGTGGCGCCGAGAAAGCAAGCCCCGCCGGCCGCGGCCGCGCGAGGAAAGCTGCGCCTAGCCCGCCAGCGGATTTATGGCGCCGCGCGGGACCGGCCGCCGATCGGCCGCGCGCTCGTAATGGGCCGCCTGCTCCGCCGACCGTGTCGACCGCGCTGCAGACACCGGAGTGCATCGCCCGCACGCTCGCGTCTCGTCTGTCTGCACGGGCATCCGGGTATCCCGCATCGCACTGTGTCGCTCGCCGGTCTACCGTCTCTGCTGTGGAACGGGATCGCAGTGATACGACATGGCACCGCGCGGTCTTCACGATACTTCCCGACATAAGAGTGAACTCCCGAGCCTGTTATAGCAATCGTCGATTCACTACTGGTGCTCGACACGTTGGCTGTCCTCTTCGTATACCTCGATTGAAGTACTTGGTGGTTTTAACCGAAGTACAGCTACTCACAGAGGTCCAGTATGGGCTCTAATTATCGTATGGCAGCAAAACTTTGTAGATATTCTGATGCGGTAATGCAGAACCGATTTACTGTGAAAGAAAATAGTTCCTACACTACTGGCCGTTAAAATTGCTACACCACGAAGATGACCTGCGCCGGCCGAAGTGGCCGTGCGGTTAAAGGCGCTGCAGTCTGGAACCGCAAGACCGCTACGGTCGCAGGTTCGAATCCTGCCTCGGGCATGGTTGTTTGTGATGTCCTTAGGTTTGTTAGGTTTAACTAGTTCTAAGTTCTAGGGGAATAATGACCTCAGCAGTTGAGTCCCATAGTGCTCAGAGCCATTTGAACCATTTTTGAAGATGACTTGCTACAGACACGAAATTTAACCGACAGGAAGAAGATGCTGTGATATGCAAATGATTAGCTTTTCAGAGCATTCACACAAGGTTGGCGCCTGTGGCGACACCTACAACGTGCTGACATGGGGAAAGTTTCCAGCCGATTTCTCATACACAAATAGCAGTTGACCGGCGTTGCCTGGTGAAACGTTGTTGTGATCGCTCGTGTAAAGAGGAGAAATTTGTATCATCACGTTTCCGACTTTGATAAAGGTCGGATTGTAGCCTATCGCGATTGCGGTTTATCGTATCGCGACATTGCAGCTCGCGTTGCTCGAGATACAATGACTGTTAGCAGAATATGAAATCGGTCGGTTCAGGAGAGTAATACGGAACGCCGTGCTGGATCCCAACGGCCTCGTATCACTAACAGTCGAGATGACAGGCATCTTGTCGGCATGGCTGTAACGGATCGTGCAGCGAGGTCTCGATCCCTGAGGCAACACATGGGGAAGTTTGCAAGACAACAACCATCTGCTCGAACAGTTCGACGACGTTTGGAGCAGCATGGACTATAAGCTCGCAGACCATGGCTGCGGTTACCCCTGACGCTGCATCACAGACAGGAGCGCCTGCGATGGTGTACTCAACGGCGAACCTGGGTGCGCGAATGGCAAAACGTCATTTTTTCGGATG
Organism: Schistocerca nitens; assembly: GCF_023898315.1. Taxonomy (NCBI): domain Eukaryota; kingdom Metazoa; phylum Arthropoda; class Insecta; order Orthoptera; family Acrididae; genus Schistocerca; species Schistocerca nitens. The sequence goes on from NC_064615.1 coordinate 953,537,695, forward strand.
AATTCAGGTTGTTTACAGCATCATGATGGTCGCATCCGTGTTTGGCGACATCGCGGTGAACGCACATTGGAAGCGTGTATTTGTCATCGCCATACTGGCGTATCAGCCGGCGTGATGGTATGGGGTGCCATTGGTTGCTCATCTCGGTCACCTCTTGTTCGCATTGACGGCACTTTGAACAGTGCACATTACATTTCAGATTTAAGACCCGTGGCTCTACTCTTCATTCGATCCCTGCGAATCCCTACATTTCAGCAGGATAATGCACGACCGCATGTTGCAGGTCCTGTACGGGCCTTTCTGGATACAGAAAATGTTCAACTGCTGCCCTGGCCAGCACATTCTCCAGATCTCTCACCAATTGAAAACGTCTGGGCAATGGTGGCCGAGCAACTGGCTCGTCACAATTCGCCAGTCACTACTCTTGATGAACTGTGGTATCGTGTTGAAGCTGTACCTGTACACACCATCCAAGCTCTGTTTGACTCAATGCCCAGTCGTATTAAGGCCGTTATTACGGCCAGAGGTGGTTGTTCTGCGTACTGATTTCTCATGATGTATGCACCCAAATTGCGTGAAAACGTAACCACATGTCAGTTATATTATAATATATTTGTCCAATGAATACCCGTTTATCATCTGCATTTATTCTTGGTGTAGCAATTTTAATGTCCAGTAGTGTATTTTAGCCACCAAGGGCAAATCTGTAATGCAAAAAGACCTATAGACGGGATGTGGCCAGAAATTTCAGATAAGTGAGAAGGCTGTATTAACTGCAGCTAACACAATTTTTTTAATGTGGACACAGGAGACATCGACGAGATTTTGTAGGGTGCCAGATTTGCAGCTGGTTGCCAAAACTGGACTAATTTCTTTCCAATGTAATTGGTTCCGCATTAACGCATTAGCACGTCTATCAAGTTTCTCTGCTTACGATAAAAAAAAATGGAAATGTCGTGTGGCTAGGGCCTCCCGTCTGGTAGACCGTTCGCCTGGTGCAGGTCTTTCGATTTGACGCCACTTCGGCGACCTGCGCGTCGATGGGGATGAAATGATGATGATTAGGACAACACAACACCCAGTCCCTGAGCGGAGAAAATCTCCGACCCAGCCGGGAATCGAACCCGGGCCCTTAGGATTGACAGTCTGTCACGCTGACCACTCAGCTACCGGGGTGGACTGCTTACGATAATAACAGCCCACAATGAGCCTTCGTGAGTAACTACAGTTACCAAAATGGCTCAGAGCACTATGGGACTTAACAGCTGAGGTCATCAGTCCCCTAGAACTCAGAACAACTCAAATCTAAGGACATCACACATATCCCCCCCCCCCCCCCTGCCCGAGGCAGGATTCGAACCTGCGACCGTAGTAAACTGCTCGCGATCATGTCATTTCTGGTAACCCAGAATCTACTCTGTAGGAATCAACATGGGTAACCCAGAATCTACTCTGTAGGAATCAACATGGATTCCGGAAACAGCGATCGTGTGAGACCCAACTCATTTTATTTGTTCATGAGACCCAGAAAATATTAGATACAGGCTCCCAGGTAGATGCCATTTTCCGTGACTTCCGGAAGGCGTTCGATACAGTACCGCACTGTCGCCTGATAAGCAGAGTAAGAGCCTACGGAGTATCAGACCAGCTGTGTGGCTGGATTGAAGAATTTTTAGCAAACAGAACACAGCATGTTGTTCTCAATGGAGAGACGTCTACACACGTTAAAGTAACCTCTGGCGTGCCACAGGGGAGTGTTATGGGACCATTGCTTTTCACAATATATATAAATGATCTAGTATGGCTCTGAGCACTACGGGACTCAACTGCTGTGGTCATAAGTCCCCTAGAACTTAGAACTACTTAAACCTAACTAACCTAAGGACATCACACACATCCATGCCCGAGGCAGGATTCGAACCTGCGACCGTAGCAGTCGCACGGTTCCGGACTGCGCGCCTAGAACCGCGAGACCACCGCGGCCGGCAATGATCTACTAGATAGTGTCGGAAGTTCCATGCGGATTTTCGCGGATGATACTGTAGTATACAGAGAAGTTGCACCATTAGACAATTGCAGCGAAATGCAGGAAGATCTGCAGCGGATAGGCACTTGGTGCAGGGAGTGGCAACTGACCCTTAACATAGACAAATGTAACGTATTGCGAATACATCGAAAGGAGGATCCTTTATTGTATGATTATGTGATAGCGGAAAAAAAAACGCTGGTAGCAGTTACTTCTGTAAACTATCTGGGAGTATGCGTACGGAACGATTTGAAGTGGAATGACCATAGCCGGCCGGTGTGGCCGTGCGGTTTAGACGCTTCAGTCTGGAACCGCGTGACCGCTACGGTCGCAGGTTCGAATCCTGCCTCGGGAATGGATGTGTGTGATGTCCTTAGGTTAGTTAGGTTTAATTAGTTCTAAGTTCTAGGCGACTGATGACCTCAGAAGTTAAGTCGCATAGTGCTCAGAACCATTTGAACCATTTGAATGACCATATAAAATTAATTGTTGGTAAGGCGGGTTCCAGGTTGAGATTCATTGGGAGAACCTTAGAAAATGTAGTCCTTCAACAAAGGAGGTGGCTTACAAAACACTCGTTCGACCTATACACGACAGAGGAGATAGAGAAGATCCAAAGAAGAGCGGCGCGTTACGTCACAGGGTTATTTGATAAGCGTGATAGCGTTACGGAGATGTTTAGCAAACTCAAGTGGCAGACTCTGCAAGAGAGGCGCTCTGCATCGCGGTGTAGCTTGCTGTCCAGGTTTCGAGAGGGTGCGTTTCTGGATGGCTATCGAATATATTGCGTCCCCCTGCTCATACGTTCTTCCCGCGAACCATACGCGACTGGAACAGGAAAGGGAGGTAATGACTGTGGCACGTAAAGTGCCCTCCGCCAAACACCGTTGGGTGGCTTGCGGAATATAAATGTAGATGTAGATATAGAACCATCCGGTATCTCACGGGGGTAGTTTTTATGTGAGTCATCAGTCTTCTGACTAGTTCGATGCGTCCCGCCACTAATTCCTCTCCTGTGCCAGTCTCTTCATTCCGGAATACCACTTGCATCTGGCGCTTCAGTTGTTTGTTTGTTATATTCCAATCTCTGTCATCCTCTAAAGTGTTTACCTTAGTATTTCCTGCATGTTCCTTTCTTCGTCGATTCTGCGGAGAACTCTTAAGCGCTTCGAGTGTCTTGTTTTCCAGTTTTCACATACTCCATGTTTCAGTTTCATACAATGCTGTGTTCCAAACGTACTTTCTTAAAAAATTTCTTCCTCAGATTACGATCGATGTTTGATCCTAACAGACTTTTACTGGACATGAATGCCCTCTCTCCCTATACGAATCTGCATTTGATGTGCTCGTTTCGTCTGCCATGTGTTATTTTGCTTCGAAGGCAGCACAATTCGTGAACTCTGTCTACGTTGTGTTCATCAGTTTTGTGTTAAATGTTTAACTAATCTTATTTCTGCTATCTTTCATTACTTTGCTCTTTCTTCGGTTTACTCTCAGTCCATATTCTGTACCCATATTATGTACTCCATTCAGCACGTCCTGCATTTCTTCTTCACTTTTACGGACGACAGCAATGTCAACTGCGACTCTTATCATAGATATTCTTTCACCCACAATTGTGTAATCCCACTCCTTGAACCGTCCATTTATTTCTATCATTGCTTCTTCTTTGATGTATAGACTGAACAATAGGAGCAAAAGATTTCATCCCTGTCTTAGGCTCTCTTTAATCCAATCACTTCTTTCTTGGTCTTCCAACCTTACTGTCTGTAGGAATAGTCATACAGTTTTAATCATCATCTCCAAAAACTCAACCAGCGATCGTTAAACTTGGTGTCAGTTCCGCACGATACGTCATCAATGGGCTGCACCATTTGGTTTCCCTTACTCTAGCGGCGTGCTGCAATACTGTGACGGGGGGATTTCAAAGAGTACCGGGACTGCAAACAAACAAAAAATTATGTAACTTTTTTTTTAAGGCGAAAATTTAAGTATAATACCTACGCCTCATACACCGACACCTTGTTTTCTTGTCGACGTCAAGTGTGGAAACCAAATGCAACTGCGTGCAGTTAAGTGGTAGATCAGGCCATCAACTGCGGCACGCCAAACAAAGTAATCTACCATAGTACCTTGGTCGGATTAGGCAGTTAGCCAGGCACACTGTGACACGCTCAACCGGCTCAGTGGTTCCGTAGCACGAGTGTTACGGACGTGCTACCTACCCACTAAATTACTGAGTGTTGTGGGAGCTGCAACTCTCGCAGCCGCTGCCTCTTCTTCGCAGCGGAAAGTTCCTGCGTTGCGCAGTGGGGCAGCGGTTGCTTCCTCCTGCTCAGCTTACCATATACTTCCTCCAGGCCAGGCCGTTAAAACGCCACCAGCTTCCTGTTTATGCTGGCCTGGTCTCACTCGCTACTACCTTCCGGCACGGCGCACGTTCTCTCTCAGGGAAGCGAGCAGAGACCTCTGGCGAGCGGTTTAACAGTCAGCGGCGCTTCTCTCAGCCATTCATCTCTTAACAGCTGACAGATTCAGCGGAGGCGCCCACTGGTACGGTACTGTTACCACGAAAAACGCTCTTCCCAGATGTTTCTATTGCAAAATTACTCTTTCTCAGGAAATATCTTCACAAATTTCGAATACGTTGCCACCACAGCTCTACAATTAACAAGAAAGAAATCAAAATTTTTGCCGGACAGAAACTCGAATCCTGATTTCCTGTTTTATGCGAGCGGTCACCTTAACAGCTTCGGCCGTCCGATCACGCTTCACGGACAGACCCAAAGTTTCACATGTCCCAGTGTCTGCTATCCATAGTGCTCCACAATTATGTGAGACTTATTTTAGCTATCTCGTCAGACTGACTTGTCTTTGGCATGATATACATTAGTCCAGTGTCTTTATTTAACAGTGTCTGTAAAGTTCGATTCATTGTTCCTGCGGACATGCAAGCATGAGAAACAGACACTGCTGACGATTTATAGTCGTATTAAATTATGAAAAGTGTTCCCAAATTGCGAATGCGGTACCACTACAGCTATACAAGTTGCTGGAACCAGACACTGGGACGAATGGAAGTTTTGGTCTATCTGTGAGACATGCTCAGATAGCTGAAACTGTGTAGCCGGCCGCTCGCGTAAAGTGGAAGATCTGGGTTCGAGTACTAGTCTGGCGCAAATTTTCATTTGTTTCTAGTAAATTGTACAGCCATGGTTGTACTGTACACGCATTTTGCAAATACATTTAATGTGACTATAAATCATCAACAGTGCCCATTCCTTTGGGCATGCATGCATGTCCGAAGGAAGATTGCATCGAAATTCACAGGCACTGTCAAATACAAAAAGTGCACTAATGTTACTCCTTTTCTTTTAAGTGGCTGACTTCTACTGTCGTATCTGTTCGGAATATGTGATTGGCATTCTCCTCTTTACCACAGTAACATTCTGTGGATATCACTATGCCAACGAAATATTCAGGGATATTCCTAAGTACCTCCAAGGATTCCGAAGGCTACCGTGTTAAAATCACTAGATATACAGAAGAATGACACGTATCAGTGGACTCTCCCTTCAAGTTTTCGGTTCGTAATAAGCGCCACAGTGTAATCACTGAGAGCACCGTTAGGCGTCATGCGTGGCAGAACATAGCGCGTAATGGAAGGACGCGTGCGTTATGTGTCATTGAAATCGCTAAATGTGAGCCAACTGCGACGCTCTAGCTAAGATTTCACACCAGATATCAGGTTGAATCTCAAATAGCCAAAAGAATCCATGGATGGTACAACACGTACTGGCTGCTTATGTAATGCAAAGGAAACAAGCTGCCCGGGTCCGTCAACAGAGAAGGTGTAGCCTGTGCGGAAATCATTCGTCGGGAGCCCCAAGAAATGGACGACACATGCAAGCAGAGAACTGCCGATACCGGAATCAACTGTCTGCCGCATTCGATACAGTTGGAGTAAGACGGTTTGTCTCAAAAGTTGGTTTTCGGTGATGAAGCCACGTGTCATTTTTCTTGTAAGGTGAATCGTCCATGTTTGGGACACACAACATCCCCACTAGACTGTCGAACAGTTTCATGATTCACCTGAAGTTACCATCTTTTGTGTCATTTCATCTCCAAAAGTTTATGGACCAATTTTCTTTGCAGAGAAGACTGCGACTTATTTCATTTAAGTGGACTTGCAGCAGTACTGTCTTATGCCACTATTACCTCAAGACAATAGTGACTTCATTTTGGAAAAAGTCTCTGCTGTAACACACTTTCTTTTGGACGTTCGAGATTACCTCAGTGCAGAATCGCTGCGACGTTTGATTTTACGTGCTTCTCATCGTGATTCTTCTCTTCTGCAGTGGCCCCATGGTCATCTCATTTAACTACGTGATTTCTTCTTGTAGGGTTAAGTCAAATATCGTGTGTTTCTGCCTCCACTGCCACTTAATTTGGAAGAGGTGCAAAGAAGGCTAATTGGTGTGGTCGCTGATATCGACAATGGCGTGTTGGGTCGTGTATGGCTAGAGTTTCACTACCATATTGACGTTCGCCTCGTCATAAACGCTGTCTATGTTGAGCATATGTAATATGACTTAAAAACTTCGACAGGTGCTGTATCGACCAACGTGTGTCTATTTCCTGTATCTCTTCTACTTTTCGTGCAGTCGTCTTCTGTAACTCGGGAGGCTCTTATGAATAATACATTAGGTGTCAATAAAATTTTTCAGATTATGTGACCGCATTGTCAATATATAAGACTCTCCGATGTTTCGGCCACTTTTGCAAACGGGCTCCCTCAGGGTGTTTTGCTTATTGTTGGTTCAAATGGCTCTAAGCACTATAGGACTTAACATCGAAGGTCATCAGTCCCCTAAACTTAGAACAACTTAAACCTAACTAACGCCGCTGCTGTCGCAGGTTCGAATCCTGCCTCGGGCATGGATGTGTGTAATGTCCTTAGGTTAGTTAGGTTTAAGTAGTTCTAAGTTCTAGGGGACTGATGTCCTCAGCAGTTGAGTCCCATAGTGCTCAGAGCCATTTGAACCTAACTAACGTAAGGACATCACACACATCCATGCCCGAGGCAGGCTTCGAACCTGCAACCGTACCAGCAGCGCGGTTCCGGAGTGAAGCTCCTAGAACCGCTCGGCCACAGCGGCCGGCGCCTGTTGAATGAGGAAAAGTTTAGTTCTTGTATACTAGTGGAAGAAGCTGTTTTTGTGGTTTGATAGTGTACTGAGGATGAGCGGAAGGTTGTTAGACGTCCTTCATTGGTATCTGCTGTATTTCTTGTTATTGGTGGAAGTAAACGTCCTCGACTGCCATTTGCTTTATTTCCTGCCTTTGGTGAAAATAGGCGAAAGAGAAACGGAAGGCAGTTGTGACATACCGCTTTTTACTTGCTGCCTGTTATTGCTTCTTCCACTAGTGTATAAGAACTTGAGTCTTTCTCATTCAGCAATAAGCAAAACACCCTCAGGACGGCAACTGGCAACAGTGGCCGAAACGTCGGAGAATTTTACATACTGACATTGTGGTCACGTAGCCCGAAAAATGCTATTGACAGTGACAACGGCCGCCGAAGCCTACACTGACCATCTTGTAGGTGTTTCCTGTAAAAGCCATAGTTGATGTTAGTAGTGCTATAGCTTCCCTAAACCTTCTGGAGCACTGATGTTACTCTTGCCAAAATTTAGTTAAGAATACCCGATTAATTACGGACTGATCTCTGCCTCTTTATTTTGACGACTCTTGCGTTCCACTTCTTTCTACTTAATAGGTTAAGGATGTTGAAAATATCTGCAGCTGGCACTCGTATGTGTTCCCTCACTCTGTATGTAAGTGGCTGCTTTGGCCAGCTGGTCTTCTGTTTCATTTCCAGTGAGCTTTTACCCAGCACATGCTGACACTCTGATTCGTAGCTGTGAACTTTAATATCACGTTCATGATGTCTTATGTCACTGGACAATTGTTTTCTACGATGTAGAGGTACCTCAGTTATTCAAGCACGTACCGGGATTGAGAGAGGATGACGATCTGACAATCCTCATGCTTTGAGGCGAATAAAAGCATTCGTTGTATAACTACAATCTCAAGGGGTGACAGCTGCTGTCCCAGAAAGCACAGCCACAACGGTGCAGTACGTCTCGAAACGCAGAGAAACGTAGGGACAGGGATGAAAGTATATTACCATGCCGAGCAGCCAACGCGAGCTGCATCTATTGTAGAAACAAACAGATACGTAATCCGATTAGTGGGGACGGTATTCCGCTGAGTCAGAAACAAGTCACTTGGTGTACGCGGGCGACAATCGTAGTGTTCCCGTCCTCGTTTCACGCCCTGGCACAGTCCCGGCACGCACTCCTTGTTTATCGGCGCAGCCTGGTTTACGATTACGCGTAGCAGGAAGTGACCTCATAACGGTGCCACCATATTACACTTTCCCATGGCGTCCAAACAGACATGTTAGAGGATACGCATCGTAGCTTTAACAGACTCGTTACTCTTGAAATAAATTTGAAAACAGACTCCGGTTTTTTGGATTTGTTGAACTGCAGCAGACGCGAATAATTTACAGAAAAAAAGAAAACAAAATAGAGGTGCTTTAGATGAGGATCAGTTTGGCTTTTGGAAAAGTAAAGGCAACAGAGTGGCCATTCTGACGTTGCGCTTGATAATGAAAGGAGGAGTAAGAAAAATCAAGACACCGACATTCGATTTTTCAAACCTAGAAAAAGCATTCGATAATGGAAAGTTGTGATAAATGTTTAAAATTATTAGAAAACTTGCATAAGCTAAGTACGGGTAATGCACGATATGTACAAGAACCAAGAGGTAATAATAAAGCCGGCCGGAGTGACCGAGCGGTTCTAGGCGCTACAGTCTGGAACCGCGCAACCGCTACGGTCGCAGGTTCGAATCCTGCTTCGGGCATGGATGTGTGTGATGTCCTTGGGTTAGTTAGGTTTAAGTAGTTCTAAGTTCTAGGGGACTGATGACCTCAGATGTTAAGTCCCATAGTGCTCAGAGCCATTTGAACCATTTGGAATAATAAAAATGGAAGACCAAGAGCGAAATGCTAGGTTAGAAAGAGGTGTAAGACCGAGTTGCAGGCTTGCGCCCCTATTGTTCAATCTATACACCGAATGGTGAAAATAAAAGAAAGGTTGAAAAATGGGATTAAAATTCGTTCTGAAAGGATATCAGTGTAAGATTCACTGATGGTATTGCTAGCCTCGGTGAAAATAAGGAAGAATTACATCATCTATTGCATGGAATGAACTGTCTAACGAATTCAGAACATGGCTTGACAGTAAACGAAAGAAAGACGAAAGTAATGCAAGAAGCAGAAATAAGGTTAGTGGTAAAGTTAACATCAGAAATGGGATCCACGAAATAGACAAAGTAAGGAATTATGCTACCTTGGAAGCAAAATAACTCTCAGTGGACTAAGCTCGGAGGACACAAAATGCATATTAACACAGGCAAAAGGGGCGTTCCTAGCCAATTCAAATCTGTTAGTACCCATTATCGACCGTAATCTGAAGAAGAAGTTGCTTAGAACGTGTGTTTGGAGCACAGCATTATGTGGTAGTGAATCAAAGACTGTAGGAAAACTGGAAAAGAAAACAATCTAAGCGGTTCAGGTGTGGTGCTGCAGAAAGATGATGAAAATTAGCTGGACTAGTAAGGAATGGAATAAAAAGTTACTCCACAGAATCGGTGAAGAAAGGAACAAATGGCAAGCACTGACAGAAAGATGGGATAGAATGATAGGACATGTGTTAAGACGTCAAGGAATAACTTCCATGATACTAGAGGGAGCCGTAGAGGGTCAAAACTGTAGGGGAAGACAGACTGGAAAACGTTCAACATATAATAGAGGACGTAGGTTGCAAGTGCTTCTGTGAGATGAAGAGGTTGGCACAAAACAGGAATTAGTGGTGGGCTGCAGCAAACCAGTTAGCAGACTGATGGCCCCACTCCACCCATCACCACTATCTTCCATTACAAAATTTGGAATTTCTTGATGTGTCCTATCAACCGATCTTTTCCTTTTAGTCATGTTGTGTCATAAATTTCTTTTTTCCCGAGTTTTCATTATCTTCTCGTTAATTATTCGATCTATCCACTTTCAACATTCTTCTGTAGCACCACATTTCAAAACTTGTATTTCTTTCATGTCTGCTCATCGTCCACACGTTACTCCATTCAAGGCTACATTCCACACATATACCTTAAAAAAAATTTCCTAACATCTATATTTATATTCGATGTCAACTGAATTCACTTTATCAGAAACGCTTCTCTTATTATTAACAAACTGCATTTTTTAGCCCCTCTGCTTCGGCAGTCGTCAGTTATTTCGCTGCCCAAACAGCAAAACTCAAATGCTAGTCTCAGTTTCTCTTTTTCTAGTCTGATTCCCCAGCATCATTGGATCTAATTCGACTGCATTCCATTAAGCTTGCCTTACTCTTATTGATATTCACCTTATAATCTCTTTTCAAGACAGTGTTTATTCCGCTCGATTGCTCCTTCGAGTTCTCTGTTGTCGCTGTTAGTACTCACCTTCGGTAGGAAACTCCTGCACTTCCGGTACACACATTTAAAAGTAAACATACTAGTCATAGCTTCTGGAACTGTTTCGTTCCTTTCTCAGAGATTCAGGGAAGGCAGAGAGATAGGAAACGCAAGATAACAAAGGAAGGGCAGATCACTTGGACTCCAGGATCAGAGGGACCCACCTTTTGTCACCATGAGCGGAAACTCTAATCCGGAAGCAAGGATTAGCTTTTTATTTTAACTGTAATGGATACGAGGTTGTGGTTGAAAAATAAATGTTTAACTGTCGGCTCAGCGATCTATGTACAAAGTAAAAACACGAGGATTTACTCGTTTCTAAGGTCAAACCTGTAACATCGGAACTATCGTACAAGAATCTCTAAAAGTGACAGATATAGAACATAAACAAGAACAATAAAAGTAATAATAAAATAAAGTGGCTACTTCCTTAGTAGCCGTGCCCTCTTGAGATGCATATCCAAGTCACCATCGACCGATAAGTGTATTGAAATAGAATTCGATATGTTTTTCTGGGAACTGGCAGCGTCACAGTAACAAGGATTTGGGTTTTTTGTTTTTGATTCGTCTGCCGGAAGTACCAGAATTTCACCTCCTAAAGACCACCTATTCTGTTAGTTTTAAATTAATGGTTTTACTTGAGTGATTTTTCTTTTGATGTATGTAATGAAACAGTTTCTTTTTTCGGAATTTTAGTTTCACAGCCACCTTAGTGGCTTAAAAAAATGTAACAAAAATGTGGAGTACTCTTTGTAGGCAAGTCAGAGGACCATCCTAGGGGGGGGGGGGGGTAAGGTCGGTTGAGCTTTTCTGATACTGGGCATCTGCTTTGACCCGCGAGGCAATGATGTCGTGCCGAGTGACGCGATGCTTACGGAAAGAGGAAGAGCAAATAACACTGAAAATAATTATTTTGTGTTTATATTATTTTTTGTGGAGTATTTGTCCTGACGTAGTGGTCTGTAGCGTAGCTCGACGTCTAGGTTTGGCTGAAAGGTGATAGTCGGGTTGTGAGTTCGCGAAGCGGTATCGAAGGCTTCAATTAAGTACCGCCGTGCTCGGGCTCTGTGACAGGTTGGTGACGCGGCCTGCGCAAGGCCGCAGACAGTGCCGCCGGCGCCCGGGGCAATTAATCCGGCGCTAATTTGGACCGAGGCGCCGGGGCTCCAGTCTCTCGCCGCAGGCGAGTGTGAGGCTCTAACCGAGGTGACAGCGAGAGTAAACCAGCGAGCACGCTTTTAACGCGGCGTGTCAACCACGAGGACAAACTGTGACGGAGCCCGCGGAGCTGTTGCCGTTGTCGTTCGCAAGCTGCTGTGGCTCTTTCGCCAGAGCCCAGCGCGCACTCAGCAGGAGTCGTTGTCTGTCGTTGATATCCGTTCCGTATGTATTTTCTTTTATTCTCGATCTTTGGGCTCCGAAAGTACCAGAGAGCTGGTATAGCTGGAAGGTTCCTCGTTCGACGAGGCGATTAGCCCGTAACTATGATTGCCTTGATACACTTGTTGTAGCTGTTACTGGGATTGCCTTGGTCCTGGGGATAGACGACTAAACATTTTTCTCCGTTTTCTGTCGTACGTTGTTACCAACAGTCTGGTTTCTTTACTAATCTAACTTTCCTTTGATAGCAAATACTGTCGTTATCAGATTTTAGCTCATCGTGATCTCATAGAAAAATATAAACTTTCGTAATAGTAGACGTTGGGACCTGATACATTCCTCTCGCAAAGATACGTACGAGTATGTTTCCGCTGATGGTCTTTGCGGTGCTCTTCGACAACTTTCAGAGACGCCATACTGAGGTGCGTGTTACAGTACTATGCTGTTTCAAAGGCCCAAATGACTACCAGCATGCTGTTTCATGGCGACGGTGCGCTGAAGGTTCATCACAAATATCTTACTGTTACACTAACCTTCTTTTTTATTTTTTTTAAAAGAATACACCGTCCTAAGACTGTATATTTCCGTACAGGTCATATCTGATAATGCCTGCCCAAAACACGTAAACGCACACTGTGTAACTGCTTTGGGCTGACTTTACCAGATATGACGTGTCTGTACAATACCATGCTGCACTCCTACAAGAGGTTATTTTTTTTTGTACTAGTTCCATCAATGTTACGCACATGTGTTGAACTGTATATTTATCATCCAGCACTGTGCACAGCAAAATGTTTTTAATGGTCTAAGAATACTGCACTCGATAATGGCCTGAAAGCCGAAATCTAGGTTGTACACAGGAAAAATACAGAAATATACAGTAATAGGGCGGTGTACTATTTCAAAAAATTCTGTTTGACTGTTGCTCAGCACCATCGAGAACTTAGTTAAATGTTATTTAATGACGCATCAGCGATATAAGCCCTAAAAAATACCATGAAAGCTGACACAAAAGACTAAAAACATACATTTTCGGCGTAGCGTAGTGGATAAAGACGTAGATTAGACAGCCGAAGAAAATAGATTCATGTTCCGCTCTTTGTGTTTTTAACACATTCTGCGAATTTCATATGAATGTAATAAAAGTATGTTCAGCAATTTCGATTTTGTTTACGTTCCTGTCTGATTTGCAAACGAAGGATGAAATAAATCCTTGCGTGTTTCTTTCCAAATATGTGGCGATTTCTGAGTGTATGTTTAGACAGGAAGCTAGGAGGAGAACTTTAAGTGAAAAAAAAGCACCCTACTGGAGATGGGGGGACGCCATTTTGTCTTGGTTCCTGTAGCTGTATGATACTGTACAATAGCGCGGGATTTCAAAATGGACCGAGACTGCAAGCATGTATGCGCAAACGAGCAAAAGAATTAAGTACGTATTGATTCGAGAAGATAAGTAAAAATTTATGATTACCTATTCTTTCAACAGACCTGTCGTATGTTGTTTTTGCAAAGATCTCTACTAAGAATGACTGATGATGATGACGAGTATTCAATTTTGATCGACGGTATGGACTGTCTTGATGGTCTTCTACAATGGCCAGAAAGGCTCCGTGGCAGTATTCTCCGTCGAGAGTTTTTATCTGCCTAGGCAAAAAACTCGTAGAATGTCACATGAGCAGGCGTTCAGATTCTCGCCATCATTCTGCCGATTCTTCAAGTAGTAGCTGATCCTTTGCAGCCAGCGGTGCGCAAGTCCCGAAGGAAGCATTGTTTCTTTTGCCCAACACATATCGAGGGGAAGTCGACGCGCTTGTGCATTGGCCGTGAAGTCCGTGTGTATTTTGATCGTACGAAAATAATACGCACAAAGTGTTTCATTGAAAGGCATTAAGATTTCGCAGAGTTATAAGTACAACTGTGTATTTCTGTCTACAAAACTTTTCAGTTTCACAAGAATCAAGCAACCTTCCGGTTTGTGGCGGAGGGTATTTTGTGTAACAGAGTCACCTCGTCCTTTTTCAGTTCCAGCTCGCATATGGTTCGCGGGAAGAAAGATTGCTGGTAGCCCGCCCGGTTAGCTCTGCGGCCTTACGCACTGCTTTCCGGGCGGGAAGGCGTGCCGGTTCCCGGCACGAATCCGCTCGGCGTATTAGTGTCGAGGTCCGTTGTGCGGACCAATCTGTGTATGGTTTTTAAGGCGGTTTTCCATCTGCCTCGGCGAATGCGGGCTGGTTCCCCTTATTTCTCCCCAGTTACATTATGTCGGCGATTGCTGCGCAAACACTTTCTCCACGTACGCGTACACCATAATTACTCTACCACGCAAACATTGGGGTTACACTCGTGTGGTGTGAGACGTTCCCTGGGGGGGGGGGGGGGAGGGGGGGGGGCACCTTCGGTGTGAGGCGGCTGTGGGGTGAATGGACTGCTGTAGCCTGTTGTGGGGTTGTGAAACACTGCGGACTACGACGGGGACGAAGCCTCTCCGTCGTCTCAGTCTGGCCTGTAACTTAGCCGCGATGAATTTTGTATTTCCTGAAATTAGGTACCTTTTGGTATTAGTTAAAACAGATCACAATGCAGTTCGCTGTTGATGACATCGATGTCATTAGTCCCCTAGAACTTAGAACTACTTAAACCTAACTAACCTAAGGACATCACACACATCCATGCCCGAGGCAGGATTCGAACCTGCGACCGTAGCGGTCTCGCGATTCCAGACTGCAGTGCCTAGAACCGCACGGTTGATGACATGTCTGGAACCTTCCCTACAATACCTATTCGCTAGAGGTAAACATCTTGTGCAGGTGAATCCTATGGACAGGCGATCCTTAATCGTATATCAGAATAGATCATCTCGTGACGGATTAGAGACAGAGCACAAACTCACATTGACGAACGGAAGGGAAGGAAATCGTCCGTGTCCTTTTTAAGGAACCATCCCGGTAGTTGTTACGATGAATATAGACGTGGGATGCGTTAATGTTATGCGTGGTAGGTAGAGAAACAAGCTTTAACTTCAACCTGCTTTTCCCGGAAGTTCACATTTTGATGTTCTTTAACACACCGGTTAAAAACTATTGAAAATAGAGGGCTGAAATTTTGTATACTGTCTTGAAACATACTATTCTTATGACTCAAAACTGAAACACTATGAGTTAATCACTGAAATTGCTGATAATCAGTAAGAAAAAATTTCTGAACCATAAATTTTTGACCGCAACATATTTTGAAAAGTCTACTTTAAACATAATATTGTAAAGAAATTCCAGACAAAAAAATCAGACATTTACTTTGATTTTTTGGCGATATGTGTACCTACACTGTACATGAATAATAAAAGGGTTTTGTTTCATTTGCAACAAAAAATACAATTCAGAAAAAGGTAAGAGACCAAAAATTGTGGTTCATACATTAAATTGTTCCCAAAAGAACTGTTAGAAGGTTGTAGGCATTACATGCACTTACAACTCATTCTTTGAGATACACAGTTTAGAAAAATGAAAAATTTTTGAAGATTTCCCCTTGTGCCACCTTTCACCACGATCATCCTTTCTTTCTCGTTAAAGCATCACATAGCGATCTTTGTGTTACGTACAAACTTCGCAACAGTTATTTCTGTCTGTGTGCTACGGTTGTATTTACACGGCTAATAATCGTCTTAAGCGTCGCGTTGTTGTAAACTATTCTAACGAAGCGAGAATGACCGTATGTTACCATTAGTTTGTGAAGTATTACATGCAAACGAAATAGACGGTAGAAGCATATTGCTCAAATGAGTCGCCCTGATTTAATTAGCGAAATAGTGTGATTGAAACAACTTCTTGCATGTATGCTCCGCCACCTGGAAGTTAATCCGATTATACAAATAACTTTCTGTACAGAGAAATAATAAAAACGCGAAGTGCCAAATAAATTGCCGTTACGCTTGTGAAGACGTTATCCTCTTAATCACTCGCCAATATTGGCAATCTACAGTGGCAGAAAGAAGGATTCTGGGCCGGTAGGCAACTGTTTTGAAAACAGTCGACTTTTTTTACCAGCAATCAAGTTAATGCTTCGGTCACCAGTGCCGCTGTTTCGACCTGCACATTGTTTCAAGTTCACCATCTCGACTACCATTTATTTAGGCTTCTAGAGCTGCAGATGTGAAGCTCCACGGTACGTTGACTTTAAGGCTCTAGAAGAAGCTTTTCATTATTCGTAATTGAGAGCAATCTTTGACTTTAAGGCCCTAGAAGAAGCTTTTCAGTATTCATAATTGAGCGCAATCAGCTTGAATCTGGATAATTATGCTCAACTTTGAACCCAACACGGTTTTTTCATCGTTTTTATTTAAACTTTGGCCGCACACAAGTGGTAACATAACTGCTCATCAGTCAAGAAGCTTACAACTGTACGAAAGCTATTGAGAAACATTAAATGATTTAGCCCACCTCCGTAGCGAGTCACCAGCGAGTTTGACTCTAATGCGGAGTAACTCTCATGCGGAGGACACGGGTTTAATTCCTGGCACTGGCCAGAGATTTTTGTTTCGTCGGAGAGTAGGAAAAGTGTGCACTCAGCCTCTTGATGCCAATTGAGGAGTTATTTGAATGAAAAGCTGCGTCACTAAGGTCTGGATAGTGGACAAAGGCGTGGAGCGCCGTGTGGTGACCCCACATCCCTCCATACCGTAACTGCATGACGCCACATTGCAGAGGATGACACGGCGGCCGGTCTACATCGCGTGGTCTTCAGGGCCGAATCGCAAAGTTAACTGATTTATAATAGCAGTTAGTTTCTTGAAACATTTTGTACTTAAAAATGATTTTTTTCTGGTTACGAAATGAGCAGAAGGTGATTAGGGTATTTATAGGAGGGTGCTTTTCAAAGGACGTGTGATGAAAAAGATGGGGCTTAGAATCCCATACCAACCTTTGCGAGGAAGTGGAGATGAAAATGAGAATTCTGTTAAACGTAGAATGTTGAGGAGACCTCTTGGTGTATTTAATGGTCAGTTTGGAGGGGAATATGATGTGGAGAGTGTGCAGGGATGTGTTGGTAGAAGCGCGGGATAATATAGGAGGCATCCATTAGGGAGAAAACGATTGAGTGGACAGTGTCATGTTTGGTGGGAGTGTAGAAAATCCGAAGGTATTCACTGATTAAGATGAGAGGGAAGAAACCAATAAATTTAAGGAGTATCTGAGTGAAGGACGATGGAAGGATAAGGAAGAAGAAGCGTGGTGTGTAGCGTTTGCTTATTCCTACACAAAAAATATATATTTTTATCAATTTTTGAGTCAGTTTTATCACATTCTATCATTGAGACACATTTTCTAGCATTCCCTGCTCCATTAGGATGCCATTTTGCAGCCAACATGTCGATTTTTTAGTAAAATTCATTTACTAGCTCGTTCCTATATATAAACTATATCAACTTAAGTTATAGTTACCTTAAAAGTATCATCTGAATAATAGCACTTTCAATTGAAACTCATTATTATAGAACTTCTTTTCTTTCAACATTTTTTCGTCATCCTTGTACCATTTGGGATAAGTAAGATAGTAGCGGATTAATGGAATGTAGTCGAATTAAATCAGGCGATACTGAGAGATCTAGAGTAGAAATGAGACACTAAAGGTAGTAGTTAAGTTTCCGTATTTGTGCAGCCGAAGTAGACATGGTGTAAGATGCACACTGGCTATAGCAACGTAACTATCTCAGAAAAGAGGAACTTCCTAACATCATTACATATTATAAAGTCCCCGCCGCATTTTTCTGTCCAAGGCTAATGTAAAGGCTAATCCCAGGAACTACTGTAGGGATGTTGATACTGTTTTAACTAATACTAGAATGCATCACGAGAAAGGTTTGTGTGTATAATTTTGTTTCCTTTATTGTAGTTTTTATACCTATACATAGGTAGGCTAGCAGCAGCATCTTACGCAGCTCTTCAGCCTTCGAGTCGACAATGAGAAAAAACATGAAGAAGATACATAATAGATATATATTGATGGGCAAAAAACAGTAGACACAGAAATACAAAACACGGAGCCGTTCACACTCGACGAAAATTACACTGAAACACGTTGGCACGGCGCACAAACACTGATGATGCGACGGCACAGGTGAACGTTTGAGTGTGACGGTGAACACTAACACAAACACGACGGCACACACACGAGAAAATGATGGCGATGATCTCCGGCGCGCGAATGTCCACGTAGCGTGTACGAGTCCGGGGACCTGCCAAGAGGGGAAGAAGGGGGAGGGGGAGGGAGAGGGGTGAGCAAAGATGCCAATGGCAGAGGAGACGGGAGTAGGAGCGGAGGAATGGGGGTAGGGGAAGCTCGGGGGAGGAGTGGGGAGAGAAGGAGGAGGGAGAGAAGGGAGAGAGGGTGCCCATAGGAACAAACCACAGGAGGAGGGAGGGAGGATCAAAGTTGGTAGGAGGGGTAGATGGAGGGGAGGAGGGCATCATCAGGGAGGGGGAGCTGGCGGAAGCCACCTTGGGAGAGGGTATGGAGAGTGGAGAGATGGAGGGCAGGTGGGACGTGGAAGTACAGGCGTGGCAGCGGACGGGGGCAGGAGAGGATGGGAGAGACCAGCGGGTGAGGAGGATCGAGTTTACGGGATGTGTAGAGGATCCGTATCCGTTCGAGGAAAAGGAGGAGGTGGGGGAAGGGAATAAGGTCATACAGGATCCGCGTGGGGGAGGGGAGGCGGATGCGATAGGCGAGGCGAAGAGCATGGCGTTCTAGGATCTGAAGGGATTTGTAAAAGGTAGGGGGAGCGGAGATCCAGGCAGGGTGGGCGTAGCAAAGGATAGGGCGAATGAGGGATTTGTAGGTATGGAGGATGGTGGAGTGGTCCAGACCCCAAGTACGGTCGGAAAGGAGCTTGAGGAGACAGTCGGGAGTGTGCCTTGGCTTGGATCGTCCGGAGGTGGAGGGTCCAGGAGAAGCGACGGTCGAGGGTGACACCAAGGTACTTAAGGGTGGGGGTGAGGGTGATAGGATGGCCATAGATGGTGATGTAGAAATCGAGGGGTGGTTTTATCTACAATGATCGCCTGGGTCTTGGAAGGATTGACCTTAAGCAACCACTGGTTGCACCAAGCGGTGAACCGGTCAAAATGGGATTGTAGAAGTTGTTGGGAGCGCTGCAAGGTGGGGGCAAGGGCAAGGAAGGCGGTGTCATCGGCGTACTGGAGAAGGTGGATGGGGGGTGAAGGTGGCGGCATGTCCACCGTATACAAGAGGTACAGGAGAGGGGAGAGGACGGAACCCTGGGGCACACCGGTGGAGGGGAAAAAGGTGTAGGAATCCGTGTTGTGGATTGTGACGTAGGAAGGACGTTGGGAAAGAAAGGAGCCGATCAGACGGACGTAGTTAATAGGAAGGGCGAAGGTTTGGAGCTTGAAGAGGAGACCGGAATGCCACACGCGGTCATAGGCTCGTTCAAGATCAAGGGAGAGGAAGATAGCGGAACGACGGGAATGAAGCTGTTCGGAGAGGAGATGAGTGAGGTGAAGGAGAAGGTCATCGGAAGAGAAGGACGGCCGAAAGCCACACTGGGTAACGGGAAGGAGGCGTGTATAATTTGTTACCGCTCTACAAGTCAAGTCGCGTTGATGTAAATTCTTACGAGCAGAACACGGCAAGTGTCATAATCCGATTTTCCAGAAAATTCGCTCTATGGAAGAAGGGTCAAAATAAGCGAACGTACGTCTCTATTTAATCGTTAATCCTCGATCGTTCCTGAGAAAACAACGGTCAGAGTTTCCGAGGCACTTAATGTGCCTTTTAGCGAGTAAATAGTTCAACAGAAGCGGTGACGCAGTGGCTTCACAGATTTGCGCTCCGTGTCGAAACCCAATAATTAAAAATACTTTTGCTTTTCATTTTTCTGCCCATGTCCGTAGGATATTACAGCACGAATGTTTTCCAATGTATATAAAAATAATTTTGTCCTTATTCGTCCACTAACTGTATATCTTGTGAATGAATTTAAAAATGAGAAAATTATTTGGAATGATTTTCGGTGGAATTCCTGTAATATATCATAGTCAGCTGCAAGAGCCAGTTTTCGATAAAGCGATCCGTTATGCGTGGTTGCCGCGAAATTATTACAAACGCGTGGAACTTCCAGCAAAGTAAACGTCGTCTCTTTTCCGAATGGCCGGCCGGTGTGGCCGTGCGGTTCTAGGCGCTTCGGTCCGGAACAGCGTGACCGCTACGGTCGCAGGTTCGAATCCTGCCTCGGGCATGGATGTGTATGATGTCCTTAGTTAGGTTTAAGTAGTTCTAAGTTCTAGGGGACTGATGAACTCAGAAGTTAAGTCCCATAGTGCTCAGAGCCATTTGAACCATTTTTTCCGAGTGAGATTCGTACGAAGAAATGTCACTGTAGCACACCTGCCTTCGCGCGTTGCTCATGGTGTTCGGAATTTCTACGTTTCGAGTGTTTCTACAATCGTAGAACCAAGGGAATGCACCAACCGTTCCTAAAGAATAAACATAACAAAAAATATAATAATTAATATAAAATCGATATAAGATTGAATTACAGGAAAATGAGAATTTAAAAATATTGTAACCCTTAAAAATACCATATGCACACACATGGGTAATAAATGTATGACACCTCTTGTGAAATCCAGCTGTAATTTGACAGTTGCTGTAACACTCTTGTATCCCCTAACTTGATAAGAAACATTTGTGTGGGGTAATCTTCTATGGACAAAAAAAGTGATCTGATTTCGAAAACGGCGCGCAGAAAGTGAGAGGCCGACACGCTAGCCACTGTGCCACCATTTCGGCTGAGAGTATTCGCGCGGTAAAAAGACTTCTAAATTACGTCGAAAGCTTTGAGCGTTTTTTCTCAGAAAGAGTCAACTATCTACCGATAAGCCGGGACACGTGTTCGCTAATTTTGACACCTCTTCCACTGTGCGAAGTTTCTGGGAAATCGGGTTATGGTACTTACCGTGTTCTCCTCGTTACTGCTACCCAGTGCGAAGCCGGTGTGGGTCATTAGTATAATGTAAGTTTAAATTCTGTGAATTGCTTTCTGAAAATATTTGTACAGAAACGTAGGTGATAATTAGTTCACAAAAAAAGAGACTAGAAGTTTTTGAAATGCTGTGTTACAGGAGAGTACAGAAGATTAGATGGTTAGATTGAGTAACTAATGAGGAGGTAATGAATCGAACTAGAGTAAAAAGAAATGTATGGCACAACTTGACTGAGAGAAGGGATTGGTTGATATGACACATCCAGAGGATTTAAGCTCGTCAGTTTGGTGGTGGTGGACATGGTCTCGGGGAAAATTTGTCGAGGGACAGCAGTGGATGAACACAGTAAAGAGGTTCAATGGATGCAGTTTGCAGTAGTTATTCGGAAATGAAAGGCTTGCATAGGATAGACTGGCAAGGAGAGTTGGCTCAAACTGGTCTTCGGACTGAAGATCACAGTTTACATCGCTGTAAATTTTGTGGTGAAACTGTAATACTACTGATTTCTAAACTC
The DNA here is from genome assembly GCF_023898315.1 of Schistocerca nitens. Lineage (NCBI taxonomy): Eukaryota > Metazoa > Arthropoda > Insecta > Orthoptera > Acrididae > Schistocerca > Schistocerca nitens. The sequence continues at coordinate 953,559,200 of NC_064615.1, forward strand.
CTACAATATACCTTACTGATGTGTTATGGAAAGTTATCAAGAGAAAGTCTGCTGCTAGCTGCAGAGCGGGGGCTTTGGGCAGGTAAAAGTTGTGGAGTACGTGTGAACCGTGCAGGGACTGCTCAGCTGTATTGCGTGTTCTGTTTGACAGCGGCTGGCTAGTAGTGGGGAACTCCAGCACTATGCGGCGCCGAAGCGGAAACACTGTACAGGCCGACCTGCTGTGGAGCGGTACACGGTTATCATTGCGTGTATGCAGCCCGCGTAACAGAGTAGTGTATTGGGTTGCCAACATTTCCCGGCGTAAGAAAGTTATTTGCGTGCTGCCAGCCACACGTTCATGTTTTGAAGCGGCGTCACAAGATTACTCTTCTCGTTATGCTCGTATCACAACAGATCTCGCCACTTTCCACCAAGGCCACATCGCCCTGTGCAGCCAACTGCAATTTCTGGTCGGAAGAGTTCTGAGTTCCGCAGCGACTGACAGCATCCACACGCACTTTAACCTTGTCCTCACAATAATTTTGTTAATTTTTACGTTTTCTGCGTATAGGGTGCATTTGACCGTAAATATAGACCTACGCCAGCGTGGTATTCAACACATACTTGAAATGTGACGCTATATTTGACCTGTATATAAACCAATGTGCCGCGCGGGATTAGCCGAGCGGTCTAAGGCGCTGCTGCCATGGACTGTGCGGATGGTCCCGGCGGAGGTTCGAGTCCTCCCTCGGGCATGGGTGTGTGTGTTTGTCCTTAGGATAATTTAGGTTAAGTTGTGTATAAGCTTAGGGACTGATGACTTTAGCAGTTAAGTCCCATAAGATTTCACACGCATTTTTTTTACAAACCAATGCTAACGGTGGTGTCTAGTCACGTAGCTCTTTCTGGGCTCCCGGAAATGAATGCTGCGGCTATCAACAACATTAACTTCGAGGAAACATGTGCCGTCGCGAAAGTTTTCGCTTATAGCTACCCATAAAAACGAACTTGCTATCGCATTTGCGGAGCGTCGACACGACAGCCGACAGTCGCTCATTTTGTCCTTGCTGTCTGTACGAGAGTTTCGTCAATGCAGAAAATTCGGCTGCTGAATTATTGCTCAAAAAATGGTTCAAATGGCTCTGAGCACTATGGGACTCAACTGCTGAGGTCAGTAGTCCCCTAGAACTTAGAACTAGTTAAACCTAACTAACCTAAGGACATCACACACATCCATGCCCGAGGCAGGATTCGAACCTGCGACCGTAGCGGTCTCGCGGTTCCAGACTGCAGCGCCAGAACCGCGCGGCCACTTCGGCCGGCTAATTATTGCTCCCTCGGTCAGATATGTATGAAATACAGCTTAGAGGAGGCTGTTACATGAATGATCTGAGAAGTACGATGTGCATTCAAGTTCTAAGGCCACCGATTTTTTTTCTCCGGACTGGAAAGAGATAGAAACATGCGCATTGTTTTAAAATGAGGCCGCGTTCATTGTCAATACGTCCCAGAGATGGCAGCACCTTACGGCAGATGGAATTTTACCGCCAGCGGCGAGAATGAGAACTGTTTTAAATACTTAAAGTGGCGAGGTTTTCCTTACTTGAACAGCGTGCAATCATTCGTTTTCTGAATTTGCGTGGTGTGAAACCAATTGAAATTCATCGACAGTTGAAGGAGACATGTGGTGATGGGAGTTATGGATGTGTCGAAAGTGCGTTCGTAGGTGCGACAGTTTAATGAAGGCAGAACATCGTGTGACAACAAACTGAAACAACCTCGGGCTCGCACAAGCCGGTCTGACGACATGATCGAGAAAGTGGAGAGAATTGTTTTGGGGGATCGCCGAATGACTGTTGAACAGATCGCCTCCAGAGTTGACATTTCTGTGGCTTCTGTGCACACAATCCTGCATGACGACCTGAAAATGCGAAAAGTGTCATCCAGGTGGGTGCCACGAATGCTGACGGACGACCACATGGCTGCTTGTGTGGCATGTTGCCAAGCAATGTTGACGCGCAACGACAGCATGAATGGGACTTTCTTTTCGTCGGTTGTGACAGTGGATGAGACGTGGATGCCATTTTTCAATCCAGAAACAAAGCGCCAGTCAGCTCAATGGAAGCACACAGATTCACCGCCACCAAAAAATTTTGGGTAACCGCCAGTGCTGAAAAAATGATGGTGTCCATGTTCTGGGATAGCGAGGGCGTAATCCTTACCCACTGCGTTCCAAAGGCACTACGGTAACAGGTGCATCCTACGAAAATGTTTTGAAGAACAAATTCCTTCCTGCACTGCAACAAAAACGTCCGGGAAGGGCTGCGCGTGTGCTGTTTCACCAAGACAACGCACCCGCACATAGAGCTAACGTTACGCAACAGTTTCTTCGTGATAACAACTTTGAAGTGATTCCTCATGCTCCCTACTCACCTGACCTGGCTCCTAGTGACTTTTGGCTTTTTCCAACAATGAAAGACACTCTCCGTGGCCGCACATTCACAAGCCGTGCTGCTATTGCCTCAGCGATTATCCAGTGGTCAAAACAGACTCCTAAAGAAGCCTTCGCCGCTGCCATGGAATCATGGCGTCAGCGTTGTGAAAAATATATACGTCTGCAGGGCGATTACGTCGAGAAGTAACGCCAGTTTCATCGAAAAATGGCTCTGAGCACTATGGGACTCAACATCTTAGGTCATAAGTCCCCTAGAACTTAGAACTACTTAAACCTAACTAACCTAAGGACATCACACACACCCATGCCCGAGGCAGGATTCGAACCTGCGACCGTAGCAGTCCCGCGGGTCCGGACTGCAGCGCCAGAACCGCTAGACCACCGCGGCCGGCCCAGTTTCATCGATTTCGGGTGAGTAGTTAATTAGAAAAAAAATCGGAGGCCTTAGAACTTGAATGCACCTCGTATTTTTAGCTCGGTATCTTGAAGAAGAGCGACGAGTAGTTTCAACCTGTGAACGCTCCTGACCAATTCTGACACTCCTTTAAGCAGGTGTCGAAATAGAGTTGGTAAATGCTACTGTTGGAGGGATGTCATCTTCACGACAGTTAAAAATACTTGTCTTTGTGTTCGGTCGCAGAATGCAGGATTCTAAGTTTAGGGTACACTATTCGAAAATTACTCATTAATTTAAATACAGGTTGTTAACCTATTAACTGTTTTATTTTTAAACAAATATATACAGCGCGAACACTTTAAAGTGCTAGTCTTAGGTGCGTGAGTTTTGCACTATGGTTTCAGATGTCAGCAGAGGTTGGGCGTGAACTACGTCGTTTGCGACACTGCCTCAGTCTCAGCAGGCAGTTGCGCTGTTGACGGCTTTGCATTATGTTGTCCGTTGCTCGTTATTCTCTTATCTTATTTAAAAGTGAGCGAATCCTCGTCCGTCAGGGGATCGGAGCATGATTTGGACACTAGAAGACGTCGGTGTACCTTATGACTGTGCATCATTTCGCCTTTCGCAGCAGCACACATTGCGGATATAGATTGCCAACCCTGCGAGAAGGAGGCGGCCTTTTACCCCACACCAATACTCTCCACCAAGCAGTCTACATTTTCGTCCGTTTACGCTCGGGCTAACGGCCACGTTGCAATGTCTGCGTTACAATACTTTGTTAAAAGGCAAACTTTGTTAAAAGACAATCGGGATAACCTGTTTCCAACCAGAAATTCCTGGGAAATGATATCAAGCAGACGTAGAGGCGGTTAAATTTTCTTGAGTGTGGACTTTTGAATAAATCGCGCGAGTGATATCGATGTTGACAATATAGACATATCAGATGTAAAATTCCGATACTATCGTTATATCGAATTTTCACTGTATCAGAAACAGTGATATTTATCTGAAAAAAAGTTTTTAGGTTTTGAACAGAAAATTACGCTCATTTAAGGTTGTTGTATGAGAGGTCTGTGTCGTAATTTATTTACGTACAAATTTTGTGAAGAAATTTATTTATTTTAAGTAAAAATTACACTATCGTTTTCATTGGTTTTAAATTATAGGAAATATGTAGGGCGGACTAATTACAGTACGCCAGTATTAAAATAATTCGCAGTACTTGACTAAAAAGAAGGGACATACTGATATCCTCAAGTATCAAAGAATAATTAACTGTCACCAAAAGCCCTGAAGATGAAGCTGTGCATCGAAATGTATATTGGTTAGTAAAAAAGCTATTTCAAAGAGTTTCATTTAATTTTCCGTGTTGAAAAGGCCAGCAAACTTTTTCTTTGCTGTCAGTTTGAAGCCTTCGGAAACTCTTTGTAACAAAGGAAACGAGAGCTGCAAAGTTATGAAGCATGGTTAAACATTTCAAAGTGCACACTACTTTTTTTTATTTACGAAAGAGAAAATGAGAGATGAGACGGGATACGTCTAGGCGCAGGAACGTCTTTCGAAAGTGTGGATGATACGGCTAACAGCGACTATTCCAGTCGGACTTGTGAGCCATACAGCGAGTTTCGACAACAGACAAAATGAAAATAAAGATAAGTACTTTTTTTAATGTCGTTGACAGATGCACTATGCAGTTTGTCAGAGGACAACACTATTTCCTTACACTGTCAGAGTGCTGGTGATAGGGTAAACAGTCATGCGATCGGTGGGTGTGCTGGGCCAACCCTCGAGACCTTTAGTACCAGCGCCATCGATACTGGCGCCATCGGTAGAAGCGGTTCGGTTCGGATTCGTGTAGAGCTATCCGGCCCTCCGGCCGATAAACATCTCAAGTAAATTGGCCGCCCTGCAGGGCCGTCCGACAGGGCTTATCTGTGCGAGGCCGGTACTGACGTCACGCGAGATAGAGGTGTGTCACCTGCGCACCGAGTGTTTGTGCGCGCGCAACGTGCGACCGATTTATGGGGTGTGGGTGGTGCCGCCGCGTCGACTTATTAACGCTGCGCGAGAGGGCGGTGCCTGGCAGAATGCGGGCGCCAGTATAGAGGCCAGGGTTTGTCTCCATGTTCACAACGCCGCATTTCTCGCGTGAAATACCGGGTGATCAAAAAGTCAGTATAAATTTGAAAACTGAATAAATCACGGAATAATGTAGATAGAGAGGTAAAAATTGACACACATGCTTGGAATGACATGGGGTTTTATTAGAACCAAAAAAATACAAAAGTTCAAAAAATGTCCTACAGATGGCGCTTCATCTGATCAGAATAGCAATAATTAGCATAAGAGAGTAAGACAAAGCAAAGATGATGTTCTTTACAGGAAATGCTCAATATGTCCACCATCATTCCTCAACAATAGCTGTAGTCGAGGAATAATGTTTTGAACAGCACTGTAAAGCATGTCCGGAGTTATGGTGAAGCATTGGCGTCGGATGTTGTCTTTCAGTATCCCTAGAGATGTCGGTCGATCACGATACACTTGCGACTTCAGGTAACCCCAAAGCCAATAATCGCACGGACTGAGGTCTGAGGACCTGGGAGGCCAAGCACAACGGAAGTGGCGGCTGAGCACACGATCACCACCAAACGACGCGCGCAAGAGGTCTTTCACGCGTCTAGCAATATGGGGTGGAGCGCCTTCGTGAATAAACATCTTACGTTCCAGCAGGTGTTTACCAGCCAAGCTGTGGATGATGCGATTCTGTAACATATCGGCGTACCTCTCGCCCGTCACGGCAGCAGTTACAAAAGCAGAATCACGCATTTCCTCAAAGAAAAAAGGCCCGATAACGGTAGATGTGTAAATCCAACCCATACTGTGACTTTCTCGTCGTGCAATGCAGTTTCCACGACAGTTCTAGAATTTTCGCTAGACCAAATTCTGCAGTTGTGGGCGTTGACGGACCCTCGGAGCGTGAAATGAGCTTCGTCGGTCTACATCACGTTACTCAACCAATCGTCATCTTCCGCCATCTTTTGAAACGCCCACACCTAAATCGCCGGGTAACAGTTCATGATGCTGATGGATTTTGTAGGGATAGCATCGGAGGGTTCGCGTAAGTGCCAACCAAACAGTAGTGTATGGAATGCCGGTGCCACGTGCGACAGTACGAGCGCTGACTTCCCCGTGCATAGACGAACCCGCTACAGTCTCCATTTCTTCCTGAACTGTCTCAGCAGCATTACGCCTTGTGCTCGGTCGGCCACTACGGGGTCTATCGTCTAAACGACTCGTGGCTTCGAACTTCGAAATCATTCTCGCCACAGCTGCATTTGTCAACGGACCTTTACCCGTTGGAATCCCCTTCCTATGGCGATAGGATCGTAACGCTGAACTAGCACTTTCCCCATTCTGATAATACAGCTTCACTAAGAGCGCCTTTTCAGGTAACGTCAACATGCTGCGACTGCTGGCGCATCTGATTCTCTCTCTCATTAAAGCTCCTTTCATACACGATTATCATGCGCAGTCACTGACGTTTTGCTGTCCAGCGCCATCTGTCGGACATTTTTTGAACTATATATATATATATATATATATATATATATATATTTGTTCTAATCAAACCCCATGTCATTCCATGCATGTGTGTCAGTTTTGACCTCTCTATCTACATTATTCCGTGGTTTATTCAGTTTTCAAAAGTATACTGACTTTTTGATCACCCGGTACTTAATTTGTGTTCGTGAACTGGTTCCCTGGTACAGACACTGCGTGTGGCCGAAAGCATGTTATCACCCACTTGACAAGCGTAAACGTAGCCCGCTCGTTCCGTTTTCGGCAGTGGTGTTTACGCTGCCGTTGGCGGGTTCACTGCATATATGACAGCCTTCACGCTGATAGAAACGAATCCGGTCATTTTGGGGAGGATTTAACGGAAATGGTCATCCATTCTTTATAGAACACTGCGATGAGGGCATCTATTCATGAGTCTCGCCGCAAAGTCGACGCTCCATAGTGTCCTGTAGCTAAGCAGCCATGTTAAAAATCAATATTCTGACCAAGCCGCCTCATAACACACTTACATGAAATTGCACGGTCTCGGAGAGATACCAGATTTTGAGTATAATAATTGCTGCGTTTCACCCGCTTGTCCAAACACACATATCAACAATAGTTCTGCATCGTTCATATATTTCGAAATTCGTGGCACAGAAAACAAAATCTGGCAAGTTTTATAGCCGTTCATCACAGTCATCTCAGCTAATCAGATGTGCCTCAGAGGGAGGAACCATCGTGAGGTAATAGTGCCAATGTGTGAGACGAAAAAAGTCTGTTCGATTAGCCAATTTGACCGTGTAAGTGCCCGCATCTCGTGGTCGTGCGGTAGCGTTCTCGCTTCCCACGCTCGGGTTCCCGGGCTCGATTCCCGGCGGGGTCAGGGATTTTCTCTGCCTCGTGATGGCTGGGTGTTGTGTGATGTCCTTAGGTTAGTTAGGTTTAAGTAGTTCTAAGTTCTAGGGGACTGATGACCATAGATGTTAAGTCCCATAGTGCTCATAGCCATTTGAACCATTTTTGACCCTGTAAGTACCGACGATATGAAAACAATTATAGTTTTAAAATTTATCACAAAAATAACCATTATCGTAATATTAAGCAACGGATACAAGAAGGCATTGCGAAAAAGTAAACCCTCAATTGTTTTAAGGAGGCGGTTTCACATTGGAGCAACTAGGCCATACAGTTTACAACTACACATCATATCACGTGATATATTAGAAAGGAAATTCGTATTTTTTCATGGACACAGTCCGACATCTTGAAATGTCCGTGAACTAATAACGCCTAAAACAAATTATGTTCCTAAATAACAAGCAAAATGGGCTTAACATTTAATAAATTTTGTATCAAAACTACAAACTACCCATGTGATTTCATTTCGAAACCACTTATGAAAGCAGTAATACAGACTCAAATCTGCGTTGCAATAACTTTAGATAGACTTACTTTGACAGTCGATGAACTCACCGTGGCCACTGGGAAAAAAAAAATGGCTCACAAGCTCATACAAGCACGTACCACAATATCTGCGCCGAATGTTGCTTTGAGCCCTATAAATGACTGGTATAGTGCACAACATTCGTGGAAGTTGATTGGCGACTCCATGGAGTGCTGTGTGCACGACGACTATATATGTTAAATTAAAAGGCAGGTCAGCACTGAGCGTAATATTGATGTTTTATTGATAGCAGAATCGATTTCCCATCACATAGTGATAATCTTCAGTGCTGATATGTACAAATTAAACTCAGACACTGGTATCAAGTTATCAATAACCAAAACTGAGAAGCGATCACAATCAGAACATCAGAGGGCGCCAAGACCGGGCTGCATTGTGGGTGATCAAACACTTCCCATCGAAAATGCTGATAGGAACAGTTCTTACCGGGTTTGAGATTATCATTGACGAAAACTGACTCTTGTCTCCGCCCATATGAAAGGTGATCGCTTCTCAGTTTTGGTTATTGATAACTTGATACCAGCGTCTGAGTTTAATTTGTGCGTATCAGCACTGAAGATGATCACTATGTGATCGAAAATCGATTCTGCCATCAATAAAACATCAATATTACGGCCAACGCTGACCATCCTTTTAATTCGTGGAAGTGTCTCAGTGTAGCACTAGATGTCTTCATGTTGCAACAGATCGCTGGTTTCGTGCCAAAGTCATTGGTACTTAAAAGAAATAGTGGTTTGAAGCAGAAACCACTGGTACTCAAAAGTGTTAAATACTATTCGAGGGCTCGCAGCCGACACTGCCCTATAACTCATACTCTTTTGTTGTACAAACAATTCACATTTCGTGGAGCCGTCCAAAGTACAGAGTGAAAATTATCATCGGCTGCGTTACAGTGCCTCGAATGCGTTTTCTGCCATCGGCGCTTCCAGACTCCGTTCTTTTTATAAAAACGTCTGACACTCGACAAATAAGTGACAGTCTGATCTTTTCCACAGCGTCGGTGACAATACCTGTAACGGGTGAAGCCTGCTTTCGAGACAGTGATCGTCGAAACGTGGAGTGTGAAAGATCTCGCCAGCACCGACGTTACTGGATTCTGCACGCTTCACTAGCCACTACCGAAGCCACCGACGATCATCGGTTCACTGCGGTGCTCCTCCGCTGGACGCTCGTCCGACCTCTGTGCTTCTGGTACCAGTCCTGTGCGAGGGGACGGTCCCGTTGTGGGGTGGAGTGCAGTGGCTGACCACTGGAGGGCGCTGCGGTGGAGTGGGAGGGTCAGCGACTGAGCGTGGTGGTCACGGCGCTGGTCGAGTGCCTCGCGGGCTGCCGCAGGGGCGCTGAGCGCGGGGGCGGCGGGGGCGGCGGCGGCGGCGGGGGCGGCGGCGGCGGCGGCGGTGGTGCGCTCCCGGGCGGCACGGTGGCGGGCGACGGGGCGCGGGTGGCGGCGTCCCCAACGTTGCAGCAGCGTCGCCACCAGCACCAGCACCAACATGCGGCTGCCCGCTCGTCGCGCATGCGCACTCGCCGCACGGGGCTGGTCAGCGTAGTGGCCGCGGCGGCAGCGGCGGCCGCCTCGCTCTCCACCAGGCACATGGGGCAGAAGCACAGCATGTGCCCCATCAACGGATGCAACAGACATTCCTACAAAAGTATGTATCTCACTCTCCTACCTCCTGCAACTATACATACTTTGCTTTGCAGCAGATAATGACGCAGCGTTGGCCTTCTGTGACATTTCAGTTCCAGACAACCCCACCACCGCGATGTTTGCGCTGTTGTGGTGTCCGGTATCAGGGGAAGATGATTTTTCTGTCTGGCGTAGAGACGATACGCCAGTTTTCTGTTGTTGTGGTCTTCAGTCCTGAGACTGGTTTGATGCAGCTCTCCATGCTACTCTATCCTGTGCAAGCTTCTTCATCTCCCAGTACCTACATCCTTCTGAATCTTTTTAGTGTATTCATCTCTTGGTCTCCCTCTACGATTTTTATCCTCCACGCTGCCCTCCAATACTAAATTGGTGATCCCTTGATGCCTCAGAATATGCCCCACCAACCGATCCCTTCTCCTAATCAAGTTGTGCCAGAAATTTCTCCTCTCTCCAATTCTGTTCAGTACCTCCTCATTAGTTATGTGATCTACCCATCTATCTTCAGCATTCTTCTGTAGCACCGCATCTCGAAAGCTTCTATTCTCTTGTCTAAACTATTTATCGTCCACGTTTCACTTCCATTCATGGCCACATTCCATTAAAATACTTTCACAACAGACTTCCTGACACCTAAATCTATACTCGATGTTAACAAATTTCTGCCGGCCGCGGTGGTCTAGCGGTTCTAGGCGCTCAATCCGGAACCGCGGGACTGCTACTGTCGCAGGTTCGAATCCTGCCTCGGGCATGGATGTGTGTGATGTCCTTAGGTTAGTTAGGTTTAAGTAGTTCTAAGTTCTAGGGGACTGATGACCTTAGATGGCAAGTCCCATAGTGCTCAGAGCCATTTCAACCATTTAACAAATTTCTCTTCTACAGAAATGATTTCCTTGCCATTGCCAGTCTACATTTTATATCCTCTCTATTTCGGCCATCATCAGTTATTTTGCTCCCCAAATAGAAAAACTCATCTACTACTTTAAGTGTCTCATTTCCTAATCTAATTCCCTCAGCATCACCCGACTTAATTCGACTACATTCCATTATCCTCGTTTAGCTTCTGTTGATATTCATCTTATATCCTCCTTTCAAGCCACTGACCATTCCGTTCAGCTGCTCTTCCAGGTCCTTTGCTGTCTCTGACAGAATTACGATGTCATCGGTGAACCTCAAAGTTTTTATTTCTTCTCCATAGATTTTAATTCCTACTCTCAATTTTTCTTTTGTTTCCTTTACTGCTTGCTCAATATACAGATTGAATAACATCGGGGAGAGGCTACAACCCTGTCTCACTCCCTTCCCAACCACTGCTTACCTTTCATGCCCCTCAATTCTTATAACTACCATCTGGTTTCTGTACAAATTGTAAATAGCCTTTCGCTCCCTGTATTTTACCCCTGCCACCTTCAGAATTTGAAAGAGAGTATTCCAGTCAACATTGTCAAAAGCTTTCTCTAAGTCTACAAATGCTAGAAACGTTGGTTTGCCTTTTCTTAATCTAGCTTCTAAGATAAGTCGTAGGGTCAGTATTGCCTCACGTGTTCCATTTCTAGGGAATCCAAAATGATCTTCCCCGAGGTCGGCTTCTACCAGTTTTTCCATTCGTCTGTAAAGAATTCGTGTTAGTATTTTGCAGCCGTGGCTTATTAAACTAAAAGTTCGGTAATGTTCACATCTGTCAACACCTGCTTTCTTTGGGATTGGAATTATTTTGTTCTTCTTGAAGTCTAAGAGTATTTCGCCTGTCTCATACATCTTGCTCACTAGATGGTAGAGTTTTGTCATGACTGGCTCTCCCAAGGCTGTCAGTAGTTCTAATGGAATGTTGTCTACTTCTGGGGCCTTGCTTCGACTTAGGTCTTTCAGTGCTCTATCAAACTCTTCACGCAGTATCATATTTCCTATTTCATCTTCATCTACATCCTCTTCCATTTCCATAATATTGTCCTCAAGTACATCGCACTTGTATAGACCCTCTATATACTCCTTCCACCTTTCTGGTTTCCCTTCTTTGCTTAGAACTGGGTTTCCATCTGAGCTCTTGATATTCATACAAGTGGTTCTCTTTTCTCCAAAGGTCTCTTTAATTTTCCTGTAGGCAGTATCTATCTTTCCCCAAATGATATGCGCCTCTACATCCTTACATTTGTCCTCTAGCCATCCCTGCTTAGCCATTTTGCATTTCCTGTCGATGTCATTTTTGAGACGTTGGTATTCCTTTTTGCCTACATCATTTACTGCATTTTTATATTTTCTCCTTTCATCAATTAAATTCAATATCTCTTCTGTTACCCAAGGATTTCTACTAGCCCTTGTCTGTTTACCTACTTGATCCTCTGCTACCTTCACTATTTCATCTCCCAAAGCTACCCATTCTGCTTCTACTTTCGTAACCCTCCAAAATGAGTTTCGCTCAAAGTCGTCTACGCTGATTTCAAGAACGAGACCTTTTCCTGTGGCAGTCAATTTTTTTCCTCATTTCCCCCAAAACGTCAGAACATCCGTCGCTACTAGCACAGGTAACTGTAGGTGAAGAACCAAAGAAACTGGTACACCTGTCTAATATCGTGTAGGATCCCTGCGAGCAGAAGTGCTGGGGGGAATTGACACCATGAATCCTGCAGGGTTGGGCATAAATCCGTAAGAGTACGAGGAGGAGGAGATCTCTTCTGAACAGCACGTTGCAAGGCATCCCAGGTATGCTCAGTAAAGTTCATGTCTGGGGAATTTGGTGGCCAGCGGAAGTGTTTAAACTCAGAAGAGTATTCCTGCAGCCACTCTATGGGGCGTCGCATTGTCCTGCTGGAATTGCCCACGTCTGTCGGAATGCACAAAGGACATGGATGGATGCAGGTGATCGCAAAGCATGCTTACGTACATTTTACCTGTCAGAGTCGTATCTAGACGTATCAGGGGTCCCATGTCACTCTAACTGCACACGCACCGCACCATTACAGAGCCTCCACCAGCTTGAACGATCCCCTGCTGACATTCAGGGTCTACGGATTCATGAGGTGGGTTCTATATCCCTACACGTCCATCCGGTCGATGCAATTTGAAACGCGATTCATCCGATCGGGAAACATGTTTCAACAGTCCATTGTCTGTGTTGACGGCCCAGGCGAGGCGTAAAGTTTTATGTCGTGCAGTCATCAAGTACACACGAGTGGGCCTTCGCCTCCGAAAGCCCATATCGATGCTGTTCCGTTGAATGGTTCGCACGCTGACACTTGTTGATGGCCCAGCATTGAAATCTGGAGCAATTTGCGGAAGGGTTGCACTTCTGTCACCTTGAACGATTTTGTTCAATCGTTGTTGATCCCGTTCTTGCAGAATATTTTTCGCCGCAGCTATTTGTTATTTTACCGGATTCCTCATATTCACGGTACACTTGTGAAATGGTCGTACGGGAAAATCCCCACTTCATCGCTACCTCAGAGATGCTGTGTCCCATCGCTTGTGCGCCGACTATAACACCATGTTCCAACTCAGTTAAATCTTGATAACCTGCCATTATAGCAGCAGTAACCGATCTAACAACTGCACCAGATACTTGTTGTCTTATGTAGGTGTTGCCGACCGCAGCGCAGTATTCTGCCTGTTTACATATCTCTGTATTTGAGTATGCATGCCTATACGCGTTTATCTGGCGCACAATTTGTATATATTGAACGAGGGGCCACAGCCAGTACAAATGTGCATGTATGAAGCAATACTCAAACAGTGAGCAGTCCTTTGTGAAGCACACTCACAGACTGAGACGTGTCCCTTGACTTTAAGAGTGCTGTGCGGGGTGAGGCTGAGGTCGTGAGACTTGCCTGATGTGCTTTCAGTGTTGTCCCCCTTGGCCAAAATGTTCCAGTTTCATAGCCACAGAAAACTACCTTTCACCACGTCCCATCTGCTGCACCCCCAGACAGGGTGCATTGCCTATGAGAACCTGGTGGAAATACACAAAAGGCTGGAAATGGTTTTTAATAGGTTGTGTAAGCAGCACAGACAGCAGTGTGTGCTCTACAACGTGCTCCCACGCTAGCCACAGAGTTGGTAATGATTTATTGTGGTAGGGCGCTCCATTCCTCTACCATTGCCGTTGACAACTGCTGGATGGTTATTACTGCACGTGGCCACCGTGAAATACATCTCCCCACCGCATACCACACGCCATCAACGGGCTTTAAATCGGAGGAACTTGCAAGCCAGTCTATTCGTTGAATATCCTCTCGTTTCAAGATCTCCTCCAACTGCTCTGTTCGATACAGTCACGTACTGTCATCCTTTAAAATCAACTCTGGTCCGAATGCACCCCTGAAACGACTTACATGGGGAAGGAGTGCAATGTCACAATAACGTTGACCGATGAGTATGCTGTTCGAAGATTTGGATATAAGTACGCCCATGCAACTTTATGCCTCCTCATACCGTAACACCTGCACCACCAAAACGTACATGTTCGACAGTGCTGGACTTACCTTCAAATGGCGAGAGATGTAAACATGCTATGTAAATCCTATCAAGCACGCGTGGAATGCGTTGGGAAGGTGTACTGCAGCAACACTCAATGCACCTTCCAGCTGCTGTGAACCGCGCTGGTTGAGATACGAAACGCCCTACCACAAGAACTCCAACCAACCTTGTGCTCAGCATGGGAGCACGTTGCAGAGAATTGCCGTCTGTGGTGATAGTGATCTCACAGCCTTCTAAAGATCGTGTCCCATTTTTTTATATGTCCTCATGAATAGCGATGACTTCAGTATAATTATTGTCTTTGAATAAAAGTGTCGCTTCTGTTCTTATTACATATGCCTTTCAGTTATCCTCTGTACTAAGCGGTAGCAGTTCTTTCTATGTATCATCAAAGTTTCATCGATTTCTTTACTTGGCAGTGACACACCACTCGAAATTAATTTCGTCCTTAAGTTTTCCACGTCAGTGTACGAGTTGTAAACTTTCTGCTAACCTCTGTTAATGCTTTGTAACGCGCGTCAAGGGTTACCATGAAAAGATTTGTATCAGCACAAGCAAGGTAACTGTACTCCTATTTGAGAAACCAGACCTTAGACCAGCGATTTGGTTGAAATGTGGTACAGTTATTTATGGCTGCGAAGAAAAAAGACACAGAGGCTCCTTCCACATACAGTTCTGGATTACTGCGTAAGTGCCAGACTACAAATACAAAGATCAGGGTTTGATTCTCAATCAGTTCTGACTCGTGAAGAATGCCTAATTGCACTGTGGTTCTCAGCCCACCACTGTGTAATAGGCTAGCTGGAATTTCAGTTTTTTCAAGTGTGACATTGAGAATGGAAAAAAGAGTAAAATAAGTTTCTTATTATTATATAATCGTGAGTACCGAGGGTAAGGAGTACAGCCTATGAAAATAGTCCAGGCCACGCGCAAGTTAAATTCAGAACCCCAGCGTACCGAATGGGTTAAGGTGGTTCACAAAATTTTAATATCTGCGGTTGCGAATAAAGACTTCCGCATTCAGAGACAGGGACTGGCTAGACTCGAGACGTACATCGTTAACAATCTCCCGTTAACCTGAGACCTTTTGGAACCCGAAGCCTGATCCTTTCATAGTGCAGTTCGACACACACACACACACACACACACACACACACACACACACACACACATACGCGCGTGCGCACGCGTGGGCCTGTCACCTCACGCAACAGATCTGACATACGTACAGCTTCCCGAGTGAATTGCAGTGCAGATAGATAATGCGTTCCGCGTAAATAGCAAGTTGGCTAATTCACAGTTAGCCTGCCACTAGGTGATTCACGTTGTCTGCTTTGTTGCGTGTGCGTCAGCTGTGATGAGGTTCTTCGTACTCGGGCTTCTCAGCAGTGTTCCAGAGGTGCCACATGAAAGTTCCAACTTTTTGTTGGCTGACTTACCAAAGAAACCCATAATTGACAGATTTTTAATGGTAGCAAATTGTTTGACTTGGAAAGCAACCTACATCGTATAACGCTACGTTTCGTTTGCTACTGGACGGTTTGCGACAGTTGTAAACTTCATCAGTGAGCCAGTTGCACTGTGGTTATCGAGAAAACAAACATACATAATACGGTAAATAATTTACACTAGCACATTATTGTACTCACCACAGTAGGTGAGATCTTTAGAAGAAATAGGGGCCGTGAGTTCCGATCGACATGATTTTATTTGCCCACTTTGTTGCCGGCCGTTGTGGCCAAGCGGTTCTAGGCGCTTCAGTCCGGAACCGCGCGACTGCTACGGTCGCAGGTTCGAATCCTGCCTCAGGCATGGTTTAATAAGTTCTAAGTTTTAGGGGACTGATGACCTCAGATGTTAAGTCCCATAGTGCTCAGAGCCATTTGAACCAACCCATTTTGTTTTCCAATTTCGTTAATAATTCTCTGCAGAACCGTTGATCACAGTGTTTATTACATCGGAGATTGTTATGCTGAAATAATAAGAGCAACGCCCTCAGAATTTAAGCATACAGAAGTAAGGCAGAAACGTTGCTTCAATTTTTCAGTTACACAATCATTATTTCACAGTATATTTAAAAAATTTCATCATCTCCAGAACAGTGTCTATTCGATGTAGCACACTAAAGTCCGTTTCAAGTTAATTGATAGCTGCCATCTGTCATTTGGTGCTGCAGTGTTGCCACATCGGCTACTCCTCGGTTAAAGGCGACAGGAAGACACGGCCGATCACTTCACAAGAGCTGAAATGGTTTTCATGTAATGCGGAGCGATGTTCGAAGTTGCTGCCGTCAGGTACGGAGGGAACGCGAAATGCTGTATTGAAATGGCTCTGAGCACTATGGGACTTAACATCTGAGGTCATCAGTCCCCTAGAACTTTGAACTACTTAAACCTAACTAACCTAAGGACATCACCCACATCCATGCCCGAGGCAGGATTCGAACCTGCGACCGTAGCGATTGCGCGGTTCCAGACTGAAGCGCCTAGAACCGCTTGGCCACACTGGCCGGCAAATGATCTGTTCACAGCTGATTTCAAATGGCCAATGACTGACCTGCGCCAGACAACGCATTTCGTAGCCCTGAATATACAATTGTTTCCTATCCTACCACAACCTGTTAATGCGTGATGTACCCGGGAAAACAGCGGTCAGCAACCAGCGGCAGAACTATTAATCACGCTCGCTTTGATCACGGCGATTAAAGCTGACCTGTACGAGCAAACTGAAAACACAAAAAATCATCAGTTGGGACTCATTTACAGTTTATAAGCGACACGGGCAGATTCCAAAAAAAAAAAAAAAAAAAAAAAAATCTATATGTTGACGAAAATAGCGCGACAAAGGATTCAAAATAAACAATTACATTGAAACCAATTAACTGAAAATGTTGTTTTGATACAGATTTAAAAATAAAAAATACTGTCACCCGACAAGTTGCGAACAAACGACTTTCTGCATCTCGTATCGTAACTCTAGCACTGCAGCTGCGGAATATTTCCATATCGTTCTCTTATGTTTATTTATCTGAAGAACCAGTTGGAAAGATCGTTTACTGCCTTCAGAAAATGCAGTTTCGCGCCTTATCGTGTGTAGTTTACCTCCTGTAACCCGATCTCAGTGATGATGATAACTGAGTGCGTGATGCCGAATCGCGTCTTGCGCGAAAGAAGCCAGTAGTCTTTGGCTACTGGTGTGAACGAAATGTGCGTTATTTCGTTGACGTCGTTTTGTGTGTGTTGTTTTGGTGTGCATATCATGTGTGATGAAATGTGATATAGAAGGGCCGGACCCATGATTCGGGATCCAAACATAACAAGGAAATAAAAAAGCCAGACAAGGAATTGGAAGTGAACTGACCGTTTGTTGTGGCAGTTTCGCAACGGCGAACAGTTCGGGCGTGATGATGAGCGCTCTGATTGGAGGATGAAACCTCCAACACGTGTAGTGTCAACTATCGAGTAATTTTAATCAGACTATAGTCAGACATTGGACCCGCTGCAGAAAACAATTTTTAAAGTTACGCCGATTTTTGGTTCGCATCTTCTTTGCCATAAAAACTTTTCTTTTTAGGCCCCTTGCCATTCGAGGGGTCAGAAATAGTCACAGTAGTAGGGAGCGCGCAGAAATTTTGTACGAGGGGACTCCAAAAAGTAAGTTATACAATATGATGCCAGGTGAAGTAACTGTCACTGAATGCTGCACTACACTTCAATGGGTCACACATATATGACACTACTTTCCTACCTAGCCAGCAAGTCACCAAAACCAACGGTCGGAACATTCTCCGTACTGTAGCCGAACTGTCTCTGATACATGTACTCCCTTCTGACAATGTGTCGTTCTTGTTGCGTAATAGCCTTAGCGTGCGATGAAATGCGTGTGTTACCCTCTCAAGTCTGTATGTATTTTGTACATCCGCTGCCGTGCTTGTTTTACAGCATCGCTGGTCATCTACCGCAACCTGTTCTCCATGCCTCTATCCTCTGTCACCTGTCCTGCATGACCTCTTCAATCCCTGCATTTCAGTTCTTCCTAGGTCCCTCGCCCTCCGTCTTCCTGCAAGTCTCCACGCCCACAGTTTCCGAGGTATTCTGCTACCATGCATACGTCTCACATGTCCATTGCTTCCTTTCTATCCATTGTACCGTTGTTGAACCTATTTTCATCTTTCATTTGAGGTATATCATTTCCAAAGCGTGTAGCCTTTCTTTCATTGTCAGTGTCTAAATTTCCGTCCCATATCACCGTGATCTGCACAGAACCCTTAACTTTCGAGATATTGTCATTCTGTAGTATTGCATGTAATTGCCTCGATATAAGAGCCTTTGCTTTGCTTATTTGGTCCTGTATATCTTCACCATCCCTTCCATACACTGTGAGTGTAATCCCCATAAAATTGTAAGTTTGTATTTTTAATAATCCCCTTCTCAGTTTTTAAGTCAAGCCTTCCTCTCCTACAGACCATTTGGTCAAAAAACCGCCAGACTCTCAAGGCTGTGAGCGAGAGCAATTTCGTGGTGTAGGAGCCAATCGTTCGGTCGCCACGTTACAGGCCAGTTTTCCATGCACTGCTTCACGTAACCGTTTAAAGACTTTCAGGTAGTTATTCTGGTCCACTGTGGTTTCTTGGAGAACGAAGTGATTGTGGTCTCTCCACATGTGGTTGAGGAAATAAAACCCACAGTGTCTTTTCGTTAGTTCTTACATGTTTGGATTTCTTCAGTCGAGGTAGTGAAACAGCCTTCTGGTAGCTCGCCTTTGTTGGTTGGTTGGTTTGGGGGAGGGTACCAAACAGTGAGGTCATCATTTCCATAGGGGATGGGGAAAGAAGTCGTCCGTGCCCTTTCGAAGGAACCATCCCGGCCTTTGCCTGTGGTGAGTTAGGGTAATCACGGAAAACCTAAATCAGGCTGACCGGACGCGGGTTTGAACCGTTGTCCTCCCGAATGCAAGTCCAGTGGGCTAACCACTGCGGCATCTCGACCGGTAGCTCGCTTACGTTTCTGAGCCATACGAAAAGTACGAAGTTCAGCTCCCTACATATAGACAACATAGCAACAGTGAAGATAAAAGTAGACGTGGGAGAAAAGCAGTCTTCCATGATCCATCCGTAAATGCAGCGGGAAGAATGCTGATATGTAACGGTACGATAAAATATACCCACCACTATCCATTTTACATTGATCCACACAGTAGAGATGTACATAGCGTAACACATCATTTCCTAGCCACTCATGTGCGCTACCCCTGTTCGCAACTGTAATCGCCTGGGCCAGTATCTGGCTGTAGGCTAAGGGAGACTGTTTGTCTTCAATCAGCGGTGTTCAGTCGTTCCACCGCACCCAAATCGTACCACAAACGAATCTTATAAGCGTTCTGGAGATGGCCTTTCTGAAGTTTGACTAGATAGTTTATTGTCCGCGTTAAGCGTGCTGCGTAGGTCCGGCTGAAGTTGAGGTGGGGAGCCGTCCCTCCTGTAGGAGCGCAGGTCGCGTGCCTACGTGCGGCTGGCCACGTCAGGCGGACACCTGCTATAGGGGAAGGAGGGTGAGGCAGTAAAGCAGGCCTGCCTGCCTGCCGTTATCTGGCAGTCCACACGTCTGCCTCCTAGCCGATACGTCACCACAGCGCTGGCTCATTCTCAGAGACTACGTGCTACTGCCCGTTGCTTTGTTTCCCTTTTCCGCCTCGTTTATCCTTGACATATTTGCGACCAAGCACTGTTGCTTTGTTGACACCACACGCTTGTATCATGGAATGAAAGTGGTTTTAAACTCTCGTGAAATTTAGTACAGAGTCTATATTATTAGGTGTCTAGTCCAGAACCTGAAACCCGATAGCAGCCCTAGGTTGCTTTTCTAACAGCTTCCAGGGGCAACGAAAATTTTTACATTGAATATCTCGCGTGGTTATTGACCCTTTTTAAAAATTTAACATAGTAAGAGGAATATTACTGTTGGAAACGGGTGTGTTGCTGCTGCTGATGATGATGATGATGAATAGTAGTAGTAGTTCAGGGCGCTAAACGGCTAGGACAGCAGCGCCCGTGTTGGTCTTGGTGCAGTATAACGGACGGCGTGCAAATGCCCGGACGTTATTTATCCAGTATTTGAATATGAAAGCACTTCGCAACTTCAAACAAAGCATAATTACAAACTCTCTCTCACATACATGCTTAACATAAAATATTTAGCTCATCCGTAAAGTAATCGGACGTTTGAAGCTGATTTATACGTGGGAGTTCGATTCTTCAAAGAATCAGTGGTTTACTGTTACAACACTAAAATATTTAGGAAGACTTAACCTAAGTGACGTTCCACAATGAGAAAGAAAGCAGTCATATCTTCTTTTTGTATCGAAAACAAGGAACATACCTATCACTCCCATACCGTCTTGTAGCCTTTCGGCCCTCAGCCCTTTTTTTTTTAAAAGATAGTCCTCAGGCAATTTATAAAAGAAGGGGAATAATATGCTGTACTGGAATCCCGAATAAAACGAACTTACTTTCAGAAAAAAAGTGTTGCATTACTTATTGAGCGCCCCCTGTATTTCACTTCTACAGGCCGCTACATCATCGGGTTTTAATCCCGTAGAAAATGTCTGTGACAATGTGGATCATTGGGTGACTGCTAACAGTCACCGATACTGAAATTTCAGAGCTCCACTTGAACTAATCGTCAGTTAGCAGCATCAACTATATATGGAATGCGTGGAAAATCTTGAGATCTTTATCAGCGCTAGAGGCGGTGTCATAAAGTCTGCTGGGCATGACTAATTTTTTTTTTTTGTGTCCTAGTTCAATCCCTGCACTGATGTCAAGAGCTTTAAGCTCTTGTCGGCGTTGTCTCTTATCTTATATCGTCATGTTTACCCTTTGATCGATGTAAGAAATTTAGTCTCTACTGCCTCAATATGGCTTTCGTCCTTTCTGATAATAAAAATGTGTGGGAATTCTTAAGGGACCAAACTGTGAGGTCATCGGTCCCTAGACTTAAACACTACTTAAACTAACTTATGCTAAGACAAACACACACACCCATACCCGAGAGAGGACTCGAACCTCCGGCTGGAGGGGGCCGCGCGGTCCGTGACATTGCGTCTCAAACAACGCGCGGCTCCTTCTGATAATGAGAGAGTACTGACACACCCATAAGTTTATGAAATTTGATTTTCTATTCAGGTTTTCCCTTTCAGATTGCATTTAACTGTTCCGTACATGGTTTGCAATGTGTTTAGTTGTAACTGTTCATCGTTGGCATAGTTATAACTGATGCTGCTCCCTAGAAAGCTCGCGTGTTATCAATAATTACTGTTGTTCCTTACGGTTAGCTTTGTATAGTACCATTACTTTCGCGTTTTCAATCAGTCTATAGTTGTCCGAACAAATCATACTGACTTCATGAATGGCGATCTGCAAACTTTTCTCTATTGTCGTCTGCCGCACGGGTAAGCCGTGCGGTGTAGGGCGCTTTGCCACGGTTCGCGCGGTTCCCCCCGTCGGAGGTTTGAGTCCTCCCTTGGGCATGGGTGTGTGTTATCCTTAGCGTAAGTTAGTTTAAGTTAGATTAAGTAGTGTGCAAGCCTAGGGACCGATGACCTCAGACGTTTGGTCCCATAGTACTTACTACAAATTTCCAATTTCCTATTGTCGTCTATATTCTGATCATAAAAAAAATACATATGTCTTATGACGTCAGTTTTTAAGTTTCGGCAAAAATGACTCTTATAGGATCGCTTTGTTGTCTGAGTCCGTTCGATTGTCAGGAAGCCTCATTCTCAAAGCCGCGCGGGATTAGCCGAGCGGTCTCAGGCGCTGCAGTCATGGACTGTGCGGCTGGTCCCGGCGGAGGTTCGAGTCCTTCCTTGGCCATGGGTGTGTGTTTTGTCCTTAGTGTAAGTTAGCTTAAGTAGGATTAAGTACTGTGTAAGCCTAGGGACCGATGACCTTAGCAGTTTTGCCCCATCGTATTTACCACAAATTTCCAGTTTCCTGTTGTCATCTACACCTAGATCATCAAAAAATACACATGTCTGATGTCGTCAGTTTTTCAGTTTCCGTACCTGGGTCGGCAAAAATGAGACTCTTATAGGATCGCTTTGTTGTCTGACTCCGTCCGATTGTCAGGAAGCCTCATTCTCAAGATTGGGTAGACGTATCAAGTTGAAATTTATGTCACATATTAAGCTCGACGTTCGCTTGGCGGTGTTAACAATTTAAACTTCTGCGTCAGTCCAATCAAAAGATACCGCCATTTATGTCACACGTATTTATACTGGCAAACTCGGTCATTAATACCTATAGGGTACTTCGCGTTGACCTACAGCCATGAAATTTGGCAGGAAGCAAGGTTTGACATTACAGGTAAAGGAAGACAACCCGAAAATTGTTTATTTGTAATTATCCCACATGAGGAAAATATTTGTTGTCATTCTCCAAAGTTTCTGAATTCAAAATGGCTCTGAGCACTATGGGACTTAACTTCTGAGGTCATCAGTCCCCTAGAACTTAGAACTACTTAAACCTAACTAACCTAAGGACACATCCATGCCCGAGGACGAACCTGCGACCGTAGCGGTCGCGCGGTTCCGGGCTGAAGCGCGACGGGAACAGTAACAAGTGTAAATTAGCTAGGCGTAACCGTGTGGAATGATCTGAAGTGAAACGACGACATGAAACTATTTGTAGAGAAATCAGATGCAAGGTTGAGATGCATCAGAAGAACCCTTAGCAGATGTAATTTATCTACGAAAGAAGTGGTCTTCAAACCAATCATCGATCCTTGAGTAGCCGGCCAGGGTGGCCGAGTGGTTCTAGGCGCTACAGTCTGGAACCGTGCGACCGCTACGGTCGCAGGTTTGAATCCTACCTCGGGCATGGAATGTGTGAGTCTTTAGATTAGTTAGGTTTAAGTAGTTCTGAGTTCTAGGGGACTGATGACCTTAGAAGGAAAGTCCCATAGTGCTCAGAGCCATTTGAACCATTTGAATTTTTGATCCTGGAGTATTGTTCACGTGTCTGAGACACTTACCAGACGGAATTAGTAAAGGATAATAGAGAAGATCGAAAGACGAACGGCGCATTTCGTCTCGGGTTTGTTTAGTAAGTGCGATACCGGCACAGATGTGCTCAACAAACTCCAGTGACGGATGCTACAATAAATGGAAATGGAAATTTGTGATAAGTCCTACGGGACCAAACTGCTGAGGTCATCGGTCCCTAAGCTTACACACTACTGAATCTAACTTAAACGAACTTACGCTAAAGACAACACACTCACCCATGCCCGAGGAAGGCCTCCTCGAACCTCCAACGGGAGCAGCCGCGCGAACCGTAACAAGGCACCTGAGACCGCACGGCTACCCCGCGCGGCGTGCTACAAGAGACACTTTGTGTATCACGGAACTGTTTTTCTGTTACAGTTCCGGAAGTGTAAGCTTCAAGAATAGAGATGCAACACACATCTCACGACGTGATAACGACAAGAAAATCGAAGTAATTGCAGCTTGTGGTAGCAACTCTGTCAATCTCCTCCTGGTATCAATATTTCTAGAGCACTACTTTCATAGTGGGCGAAGTCGCACTGAGGAGTCGAAGTTTGCGCCCTGGCACAATTCCCGGGGATCCCTCCGATTAGGACGTGTATCGACTTCGCATAGATATTTAGCAATAGCGAAACATTGCGGGGTTCGCTAGTAGTTCTACGAAGTACGGCTGCCAGATTAATTTTACTCGACGATTCCTGCGAAAGATTAACCGAGAATATTTCGCCAGGTATGCTCGGGCTCAAGGGATATCAGTTCGATCCTATTTGCAGAGTTGGACAACCGTATTGTGACAGTAGTTCAGTTCCAGAGCTGCCTGACGGGAGGAGTGTTGTAACATATTATTATTTAGATTAGTAACCGCAAAAGAAGTGATAAAGGCGATAATCCTGGTTTTAAAGATGCGTTTCCGGACAAATGTCCACATAACATATTTTCTTTCTTTGTGTGTGAGGAATGTTTCCTGAAAGTTTGGCCGTACCTTTTTGTAACATCCTGTATAACTTTTTAGGACCTTATTGCTTTCAATTGCTTGCCCGTAAATAAACTATCCAACAAGCCAAAGGTTTTACAAAAAACGACATTCCGTTCGGGGAAGGTGACTGACTTATTGTAAGTTTTTCTAAGGCCGAAAACGGTTATGATGGTATCACAAAAAATTGATTCAAAAAGAAGCCGAATGTTCGTTTAAACCTTACATTATTTTAGTGGGCATATTCCTATTATAATTACAATTTTATTAATATCTGTTTATGTAGAGACTGTGATATATAGCTTTCCAAAATAAAATTCAGTCGTCAGCTGCACAATTGGAATATTTTGTTCTTGACCAGTTTCAACAGACTGGTGTCATCTTCGAAAATCTACAAAATTTGTGAAAATATAAATCATTATAACATGGCGATACTTGTTTGTAAAGTACAATAAACATATCAGAAAACACTTGGCTTGTAACACGAATAAGCAGACGCCAGTACCTTCGTCAGTGAAGCATAGTTGCCGTGGCACATCACGAAATGTACATAGTGCATACGACAATTATAACCACAGATTGATAATAGAATGAATTAATCCCACTTGTATACAGAGTAAATCCAACGGCCGTGCCACAGTAGTAACACTGGTTCCCGCCAGATCATCGAAGTTAAACCGTGTCGGACTGGGCTAGCACTTGGATGGGTGACCTTCCGGTCTGCCGAGCGCTGTTGGCAAGCGTGGTGCACTCAGCCCTTGTGAGGCAAACTGGGGAGCTGCTTGATTGGGAAGTAGCGACTCCGGTCTCGTAAACTGATAAAATGGCCGGGAGAGCGGTGTGCTGACCACATGCCCCTCCATATCCGCGTCCAGTGACCCTTGTGGGCTGAGAATGACACGGCGGCCGTTCGGTACCGTTGGGCCTTCATGGCCTGTTCGGACGGAGTTTAGTTTTATATACGGAGTAAAGTTAGTGCAGTAGCGGCAAGGAACGTATATAAAAGCATATAAAACGTATAACTGGAGCATATAAAATGACGTTATGCATTAAATAAAAAGGCGAATCAGATGTAAATATAAATTATAGGTTAAAATGACTTAAAAAGGCTGACATATAATTTTATTTATTAAAAGTTGATGGTAATGCCATCAGCTGATGATTTAGCGACAGTTCGTTGTACTTTCTAGTAACAGGAAGACGAGTCTGACAGCCGGCAGCGAGTTTGCAGAAACGCCAGGTTGAGTCCGCTGGTGCTTCGGTAGTGGCGGATGGATAGCGTCCGTATGGAAGAATGCAAGGGGCCACAGCGCATGTTTGTCGGTTGTCTTCGTATGCAGGAAATGTGCCTCTTAATTAAAACCTAACTAGTCATTTTCTATGTAATATGGAAAACAGAAAAGAGTGGTAAGCGATATTTCTCCTTTCACCATTTTGTAGCGGTTGTCAGCGAGAACAAATTTCGTTAAGGTTTGAAATTGTGTGTAAAGGTTGTTGAAAGTTGCCAAGTGCCGTAATTCTCAAACATTGGGTGAACAAATTTTGAGAATTCACGAGTCGCATACTTCTTTTGCACCCCAGTCAGTCATTTGACATTTTGGTGCTTCTTACCCTCACAGCGATTATCGCCTGACAGTAAGGTATTTTTGTACTAAGTCTGGTTTGAATCGGCCAGTGGTTTAGGAGGAGATGTGGAAAACACACACACACACACACACACACGACATCCATTTTATAATATATATGGATGGTACACACTACACACAAGCGTTACAAACTATCCTCTTAGAAGATCCCAAAACATAAGCGTTTCTGCCTAAAATCTGAAGATTCACTGAACGATCAGCTCGCATTGAAAAGTACACAATCGGAATAGTGTATTTTTCAATGCGAGCTGATCGTTAAGCGAATCGCCAGATTTTAGGCAGGAATGAGTATGTTTTGGGCTCTTCTAAGAGATTAATTTGCAACGCTTGTCAATGATACGCAAAATTTCCATATTAAGTAAAGGCGACGGAGCAAGTGTGTGTTTCTCGACTCTCAAGATGTTTTGCGAAATTTTGACCGTCTATGTTAAGCAACTTGAATCTGTGTACAAGTGAGATTAATTCACTCAAGTTATCAATCTGTGGTTATAATTATCGCATTCATTATTAACATTTTATGTTATGTCTGGACTTGTGCTTCATGGATGAAGGTACTGACGCCTGCTTATCCATGTTAAAAGTCACAATTAATTACGGTTTTTGTAATACGCTTCTTGTATTTTACATACATGTATGTTCAAGTTTACATTTTCCTAAATTTTGTATACTTCCGAAGGTGAAAGATTAATCCGTAGAAACCGCTTAACTGCAATAAAATATTCCTATTAGAAGCGACATGGTTCAAATGGCCCTGAGCACTATGGGACTCAACTGCTGTGGTCATCAGTCCCCTAGAACTTAGAACTACTTAAACCTAACGAACCTAAGGACATCACACACATCCATGCCCGAGGCAGGATTCGAACCTGCGACCGTAGCAGTCGCACGGTTCCGGACTGCGCGCCTAGAACCGCGAGACCACCGCGGCCGGCGAAGCGACATGCTTTAGCCTTTCCCTGACTGGGTGAATCGTCCCAACTGACCATTTTGGGACAGGAGTAAGGCAAGGAAAGAAAGGGTGAGAGGATAATTCCAAGTCTCATTTCCCCAAACTACGGGGAAATCGTACAGCGAACCATCTCCTTATTAATATACAACGTTACCATTCCAAGTACGAGCGGAGCTTTTAGTTAAGAAATGACAAAATAATTAATTCCTAAATAGAAACTACAGTCGAGGATTTTTCGTTTTGGTAGATGATCAGGACGAAATACAAAATGTATTCGAAATTCAGCCTATTGATACACGACCTCTGGCAGTAACCAAAGGTCCTGATCGCTGCGCTTCGGCCGTCGTTAAGGTTTCATGGAAAAGCAGTCTTGTCTGCGCCGACGAGTCGCTGGTCCGGAATAACATTCCCCCTGGCAAGCGTCCCGAGTGGAGGTTCCGAGAATCGAATCGTTTGCCATCCATCCCTAGCGCCGGCGCTCTGTAGTAAACAAACTGAGCACTTCCTGCTGTGGACGTGGCCATCCTTGCGTCGTCTGCCGTGTAGCACCGCCAAGTCACTACAGCACGGTTTCACAACACGCTGTCAAAGGTAGACAGCAAGCGAGGTGCCACATTTTACCACTGCAGTCCCTTTCAAGTCACCAAGATCACGCGTAGTTTAAACACTTCTCTGCCTCTGTTTATAAGAACTTATTTTACATAAAAACTCACTTAAGAACTGCAAATAAGTACTTAATAATCTGAGAATGACTCCACTTCATAAACACGAGCTCACTTAAGTTATTTTGTCTACTCACGTTACAGAACTCGACAGTAAATGCTGGGGAGATATAGCGTCTTTCTGTAAACTGAAAAGGGAGCAGTGCTTGTGTTGGGGAAGTCACCTATCCTTGAAGAACTCTGCAATTGCCGTACAGGATGACAGAATCGATCTCCCTTCTAGCAGGGTAGAATAGCGTGCAGAGATTTACATACCCTGTCCATATGCGTCTCTTGCGTTAGTACTATTAGTATCTCAAATCTCTATTCCATGTAGTGTTAACCGCAGTTTTTGGAAAATATACGGGTAACGCTCGCTTCACAATAATTCCCGCAAACGTGACGTCATTTTGACGATCGACTATCGACTTTGTGAAAAGGAAGAATATGAATATAATTGCCAGTTGAAGCTGTCCTCTTACGTTCCTACCGAACAACACACTCGGAAGTCACTATATTTTCGGAAATAAAGACACAAAGATTTGTGAGAAGAAAATATACAAATTTTACTGCAGCTCGTTTTAGCCGCTGCATTTAAAGCTGTGCTCTTACGTTCCTGCCTAACCACACACGCGAATGACGGCATATATTCCGAAATAAAAGAGCCAAATTCTTGTGAGAAGGAAGAAAATGAATTTTGTTGTTGCTCGTTTCACCGGCCGTGTGGCCGAGCGGTTCTAGGCGCTTCAGTCTGGAACCGCGCGACCGCTACGGTCGCAGGTTCGAATCCTGCCTCAGGCATTGATGTGTGTGATGTCCTTAGGTTAGTTAGATTTAAGTAGTTCTAAGTTCTAGGGGACTGATGACCTTAGATGTTAAGTCCCATAGTGCTCAGAGCCATTTGAACCATTTGTTGCTCGTTTCAGTCGCAGCAATTTAAGCGATCCTCTTAGGTTCCTGCCTAATCACACGGAAATCGCTTAATATTTATTTCATCCTTCGTTCTCAGATCAAAATGAATGTAAATAACATCCAATATTGAATAACATACTAGTATTACATTCATGAGAAAGAAACAGAACGTGTTAATAACGCTAACATGAAAAAAAATTGCATGTAAAGGGATGCGAACCAACAACTTTCGACTCCAGAAACCACGACGTTATTCGTTAGCAGTTAAACATCTGATGTTTAACTCCGGTCTTGATTGTCATATTCTATCTTGAAGGCTTGTATCGTTGATGCGTTATTAAGTGACATTCAATGATAATGGTAATGTGTTTGTGATAAATATTCAGTGCTCGATTACACTGAAATGGCATACTGCAAATTATATAATAAGTGTGTTTCATTCTTAATTTGTAAATTATTGGCGATAATAACTCACTCTTAAGAGAGGACTCTTATATGAAGGCATTAGCTGTCGATTCATCATTACGTAACATTTTCATCACAGCAATAATTATAATGAATCATTGCTAGAATGACGTACTTTTGTAAATCTCCGGTATGCCCGCAGGAAATCTTGTGAGAGGCCCGTATCGAATGCTCAGGAAAGTCGATAGCCCATCATGTGGTTGTCGATATTGTGTGTGACGTCAAAATGACGTCACGTTTGCGGAATTGTTGTGAAACGAGCAAAATACTATTTTCAATGATCTGCGATTTTTTATCCCGTGAAACTACTAAACTATTACTCCCAGCCGGCCGTGGTGGCCAAGCGGTTAAAGGCGCTACAGTCTGGAACCGCGCTACCGCTACGGTCGCAGGTTCGAATCCTGCCTCGGGCATGGATGTGTGTGATGTCCTTAGGTTAGTTAGGTTCAAGTAGTTCTAAGTTCTAGGGGACTGATGACCTTAGAAGTTAAGTCCCATAGTGCTCAGAGCCATTTGAACCATTTTTATTACTCCCAAAGAAAATAGATCAAGACTATTGTTTTAGGAAATGTAATGCAGTCGGGACAGATTTTCATCAGAAGCCGCGGTTTTCGAGATAACAAAAACGTAGAAGGTAACAACCTTTAAATACCCCACACGCACACCCCCCTGATCAGGATTTTTATTACGTTATTCATGGCGGTCCCCCTCTATCACACTACAACAATATGAACTACACGAAATTATTCCACCAGTTCGACCTTGTTTGGCCTTCGTTGACTCGGCTACGATCCTAGCATTCTAGCCGGGAGATCAGTGATATTGAAAGTGAGAAGGCCAAAAACGTAATTCATTGTCGCCGTTCGAAATACAGTACGAAGTGTTCTGACGTGAAGAGGCTTCAAATGGTTCAAATGGCTCTGAGCACTATGGGACTCAACTGCTGTGGTCATAAGTCCCCTAGAACTACTTAAACCTAACTAACCTAAGGTTCAAATGGTTCAAATGGCTCTGAGCACTATGGGACTCAACTGCTGTGGTCATAAGTCCCCTAGAACTACTTAAACCTAACTAACCTAAGGACATCACACAACTCCATGCCCGAGGCAGGATTCTAACCTGCGACCGTAGCGGTCACGCGGTTCCAGACTGTAGCGCCTATAACCGCACGGCCACTCAGGCCGGCCGCGAAGAGGCGTCCAGTAGGAATTACGCTCCATTTTTTTCCATTTCTCAGTTGCAAAGAAGCGGTCGCTTTATTTGGCAGTTACCTGCCGATCACTCCACTTACTGTTCATATTTCTACCTCTACCCTATACAGTCTGCCACACTACTGTTAGCGCAGCAGGTACAGCAAGACTTCTGAAAAGTCGGTCACATGTAGTTGTGCGTAATGTCTCGGATTCTTACGCATTTACTGTTTCTTCATTCCATTCTCCTTCCCGCGGAATATAAACCGTGCCCTGTCGTGTGGAGTCGCGTATACCCATGCGGGCCTCTCAGCTTACAAGTGTGTTCACAAATTAGGATTACGCAGTGCGTTTATATTGCAGCCCAAGTACTATAGGCGCGCCAATAGCTTGTAGATGTATTAGCTGGCGCCGACGCAGCCTAAACCAACATTCTCTCACGTAACACACTATCAATGAGACTGCTGATGTTTGCCGCTGAACTTCGCTACGCGTGTTGCGCATGCGCGAAGGACATTCTTCTTACCCGTGCCCGTGGCCGCTGCGACAGCAGTCATTTTTGGCGCGGACATAGCGGAGCTAATCGCCCATCGCCTTGTTGGCGCATTTAGCCTACAGCTGAGCTATTCTCCCTTCCGTTTGTTCGGACCCGCACTGACTAGGATTCTGCTGAGCGGCAGCATGAGCTTGCCCTGAAAGCCGAACATCAAAGCGTAAATTCCATGTATATGTGCTACGTAATAACGACAATATGTCAGCAAACAAATTTCGAATTCCGTTACGTACGCCTTGTAAAATAAGTGAATTACGATTTCACCGTATAACCAAATCTGCATCCTTACCCTTCAAACCACCTAAGTGCATGGCAGTGGGAAATTCCCAATACCTGTTACTAGGGCTTCTTATTGTTGTGCCATAAGAAAATACACTCGCTGGCACAACAGTGGGTTCTTTGGTTTGGTCTGGGAGGAGACTGAGCGGAATTGTAACATGTAAAATATTAATTCACTTTATTACAATATAGATACGAAGATTGACTTAACTTCGTACAAACCATTTCTACAGGAATGTCCTGACCAAGGATCCTAACACATTTCCGTGGCGCACACCTTCAGTTGTTTCTACAACTGTCGATGAATCTGAATCGAAGATAACATGCTGCGTCCTCACGACCAAGAAATCCTCGATCCAGTCCCAAATTTCGCAGTATAACCTATACGATCGTAAATTAGTGTATGTTTGGTACTGAGACAATTCTTTTCTGTCAGACTGGTTTGATCGACGAATTCAGGATCTCATTTGAGAAACCTCTGAGTTAGATTTCACGTGATCTATGTTATCGGAACCCCTGCTGGTTGACTGAAACCGCTGAAGGCAATACTTACTGTCGTTAGCGGCAAGTTAAGCCATGTTCTGTGTTTCTTACCACGTATCTAGTACACTCGATACTGAAGCTCCAATAAGCTCAGATGTTACTTCTGCTCCGTAATCTGTTATTTGACTGGTATGGTTAAGATTGTAGGTTCAAATACCGTCGGTTCTACCCATTTTTTTACATCTTTATCGAAGCGACTGCGATCATTATTTTTTTCATTTAATTGGTTTGAACATAACTCTTTCATTCCTAAATCTTTGACGTGTCACTGTCATCATCGCAATAACTTTCAATTAGCTCTCTCTTTATTTCATTTTATTGTTTTTTTCATTTGGAATATTTCTCCATATGATTTTAAACATTCTTAATTATAATTAGTTATATTTAAACATTTGAACATATCGATCGGTCCAATAAAAACAAAAAAAGAAATAATCTATTTATACTCGCCCTGCAGTGGTGTCAAATATCTGTCTTGTTACAAGATTACTTTTTTTTTTTTTACTGTAAGCGTCATAGCCGCGCGGGATTAGTCGAGCAGTCTACGGCGCTGCAGTCATGGACTGTGCGGCTGGTCCCGGCGGAGGTTTGAGTCCTCCCTCGGGCATGGGTGTGTGTGTTTGTCCTTAGGATGATTTAGGTTAAGTAGTGTGTAAGCTTAGCGACTGATAACTTTAGCAGTTAAGTCCCATAGGATTTCACACTTTTTTTTTTGTAAGCGTCATACAGAAATTTAAGACATACACTCTTCTTGCACCATGGAGAAAATAACGCAGATAAAGATGTGAACTAAAAAAATGAAATGAAACGATCGTATGGCACTGGTCGTATGGCACTTCCCACATGAGGAAGTTCGACTTCCGAGTACCAAGTCTTTTCAGTTGACACTGTTTGGGGCGACTTGCGTGTCGGAGATTAGGTACTGAGGATGAGAACGACACGCAGTCCCCGAGCGGAGGAAATCTGACCCGGCCGGGAGTCGAACCCGGACCTGCTGCATGGCAGTCAGACACGCTGAGCACTGAGCTAACGGGGCGTATTAATCTAAGAAGAGTTTATAAATAAAGTGAAATTCAAGCAAAATGAGTAATAAATATAACGATTACAATAAGACTGATGAAAATAAAAAATGTCAAAAAAGAAGAAACTTTAAATCTATGAAAGGAAGAGAATAAAAAGTAAAAAGAGAAAAAAAGGTAATACAGAGATTAAGTTGACACAGCAAAGGTTAATAAATGGAAAAAATATGTTTTTAAACCAAGTAACAATAAAAACAATTATCGCTGTCGTTTCAGTAAAGATGGAAGAAAAAGTTAAATGCCCTTGATGGGATTTCAACCCAGAACCTGCAGCATCTAGCAGTCAAATACCTTAACTTTTTTTCTGCACTTTTCTTGCTATATGTTCCTCCGTCGATTTTTCTTTTATAGTTATCTTGGGTTGTCGCAGGACATCTTTCAAACTCTAAGAGTCAGAACTTTGCTCAGTTTTTTATTACTGAGTGCGGCTAGTTGCCCGATCCAACACGCTGAGCTTCTGTGACGGCAATCGCTAGGTTATAGTGGAATTTTAAAATAAGTGCTTATTAAAGGCTCTAGTGAATCATCGCACAGGTGGTTTCAAAAGTCGATCTCCGTTTTGTTAGAAAATTAGCTGCAGGGCGCACAGTTGGTTAAGAAATGCCTTATTCAGAAACGTCACGGTACCGTAATAGCAGAAGAAATCGATGTAGAACGACAAACCTCTTCGTTCTCGGAAATAGAGCCGAGCGTTTGAAGTGAGATATCAAGAGCCACTTTATAACGCCGCACGGCCACGCAAAGACGTTGTGGCCGCCAAGGAAATGTATTCCGCGTTTACAGGAAATTGCCATTAGCCTGCGTTTCATCGAGGGCTGGTTCGATAGGTCGGCCTCTTCGCCGAACAGAAAGCCCGGCCGTGGGCCACTCCAGGATTCGGAGCACTCGACGGCTGCCAAATGCAGCTATTAATATCGCGACCGCCTTCCTTGTCGTAGGGCGTAGACCGCCATTATTCACAACGCCCCCTCCACAAATATTTGACCAGCTGAAAGGAAAGAACGAGGAAACCGTTTTCACGGGAGTGCTTGGCAGTCTTCGAGTAGAATACAATGGCGAAAAATATACTGAACTCTTACGGGCACCCTTTGCTTACTGTACACACTATCTGAATATGATGTCATTCACGAACTTCAATTTTTTCCAGTAATATTACACTGGAGAATAAAATCGTTATGAATATTAACTTCATTACTGCAGTAGGAAGACAACATCTGTGTATCATTCGATTTTCAATTTGTTAAACAAATGTTGTTCGA
This sequence comes from Schistocerca nitens, assembly GCF_023898315.1. Classification (NCBI taxonomy): domain Eukaryota; kingdom Metazoa; phylum Arthropoda; class Insecta; order Orthoptera; family Acrididae; genus Schistocerca; species Schistocerca nitens. The sequence continues at coordinate 953,592,772 of NC_064615.1, forward strand.
AGTATTTTCACTGGGGGGAATGCAGTGGGGAAGCCAGTGGGCATTCTGGTGAGATCCTCTCCTGGAACTGCAGGTTATGTAGCAAGAGTAAACTGATAGAGGAGCAGGAGCGTAAGATCTGTGCCCTTCAGGTGCAGTTGAAAAACGCACAGGAGGAGCTAGATAGGATGAGGAGGGAGAAGGGGGTTGGGGAATGGGAGCTGGCTGTTGGCAAGAGATCTGCTAGGAGAAGAAGATTTTCAGATAGTTTTACTATTGGTGTTTACAATAGATATGACCAACTGTCAGAGTCTAGTGGAGAGGAATCTCTAGTAGCTGTAGATGTAGGAAGTATGCAGCAGACCTCAGTAGTTACTGTGCCTAGAACAGTTGCAAAGTCGAAGAGGAAGAAGAAGGTTCTGCTGTTAGGTAGTTCACATGGAAGAGGTGTAGGCCAGCAGTTGCAGGAAGTGCTGGGAAGTGAGTACCAGGTCACCAGCATTGTGAAGCCTAATGCAGGGTTGGCTCAGGTGACTGTTAACATAGGGGGGTTATGTAGGGATTTTACTAAAGAGGATCAGGTAGTGATTGTGGGTGGGGCTGGTAATAGTATTGGTAGGGATGGGGAGTATAACATAGATGGTGACCTGGAAAAGATAGCCACTCAGACTGGCAACACGAATGTGCATTTCGTGGAACTGTTTCAGCGTCACGATCGGCCTCATCTTAATACAGCCGTCAGGCGTAATAACATGAGACTTGGGGGTGCGCTGATGACAGAAAGCATGGGTCACATTTCAGTGGTGTCGGTGGAGTCTATCAGCAGGACGGGTTTCACTAGACACGGCCTGCACCTCAACAGGTATGGGAAGGGGAGGTTGGCAAAGCTTATAGGTGACAGCATAGGTGGGGTTGGTGGGATCACTCATGGGAAAATTCCTGCAGTAGTGTGTGTTAGAGCTGCACCTTTTTTAGATTGAAGTCAGCTGATAGGTATTCCTGCTTAAGGGAAGTCTCTCTAACAAGGGAATCACTTTTGACAAAGCTTAGGTATCCGAGTAATGAGGGAATTAGTATATTTCATCAAAATATACAAGGTATTAGGGATAAAGTTAGTGAACTGCTTATAGATGTTGACTCTGAAATTATTGGTATATCTGAACACTTCTTAAATAAGGAGATAATTCAGAGGCTTCCTTTACCAGGATACAGGTTGGCTGGCTGCTTTTCGAGGAGCTCTTTGCGGTGTGGGGGAGTAGCCATGTATGTGAAAAACGGCATCGCATTTGAGTCAATTGATGTTTCAAAGTACTGCACTGAAAAGGTGTTTGAATGTTGTGCAGGTGTGGTTAAATTTAACGGAGTTAAACTTGTAACTGTTGTTATTTATAGATCCCCAGACTCCGATTTCACAGCATTTTTGCTAAAGCTAGAGGAGGTTCTTGGTTCACTTTATAGGAAATACAAAAAGTTAGTTATATGTGGTGACTTCAATATTAATTGTATAAGTGATTGTGCAAGGAAGAGGATGCTGGTAGACCTCTTTAATTCATATAATATTATGCAAACCGTATTCTTTCCAACGAGAGTGCAAGGGAACAGTAGAACAACCATAGACAACATTTTTGTTCATTCCTCATTACTAGAAGGGCATTCTGTTAGAAAAAAGGTGAATGGCCTTTCAGATCATGATGCGCAAATTTTAACTTTAAAAGATTTTTATGCTGCAACTCGCGTTAAATATAGTCATCAGCTGTTCAGGAAAGCTGATCCGGTTGCTGTAGAGACCTTTGTAAACCTTATAAAGGAACAAGAGTGGCAAGATGTTTATAGCGCTGAGACAGTAAACGATAAATATAATGCTTTTCTAAAGACCTTTCTCATGCTCTTTGAAAGTTGCTTTCCGTTACAACGTTTAAAACAGGGTACTAGCACAAACAGGCAGCCTGGGTGGCTGACTAGAGGGATAAGAATATCTTGTAGAACAAAGTGGCAATTATATCAAAACGTTAGAAACAGTCAAAATCTAAATGCAGCAGCCCATTACAAACAGTATTGTAAGGTGCTTAAAAATGTTATTAGGAAGGCAAAAAGTATGTGGTATGCAGATAGAATAGCTAAGTCTCAGGATAAAATTAAAACCATATGGTCAGTCGTAAAGGAAGTTGCTGGTCTGCAGAGACAGGTCGAGGATATAGAATCAGTGCGTAGTGGGAATGTCCGTGTTACTGATAAGTCGCATATATGTACAGTATTTAATAATCACTTTCTGAATATAGCAGGTGAACTAAATAGAAACCTAATTCCAACAGGGAATCATATAGCGCTCTTAGAAAAAAGTGTTCCGAGACTGTTACCTGAAATGCTCCTCCATGATACTGACAAGAGGGAGATTGAGTTAATAATTAAATCACTAAAGACCAAGAACTCTCATGGATATGACGGGGTATCTAGCAGAATACTGAAGTATTGTTCTATGTATGTTAGCCCAGTACTTAGCCATATCTGTAACTTTTCCTTTAGGAGTGGTCGGTTTCCTGATCGATTAAAATAATCGGTAGTGAAGCCACTTTATAAAAAGGGAGACATTGATAATGTTGACAATTTTAGACCTATTTCTATGCCATCGGTGTTTGCTAAAGTTATCGAGAAGGTTGTATATACAAGGTTACTGGAGCATTTAAATTCACATAATTTGCTGTCAAATGTTCAGTTTGGTTTTAGAAATGGTTTAACAACTGAAAATGCTATATTCTCTTTTCTCTGTGAGGTTTTCGACGGATTAAATAAAAGGTTGCGAACGCTAGGTGTTTTCTTTGATTTAACGAAGGCTTTTGACTGTGTTGACCACAAAATATTACTGCAGAAGTTGGACCATTATGGAGTAAGGGGAGTAGCTTACAATTGGTTCGCCTCTTACTTTAAGAGCAGAAAGCAGAGGGTAATTCTCCGCAATATTGAGAGTGGTAGTGATGTTCAGTCCCAATGGGGCACTGTTAAGTGGGGCGTTCCCCAAGGGTCGGTGCTGGGGCCACTGCTGTTTCTTATTTATATAAATGATATGCCTTCTAGTATTACAGGTGATTCAAAAATATTTCTGTTTGCTGATGACACCAGCTTGATAGTGAAGGATCTTGTGTGTAATATTGAAACAGTAACAAATAATTTAGTTCATGAAATAAGTTCGTGGCTTGTGGAAAATAATTTTGATGCCAAATCACAGTAAGACTCAGTTTTTACAGTTTCTAACTCACAATTCAACAAGAACTGACATTTTAATCAGACAGAATGGGCATGTTATAAGCGAGACGGAACAGTTCAAGTTCCTAGGCGTACGGATAGATAGTAAGCTGTTGTGGAAAGCCCATGTTCAGGATCTTGTTCAGAAACTAAATGCTGCTTTATTTACCATTAGAACAGTATCTGAAATAAGTGACACTTCAACACGAAAAGTAGTCTACTTCGCATATTTTCATACGCTTATGTCGTATGGTATTATTTTTTGGGGTAATTCTTCTGATTCAAAAAGGGTATTTTTGGCTCAAAAACGGGCTGTTCGAGCTATATGTGGTGTAAGTTCGAGAACCTCTTGTCGACCCCTATTCAAAAATCTGGGAATTCTGACGTTGCCCTCACAGTATATATTTTCTTTAATGTCGTTTGTTGTTAGCAATATTAGCCTATTCCCAAGAGTTAGCAGTTTTCACTCAGTTAATACTAGGCAGAAATCAAATCTGCATGTAGAATGCAGTTCCTTGACTCTTGTGCAGAAAGGAGTGCAGTATTCTGCTGCATCCATTTTCAATAAGCTACCACAAGAACTCAAAAATCTTAGCAGTAGCCCAAACTCTTTTAAGTCTAAACTGAAGAGTTTCCTCATGGCTCACTCCTTCTATTCTGTCGAGGAGCTCCTGGAAGAGCTAAAAAATTAAGCAAATTCCAGTGTTACATTGTTGATTGTCTTCATTTAAACTTATGACTTGTCACCTGAATATGTTTTTTTTCTATATTTCATTTTATCTGTTTCTAATATCGTGTTATAATTTCATGTATTGACTCGTTCCATGACCATGGAGATTTCTCCTTAATTTGGTCCCACGGAACAATAAATAAATAAATAAATAAATAAATAAACGATGCGCGTGCAAAGACAACAAGTCGTCGCGGAACACAGTACAGAGCTGCATCGCATCCACAACAGATATTCAAAGTGGCCTCCGTGGAATGCAATGCACGCGTTCTCACGTCGCATCATGGATTGCTGCACTCTCGCACGTCCCGGCCCCTCTCCGAATAGCGTCACAGGTGTCGTGTACACGTTGTTGAAGGGCCTAGACATCAGGAAATGGTTCAGCATACACACGCTTTTCAGAGGTGCCCAGAGGTAAACATCCAGGCGATTTCTCCGGTGATATGGCAGGCCATACTACAGGGCCACTTGCTTGTAGATTGTACTAGGGTTCGACTCATTATACTGTAGGACCTGGTCCTCCAGATCTGGTGTACGCACTGTCCGCCGCCTCCATGCACATTCGTCTGCCTGAAAGAACCCACGATCACACAAACGCCCAAAAAGGGCTCGAAATATTCTTATTATGTGGTTAATGTGTCTGAGGTTACCTGTTTGGTATAGCTGGCTTGCGACCGTTTCCGTCCGCTTGGCCGTACACAAACAACATCTCGGCTTGTTCCCGACATGAATACCGGGCCATTCTGCTGCTTACAGTACGCTACGTCAGTCACACGGCCGGCAATACAGAAAGAACACACGGCATACGGTCAAAGGAACTTCCATTCGTCTGCGTCATCGACCGAGGCAACGATGCATTTCTTGACACATGTTCACAAGTCGCTTTTTTCTCCATTTCTATTCGCTGCAGTTTGTCGGTATTATTAACACATGTTTACAAGTCGTTTTTTTCTCCATTTCCATTCCCTGCCGTTTGTCGGTTTTATTAATGTTCATCCAGAAATTTTTTCAGTGTTCGATCACTTCAGCTGGTCACCTCGAGAAACTTTCTACGAATTGAAATAATGCATCACCGTGATTCATTGCGAAAGGTCTACCACAGTATTACAATATTACAACAATTTTTGTATGCAGATCTTACAAATTAAAATTATTTCTGCTGCTAATGTAGCATATCTCAACGATTTAATTTTATCAATGGCATCGCTCCCCAACATCATGCAGCCAGGAATGAAGGTAGCAGGTGTTTAAAATTAGAATATTTCTGTTGCGAATGCAACGTTGTTCGTACAACGCTGCGATAAAGTCCTTTCATCTGACACGTGTTTCTGTCCAACAAGAGATACACACAACAGTTTAACCCTTGCATATAATTCTCTCCGAAGATTTAAGTGGGTTTGGGCTCTACATCCATTCTCTTCAGACGACTGTGAATTGCATGGCAGAGGGTAACATTGTACCAATTATTAGGATTTCTTCCCGTTCCATCCACTTATATAGCGTGAGAAGAATGACTGTTTACTTGGCTCTATGCATGCTGTAGTTAATTTTGCCCTCGTGATACACTTTCAATTATAGAGAAAAAAGTTATACTAGCAAAAAATACAACTGTAGCTATATTTGGGACAAAATAAAAAGACGGTCTTCTCAAGCAAAGGAATTATTTCCTTTATGAATAAAATGTTGAACAGACACAGGCTGTTGCTGTTGTCAACGGAGAAAATGCTTATGAATGGCGGAGATTTTTAACGTACTTTGTCTCTCCTGTGGCCAAGCGTCAAGGCTTAGTTTTCGAAAATCAACACGTAGTCTGTCCCAGCTAGCTGGCATTCGACGAATGGCATGCCAGCGCGGGTTTAAATATGTTTATTTAAATCCATACATGTCCGCAGCTCGCGGTAGCGTTCTCGCTTCCCGAGCACGGAGTCCCGGGTTCGATTCCCGGCGGGGTCAGGGATTTTCTCTGCCTCGTGATGACTGGGTGTTGTGTGATGTCCTTAGGTTAGTTAGGTTTAAGTAGTTCTAAGTTCTAGGGGACTGAGACCGAGCGAGGTGGCGCAGTGGTAAGACACTGGACTCGCATTCGGGAGGACGACGGTTGAATCCCGCGTCCGGCCATCCTGATTTAGGTTTTCCGTGATTTCCCTAAATCGCTCCAGGCAAATGCTGAGATGGTTCCTCTGAAAGGGCACGGCCGACTTCCTTCCCCATCCTTTCCTAATCCGATGAGACCGATGACCACGCTGTCTGGTCTCCTTCCCCAGAACCAACCAACCATCTAGGGGACTGATGACCATAGCTGTTAAGTCCCATAGTGCTCAGAGCCATTTGAATTTGAAATCCATACAGAATAACACACACTCATGAACTGACTGAGAGCTCAAAATTTGCTGAAACTATTTCTTATCACAGAATTCGTGGATTTCGCTAGCAGTTTCCAAGAACATATATTTATGTAATTCAAGAAACTTTATAAGAGGAATGATGCCGGAAATGATATCAATAGCTCAGCAGATATTCAAACGAAATCAAATAGTACTTCGAAGGTAATTAGACTTTTTTAATAAGTAAATACTTACATAATTCTTCGGCTAAACCTCGAATCACTCCCAACGTAAGAATGTTGGTAACGAGAAACAAAAGAATGTTGGTAACGATAAACAAATGCTGCGATAACGCTTGTTCGAACTAGTTTCGCCGGCCGCGGTGGTCTAGCGGTTCTAGGCGCTCAGTCCGGAACAGCGCGACTGCTACGGTCGTAGGTTCGAATCCTGCCTCGGGCATGGATGTTTGTGATGTCCTTAGGTGAGTTAGGTTTAAGTAGTTCTAAGTTCTAGGGGACTGATGACCACAGCTGTTAAGTCCCATAGTGCTCAGAGCCATTTTTGAACTAGTTTCGAATTCTCGTAATGTGGCGCCTCTTGCGGAAAATATATGAACTAGACAGGGATTAGTTGGGATATTCTTTCGTAACAACAGTTTTGGTGTGAGACGTTATTGTCACATTATTATGTAATGAACTGCGCGACTTTTTTCGGAATCTATAGCGATTTTCGAGTTCGGGTTAGGCTGGAAGCTCAGTGGAAAGCATTAATTGCTGCGAGTGAAACAAGCAGTAATGATATTTACAATCATTGTCGTCTCTCATATTTTGAGAAACATTCAGGATAAGTCCTGATTTCGGAGTTGGTGGTTAGGTTGGGACCTGAGAGCACAGCTAAATATTAACTACACTTTCTGCTCTGTATCATATCCGACACTGTTATATTTCATTATGACGCCACAGATCTACGTACTGGTAATGATGACGTTTATTGAAAGCCACTTTCTCATTACTTCTGCAGTCAACATCACAACCATGCTCATGACTTGTTATCGCATTCGTATTTGTGATTAGGTTTCACCTGATACCTCGTACATCACGCATTAAAATGATTACGTACCTTAAATCAAGAAAGTTTCGCGAATTTTTGTTGTGTAGCCCACAACTGTGGACGTAATCTTCTAACCGACGACGCTAGTTAATAATTTTCAAGTATCAGCCTTTAATCTGAAGTGTAATATCTTTGGGGTATACAAAACTTTGATGACAACGTATCATTCCCGTTTCGGAGGCCTCAGGATTACGTTGAATGAAATGCTTTGCTGCGTGACTGAGTTTGTGTTGTGTGCATTGTTTAAAATATGTTTCATGTGAAACAAGCGATATGTTAAACTTTCACGCCGTTACTGCCTCGACGCGGGTATCACGCTTGCTGACGATAGGACACATGCGAAAGCAGCTGGCTAACGGTAAGAGGAAAATACGTTCCAAAGCAATGTTTATTGCCGTATTTCGGTGGCCCTCGGTTGTTAACGGGGCAGTAAGAAAATTTTCGTTCCTAATGTTTACTGTGGTCTGACTAGGAGCCGTACGAGTGTCATTTGATAGATGTACATGGGCACCATGTACTGTGTATTACTTCCAGTTGTAAAACAAACGCCGGCCGCGGTGGCCGAGCGGTTCTAGGCGCTTCAGTCCTGAACTGCGAGACCACTACGGTCGCAGGTTCGAATCCTGCCTCGGGCTTGGATGTGTGTGATGTCCTTAGGTTAGTTAGGTTTAAGTAGTTCTAAGTTCTAGGGGACTGATGACCTCAGATGTTAAGTCCCATAGTGCTCAGAGCCATTTTTGTAAAACAAACATGAGTTTACGTAATCTGTAACGTTCATACTGCAGTTACGTAGTCGATACAAGTTCCCTCTCAGAGCTTTCGGCGACTGTTAGCAAACAGGACCATATTGTAAAAAATTGGAGTGAAGATTGAACAGAAGCTAAACAATGTTTTTGGACCAAGAGATAATATACCTTACTTCTGCCACACTTATTCAAGTCTTCCATCTTTCTTTATGTAATTAGTGTAGTCATACAGGTTTTAGACGTCGCTGTAAAATTTATTCACTTTACGGTACTTAATATTCCGTAAATGGTTGAGAAACGTCGGAAACAACAAAATTAACAGGAATATCAAAATGCGAAGCATTTAATTACAAACGTTTTTGGTATATATTGAAAAGAATTATATAAGAAGATCAGCATTGATGTTATAAACAAATTTCATAAACAAAATAAATTTGCACATTAGGTCTGGGATGTCTTAGTATACCAGATATTCTGTTATTTTTGGCCATGTGCATCACATCTCCAGGGCGTATTGACCAATAACATTGTTTGTGATGTGGATATATTTGTGATCTGTGGGGAAAATGGCTCTGAGCACTATGGGACTCAACTGCTGTGGTCATCAGTCCCCTAGAACTTAGAACTACTTAAACCTAACTAACCTAAGGACATCACACACATCCATGCCCGAGGCAGGATTCGAACCTGCGACCGTAGCAGTCGCACGGTTCCGGACTGCGCGCCTAGAACCGCGAGACCACCGCGGCCGGTCTGGTGGGGAAAATGGCAGGGGTTTAATCTAGCAGTGCATTATAGCTGAAACCTGTAATTATCCAGTGAACCACTCCACAAAAGAAATTCGCACATATTTTAATTGCCCCCCCCCCCCCAATCAGTTTTACGTTGAAGACAGCACTATAGAGCGTTCTTCCGAAGGGTGAAACGTACAGGGCGCAAAAGAGACTTCCAGCCATGTAGTTAACCAACGACCCAATAGATGGTACCATACCACAAGGAACTTAGCAGGGTTGCCAATCTTGAAACTGTATAGAGGTGTATAACATTGTGAACGACGCCTTTTGGCGCGCGAGAGTCCAAGTCGACGTGTAAACGAATACATTTTTGGTTTGCCATTCTTGTTTGTGGAAGTACTTCGATATCGATGCATTGAAATGGCGTCTGGTTTCTGCGCTTCGCAATATTTTTGTAAGTTCGTTTTGCTTTCAAAATGATTGATTTTCCATAGAAGAGGGATAAATCTTAACGATAGAAAATTTAATGGTTCCAGCACTTGGGTTTTCAATCGTTTACAATAGCCAGTTTAGCGTAAGTTAATTTTTTTTCAAATACAACAAAAATAAGATGGTAAGTAGCTCACACACTGCTTCTGTAGGGAGTAAAGAATTCATTTCACTCATAGGTGGCGTAATCAGCTTCATACAAAACGTCCTTATATCTGAAAAGTAATTAATAATATTATTTACAAAATCAGTGGAAACGCTTAGATGTGATGAGCAACCGTTCTTCAAGTACAGAACACAATAAAGATAAACATTCGGTGAATAAAATATGTAAAGATAAGAAGTCATAACGCAGAATCATGATCTCATCTAATCCTCCACGGACTTCGTTTTCATCAGTTTCCAATTAGGCTTGTAAGTCCCTACTGTTCTGGACGTACCAGGACGTTATATTTCAACGACAGATTGCCTCTAGTTTCCTTAACGTAGGAAGTGTTGTCTGCTCCTTCTTTCACCACCGCCTTGTAACAATCGAAATCTCAATAATGTTAACAATCAAAAATCCACAGTTATATTCTGTTGATTCTTGACATCGTACAAATGTTCGTATTTTTATAAGATGTAAAATGCTCGTAGACATCGTGACCTATTAACGATTGCCATCGGACAGTGTTCATCTAGGATGTGCAGTGCCAGAGCGCGTGGAACAAAATAATCCAGCAGTGGTTTCCCTATTTTATTTATTAAGACGCTACTATCTTATGTTCATGTGGAAGATCCTCCAATCAGCCCAAGAGGAACCAAGGAATTATTGTAACTTGAACCCTCCCATTAGTTGGTTGGTTGGTTGGTTGTTTTGGGGAAGGAGACCAGACAGCGAGGTCGTCGGTCTCATCGGATTAGGGAAGGACGGGGAAGGAACTCGGCTGTGCCCTTTCAAAGGAACCATCGCGGAATTTGCCTGGAGCGATTTAGGGAAATCACGGATAACCCAAATCAGGGTGGCCGGACGCGGGATTGAACCGTCGTCCTCCCGAATGCGAGTCCAGTGTCTAACCACTGCGCCACCTCGCTCGGTCCCATTAGTTGGATAATTCCCAAAACTAGTTTCGGCGAAGTATCGCCATCTTCAGTGGGTTTCTTTATTCTTTTTTATTTTTAGCTATTGAACATTTATGTGAGTGTCGCATTTTTTTTTTTTTTCGGCATACAGAACACGTGAGTTAGTCGATTTGAGTTGCTGCGAAAATCGTACTGTTGATGGTGTAATATTTGAATTATTGTTAAAGTGAAAGTTACACGTTCAGTCAACATGTAGTATGTCTAAAAGCAACAACAAACCTAAGAAATATGCAATAACTATAAGTAGAAAAAGGCTAAAGAAACCCACTGATCGTTAAGAGGGTCACCCATTTTCATTTGCGCCACTCCGTCATTTTTTTTCTTGGCTGAAAAAGCGTATTTAATTTTATGTGGCACTACCGGCTGTACTCAGCTGTACCTGAGTTCAATGTTGACAGGAAATTCACATTTCCTTACTGGCAGCCATGCTGTTTCTCAGGGTATGCATTTTGTGCAGTTCCTGCACTTCCTCGTATTGTTTTCAGTACGTCAGACATGCTGGAATACAATGCTTTTCCAGTTAATTATATTCTAACGGGATTTCGTAGCTAGCATACAATTTGCGTGTCATTTTGCAAACGATCTCCATTTTCAGAACTGTATCTGCATTATGAGCGTTTCAATCACGAAGCATGTCTCGTACTGGCCAGTTTTAGAGTTCTAAATTACGTTGTACTGTGCAGTGCAAATCAGTTTTTGTCACGCAAAATGATGATAGACTGATGACAAGAAGAAAGTTGTAGTGACGATGGCAACGAAAGATGTATTTTAACGACTGATGCCAGAAAATAACACTGTATCATAGGTTACCTTACCTCATATATAGACATTATATTTTAAAATAATCTGATGTAGCAGAAATACCATAGAAAATCCTTCTTTTGTACATAAACAGAATGGTATTTGAATTTCAGCCTGTGTCATTTTCCGATGGTTGATTGTAGACATGGGTTGAGGTATTGTCTAGCAAAGGGAACCGTATACCTGGCATTACACAGATATACATTAGGCTACTAGATTGGCCAAGGTGCATCTTTTACTGAAATCTGACGTTTGGTGAGGTAAGATCGCTGAAGAGAGTATGCTTCGTTCAAGAGATGTCAACGAGAAGGATTTACTTATGATCAGTTAAAATGGCCGAACGCAGTCTGCGTAATAGTGCGGTACCCCAGTGTGTAGGAGAGTTAAGTAGTGCGCTGAGGGGCGTTGGTTCGGTTCTGCTATAGAATTAAGTTTGGTTTTCTTCTGGCTTTTTCTTTATTGTTTGTTCTACGTTTACTTTTGATAACACCTGAAAGCTGCATTCATTAAGGTTGTTACAAAGTAGATGACACATAAAGAAAATACAGTTTATCTCATATTTAATACGCAGCAACTGCATACAAATTTGTTAAGTCACGATTTGTAATTTTTAGTGTGACAATCGTCGTAAAATACTGGCAAATTGTTTTCGCAGAATGACCGTTGTTCAAAGGAGACTTGCTACAGTGGCATTTAATTTACAGTAAATTCAACGGGAGACTTACAGAGATCACATTTTGCAGTGTCAAACCTACGACCTCACGTCTAGGGCTGCCAAGTGTCCAGCTTTTTACGGTTCTGTCCGGCCAAATATAAACAAGTCGGGCCTGTCTGGCTTTTGTTAGGCCTTCTAGCGATGGAGTAGAGAACGAACAACTATCGTTGTTCGAAGTTAATGACGTAAGCGCGAGGAGTAGGTATAAGGAAAGAAAAAAGGAAGATATAACGTAAAGATATACAGATATACCAACCAACTCTAGTGAAGAAAAAACTTAAAATTTGGATGAAAGTAAATTCTTTGATCATTGGCAACATTTCAAGAAATTCGTTAAAAAAAAAGGACTGCTTTTATAAAGCTTTTGGTTCATGAATAGTGGTCAGCTTATTTCAAATTACATCAAAAACAAGAATTATATTATTCGGAATTACTGAAAGTGGCAGGATATTACTTTACAATTCCAGGCATGTCAATTTCGGAATGGTGTACTCTTTCATAAGCTCCCAGTGGACAAAGAAACACAATAAATTACAAACCGACACCATCCTAAACACGTCGTGTAACTCATAACTATCCTGTCAAAAGTTCCACGAAATGATTTCCAGGAAACTAACATCTTGATGAAGTGAGTTCATATGAGAAATATTAATACTATAGATTGTTATTTTTTTTTTCTAAACCTAAATGAAATGACCAAATTCATTGAAAATCTTGTTTTCGCTCAGAGGGTTAATTGTTCATTTTGTTTAGTGATGAACCTTTCTGTTTTTGTTTGTTTGTTTGTCTTACGTAAGATAATATCAGAAAAGAGACTGAGCAATTAAGAGGACTGAACACTTAGTTGGTATCAAAATTGCTAAATTATAGGGCTGTTTATTGTTTAATTTTTTATTCTACGCATGTTAAAGATTGATCTCGCAAAAAAATGACTTATTGATTATTAATAAACGATTGAGAATACCCAGCTGTGTCTATTTCTGTTTAAAAAAGTTAGTCCTTAAAGCGAAATGTCCGGGTAATTGTAATGTCGGGAAAAAGGAAGATGCAACGCAAGGATATATAGATATACCAAGCAACTCTGTTTTTCTATCTGACAACCCTACTACCTCAGTCTGCCGCTACACATGCACGGCTATTTCACCAATCTCAATGCAGATACTGTAGGCACACTGATCTCGTTCAGTTACCGGGTACGAAGCCCTTGTACGAAGGCCGACCAGCGTGAAAAACTTTACTGTGAGAGATGTCGCACCATAAACTGTATCACCATTAAGTGCTTTCTTCCAGCCCTAGTCGACTAGTGAGAAAAGTTGTTCTCTCTATGAAAATTGATTTTAAATTTCTCCATAATAAGAGTTAGCTTGTACGAAAGATACATCTTAGTTTCAAAACAGTCAAACTACGTAAGATTTTTGTGAAAACTTCAGACTCGAGAGCTGAAAAGGATAGTGGTTTATTTAAACGAAAAATTGGTTCATACACATTATTCTGTAAATAAATGCTGGGAAATTGGTAGCGTCCAGGGAGTACTTAGAAAGAAAAGTGGCGGTCTGCGGTTAGTGTGCGGCATCGCTCCACTTTAAAGGACACCGGAATGTGCGCTGTTTCACTTTCCTCGCAGTTTCTAGAGCGAAAACAGGACGATGCTGCCACTCTGACCTAAGTATCCAGTTCGTTTTAATGGGTAATACTTACCTCAAATTCGATCGAATACAAGTGACATCATTGTGGATATGCGCACATTTGTCGATGACAGACGGCTTAATCTCCAGTTTTCGCCGAAAAAGATTGTAAAGTGGATGCTGATTTATCGACCAGATCCTCTTATCGATATCATAATTCTGCTTCCATGGAACACTAAGTTTTGAAATATCGTGCAGCGATATACTCCCGTTACAGCCACTGGTTTCCACGTAAAAGTTTTTCAAAGCTGTTTACTATATCGGAAATAAAGGCTATTATGGTGTTATTAAAGCTATTGTAGCCGGCCGGAGTGGCCGTGCGGTTCTAGGCGCTACAGTCTGGAACCGAGCGACCGCTACGGTCGCAGGTTCGAATCCTGCCTCGGGCATGGATGTGTGTGATGTCCTTAGGTTAGTTAGGTTTAATTAGCTCTAAGTTCTAGGCGACTGATGACCTCAGAAGTTAAGTCGCATAGTGCTCAGAGCCATTTGAACCATTTTGAAAGCTATTGTAAATTCCAACACGAGAAAATGCGCTTTCATCTCACAATATGCGTTTCGCTTTATTGGTGTAAAACATCTTCAATGGTCTGCAGGAAACAAAACGAATGCGCAACGCACTTGGCGAGATGAAGAATTTAAAGGCTAGTGTTAAAGAGCAGTCTAGTGGTACCCATGCAAGATTAGATAATTCATTTTTCCTTCCAGTTTGAACAGCTTCCCTGGAATGTAACCGTAAGTGCTTCTGATATTGTAAATTCCTCGGAAGTACTTTAGCCACACTTAAAATGAAATTAACAAAAAAGCAGCATAAAGTACTGAGATAAGATGAGATGCACATCCATACACTGCTAACATGACATCAGTTTTGCAAGGAACTTGTATCACTATACCTCCTGGTCTTGTATAGATCCTAATTACCGCTCTCTTCCCTACCGTATTCGAGGACAATGCTTTGCATAATTGGCGATTTCAGCTGGAAAACTGGAGTTTTTTTGCAGACGTAGAACAGTGTTGGATGGTGTCACAGCATTCAGTTTTCTGTTTGCAATTAAATTAAATTTGCAGCACAAAAAATCGTTACTATCGATTCAACTCAATATTTAACAGTGACATTTACAGTAAACACAGGTCTGTTGTGCATAACTGATTGTTGTTTTCTGATAACCACTGTATGAATAGCACAAGGTTTTATTGTGCATACTGTATTTCATAAACGTATAACTACTTGTGTTCCGTAATTTCAAGTCTCCTTCGTTATGTTTGGAATGTTATTGTTAAGTTTGATTTAAAGTAGATTTGAAGATGGTCATTTTAAAAAGTAATATGTTGAGACATTTTACTTTATTTGCCTCGTGTATTGGTTGACGTGTCTTTTCGATGAAATTGATGTTTCTTGCTGTGAATAAAAAGCAATACACAAAAAACCTAGATTACTTATCCCTGCAATACTTTGGTAACAATAGGATTTTTATGCCTTCTGCTTAATGTAACGTTCACAGGATTTTATATGCTCGATAGTAAGTATCACATGCCTTGTTTCAGACCGAAAATATCCTGGAACCAGTTCGCGTTTGCTTACAGTTGAGTGGTCCTGATATGTTCCACGCGACTGGATTCTTGTATAAACAACTCTGCACGCGCTGTTAAGTGTTACATGCTATCACAGCAGACGGGTACTTTTCCCAGATTTACTCCACATAGTGGCACGTGTTCCTTTTGGATGACCTTTACTCCACGGCTTGTGTGTAAATCCCGACTACTCAACAAGCAAGAGATTCACAAGAAATTTCAACCCATAAGAGAGGAGCTTTCTCTTGCGAAATATTTTTGGGAATTGGAAAATGAGAATGCTGGGACTGTACGGCCAAGTGGAAAAGTAACGCGAAGTTTTCCTCGATCTAAAACGGTTCTCCCGCTCAGAGCAGAGAGAACCAAAACAAACAAGCGCAGGGCTGGACGTGTAGGGTTTGACGTCAGTGCCTACGTCTTCTGCTCACGTCTAATCGCGTCCGCACGTGCTCAATTCCTCAGTTCTTAAGGCGAACGGAGAAGATCGTGCACACCCTGAACGATGGGTGCGGCTGCGTGTGGTCCAGCATAACTCTGGAACGCCTGGAGCGGTCATTAAAAAAATGCTAAAAAGGTTTTTACTAGCGGTTTTAGTTTCCAAATATTCGTCATTTACTTCTAAGCATTGTTCGTAACCTTAAACTTGCTTATTCAACCACTCTACATAGAAGTTTTCCGCCTGGGAATAACCCGTCGCAATACCGGGGTGTGGGAGGGAGGAGGGGGTGGGCTACTTTATGCTCAACTTTTGAAAATATTATGATCTAATAAAGTACTTTATATTTTAAAATTAAAAAAAAGTATTGTTTTTATGAACTCTTCTACCGGATTCTACGAATGTTTAAAAAATTGTTTCAGTTAAATTTGACCCACAAATTTAAATCTTAGTAAATCTGACTTTTCACAGTGACGTATTCAGTATTTTCAGGTTCATGATGCTACTTACAAGGGAACCTCCCCATCGCACCCCCCTCAGATTTAGTTATAAGTTGGCACAGTGGATAGTCCTTGAAAAACTTGAACACAGATCAATCGAAAAAACAGGAAGAAGTTGTGTGGAACTATGAAAAAAATAAGCAAAATATACACACTGAGTAGTCCATGTGTAAGATAGGCAACATCAAGGATTTTGTGAGCTCAGCAGCGCCGTGGTTAGCGTGAGCAGCTGCGAAACGAGAGGTCCTTGGTTCAAGTCTTCCCTCGAGTGAAAAGTTTAATCTTTTATTTTCAGACCATTATTATCTGTCCGTCCGTCCGTCCGATGCGAGGTAACTGCGCCGTAGTATGGGGACGCTACACACGGAAAAATTTGAAAACGTTAAAAACATAGGTTTTGACAGAGCACAGGGAAAAATGTGCGACTGTGAAACTGTTGCATTCATTTGTTGCAGTTTATGTGACAAACTGTTATGTTTTCATCACTCTTGTGGGAGTGATTATCACATCCACAAGAAAACCTAAATCGGGCAAGGTAGAAGAATCTTTTTACCGCCGGCCGCGGTGGTCTAGCGGTTCTAGGCGCTCAGTCCGGAACCGCGCGACTGCTACGGTCGCAGGTTCGAATCCTGCCTCGGGCATGGATGTGTGTGATGTCCTTAGGTTAGTTAGGTTTAAGTAGTTCTAAGTTCTAGGGGACTGATGACCACAGATGTTAAGTCCCATAGTGCTGAGAGCCATTTGAACCATTTTTTTGAATCTTTTTACCCATTCGCCAAGTGTACAAGTTAGGTGGGTCGACAACATGTTCCTGTCATGTGACGCACATGCCGTCACCAGTGTCGTATAGAATATACCAGACGTGTTTTCTTGTGGAGGAATCGGTTGACCTACGACCTTGCGATCAAATGTTTTCGGTTCCCATTGGAGAGGCACGTCCTTTCGTCTACTGATCGCATGGTTTTGCGGTGCGGTCGCAAAACACAGACACCAACCTTATTGCAGTGAACAGAGACGTCAATGAACGAATGGACAGATCATAACTTTGCGAAAATAAAGAAAGTAAACTTTTCACTCGAGGGAAGTCTTGAACCAAGGACCTCTCGATCCGCAGCTGCTCACGCTAACCACGGGACCACGGCCCTCCTGAGCTCACACTATCCTTGATGTTGCCTATCTTGTGCATGGACTACTCAGTTTGTATATTTTGCTTTCTTTTTTTTTTTTTTCTTAGTTCCACACAACTTCTTCTTGTCTTCTCGATTGATTTGTGTCCCGTTTTTCAAGGCCTATCCACTGTGCCAACTTATAAATAAATCTGATGGGGGTGCGATGGGGAGGTTCCCTTCTAAGCATTGTTCGTAACGTTAAACTTGCATATTCAACCCCTCTACATAGAAGTTCTCCGCCTTGGAATAAACCGTCGCAATACCGGGGTGTGGGAGGGAGGGGGGGGGGGGAGGAGTGGGCTACTTTATGCTCTACTTTTGAAAATATTATGATCTAATCAAGTACTTTATATTTTAAAATTAAAAAAAAAGTGTTTTTATGAAGTCTTCTATCGGATTCTACGAATATTAAAAAAAAAATTCCGTTAAATTTAACCAACAAATTTGAATCTTAGTAAATCTGACTTTTCACAGTGGCGTATTCAGTATTTTCAGGTTCATGATGCTACTTAGACATCAGTATTTCATTAAGAAGTGTGTTGTAAGTAAAAGTCAACAGTTAACGGAATTAGAATTTTTAATTTTTTACTTAACATTTCATATGAGCACAAATTCCTCCAGTGACAGCTTGCTGAGACGTCATTTTGCTTCAGGTTTTTTTTTATCAATTTCGAAATTGTCACTTCCATAATTTTAATAATGCAAAAAGATGTACTTGAGTTACTGCTAATTACCTTCGGAGTCTTCAAAGAAGTCATGCTTATCTTTTAAGTTTGAAAGTAACGTATCTAGAACAAATGTTGATTGAATAACCAACAGTTCTCTGGGATTTAATAAGTTTATTATTTCACCTATAAAATTTAGTGCTTGTGGAATCATGCGTCTGAAAACTGACCAACTCCTTTATATATAAATGGTTGAAATGGCTCTGAGCACTATAGGACTTAACTTCTGAGGTCATCACGCTCCTCGAACGTAGAACTACTTAAACCTAACTAACCTAAGGACATCACACACATCCATGCCCGAGGCAGGATTCGAACCTGTAGCGCCTAGAACCGCTCGGCCACCCTAGCCGGCATTTACATATAAAATGTCAGCTACAGAGCCTCGCCTACCTCTCTCCGCATAAATTTCTGCGGACGCCCATACTTCCAAATATTGGGAAATTCATAAATGAAAGCACCAGTCAACTATCAGACCGCAGTTCGTAGTCAACTTGTTGCTCAGGATACTGGGCATGCCACTTCGAGCTTCATCTTGCAAATTTGTGGTATCACATTGTCTTGACACCATTGTCTACCCAGCTGTACACCCTTTACTGTAGGCTCATAAACTAGTCGCAACCCTGATGAATTTGGTCACAGATTGCGTAAACGCTAAAATCGAATTGGACGACGCACGTTGTAACTGTAACTTTTTCGAACCCATTGTCGTTTGCTTCCTCTCATACTCACACGACTACTGGATCAAAATATGAACTTCGTGGCTTTGTAAACAATCAGTAGATGGCTCTGCAAACGTGAAACGTTTTCCAGAATGAGATTTTCACTCTGCAGCGGATCTTCCTACATTTATATGTTAAGTACAGAGGCCTTACTTTTTGAATACACCTTGTATATAAATGCTCTCTAGCTGAATGGCAGTACTGTAACTTTAAGAAATTCCTAGTACTCCTAGGGTTAGGGATGAGGTTGTTAAGACAGTGGCGTCGAATCCATAGTCATTGGGGTCATGAAGCTGAGTCATAGACAGTCCAAATATTGTTTGTTTAACCAGATTAGTTTTGACTTTCAAGCCCTGTGTGATGTAGGACCAGTTTTATACAGAGTGAGTCAGGAGGAATGGTACATGCTTTGAGACGCGATACTATTAGTGTTTCTGAACAAAAAACTTCATATGGACATGCCCTATGGCGAATGGTTTACGAGATAGAACGAGTTTAATGTCACATTTGAACGTTTTTCTTTAGTAACTCGAAAACCACATACTCCAACGAAAACGTGTCTCAGTACACAATTAAACAACAAAGTCCTATTTATTTTTTGTCTAGGACGAACAGTTTGCGTGGAGGGATGGCGAGAATATTGAAATCTCGCGCGACGTACGTGCTTTTTGTAGTACTTTTTGTAGGCCAGTTGGAGATAGTTTTAAGACTTCATAAACCACAAGCTTCCTGTATGAAATTGTTCGTCTCAACTTCCTCTATGTTGCTGTGGTACGTTGTAAACAGTGACAATGAATAATACAGAATATAAATAGAAATGTACATTAAAAGTGTTCTATCTCGGAAACCATTCGGAATAGGGCTTACGTCCACATCAAGTTTTTTGTTCAGTATCAGTAATGCTGTCACCCGTCAAAACACGTATTTTTCCTCCTGACTCACCCTGTACGAGTGTACACAACGCCTTTTACTTAAAATTTATGTTAATTATAAAAGTAGTAACAGTAATAATGTAAGTGTGCAGTACTGTTTGCAATGGTGGTGGTGGTGCTTCTGCTGCTACTGCTGCTGCTGCTGATGATGATGATGATAGACAGACATTAGAAAATACAAATTTATGTATGGATGTACAAAAGCGATGTATTATGAAATAACGAGAGCTAAGAGAGAAATTCAGATACTGTCCCAGTTAGGAACGATGGGAAATTGAAAGGTTTGATGATAAAGGAGGGTACTTCGTTGTAATGCCGGCAAGGGATACATACACAGACAAAAGACGATAATATTATTGTTTTGGTTGGTGTTAGCTGCCTTTCGAAACTGGACTTGCGATTCACTTCTCAGATATAATGAAGGAGATCGTACCAAAGCCGTGACAGAGAGAGTTCTTAGTGGGCTCGGGGATAAATAATCATTGGGATAAGGCAGAATAATCAGCAAACTGTTTATACGTGTGCTGGTGTGGGCTTCTCGTGAACCACGATTGACCCTTACATTATATAGTGGGAACGAGGTGTGACGATATTTTTCTTTGCTCGTGGATTCTCAGCCTTGATGAGTTTATTAAATGAAACTATTTTCCCAAATGTTCAAATGGCTCTGAGCACTATGGGACTTAACATCTGAGGTCATCAGTCCCCTAGAACTTAGAACTACTTAAACCTAACTAACCTAAGGACATCACACACATCCATGCCCGAGGCAGGATTCGAACATGCGACCGTAGCGATCGCGCGGTTCCAGACTGAAGCGCCTAGAACCGATCGGCCACTCCGGCCGGCCTATTTTCCCAGAAAGGCTGCTTCTGATTGACTGAAAATGTATATTTAGTTTTCTGTCGTGCGATTTCCACGTCATTGTCATTATCAAGTCTACCTAGGGGTTAACGAACAGTAGATTAAAACTGAGAAACTAGGTCTCAAACTAATACAAAAAATTGGCTGGTCATACAAAGAGCAAGTAAAACGGGGTTGACTAACCGCTTGTGTGAACCATCAAACACGTTTCTTTGAGATATCTTACATAGTGGTATACTCTACATATCCCTGAGTTCCTGTTTACTACATGGTGAAATCGCAGTAAGTAAAGAGAAATAACATGACAAAACTTGTTTGTCAAGACATTACATCGTATCACAACGTCACCAACGTTGTTGTCATCAAGTACATTCAAAGCTCTGGGACACAGTAACGTACAATACAAAGACTCTTCGTTTATAATAACGAAGACAGTAGACGCCTAAGTGGCAAATAGATCATCAGGTGTCTCTGAATGCGATCTATATGTTAAATACATGAAAATGTAACATGTAGCTTAAAGAAATAAGTGAAACCTATCCAGGATCAATAATGTTTGTTTGAGACAAAATTATAAAAAAATTGCATGTATAACTAACGCAAATATCAAAGCTACAGGAGATGCGAAATTTATGTCATGAATGGCAAATAAGAGGTTGGCTTGTTTGATGTGATCGAATTTCTTCTCAATTGCGAGCTTGAGCTCCGTCTCAGATCGCCAGGACGTTAAACCCTGATTTTCCTTCCTAAACGTTTCTCTTTTGTGGCCAACTTAGTCAAAAATGTAATTCCGCAGTAGATTGCCATCCCTTACAAAGAAATTGATTTCATCGACGCTTTGAAAAAACTGTTACTGACCGCACGCTACGAAGTAAAGTGTTCTTTTTCAGACGCGAAAAGTAATTTATAAATCTTACGTGAAATATAGCCGAAAAGGTAAATTAACTGGACCTATCACGCACACAGGACAACTTTCTTTCTCGTGGACTCGTTCTACGTTTGCAAATATCAAGGGAATGATGCCAGAGTTTCCACACTGTCTCATGGTTTATGGACCAGGCCAGCGGAGCGTGCCCAGCTGTGGGAATTTCCCTTGTGGGTTCTGTGCTCACAGTGAAAATTTCGCGTTGTATGAGAGAAATTGGTTTTCTACGTCCACTTAATAGTCTACTGCTCGATCTCGTCTGTATATACATCTGGGAAAAATTGATGGAGCGGTTCCCGTCTAAAGCGAGCAAAGAGGAGAGATGAGTGTAATGTCCGCAGCGCAAGAAAAACGCTAGTTGTTTCTTTTGTGCAATATCTCCGTTTCCTTGGCAGAATGGAAACGCATTGGCCGCTCTGCAAGTAAACTAAATACTAACGGAAGGTACAAAAAATTTAAAAATCAGTGGGTCCTGGTAAAACATTGCGCACCGGTACTTACATCTGCCGGCTTGTGCGTGGTAGCGGAAAAAAATAACTGTCACATACTGCTCGTTTCGAAGTTTATGATAAACGGCGTCTGCTCGGTGGAAAAGCAGTTATTTCGTGGGTACAGATTTAAGTGTTGTGCTAGAAGATATTTTTGAGAGCGTAGAATGGTTCAAATGGCTCTGAGCACTATGGGACTCAACTGCTGTGGTCATCAGTCCCCTAGAACTTAGAACTACTTAAACCTAACTAACCTAAGGACATCACACACATCCATGCCCGAGGCAGGATTCGAACCTGCGACCGCAGCAGTCGCACGGTTCCGGACTGCGCGCCTAGAACCGCGAGACCACCGCGGCCGGCAGAGCGTAGAAGGATAGCTACAATATTACCGTAGTTTGATTAGTGTGTTTCGTAGCAGAAGCATTCGGGAATGGACATTAGGGTTACAAGAATAGAAAGGTCCACTGGTTGGAACAGCATAGATTGCAGTGGAGTGGTTTCCCTACAAAAAACTTTTTTATGGATGCGCCTTCTGAGAATCGTTATTTCAGGTCTTGTGGACAACAAATATTTTAGTTACAATGGGGTTCACATGGTAAACAAATTTCCTGAAAAATTTTTCTGTACTATTATGTTTTTAGTTAAATTGATCCCACAGCATAGTACCTGTCATAATATGATATTTTGAAAAGGAAAGGTCAGACTAGGTGCAATAAGTTTAATATTCTTTACGACAGTTGTTTCGGCTTTGCTGCCATTGTCAAGAAACCAGTGAATACAACATTGGTGAGACTATGTACAAGTATGGTGGTTGTCCATGTGAATAATTATGCATTGGAATTATACATTAATACTTATATCTTGTTTGAGTTGGCGTCCATTTTGTTATTGTGTAATTCGTAGTGATTACGTGACATGTAGTAATTATAAACATTTGTTTGATAGTTTACGTTAAAGTATGTTAAAGTATGATTTGACATGTAGTTGACAGTTCGTTTACTACGAGGCTATATGTTTACAAAATATAATTAGCTAAGCAATGGTAATGTTCAAAATATAATGTTTTATTATAAGTTCTTCTCTCTTATTGTATACCTGTTTTTATATGTTAACCAGAGAATAAAGAAAAACCAAGATACACTGTACTGCCATACTATGGTAAAATATCTGATAGATTAGCTCGTTTGTCACACAAAATGGGAGTAGACAACAGTTTTCGCTCAAATAACACTTTGACAAGTTTGTGCGGCACTCCAAACAGAAACGCAACCCGTTTAACCAGTCGGGAATTAATCAGCTGTGCCATATGTGACAATTTCTACATTGAATAGACGAGCGGTTCATTTAACGTGAGATTCAGGGAATACATTCTTTCAGGCGACAACATTTAAGTCTCACTTGCGTAGTTGAAGCCATGTAACTAAAAATATTGACGACGCTCCGCAAATATTACATGAAGTGGATGAAGCGCGTCTCGTGAATACTTTGGAAGAGTTCCATATTTGTAACCATTTCAGTAAATACCCGAAAAGTATTTTAAACTAACGAGAGTGTTGAAAAATAGACGATTTTTAGAAAATTTTTATACAACATTTCAACGTTTGTAATTTTAGGTTAGGTTAGGTTGCAGATTTTTACGCTTGTGCTTGGAAACTGGATCTTCGTGCCAAAAACTGTATTTAGATGTATAAGACAATTTTAATTTTCTTACTACTTGTCCATGCCAATATTCCTCTTTCAATATTTGGCTTGTTAACTGCGCTACAGTTCTAAGAGAAGACCTGAAAGACAAAGGCCTTCGTTCCCTTATATGTATTGTAACAATTTTGTGACCAATCCGTGCTCTGATAGTTTTATTGTACGATGGTCTTTATTGTGATCTGGCTGGTTCTTTGCTCCCCACGCACATAAAAAACTTATGCACACCCAATCCTCCCTTATTTGTAAGCTTCACATTCCTACGGTATATCATCATGTTTCACTTACAAAACTTATTGTAAAACTTTTAGATTAAGCATGCACAGTAATGGCTTTGACCTTGTGTGGATTTATTTTTTATAATTTTTTTATATCTTTGACGGCACAGTCGTGCTGTTAAATTCGTTGACATGCACGCCATCTGATTTTAAGACGTTGCCCACGCTATGTGTGGTTTTATTCGAAATGTGAAAGTAACGGGTTTTAATGTGTTATATGCTGACATAGTGACAAAGCCCGCATAAGCGTCGCATTTTTCTATTTTTGCACGCGGAATTCACATGTGGTACAGTGATTTGTAAATTTATTTTACAATAATCCTGTGATGAAATTCTTCCTTTTACGCTTTTGATGTGAATTATACTAAATAGTAATGTATATAGAGGTTGTTCACGAAACTGCCGAGGCTGAGCGGTTCTAGGCGCTTCAGTCCGGAACCGCGCCGCTGCTGCGGTCGCAGGTTCGAATCCTGCCACGGGCATGGATGTGTGTTGCCCTTAGGTTTGTTAGGTTTAAGTCGTTCTAAATCTAGGGGACTGATGACTTTATATGTTAAGTCCTATAGAGCTTAGAGCCATTTGAGGGACGTCATGAGACGTTGCTTCCTCCACAAGCATGTGTGAAGTATTTACAGGGTGGTCAGAAACAGTTCGTAATGCTTGTTCAGGGTGCTTCAGCTTAGGTTGTGCTGTGAAATAATTGTTAAAAAAATATTTCGATACGTTGCGTCGTTTCCGAGTTCATTAGCATTGAATTAGCCACTCAGGCCATATCGGGCGCAAATTCAAGCGGCTCGCCATATATAGTTAGCGTCAGTTTTTCTCGTAGCATAGATGATAGCTGACGAGACTTCTTCGCTTTTGGCTTGTATTCGAACCTTATTGGCGTCCTATGTCCAATTATTGTATCGCGCTGTTGTTCGGTTTTAGGAAACCAAACGAAGAACACGTTTGGCAACACGGTCTCTGGCGGGCTGTTTGAATTTGGGCGTGCAACGGCCTGATTGGCTAACTTTAATGCTAGTTAACTTGGAAACGGAGCATCGTATCGAGTTTTCTTCTTAACAGTCATTCCTCAGTACAACCTGCCCTGCGAAACACAAGCTTTTAAAAATGTTTCTGACCGACCGGTATATTATTAAACGGCTATTTCAGTTGCAAGTTGTCCGTATAACGGCTTCCACGTGCAACAAAAATTTGGTTTTCAGTATCTAATGTAATTGTGGACCGAATTTAAAAATGTAAAATTCTGTCACAGTCTACTCATTAAGAGGGATAATCTTGCGTTATACGTTCAACTCAGTAAGGCAGTTATTGAAGTTAGAAACTGCGTATACGTCTTGAGACTATGCCTTTGACGACACGACATATCGACACGACATGATTATATTCATCCAGAATTTGAGAATGAGAGCACTTGGCGACTTTGAGCAAACTTTACACATATTTCAAACCCTTACGAAACTATTTCTCGTAGACATCCCCCCCCAAAATGGTAAAAGGAATAAAGTTAATCGCTTACTATGTTTCGCTGTTCACGCATCATAATTTCAGCATCGGTCATGACATTTTAATTTATTAATTGTTATAGAAACTCTATTCATACACATTATGTAGACATGATCCACATATACCACTGAAGGTTCCTGCAAAATTATGTCATTCTACCATACATAGTTCAAGAGATATGACGTCATAAACATTAAGGTGCGTGAAAAACTATATTTTCTTATAACGGAGCATACATTACCCAGACTATATTCATCCCAAGCTTGACTTCCAACTAATTTTACACAAATTTCAAACTTTACCAAACCTACTTGCTCTTACTTGTTGTACGTCATTGTTAACACATTAACTCATTTGTAAAGCAATCAGGTGTTGCAGACTGTTGTATACATCGGAGATCGATGTGACAGAGATGTGGGAGGTTATATTTGTGTATGTTTTTATTTTATTTCTTCGCGGTATGTATTTCGGTCAGTCATTTACTGTTGACTACATAGCCGAAACTGCACAGCAATGGTGCATTTAAGGGGAGTTTGAAGTGAAAAAATTGTTATTTGACATTTTCCAATTTTTATCCCGTTATATAAAATTTACAGTTTTCTTAATAAAAGGTTATATAAATCCCTTATGAACTTTTATGGAAAGTATTTTATATGATTTTTTTAAGATATTGTCTGTACCTGTTTAAAATGTATTGCATTTATTACTTAAAGGTCAAATAAAGCCTGTAACCTTTTATATAGAACCCTGTGGACTTCAGTATTAAAAAGGCAAAATTATGTTGTTTCTCTTGTTAGCACTGTGGAAAGCAGTGTAGTAACCACTCATGATGATAAACTACGTTGTAAGTAGAAGTTCTAAGTATTCTGTTGCTATGGTGACAAAGGTGGATACCGGGAAGGTAATCGACTGTCAGATTCTGCCAAAATATTGTTATAAATGTAAATTAGCTAATCAGGCAGACATATCTGTGGTAGGAACGACGAAGGAACAACTGGTGGAATGGAGCAGCTATTGAAATTTTCAGTCGAGCCGTGAGTGAAACGGATACTTGTTACTCTTAAGTTCTTAGGTGATGGGGACTTAAAAGCAAACAACAGTGCAGTAGCAGCTCGACCTTATGGTGATAGTATTATATTAAACTGGAATGTATGGATTACGTTCAGAAAAGGCGGGGGGGGGGGGGGGGGAGACGCCTGGGGGAGAAACTAAACAACGTTTGAGAAGCAAGAAACTTCGTGACGGTAAAACCATAGGAGGTACGCCGGCAGACAAATTTATGGATGAACTGCGCCAGTGCTACGGGAGACCGTTATTCATAACATTGATGATTTGTTCAGGATTAGGATTGCATTATGGGCTACCTTCTTCCATAAACTGTCGGTAGATGACAGACCAATTGTCCTTGGTCCTCCTAGACCAGTTCACTTTGTCCTCACAGACCACATTCATGGCGCTAGTATAGCAGTGCCAAATACTCAGACACCTGACATAGCCAGAAACATCCCATCCCAGTAGCAGTTATTGAAGTCACATATCACGTTTACAGAGATCTGGCACACCCTGACTCATTGAAGAGTGTCTACATGGGCAGACCCAGAATCCAAATGAGTCTTTCAAAAGTCTCATACGGACTCGTATACCAAAAACTGTTTTTGTTGGGAGAGGACACTAAAATGGGGAACCTGTGATGCTGTTTTTGTTTTTAATGATGGAAACATTGGTAGGTTGAAAGAGCTATAGCTTATGGCATTATTCCTGGAGTAAATTGCATCACGGAACGTCAACGGATGGACAAGGTTTGCATCGATAAATCACAGTACGCAGCAGAAATGACCACTAAGGAGTCCATAAGGCAGAAAAGGATGAGATAATTGAAAAATTATCAAGAGGAAAATATGGTGAGGATGCATCTTAGTGAGCAAAAATGAAAAATAAATTATGTTAGTTTTCGTTACTTCAAACTTTGGAAGCTGTTTTTAAACATTTACATTTTCAGTTCTGTTATTCCCTAACTCTCAGGAACTAGTGTTTTCAATGCAGTATTGCTATCTGAGTCTACCTATTAAAATAAATACATAATATTAAGTATAATTAAAATGATTTTGGAAGAAGTACGAAAAGTTATTAAAAAACAGTTACAGTCGTACTTCGAAAATCAGTGATTGAAATGTAATGATTTTAGTTCAGTGCACAGCGGAAATAACGTGTATAATTCTGACATTCATGAAATTTTGCAAACTTTACCTTCGTGAGTTGATGAAATCTGACTTGAAACATATAGGGCCTATGTAGTAAATATGAAGGGGAAATGTTACCAAAAATCTCTAAACGTTCGTGGCCGATTTACTTCAAATTTATATACGTTCCCCTAGTGAACACTTTGGTGAACATAGGCTGTGTATTTTCATTTACAAAACATAGCCTATAAATATGTATAAGAAATGTATAATGGGAAACGTTGTTATCAAACATCTCGAAAAGTATTTGATCGATTTACTTCAAAGTTCTTAGCCGATGTAGCTCAGATTTCTACAATCAGATGGAAAATGAAAAAAATTAATGATGATTTAATGCCTAACAAATGAAATATATGGTGGTAAAATGATTGCCATTCCTATCGCGAGAATAAATTACAGCGGCAGTACCCGTCTTGGAGATAGTACCACCAGACGCCACTAGTTGGCGGGACGAGCGAAAGCTCGAGAATTTGACAGAAACATGATTGCAAACTTTTATTTATTAATTAGTTGCTGTTGTTACATATCCAGCGGAACAAGGCTGGCCGTGAAGAACCTATTGCCAAACGTAATAGAGGTTGCAGGTGAAGACGTATTCATTCTTCTCATTCCAGTGATACCGACTGATTTAAATATGCCCTTCGGTTTAAAGCGACTGCAGTTTTCCACGCGGCTGGCGTTCGCTGTGACTATCAACAAGCATAGGGCCAATCACTTTGTGTGGAAGATATTTAACATCCCGGTTTACGCCGCTGTGCACAAGCTCTTTGTACTCGTGCTGCCGGCGTCGCACGGAGTCCTCCTCAGATCGTACCTATCCGAGCGAACCTTCTACGTAAGGGCAGACGATGCTACGTCCACAGATAAGCAGATACGCGCAGGGGTCGGTACTCGGCCCCTTGCTGTACTCTATGTACACTGCCGACATTCCGCGGGTGAAACGCGTGGAATTGGCGCTTTACGCTGATGATACAGCGCTGTTTACCCACAGCATGAACGTACACACGTTGAGACGTCGCCTCCAGCTCAAGTGCGATGCTTTGGGCGCATGGCCCACGGAGTGGCGGCTGAAATTCAACATAGCGAAGAGCCGGGCAGTAATCTTCACGCGAAGAATGCTGCCGCCAGACGATATCCTTGGAGTTCCCATCCCTTGAAGCATACCGAAAACTCCTGGATGCCTCACATTCGTGACGTCAGAGGCAGAGCCGCAGGGCGTCTTCGCGCTCTGTACCAATACAGAGTCAAACGAAGGCCTCGGCGCTTGTTGGTGATGTCACGTCAGCTAGGCACGGCGAATGCCAGGTCTGTTGCAGGCATACTCATAATGATGGTGTCTCCCTCTCTGACACAGGAAAATGTGAAACTATTGGCGGCAGTTGACCGACACACATTGTTCTGAGAGATTTCTGCAATCAATTAATTGTGCCATTCATTACACTTCTTAACAAATAGTGTATTCCTGAACTTAAATTTCCACCTGTTTTAAGGATTGACGTACAAAAACAACTTCATGGTCCAACAGCAACAGAATTCGTGCTTCTTTACCTTATTTGTACTGGGTTGCTTTTACAAGAAACTGTGAACATATTGGTGCTCTTCTTTAGGTATCTTGGTTGACTATGGGGTGAGGAGCACTGAATGTTAATGAAATATCTTGCGACTGTGCACGTTGGGGGAGGGGGTGGGGGACAGAAGAAGAGGCAAAAGAGAGATACTTGTATTATCAAATAAAATTTTTTTATCTTTTAAAGTTTTTCCTTTCAGTTGCAAGATGGGAATATTTATCTTTTCTAATGTGCATGCTTAAAAAAGTTTAAGCTCAGCAGTATTTTCGATGTATGAAGCTATTTTGTTTCCTGTTTAGAATTCCTTTCGTTGAAAATGACTGTAATCTAATGACTGACAACAGTTGGACATTTACACATGGAAATTAGTTCACATTTCCAGTGACGATAAATAAATAAATAAAAGAAACGAGTTAATTGTAAGGGGGTTGGGGTAAGTTTCGATAACAAAATGGATCAAGTAAATATAGTTACTTGAATGTAAAATTTCCGAAGCATGCAATGGGGCAAAGCATCTTCTCATATTGATCTACGTTTGTTTCGACAGCATTCAGTAATACAGAACTATGATCTTCATTTGTAGCTTTACGATAGTAAGAAAATCTTTCATCTAAATAAAACTGCAGAATCCAAAACAATACCAAACATTTTGTCCAAAAATAAGAGATTTATAGTGATAAGCACGCCCAGGCGTTTCTGCCTGCAACAGACGCGTTCGCCGTGCCTATCTAACGTGACTTCACCAACAAGCGCCGAGGCCTTCCTTTGAGTCGGTGTTGTCTGTACGCAATACTCAAGCCGCAGTTATTGTACCGAACACTGGTTCGACCAGTGCTGGAGTACCCAGCCGTGGTGTGGCAAGAGGCTTCAGATATTCTCATGCAAAGCTGCGAAGGGTCCAGAACCGAGCCCTAAAGACCGCTCTCCGTCTTCCGAGGGAGTACTCCACTCGTCTGCTTGCACGAAGACACAGGCATTCCACTCCTGCATAGCAGATTCCGGATCACCGGAAGATCCTTCGACGAGAACGCACCACACATTGGCCTGACATGCTGCGACAGTAATTTTTATTCTCGCGGCAGACACAGGATATCATCACCACTTTATCTTAGGTCGATTCATATAGGTAAGGCCTTGTTTTCTTTTGTTTCTTCCCCACAGAAAGCATATTAATGCTTACACTGCCCAACATGCCGAGCAAGGAAAGCTCGCGAGTGGATTGTCAGCGTCAGGAATACGCCGTGTACTGCTCGAATGGCCGTGAGCACTATGGTAATTAACTTCGGAGGTCATCAGTCCCCTAGAACCACTTACACCCAACCAACCCAAGGACATCACACACATCCATGCCCGAGGCAGGACTCTAACCCGCGACCGTAGCGGTCGCGCAGCTGCAGACTAAAAACGGTTCAAATGGCTCTGAGCACTATGGGACTTAACTTCTGAGGTCATCAGTCCCCTAGAACTTAGAACTACTTAAACCTAACAAACCTAAGGACATCACACGCACCCATGCCCGAGGCAGGATTCGAACCTGCGACAGTAGTGGTCGCGCGGTTCCATATTGTAGCGCCTAGAACCGCTCTGCCACTGCGGCCGGCGACTCCAGACTGCAGCGCCCAGAACCGCTCGGCCACCCAGGCTGGCCCGGATACTGCAATTAGTTGTGGATATGGAAAGTTCAAACTCTCCTTATAATAAATTTCTATTGAAGGCCCGGGTGCTTATGTACCGTTAGTTCTCCGCGATCGTCAAGGGAGAAGAATGTCGTTTCCGGTCAGCGAACTGCTGCAGTAGCACGTTATAGAGGCCGCTGCACCGCTTGTTCGAGAAGGGCCCGGGTTCGCCGCCGCGGGGGTGCAGCGGCATCGGGGCAGATGGCCTAGTCACGGACGGCGGAACAAAGGCCGTTGTGCGAGGCTGCGCTTGCGCGGGTCAGATAGCCATCTGTTCGCCCGAGCGGAAACACCGCCGTGGCCCCCGCACGATCTCGGCCACGCGGCAATTACAAGGCCCGCACCCTGATTACCGGCCGTGAATAACGAGCCCCTGATGTCATCGGCTCCCTCAACGCGGCGCGCCGCGGCAAGGTCACGGCCACCGTCTAGCGTCGCCCGCGTAAACTGCCGAGCAGTACCGGCTCCGGTTCAACGTCTTCATCGTCGGTCGATTTGTCTCTTCACAGGTGGAACTTGATAGTAGTCTGAAGAATTCTCTCTCGTTGGAGAGGTCCCCAACGATGGGCTCGACTTTTTGAAACTATCTATACGATGATGTAGGCTTAGATCCAAGGTATCACACCTTGCTGCCAGTCACCCAGATGGACCCTCCTTTGTGAGTAATCAACGAAAAAACAGATCCGAATTTCACATGGTTCTCTACAGCTTTATAAATAGCAGCGCTAATTAGACTGTTACCGTATCGTACGGTTCTCTCTTGCAAAAGGTTGTGTGTTCGAAACTCTAACGTGCTTTCAAATTTTATTTTAAAATCTTTGTTGAAATGACTCTTAATATTTATTTCTTTGTCACATAATATTAACCAGTGAATTAATCGTTTCAATTGCTCTAATTTTTTCTTCCCGTCAGTCTTTTTTAAACTGGAATCTTTGGTCATGGAAATTTACCTGTAATAATATTTAAACATTTGAAAATGCCAATCTATCGGTTAAAAAATAAATGACGAAATAATCTATTTATATGTACAAAGGTGTCAAAAATGTAATTTTCGTTCCAAGATGTATATTTTCGTGGATGATAATCGTCATCCAAACATTTAAAATGGTTCAAATGGATCTGACCACTATGGGACTCAACATCTGAGGTTATCAGCCCCATAGAACTTAGAACTACTTAAACCTAACTAACCTAAGGACATCACACACATCCATGCCCGAGGCAGGGTTCGAACCTGCGACCGTAGCGGTCGCGCGGTTCCAAACTGAAGCGCCTAGAACCGCTCGGCCACACCGACCGCCAAACATTTAAAACATAAATACCTATTGCGGTATGGACAAAATAATGCTGATGAAGATTTAAACTAAAGAAGGGCTTATAAGCAAAGTGAAATTCAAGCAAAATGAGGATTAGAAGTAATGTATGCAAAAACGTGGACGAAAATAAAGGATGAAGAGACGGAAGAAATTAAATCAACGTTAACACATGGTAATCATTAAAATCACAGTGGAAAAAGAGTTTCTAGGAAGAAAAATGAAAGGAACTGAAAAACTTAATACGATGATTAAAATGGTGTGACAGAGGTATAGAAATAAAAAAAAAATTAAACCCATTAACTGAATAATGTCAATGTTATTTCTATAAAGATTTTAAAAACAGACGATTTAACGCATCTGACAAGATTGGAGCCCACAACCCCTTGCATAGGAGGCATGTACTCTTGCCATTGCATTACACGACCAGTGTGTGTAAAGTGTTTTGTTTAAAGCTCTAGAACATCACGCCAAATTTGGAAATTTTTTCACCGATTACTTGCAAACGAGGCCCCACCAGTGTGAGTGATTGAAAGGCGTAATACCTGCGACCTTATCCTACATCACTATATATATGGTTTCAAAAAGTCTGTACCACCACTGGGGACCTTTCCTTGTCAGTCTGCAACATGTGATAATGACTCGTACATCGAACAAAATAATAATATCTGTAGAAATCGGTATGCGTTTGCAATGCAACTCGTGCTCTTGGCTTGATACACCAAGAGCCACGGACGGAGGAAACCGGAATGTGTCGATATCTCTTGACTTTAGAAAAGTCGAGCGAAGTCGTTAAGTGGTTAAGACAATGGAGTACCGCGGTTCGATTCCCGGTCAGGATGGAAATTTTATCCGCTCGGGGACTGGGTTTCGTGTTGTTCTCGTCAACATTTCGTCATCATCGACGGATGTGTCGCAGAAGCGGGGTCAAATAAAAAGATTTGCGCTATGCGGCCGAATACCCCAGATGGTGTCTCCCGGCCAATAATAGCGTACGATTATTTCGTGAGTGAGACGCTTGCGCTGAGTGTGGCATGCCTGAAAAAACTTAGGATTTTCTTTTTCGCCGAAATGAAGCTATTATCGAGGCACTTGGCTCTTTTATAAGGTGTGAAGTTCATATCTCTTGGGAGTGACTAATTTCTTTCGGGTGTGCTTATAATCTTGTACAGTTGATGTAATTCTCCACTTCAGAAAAGTCTTCTTTTCTCGTGTCACGGAGTCAACCATTTTTTTTTTTTTTTTTTTTTTTTTTTTTTTTTTTTTTTTTTTTTGTTATTTGACCTAATACTGGGCCACATCACTGTCACGGTATTTGCCTTCAACAGCTCTTCAAGTGTACACCGAAACGGAGAAGCAGCGCACTCTAAAGTCTGAACTATATTATTTACCGTGGACCTGACCAATATCACAAAGGATCTTGCTCGGCTGGTCTTCGGCAACACCACACTGGTCGTAGCTGATTTAACATTCTCCAAGTCCTCTAAGGAATTCGAAATTAATTCCCACAGTACGAATTCCTTGACATCAGCTGTATTAGGCATAGATGGTCTACCGAGTTGGAAGTGCCCTGCAGAAATATTGAGCCACGCTGCCTCTATAGCCGTCCATAATTGCGAAGGTGTAGCGTGCACGAACTGACTTCTCGATTATGTCCCATAAATGCTCGCTGTGATTCATGTCGAGCGATCTGGGTGATCAAATTATTTGCTCACGTTGTGCAGAATGATCTTCAAACAATTGTGACCCGGTGATACGGCATATTGGCATCCATAAAAATTCCATCGTTGTTTGGGAACATGAATCCCATGAATGGCTGCAAATGGTCTCCAACAGTGTTTTGAAGGGAGGATGTAAGATGAACATCAACAAAAGCAAAACGAGGATAATGGAATGTAGTCGAATTAAATCGGGTGATGCTGCGGGAATTAGATTAGGAAATGAGACGCTTAAAGTAGTAAATAAGTTTTGTTATTTGGGGAGCAAAATAGCTGATGATGGTCGAAGTAGAGAGGATATAAAATGTAGACTGACAATGGCAAGGAAAGCGTTTCTGAAGAAGAAAATTTTGTTAACATCGAGTATAGAGTTAAGTGTCAGGAAGTCGTTTCTGAAAGCGTTTGTATGGAGTGTAGCCATGTATGGAAGTGAAACGTGGACGATAAATAGTTTAGACAAGAAGAGAATAGAAGCTTTCGAAATGTGGTGCTACAGAAGAATGCTGAAGATTAGATGGGTAGATCACATAACTAATGAGGAGGTATCGAATAGAATTGGGGAGATGAGGAGCTTGTGGCACAACTTGACTAGAAGAAGGGATCGGTTGGTAGGACAGGTTCTGAGACATCGAGGGATCACCAATTTAGTATTGGAGGGCAGCGTGGAGGGTAAAAATCGTAGAGGGAGACGAAGAGATGAATACACTAAGCAGATTCAGAAGGATGTAGGCCGCACTAGGTACTGGGAGATGAAGAAGCTTGCGCAGGATAGAGTAGCATGGAGAGCTGCATCAAACCAGTCTCAGGACTGAAGACCACAACAACAACTAGCTTGCACGATACCTTGTTGACAACATAGGCCCATGGTTTCACGGAGTACGTGCCACAGTCGAACGCTACCATCAACTCTTACTAACTGAAAGCGGGACTCATCTGACCTGGTCATGCTTTTCAATACGTCTAGGGTCCAACCAATTTGGTCACGAGCCCAGGAAAGGCGTTGGGGGCGATGTCTTTCTTTTAGCAAAGACACTCGCATCGGTCGTCTGCTGCCATAGCCCATTAACGCCAAATTTCGTCGGACTGTCCTAACGAATAAAAAATGGCTCTGAGCACTATGGGACTCAACTGCTGAGGTCATTAGTCCCCTAGAACTTAGAACTAGTTAAACCTAACTAACCTAAGGACATCACAAACATCCATGCCCGAGGCAGGATTTGAACCTGCGACCGTAGCGGTCTTGCGGTTCCAGACTGCAGCGCCTTTAACCGCACGGCCACTTCGGCCGGCTCCTAACGAATACTTTCGTCGTACATCTTGCACTGATTTCTGCGATTATTTTACGCTGTTTTGCTTGTCTGTTAGCACTGACAACTCCACAAAAAACGCCGTTGCGCTCGGTCGTTAAGTGAAGGCGGTCGGCTACGGCGTTGTTCGTGGTGAGAGGTAATGCCTGAAATTTGGTATTCTAGGATATTCTTGACATTGTGAATCTCGGAGTATCGAATTGTGTAACGAGATCCGAAATGATACATCCCATGCGTCTACCCCAACTACCATTCCACGTTCAAAGTCTGGTGATTCCCGTCGTGCGGCCATAAATCACGTCAGAAAGTTTTTCACGTGAATCACTGAGTATCAATGACTGCACCACCAGTGCACTGCCCTTCTGTATTTTGCGTAAGCGATACTACCGCCATCTGTGTATGTACATTATCCTATGACTTTTGTCTCCTAAGCTGTATGCACACCAGTGGCTTTTTACCATTTTTAATTTTATTGATACTTTAAAGGATGGAGGCTAGGAATATATATTACTTCCTTTCTGCGGCTCACGTGATGTTTCATTTACCAAATTTGCCAGTGATCTTGAGCTGGCCATAATTATCGACCTCAGTAGTGTGGATGACGAGGTGCTAATTGGGAAGCGATGTGCCACAACAACCGAGCACCGGCATCCCCCTGCGGGATGAGTTGTCGACAGGTGTAACGGCCAGCCTTTAGTACCAATTTTCCCGCAACGCTGGCCGACCTGTTTCGTGCGCGCTTGGCCCAGTTTCAAAGCAGTGAAACTGCCGCGGCGTAGTTTGATACGCGCCAGCACAGCCGAATTTCATCACGCTGCGCCGTGGCCCAAACACACTAGATCGCAGCGGATCCCGTTCAAGCAAATATTTCCGCCACGGGAGGGAAAAGCGTTTTCTGTGTTGTCTCAGCTGGCGCAGTTTTGTCTTAGACGGAATTGCTGACTGGAATACACGCTTCTGAATGCCCATTCGTCGTTGCCAGTAGCCTTTCATTTTATGTGAAGTAACAGTAAATTCCCGATTCTTTAAAGAATCGAACAAGTATAAAACAGCTTCAATGTCTCATTACTATAGACACGAGTTGATACGTTAAATATTTGCCGTTAAGCATGTAAGCGAGAAAAATTTTTGAAAAAGTCTGAAATTGTTGTTGTTGTTGTTGTTGTGGTCCTCAGTCCCGAGACTGGTTTGATGCAGTTCTCCATTCTATTCTATCCTGTGCAAGCTTCTTCATCTCCCAGTACCTACTGCAACCTACATCCTTCTGAATCTGCTTAGTGTATTCATCTCTTGGTCTCCCTCTACGATTTTTACCCTCCACGCTGCCCTCCAATGCTAAATTTGTGATCCCTTGATGCCTCAAAACATGTCCTACCAACCGATCCCTTCTTCTAGTCAAGTTGTGCCACAAACTTCTCTTCTCCCCAATCCTATTCAATACCTCCTCATTAGTTACGTGATCTACCCACCTTATCTTCAGCATTCTTCTGTAGCACCACATTTCGAAAGCTTCTATTCTCTTCTTGTCCAAACTGGTTATCGTCCATGTTTCACTTCCATACATGGCTACACTCCATACAAATACTTTCAGAAACGACTTGCTGACACTTAAATCTATACTCGATGTTAACAAATTTCTCTTCTTCAGAAACGATTTCCTTGCCATTGCCAGTCTACATTTTATATCCTGTCTACTTCGACCATCATCAGTTATTTTGCTCCCTAAATAGCAAAACTCCTTTACTACTTTAAGTGTCTCATTTCCTAATCTAATCCCCTCAGCATCACCCGATTTAATTTGACTACATTCCATTACCCTCGTTTTGCTTTTGTTGATGTTCATCTTATATCCTCCTTTCAAGACACTGTCCATTCCGTTCAACTGCTCTTCCAAGTCCTTTGCTGTCTCTGACAGAATTACAATGTCATCGGCAAACCTCAAAGTTTTTATTTCTTCTCCATGGATTTTAATACCTTCTCCGAATTTTTCTTTTGTTTCCTTTACTGCTTGCTCAATATACAGATTGAATAACATCGGGGAGAGGCTACAACCCTGTCTCACTCCTTTCCCAACCACTGCTTCCCTTTCAAGCCCCTCGACTGTTTTACTAACCTTACGACTTATCTTAGAAGAAAGATTAAGAAAAGGCAAACCTACGTTTCTAGCATTTGTAGACTTAGAGAAAGCTTTTGACAACGTTAACTGGAATACTCTCTCTCAAATTCTGAAGGTGGCAGGTGTAAAATACAGGGAGCGAAAGGCTATTTACAATTTGTACAGTCTGAAATTATTATACTGGAAAAAGAAAACATTCACGGTTGCAAAGTTATATTTATTTAAAAATAACGCGTTTCGCCGTGGTTAGGCATCATCGGAGTATCTAAACGGAAAAAGGAGGCTAATTACATAATTATCCTGTCAGCAATATAAGGCATGGTTCTGAGCCGCGCCGATAATTTACTTAAAACCATAAACGACACTCACGTAAAAGTGACAAATTAAGTTCATTGCGCCGGCTACCAAAACTCTATGTCGATCACATACAAATAACACCGTTTGGATGAAAATCCGATCATCACAATAAATAAAAGAAACTGTGGGAATCGTGACGGAAACTGTTGAGGTCATCGGTCCCCAGACTTACACACTACCTAATCTAACTTAAACTAACGACAACACTCACACCCATGGCCGCGGGAGGACTCGAACATCGGACGTCGGGAGCCGCGCAAACCGTCCAAGGCGCCTAAGACCACGCGGCTAAACTAATACAGAAAACCAACGATGAATTACAAGCGCCTTTGAAACGCTATAGTAGCAAATAGAGCACATGCGTACATCATACTGGCCTGGATGTCAAACAGCTGGGCGGTCTAACTGGCAGCTGCAGTAGAATTACTAAACGGCGGATGGCCGTATAAGTCCACACTAATACAAAGAAAGCACAACAGATGGCACGAGTATCTTAAGATGCGGATAGGGCTAATATGTAACTGATTAATCTGTACTTATAAAAAGGATTAAATTGGATTAAAATTAAAACGTAATTATAATTTTTGTACAGATAATATGGGCCATCCAAATCACGTGATACTGATGTTTACTGTAGATACTACGTACGCATTATTGCAGTAAACGACGGTAATAGTATGTTTGAAAATTATTGGAAGTCGCTAACTGTTCTCATTCTGAGATATTGGATGAACATAGTCTGGGTATTTCGCGCGTCGTCAGCTACGTCATCGCTTAGACCCACTTTCCAGCTGTGATACTTGAGTTAATGTGTTAAAATTTCAAAGTAATATAATCATTACACCTTTTAACGAGTAGTTTCTGAATTTTTAATTTCGGTCGATTACTATATGACATACTGCAAATAAAATTTTTGTTGCCCTTGGAAGCTGTTTGATAGACAACATGTAACCGAATCATGAAGCGGCATGGGGGTTTAATAAAACATTAATGCAGAAACACTCAGTAAAACCTGTAAGATACTGAGGCATAGGTTGTGCTGAGAAATAATTGTTAAGAAAAAATTGAATACGCTGTGCCGTTTCCGAGTTAATTAGCATCGAAGTTAGCCAATCAGGGCGTTGCGCGCCCAAATTCAAGCGGCCGCCAGATAAAATTAGTCAGTTGTTCTCATGTCGTAGAGGATAGCGCACGAGACTGCGCAGCCTTTGGCTCGGGTTCGAACCTTACCGCCGTCCCATGCCATCTGTGTGTATCGTTCTCTTGTTCGGTTTTAGGAACCCAAATGGTGACACCGTCTCTGGCGGGCCCGCTTGAATTTGTGCGCGCAACGGCCTTATTGGGTGATTTACTCGGAAACAGCGTAACGTAACGAATATTTTCTTAACAATTTTTTGTCAGCAGAACCTACCCTGCAACATCCTTATATTCAGACTGTTTCTGACAGCCTTGTAGGTGCAGGTTTAGATGTAGACGTAGAGCATTCTGCTATAACACCACATTTCGGAAGCTTATGTTATTTTCTTGTTCCTTCTACATTTTCGTAATGGTACCAGGAATTCCAAAGTACATATTCGGTCTGGGTTTCGATCTCCAATGTATCCAAAATTTGTATCTCTCACTTCACAACTTCTTTAATCTCTTACAATATTTCGTTCTACCGTGGTTTTGGAGTTTCCGTTAAACTCTCGCCCCCCCCCCCCCCTCGCCCCTATAACTGGATAAGTAAGTAGTAAATAAATTGTGATCAAGACTGTTTTTTATAGTTAATATTTGTAACACATTGATCACTGTGCACTCCCACAATGTATTCAAAAGTAATTACTTATAAAAATTGAACTGCTTAAATATATCTAAATTTTCTAATTCATAATTTAACACCTCGCAAGAGTAAAATAAAATAGAAAAATCGTTGGTATCCTTAGGAATCGGACCTGGGTCTGTAAATTAGAGGTCTATGCCTTCCTTGTGTTGATCTCATGGTGTTCGTTATTGCTCTTCGCATTTGTTCGGGGCGGACGTCTCATGATACCCGTCCAACCTTACCGTTGATCCGTTCACTTAGTTATTTATTACAGAGGGCAGCGAACCCTCTGACCGAACACGCTGAGCTACCGTGCCAGTACATCTCACACCACTCGGCTACGATGGAGTTCTGACATTGATGCTTTGAAAATTCCTGATACTGTACACTTTCACAATACGCTACACGCAATTTCAGAGAAAAATATTGGCTTGGTGCTGTGAACAACACAGCATTCGTAGTGCCAGAAGGGTTGATGTGATGACAGAGTGTGCACAGTAGAAAACAAACAAAATGCGTCGCTTCGATGAGTTAATCGTTGTTTGTATGACCGTCATTCCAGCATTCGGCACTAGTATCTAGGTATCGCACAGAGAGCGCTACAGAAAACGGTTTCGCCCGTTTGATTTGCATACCAGCACACATTCGAAGAGAAATGGCGTAATTTTATTGCGATTTCCGGTTCCATTTCAAGCGAAATGGCGTAATTTTTGTGCGATATTTACAGTAAAATGTAACACATTAGTACATGATTACCAGCCACCACTGGGTCGGAGGAACGCGAGGGCATACCACTTCCGATAAATCACAACCTTCGGTGTGATAACAGCTTTAACTCTTACTATGAATACCTTCCACCAAACACGGAAAGTTAGTTTGCATAGTGTGGGTATATAACACACACAAATGCTCTTGTAAAATTCAATGTCGGTGTGACACCTTTCATGGTTGGAGTTCGTTAGACGACTTTTTACTGCATTAGCTTCGCGTAATCTCTCATTGCTAAAACATTGTTCCGTACGTCCCACTATATTTCGTTCATCATAAGAATAAACCTGATGTAAGCAAACACAAACGCGATTATTGGTCAGCAGACGTAGCTCTCGTAAACAGGTGTTGTTCCGCTCTTGGAATTAGCTCGAACTTAAGTATTAAATATCTTATTACTATCTCACGGATAATGAAGCCTTAGGACACCCTGATGAATTAAGAACCATCAAAGTTTTTCTTAATTATACTTTAGATACGTAATTTTTATTCCAAAAATCATGTACAGTCACAGTCTCCGTAAACGCTACATTCGCTCTGTTTGTCTCGCTGTTGATACGTACCGTGAAAATGGATAACACTGCTTCCTGATTCGTAGTGAAACGCACGCACAACATCGTTAATGGCGAGAAACAATTTATTGTTAATGTTTTTGACAAGATTACAGAGAAAAATCAGCTTTGACTTTTTTCCAGAAGCACTAAGTAATAAAAATGAGAGATAGTATTGTATGTGTGGCATAACCGGTAGCGCCGTAGATCGGTAAATGTTTGTGCCTGCAGGCGTCACTTCGCGACTCGTATATACAGGGTGGTCCATTGATAGTGACCGGGCTGAATATCTCACGAAATAAGCATCAAACTAAAAAACTACATAGAACGAAACTCATCTAGCTTGAAGGGGGAAACCAGATGGCGCTATTGTTGGCCCGCTAGATGACGCTACCAAGGTCAAACGGATATCAGCTGCGTTTTTGTTTTAAAGGAAACCCCATTTTTCTATTGAATATTCGTGTGGTACGTATAGAAATATCAATGTTTTAGTTGGACCACTTTTTTCGCATTGTGATAGATGGCGCTGTAATGGTCACAAACGTGCAAGTACGTGGTATCACGTAACATTCCGCCAGTGCATACGGTATTTGCTTCGTGATACATTACCCGTGTTAAAATGAATCGTTTACCAATTGCGGAAAAGGTCGATATCGTGTTGATGTATGGCTATTGTGATCAAAACGCCCAACGGGCGTGTGCTATGTCTGCTCCGGATAGTTACGTTACTTAAGGAAGCAGGAAGGGTTCAACAACATTTGAAACGTCAACTACGACCTGCAACAAATGATGATGTCCAAGTAGGTGTTTTAGCTGCTGTCGCGGCTAATCCGCACATCAGTAGCAAACAAATTGCCCGAGAATCGGGAATCTGAAAAACGTCGGTGTTGAGAATGCTACATCAACATCGATTGCACCCGTACCATATTTCTGTGCACCAGGAATTGCATGGCAACGAATTTGAACACCGTGTACAGTTCTGCCACTGGGCACAAGAGAAATTACGGGACGATGACAGATTTTTTGCATGCGTTCTATTTAGCGACGAAACGTCATTCGCCAACAGCGGTAACGTAAACCGGCATAATATGCACTATTGGGCAACGTAAAATCCACGATTACTGCGACAAGTAGAACATCTGCGACCTTAGCGGGTTAATGTATGGGGCGGCATTATGGGAGGAAGGATAATTGGCCCCCATTTTATCGATGGCAACCTAAATGGTGCAATGTATGCTGATTTCCTGCGTAATGTTCTACCGATGTTACTACAAGATGTTTCACTGCATGACAGAATGGCGATGTACTTCCAACATGATGGATGTCCGGCACATAGCTCGCGTGCGGTTTAAGCGGTATTGAATAGCATATTTCATGACAGGTGGATTGGTCGTCGAAGCACCATACCATGGCCCGCACGTTCACCGGATCTGACGTCCCCGGATTTCTTTCTGTGGGGAAATTTGAGGGTATTTGCCATCGTGATCACCGACAACGCCAGACAGCATGCATCAGCGTGTTATCAATGCATGTGTGAACATTACAGAAGGCGAAGTACTCGCTGTTGAGAGGAATGTCGTTACGCGTATTGTCAAATGCATTGAGGTTGACGGACATCATTTTGAGCATTTATTGCATTAATGTGGTATTTACAGGTAATCACGCTGTAACGGCATGCGTTCTCAGAAATGATAAGTTCACAAAGGTACATGTATCACATTGGAACAACCGAAATAAAATGTTCAAACGTACTTACGTTCTGTATTTTAATTTAAAAAAACCTATCTGTTACCAACTGTTCGTCTAAAATTGTGAGCCATATGTTTGTGACTATTATAGCATCATCTATCACAAAGCGAAAAAAGTGGTCCAACTAAAACATTCATATTTCTTTACGTACTACACGAATATGTAATAAAAATGGGGGTTCCCATTAAAAAAAAAAAAAACGCAGTTGATACCCGTTTGACCTATGGAGCGCCATCTAGTGGGCCAACCGTCAACCATAGCGCCATCTGGTTTCCCCTTTCAAGCTAGACAAGAAGAATGCATGTTCTCTAGTTTCTAAGAGACCATTACAGAGTTAAATTTTCTGGAGAAAATGAAATACTCTGTTAGAATGTGCCAATTGCGTTGTAGGACGGATCTGGTCTCACATGATCCAGAGTGACAAGCGTCGTAGAAACATGGAAAACAATAATTTTTACGGCGTCGAGCACACTGCACAAATATTGCATTTCTACAGTTGTCACCTTAACAGTGCAATTCTGAACCCAACAGAATTGATCTGGCGCCAAGTTAAGGGATTCTTCGCGATAAATAACAAGACATTTATGCCGCCAAACGTACTGGAGCTAACGCACGAAGTTTCGTGACACGTCACTGCCGAGCGATGGCGAAATGCACGATAATACGTCACAAAAGTGGAGGAGGAAATGTGGATTTTTTTGGCAACTTGGGATTCTGATGCTGATTGCTTCGTTATCAACGT
Organism: Schistocerca nitens; assembly: GCF_023898315.1. Classification (NCBI taxonomy): domain Eukaryota; kingdom Metazoa; phylum Arthropoda; class Insecta; order Orthoptera; family Acrididae; genus Schistocerca; species Schistocerca nitens. The sequence continues at coordinate 953,636,177 of NC_064615.1, forward strand.
AGCAATACTGAAATGTATTCCTCGGAGACCGATATGGAAGGAGTTCAGAGATTACCATGCGACCTTCAGTGGCTTAAATATTTAAGTACATGGTGAAATTCCAGCAGTGCGCTTTATGCTACAAATAGCTCATGCAAAAAAATTACATTTGTTTAAGTCAGGAGTTTTCATTACTCTTGATTTTAATAACACTATGTTAGGCAAGTTCGAGAGCATGATTTGTTTTCCATCCGGTCACCCACGAAGTTTTACCATATATTATTTCCTTCTGTTTAAAAATTAAATGACATTCAAAGCTATATTGTTCTCTGGTAGTCTCTATTTACGTATTTATTACCACTGTTCACATCACTGAAGGTTGGTTGGTTAACTTGCGTAGTTTAAGCGCCGGTAAAGCTGTTGCCTTGTATTATCGATGAGTCGATGTGCGCGTAACGCACAGCGTAAAACACCTCATTATTGTACTTGATTGTACTCGAGACAGCTTGGCTTCCGCTCCACACGAAACGAAATCCAATTAGGTTTTAGCAAACGCGTAAGAATACATAGTGTATTGTTTTCATGAGGGTTATTCTTACGATGAACGGAATATAGCTTGGATTAGTTCTGGCCATTCTTTTATGGTGTTGCCAGCTTCGCAAGACTCTAAGGTAGAATGTTTTCGTTCTCTCCCGAGAGTGTGCTGCTGGAGTGGAAGTTTGGAGCCGCGTTAGCTGCCAGCAAGTGTCAGCAGCCGGCGGTTGCGGCAGCCACCCACGACCGGAACAAGCAAACAGCGCCGGCCGCGCCGAATACAGATGGGCCGCACCGGATGTGTACCTAGGCCGGGCCTCTTAAGTGCCGTTCTCCAAATTAACGCACCTGCACCTGCCGCTCCCGTGTCAGCCTATGTTTAGTTAGGCGCCTCCTAAGACGTGTAGGCGGTGAGGCCCTTACCTAACAGACTGCTCTGCATTCGTCAGAGACCCAATTGTTATCACCGAAGGTTGCCTCTATAGGAAGGTGTCTGTGGTAGCTAGAGTGATGTGCACCCAAGGAGGCTGTTAGGGTCCTGCACACGTTCAATATTTATTGATAATATTAGTTTGTCAAACCTTTAATACACTACTGGCCATTAAAATTGCTACATCAAGAAGAAATGCAGATGATAAATGGGTATTCATTGGACAAGTATATTATACTAGAACTGACATGTGATAACATTTTCACACAATTTGGGTGCATAGCTCCTGAGAAATCAGGACCCAGAACAACCACCTCTGGCCGTAATAACGGCCTAGATACGCCTGGGCATTGAGTCAACAGCGCTTGGATGGCGTGTACAGGTACAGCTGCCAATGCAGCTTCAACACGATACCAAAGTTCATCAACAGTAGTGACTGGCGTATTGTGACGGGCCAGTTGCCTGGCCACCATTGACCAGACGTTTTCAGTTGGTGAGAGACCTGTAGAATGAGCTGTCCAGGGCAGCAGTCGAACATTTTCTGTGTTCAGAAAGGCCCGTACAGGACCTGCAACATGCGGTCGTGCATTATCCTGCTGAAATGTAGGGTTTTGCAGTGATCGAATGAAGGGTAGAGCCACGGGTCGTAACACATCTGAAATGTAACATCCACTGTTCAAAGTGCCATCAATGCGAACAAGAGGTGGCCGAGACGTGTAACCAATGGCACCCCATACCACCAGTATGGCGATGACGAATACACGCTTACAATGTGCGTTCGCCGCGATGTCGCCAAACACGGATGCGACCATCATGATGCTGTAAACAACCTGAATTCATCCGAAAAAATGACGTTTTGCCATTCGTGCACCCAGGTTCGTCGTTGAGTACACCATCGCAGGCGCTCCTGTCTGTGATGCAACGTCAAGGGTAACCGCAACCATGGTCTCCGAGCTGATAGTCCATGCTGCTGCAAACGTCGTCGAACTGTTCGTGCAGATGGTTGTTGTCTTGCAAACATCCCCATCTGTTGACTCAGGGATGGAGACATGGCTGCACGATCCGTTACAGCCATGCCAATAAGATGCCTGTCATCTCGACTGCTAGTGATACGAGGCCGTTGGGATCGAGCACGGCGTTCCGTATTACCCTCCTGAACCCACCGATTCCATATTCTGCTAACAGTCATTGGATCGCGAGCAACAATGTCGCGATACGATAAAAGGCAATCGCGATAGACTACAATCCGACCTTTATCAAAGTCGGAAACGTGATGGTACGCATTTCTCCTCCTTACACGAGGCATCACAACAACGTTTCACCAGGCAACGCCGGTCAACTGATGTTTGTGTATGATAAATCGGTTGGAAACTTTCCTCATGTCAGCACGTTGTAGGTGTCGCCACCGGCGCCAACCTTGTGTGAATGCTCTGAAAAGCTAATCATTTGCATATCACAGCATCTTCTTCCTGACGGTTAAATTTCGCGTCTGTAGCACGTCATCTTCGGGGTGTAGCAATTTTAATGGCCAGTAGTGTAGTTTGTCAAACCTTCTATATATTGAAGCGACCTCACACCATTAGTAATGCTGACAGAAATTGCCTGTTGACAACGCGGTTTTACATGGTTAAGATGTCTAACGCCCAAAAGAAAGCGTGTGCTGCATTTATATTAGCTATAGGTTGCAATCAACAGAAAACAACGAAAAAGAAGAAATGGTTCCGAGAGTGGTTGAAAAAACGGAGCGACTGGTCATCCGTTAATTTATTGACTGAAATCAGAACCACGGTCCCGAAAGTTTTCAGAACTTGTTTTCCAATGAGTTCTACAGCATACGACAAGTTGTTAATGTCAGTACGCGATAAAATGAAGAACTAAAATGCGTTAATGAGAGAGGCAATCGCAGTCGGCGAGAGATTATGAATACCGTAACTTTGACGTTTCTGGCGACAGGCAGGTCATCCGAATGCTCGAAGTTTTGTTCTGCATTATCAGCAAACACAATTAGTAAAACTACTTCTTCTACGACTTGTCATAATTTCGTGAAATTGACATGCATTTCGCAGTGCTCTTACTACTAGTTGCAAATATATTACGTATTTTTCGAAGTGGAAGGGTTTCTCGAAACTGTGACATAATCCACGAACATATACTTATTTTTTCAGATTAATAAAGTAAGCAGTATCGTAGAGAATCCTCCGCTGACCATCTCGAAGTTCTGTATATATGTTTACCCTTGCATAGGCCTATTGAAATTGTTTTGAGTTAAAATGCCACTTTGAAAAATGGAATCTACATCTACATCTACATACATACTCCGCAATCCACCATACGGTGCTTGGCGGAGGGTACCTCGTACCACAACTAGCATCTTCTCTCCCTGTTCCACTCCCAAACAGAACGAGGGAAAAATGACTGCCTATATGCCTCTGTACGAGCCCTAATCTCTCTTATCTTATCTTTGTGGTTTTTCCGCGAAATATTAAGTTGGCGGTAGTAAAACTGTACTGCAGTCAGCCTCAAATGCTGGTTCTGTAAATTTCCTTAGTAGCGATTCACGAAAAGAACGTCTCCTTTCCTCTAGAGACTTCCACCCGAGTTTCTGAAGCATTTCCGTAACACTCGCGTGATGATCAAACCTACCAGTAACAAATCTAGCAGCTCGCCTCTGAATTGCTTCTATGTCCTCCCTCAATCCGACGTGATAGGGATCCCAAACGCTCGAGCAGTACTCAAGAATAGGACGTATTAGTGTTTTATAAGCGGTCTCCTTTACAGATGAACCACATCTTCCCAAAATGCTACCAATGAACCGAAGACGACTATCCGCCTTCCCCACAACTGCCATTACATGCTTGTCCCACTTCATATCGCTCTATCTGATGTATGATACGCCCAGAGTCAAACTGGAAACATAAACAGTGCACATTAACGGCGTGTGGCTGCTTCGTGTAGTCCGCAGCTCGTGGTCGTGTGGTAGCGTTCTTGTTTCCCGCGCCCGGGTTCCCGGGTTCGATTCCCGGCGGGGTCGGGGATTTTCTCTGCCTCGTGATGACTGGGTGTTGTGTGATGTCCTTAGGTTAGTTAGGTTTACGTAGTTCTAAGTTCTAGGGGACTGATGACCATAGATGTTAAGTCCCATAGTGCTCAGAGCCATTTGAACCATTTTCTGCTTCGTGTAGCTCTGTCAACATTTGAATGAATGAAGGATATTGTCAAACCGTCAATACTTGACCTCACACGTTCAGTAGGGAGAATATGGAGAATATTTTAAGGGCCATCAATACTGCTCGTTAATGTTTTTAGCATTGAAAACACGTCAATACAAATCCTCAAGACGATTAGTATATCGACGGTTTGACAATAGTATTGAACGTGAGGGCTCCTTTAAAGTGAGGGAAACGGCGAACACGTTGCATGATGTATTTTGTCATTTTAGGAAGAAGGCAGGTAAAATCGACATACTCATTATCTTTACGAAAGTACTATAGTACTATTATAATAATTTGAAGTGTGACATAAAGTCATGTTAGAGGCATGCGACCATTTTATAAATTTGAATTTTTGTTTATTTGTACACTGCTGGTATGGTTGCCGTAGAAACCCTCGGGCATGGGTGTGTGTGTTTGTCCTTAGGATAATTTAGGTTAAGTAGTGTGTAAGCTTAGGGACTGATGACCGTAGAAGTTAAGTCCCATAAGATTTCACACACATTTGAACTTTTTTTTTTCAGCTAGTTAACTCTACTTACTCGTTTCGAGTAAATTCATCGTTAGAATATCTGTGCAAAAGTTATTTTAATTCATTCGCGAATGTACCAGTCTTTTTTTGCGAGTGCTATATACACTTAGAACATTAAAATTAGTTCCATCAATAACCTAATCCGCTACTACTGTTATCGCAAATACTGTGCGAAGTGCTGTTCTGAATTACAAGGGGGCTGTGTATGTGTTATGCCACATGTCAGTAGACTTATATAATTTTCAGTGTGGTATGTAGACCATAATCTTTACGCGTCATCTGAAATGATGATACAATTATTTTAAATTATTATAACTGCTTTTAGACCTACTGCAAATAAATATTGCATTGAAATAAATTAACTCAAGTAAATAAAAGAAGGTATCGTCTGTTTCGTAATGGAGTGATTTTGAAGGTCGAGAGGGGGGAGTGGGTGTGAACATGGCAGAGGATAGGTTAGTGTGGAAACCTGCATCACATCAGTATTTGGACTAAAGACAACAACAGAAAATATACATTCGACGTACCAGTAATCAATTTATGTAGGAAATATTACGAACTTTTCAAGCACCGCACAGAAATGTAAATAGACATTTACCGTTGAAGGGTGAAATATTGAACAGAACTGAACTGAACAAGCACATCCGTCCTCTGTAATTAACAATAGAATTCCCCGGAACCATCTACGTGGGCGACAAGTGTGAACTCGGGACAGAACTTGTTTTCTGTGTTATTTTTGTCACAGCAGTACTTGGAGGGCCATTAATCTGTCGGCTGAATTACACACACTGTGGAACCACATTATTGTGATAAAAAAAGCGTAAATAACCACCTTTTGCAGCGTGGACTGCAACGAGACGTGCAGGAAGTGTGTCAGTGAAGTCCTGGAAGGTACAGACTGGAATGTAGAGCCATGCTGCGCTAGCTTTCTCTGTTGAGAATCCATGGCGCGAACAGCTCGAACGAGGTGGTCCCACAAATTCTCGATTGTGTTTAAATACGGGGAGTTTGGTGGTCAGGGAAATAAGTTAATAAAGTCACCCCGGTGCTCTTCGAACCATGTACGTACACTAGGAGCTGTGTGAAACGCTGCATTGTCCTGCTGGTGAATGCCATCGAGCCGGGGTAAAACAAACTGCATGAGCAGTTAACATGGTACCTAAGAATAGATGCAAACTTATGTTGATCCATCGTGCCTTCCGGAATGAGGAGACCACCCATGGAATGGAACGAAAACATTCCCCACGCCATAAAGCTCCCTCCTCCGACCTGGACCCTTCCGGCTATTGCACGACTGTACACGTTAGCTGCCATCTGTCAAATGGGACATCAAACGTGAGTTACCCGAAAAAAGCCACCTGTCACCACTCAGTGGACGTTCAGTTGCGTTACTGGCGTGCAAATGAGCCAATGAGCAGCAGTCAGCATGGATGTACGAACAATTTGGATGCTGCGGAGGTTGATATGCAGCCACGCTCGGTGAGGTTACACTGTTGGTAGCCCCTCGGTTCACTTGGTGGTCAGTTGCTGTACAATTGCACATCTGTCCGCCCGCATACAGCTCTGCTGTCATCTACGGCTCACGGTGCACCACAAATGCCTTGGCGCCGATTTTGGATAGCCCCATTTTGCCTTGCAAGATATACTTTAACTACAGCGGCATGCGAACAGTTTACAAACTCGGCGGTTTCGCAAATGCTTCCACCCTTGGTCCAAAAGTAAACGATCATGCCCTTTTGGATGTCAGCTAAATCGTTCTGTTTCCGTATTACGACAACGTCTGCACGTTTTTCACGCCCCCTGACAGGCCTTCATACGAGGGTAATCCCAAAAGTAAGGTCTCCTATTTTTTTTATAAGTACATATCATAACAGCTCGCCGCCATGCTGTTGAGAAAGTTATGAACCTCTTCTCTCACCTCGTCGTCGGAGCTGAATCGCTGGGACCTCAACTAACGCTGACAGGAACTGTGAGACTATGAAAAAATTCAAACGGGCAATTCAGAACCGGAGAAGAGAAATGTTGAGCAAGGGCGTACACATTCTCCATGACAACACTCGCCCTCACATCGCTCGGCAAACCGTTGCTCTCCTGCAACAGTTTCAGTGGAACATAATCACCCACCCACCCTATAGTCCTGACTTGGCACCCAGTGGCTATCACCTGTTCCCTAGGTTAAAAGAACATTTGGCCGGAAAGCGATTCAGCTCCGACGACGAGGTGAAAGAAGAGGTTCATAACTTTCTGAACAGCATGGCAGCGAGCTGCTATGACATGAGCATACAAAAACTGCCACAACGTCTACAAAAATGCATCTACATAAATGGTGATTATGTCGAAAAATAGCTAAATGTTCAAGCTGTAAACTGATGTAAACCATTGTAGAAGTAAACAGGTCTATGTACTTATAAAAAAATAGGAGACCTTACTTTTGGGATTACCCTCGTAGAATCTCCACTCCCAGTGTTGCTACGTACCATCTGTGAATCGTCATTGGAGGTTGACGTCGAACGTAGGTGGTGGTCACATTTATGTGACAGTCATGTATCCGATATTGTTTGTCTCTCGTGCCACTTCTTAACGTCACTTCCCCTCTCTTTAGTGCCTAATGGGTGCAAAAATACGTCGCTCCTATCTGTTTTGTGCATCATTGTTACTTAGTTTGATGATAAGACCGTAGTTCCCTAATGGAGAGACCGACTGGGTACTTTTGGAGTGCGGCAATAGTGAAGCCTTTCGCGCGAACACACTCCTAGCGCTATACTTAAGCACGGCGTCGGAAGTGTAATACGGGCGGAAAGCTGTCCGCCCGCAGAGCTTTCAGGCTGCGACACGGGGATTGTGCAGCTAGCTGCCCGCCCACGGAATCGCGTTGTGTTTGTATTGAAACCCGGAGATCGCAGCGCGGCGGATACTTCCGCTGAAAGCTCTGTGGCTCGGCGCTTTCTCTCCCCCGTCCCGTGGGAACAATGGCCCGCTGCCGTCTCCGAGGCGCCAGCCTTCGCTGCCCTCGTTACGTTCTCACTTGAGTCGCGGGCGGCCGCGTCTTTGCCGCAAATGTCACGAGACCTGTCGCTTCGCCGAGTCGGGTTTAATGAATGCACGATATACATAGATTCATTAAAACATACTTTGCACAGAATCGATCCGTTGATTTGAACCGATGTGTTAAACCTTCTGTATATTATATGCATCTGTTTTTTATACTTTTCATCGAGTGGACGAAACTGTTTCTTTCATAATTTTTGTCGGCGTAAATCACTTTGCGCGTGGCCACACAGGAACATTCATTCGTTTCGCGAATCGAAACATAATCCTCATTTCCGCGGCAGTGTTTGTTCCTGTTGAAAATGCCAAAGCCGGCCGCGGTGGCCGGGCGGTTCTAGGCGCGTCATTCCAGAACCGCGCGACTGCTAGGTTCTAATCTTGCCTCGGACATGGACGTGTGTGATGTCCTTAGGTTAGTTAGGTTTAAGTAGTTCTAAGTTCTAGGGGACTGATGACCTCAGATGTTAAGTACCATAGTGCTCAGAATCATTTGAACCATTTGAAAATGCCAAGCTACAGCGTCGTTCGGAGTACACGTTAAGCTGTAAGACCCCCTATAACAGACTGGTTGTCAGTTCACCATCTCGTATAGGATCGTGCCTTGTAAAACACTGAGAAGTTCGAAGTAACTTTCCGGTTGATGACAACTTTAAACTCTTATTACGCGCTGTGTTCAAATACATTAAAAGAAGAAAAGTAAAAAAGAGAAAAGTCCCACGAATGATTTATCCCAATGGTACGGAAATCAGCAGATGTGATGTATATGTACCGACAAACAAATGATTACAATTTCAGAAAAATTAGATAATTTATTCAAGAGAACGAGCTCCATAAATCGACCACGCCGGCTGGTGTGGCCGAGCGGTTCTAGGCGCTTCAGTCTGGAGCCGCGCGACCGCTACAGTCACAGGTTCGAATCCTGCCCCGGGCATGGCTGTGTGTGATGTCCTTAGGTTAGTATGGTTTAGGTAGTTCTAAGTTCTAGGGGACTGATGACCTCAGAAGTTAAGTCCCATAGTGCTCAGAGCCATTTGAACCATTTTTGAAATCGACCAAGTCAATAACGCATTGGTCCACCTCTGGCCCTTATGCAGCGAGTTATTTGGCCTGTCTCTGACTGATTGAATTGTTGGATGTCCTCCTGAGAAAATGTTGCCAAATTCTGTGCAATTGGTGCCTTAGATTGTCTTTGCAGACCACGGCGAAGGGGGGGGAGCGGCTCAGTCGACGCGGACTCGTCACAGAAGACAATTCTGCTCCAGTCAATGAGATTCCAGGCCGAAGACGTGTCTGGAGACGCCCCGAACAGTGGTGGGATAAAAACGTGGGCTCACTTTCAGCAACATAATGCCCGACCACACATGGTGAGAGTTTCTGTTGCTTGTCTTCGTGTTTTCCAGCTCATACTTTGGCCAGCAAGGTCGCAGAATCTCTTCCAAATTGAACGTTTGGAGCATTATGGGCAGGGCCTTCCAGCCAGCTCGGAATTTTGACAATCTAACGCACCAAGTGGACAGAATTTGTCATATCCCTCAAATGGTTCAAATGGCTCTGAGCACTATGGGACTTAACTTCTGAGGTCATCAGTTCCCTATAACGTAGAAATACCTAAACCTAACGACATCACACACATCCATGCCCGAGGCAGGATTCGAAGCTGCGACCGTAGCGGTCTCGCGGTTCCAGACTGAAGCGCCTAGAACCGCTCGGTCACACCGGCCGGATATCCCTCAGTACGTGCTCTATCATTCAGTGCCAAGCCGAATAACTACTTGAACAAGGGCCAGAGGAGGGCCAACGCGTTAGTGATTTGCTCAATTTGTGAAGCGCTTTCTCTTGAATAAATCTTCCTATTTTTCTGAATTGTAATCACTTGTTTGTCTGAAAACGAACATCACAGCTACCGATTTCCGTCCCATTCGGATAATTCCATCGTGGTGCACCTTTTATTTTTAATGAGTGTATTTCGTTATCCTCTAGAGCAGTGGTTCCCAACAGGTGGTCCACGGACCCCCAGGGGTCCGTGAGCTTTGCCAGAGGGGTCCGCAAGATGCTATTAGAATAAAAAATATATTAAATATATTTCGTATGATAACATATTTTTTGTTTTAGCCGTTCCCTGCATGAGCAGAGCCTTAGCGAACGCCAACTTCTGCATCTAGCGTCATCCTAGAGCCAACTGACACTAGCACACTCCCTAGCACAAAACTAGAATTAGATAGAGGCAAATAGTTCTGCTGTATGCCGTTAGACTGCGCGCGCTGCCTCTTTGCAGCTGACAACTGACAGTCATTTTACACAGAAACTCGCATTTCAGACGACAATCGGCCACTGTTAATTTATTACCAGTGCTTTCACAGGCTGTGTTGTTTACAAAAAAAAAAAAAAAATGGTTCAAATGGCTCTGAGCACTATGGGACTTAACATCTGTGGTCATCAGTCCCCTAGAGCTTGGAACTACTTAAACCTAACTAACCTAAGGAAATCACACACACCCATGCCCGAGGCAGGATTCGAACCTGCGCACGTAGGGGTCGCGCGGTTCCAGACTGAAGCGCCTAGAACCGCTCGGCCACACCGGCCGGCTGTTGTTTACGTATTCAATATTCTGTATTAAAGCAGTAGTGTTTGTGTAAAGCGTTGTTTTGCGCTGATGCTACAGTTCGCCTAGTTAAAAATGGACTGTTGGTTAAAAAGTGGTTCGTTAAAACGAGAAAGCGCTATAGATGAAGAGGAAGATGATGCATTTGATGTTAAAGCAAATAAGTCAGTGACTCTCGAACCGAAGTTGTCAATGTCCATTGAACCTAAATCGTCGGCGTCCCTTGAACCTAACCCTTCCAAGATCAGTGTTAAGCTTACTGGAAAAATTAGAAAATATAACTCTGGTTACTTGGAAATCGGTTTTACGTTCACTGGACCTGAGCAACAGCCTAAACCTCAATGTGTAATTTGCTATGAAATCCATTCCAATGAATGTATGAAACCAGCAAAACTCCGGCGCCATCGCGAAACAAAGCACCCAGAGTACAAAAGTAAGTCATTAGATTTTTTTCAAAAATAAATGAGGAGAGTTGAAGACATCTTGTAAAACAATTACGAAACGCTGTGGTGCAAATGAAAATGCAACCCTTGCGTCTTACGAGGTGGCTCAGCTTGTTGCTAAATGTGGGAAAAAACCACACAATTGTTGAGGAACTTATACTGCCATCAGCAATAATGCTTTACAAGAGAATTTTAGGTGATGCAGCTGCTAAGGTAATAGGAACTCTCCCGCTCTCAAATATTACTATTCAAAGACGAATTACTATTCAAAGACGAATTCATACGGAAGTACGATGGCTTTCTCGAAGTAGGATCTTGTCAAGATTTTTTGAACTTAGAGACGAGGTTCGTGTCTTCCTTCTTGACGCAAAGTACGCGGATTTTCTCACTTTGCGTACTTAGCTGATGTGTTTGAACACTTGAATGTGTTAAACTTTAGTTTACAAGGAAAAAAAATGTTGACAGGTTCAAAGTTGAGGATAAGATTAGTGCTATGGTCAAAAAGTGTCAGATCTTGGCGTCAAGGATAGAAAATGAGTCACTAACTTTTCTACTTTAAAACAATTCTTGGAGTCATCCTAGGAGGTTTTGCCTGACCAGATCAAGATCAGTGTAGCCGAGCATCTACGCAGCCTAGCCACCACTTTTAGAGAGTATTTCCCTGAACCTGACCCTGACGACAGAGGGATTCGAAATCCCTTCAGCTGTGAAGAAATAGACAAAATCCAAGGCCTCCCTGAAGAAGAGCAAGATCAACTTGTGGATCTGTTCAGCTATGGTGCGATGATAAACATTTTCATCGGTGATAAAATTACATAATTCTGGGCATCAGCACGCAACGCCTGCAAGAATCTTGTAGATGAGGCAATGACAAAGTTCCTTCCATTTGCAACCACATATCGGTGTGAGCAAGCATTTTCTTCCATGTGTTTCATGAAGAACAAATATAGGAATAGGCTGGACATGCGGTCGGATTTCAGAGTGAAAGTTTCAAGTTTGGAACCTAATATTTCAAAAATAACGGACCCAAAGGTCAGATTGAACTCAACTCATTAAGAACTGAAAATTAAAACTAACTGTATACTGATGGAGTACTCTGTTGTAACTGTATCTATTCAAATAAATAATGCCTTGTATGAAATTAGTGTTTTCTTATTTTTCACACATGTCTGTTCAGTGCAATCTCAAGTGTAGTACACTTGAAAGACCAATACACTCAGTTTTAATTTTTTCCTGTCATTTTCAGTTCATACTCAATTTTTATTTTTTTAAGGAGTTTGGTATACTAAACACCCAGATTTGAAGACAAAGATTTTGAGCAATAATCAGAAGCATAAAAATTACAATGATGGCTAAATTGAAAAAGTTATAAGCTCAATAATTTTTCAATAATGAATATGTCAATGCTTCTTCTAAGTACCAAAAATAGAACACGTATAAAAAGACTCTTAATTTGTCTTTGTTTAGGTACTTGATACTGTGATATGACAAGGTACCAATCATGCTCGATGAGGGGGTCCTCGAGAAAATTTTGTTGGGAACCCCTGCTCTAGAGACTTAAAATCGACGGAGTCTTGACCTTCGTCTTGGTCGTTCCGGAAGTGGGATGCTGTATTTCAGCGTGGTAGTCTGTCGATTGAAGATGATGACGCTCAGGACGTCGCGCTCCCGTTTCTGTGTGTGTGTGGTTTTTTTTCAGTTTCCTGTTGATTAATTGTTCTAGGCGCTTCAGTCTGGAACCGCGCGACCGCTACGGCCGCGGGTTCGAATCCAGCCTCGGACATGGATGTGTGTGATGTCCTTAGGTTAGTTAGGTTGAAGTAGAACTAAGTTCTAGGGGACTGATGACCTCAGATGTTAAGTCCCGTGGTGCTCAGAGCCATTTGAACCACTTGTTGAATAACTGAGTACTTTCAAATGTGAGCTATAGGTAAGCTATCACAACCACAAAAAATTCTTTTGGAATGTTGTGCACCTTTAACCACGTTATCAGACTGGAAACCCAAGAAAGTAATTGTCAAGTCGCCTATTTTTATCGAGATTGCTAGTTATTCGGAAACCTCACAATTTGCAAAGGATATAGCTGTCTTTACCCTAGTTGACAATAATTTGATAAGGCAGTAATGTTGTCGGGTAGGTTTCTGCTGGGACCGTAAATGTACGAACTCGGCATGGAATTTTACAGATGGTATCCTCAAACTTACCAGCACTTATTATTGAACCGTAGTAGTATATTATGGAGCAAAAAGTGAGCAACAAACGGCAGCAACAGTCGAGATACGCGCCGGTACTTACCGTAATTACTTGAGTTACGTGGTACATCCTGTTTCTTCTTTATTAGTAGACAGTTTCATTTGCGAAGCCTGGTATGATACTTTTGGTCGGTGTATCTCAGAGGTCAGTCTTTCGAATAAGCATGCAAACAAGAGAACATCCACAGAATATGAACCGCAGACGTAGGGCTGAAAGTGAAACCAGATAGTCCTTAGGAGATCATTGGCTTGGACTGGTAGCGAACATCAAGCTGTCCCTACGCGGAAGTTCCGGTCCTTATCTCTCTGGCGATATCGTGGTGTAGAAACATTCCCCGCATAATGTAAACAAGGAACGTTGCGAGATTTCCGTTAGCAGCGGTTTTCGCCGTTCCACATCTCTAGAGAGCAGTTGTTCCACTTTCCTAATGAAGGAATGAAAGACCAGATAGGTCTAAACACTTATAGGGGAGAAAGTTGTGTATTAGGTTGGCAGGTTACCGGTCGTAGATCAAAAACATGATAAAGCATACATTCGCAATTGTCTATGCGGTTTCACAACAGTATCATCTTGATTTGAAATAGATTGTGAACATTAATGTGTGTGGTTTGATGCCGAACGTGCCTACAAATCACTATAAGTGTATTCCTAGTCCTGTTCCCGTCTCTATTACACTTAACATAATCCCATCCGAACTATGAACGCCAGATTGAAGGCTGTCGTAAAGGTAAACATTGAAGTACTTCCCAATTAGCATCATTAGGGGAAACTTCAGATGTTGTTTGCCTTAAAACATCTAGGATACATCATTTATTAGGTAGTATATTGATTGCTTATTTCATACCCTGTTCCTTGCGGGATCTGTGATTTTGTGTTGTTTTCTCCCCTAGTCCGGAAAGTTCAAAATGGTTCAAATGGCTCTGAGCACTATGGGACTTAACATCTTAGGTCATCAGTCCCCTAGAACTTAGAACTACTTAAACCTAACTAACCTAAGGACATCGCACACTTCGAACGTGGACTAATCATTGGGAGTCACGTGAGTAATAAATCCACAAGGGAAATTTCAATCCTGAGGCTGCCAATGTCAAATGGTGATGATTGACTGTGAGCTGGAAACGTGCGAAGTAACAACCAAAGGTAAATCATGACAAGTAGACCTAAGCTGTTGACGGACTGGGACCGTTTACCATCGCATAGAATGGTTGTGAAAAATGGCATGAAATCAGATAGAGGTATCACGCACGAGTTCAGAACTGATACATACAGTCCAGCTAGCATAATGATTGTGCTTATGGAATTAAAGGAGAATGGGATAAAATGGTCGTGTAGCTCCTCGTAAACCACACATTTCTGTAGTTAAGAGGCTGTGTGAAGAGCGACGCAACTGGACGGTGGATGACTGTCAAGAAGCTACTCGTATTTGGAATGATGAATCACGTTATACGCTGTGGAAATTCGATGGAAGGATTTGCGTTTGGCAGATGCCTGGAGAACTTTATCAGCCATCATGTGTGGTGTCAACAGTGAAGCACGGATGTGGTGGTGTTAACGGCATGGGGTGTTTTTCGTGGTTCGGTTGTGGTCTCCTTATTGGGCTTATCAAAATGCTAAATGCGGAAGGATGTGAACACATTTTATAATATATATACCACGTACAGTAGAGGAAGAGCTCAGAGGCGGCAATTGTATCACTATGACAATGCAACTTGTCATATACGAGTTGTAGCATCTGTACAGTACTGTTCGTGAGATGGACTGGCCTGCCCTGAGTCCCGAGTTGAACCCAATGGAACGCCTTAGGTATGAGTTAGAACGTCGACTTCGCTCCATACCCTCAGTATCCAACATAATAGGCTGCGATTCCTACACAGACATTGAGACACCAGTTTCAAAGTGTCCCCAAAAAAGTTCAAGCCAATATAAAGGAGAAGGGTGGACACACCGCAAATTAATGTCCACTAATATGTGTCCGATATTTTTGACTGGACAGTTATTTGAAATTCTTGACTGATTCTAGCGAGCGACTGCCGATTTTGTAGTTTAAAGATATCGAGTACTTTCGTCTCTTTATGCGCATTACATTACACTTATTTATGTTTAGAGTCAGCTCCCAATCTTGGCACTAGACGCTTGCCACCTGCAAGCTCTTTGCATTTCGAAACAGGTTTCTAACGACGTCACCTCCAAACACAACTGTGTCGTCTGCTACCGCGTCATAGGGCTACAGACGCTATCCGCCAGTCCATCTGTGTGTATGTCGTGAACAATAGTCCTTACAACCTTGAGGGACGCTGCTCCATCACGAACAACGCACTGAGAGCTCTGTGTATTAGGAAGTCTTCAATCAGACGCATATAATTTCGGATACAGGACTTTTTTAACTTTCCACAAACCACCTTTTCCTGTGGCGACCCGAATTTTTATTAATTTTAATTTTTTACTACAACGTTATAAGCTCAGACAAAGTGTAAACCAATGAATGTATACTGCCAGCAATAGCTTATGGAAGTGAAGCATTGACGTCAAATGCTCAAAGAGTTAAAAAAATTGATGCATTTTGGGCATAATGAGGAGTACAGAAGAACTGACAACGATAGAAAAGACAGTTATTGGGAAGTGGTGGTTACTGTTAAGAAAGTGAAATGCAGATGTGCCGGGCAGATAGGGAAACCAAATGACGAGAGAAGGATTAAGGTTGTTCTATGTTGAATTAATCACATTTAGAAAAAAGATGAGAGCGAGACCTAATGAAAAAAATGTTGACGACGTAAGGAAACAGCAGGACAAACTTGGATACGAGAAACTGGAGATCATAATAAATGAAGTAGTCTGGAAAAGACTTACATCCCCAGTCGAAGATGAATGACGGTGAATAAATGTAATCATGAAATAAAATGAAAGTGCATCTCTCACCAAGACGCCTTGACCCATACAACTAAAAGCTTCTTCTGAACTTTAGACGTAATCGAAAAAGAGCTGCGCAGTGACACAAGTTTCCTTACTACATGTTGCGTTACTCGTTTGAAGTGTATGTAAGACGTAATTGGAACCCCTTAATATTAGTAATATCGCAGAGAGACATAGGCAAGCAGACTTAATTGGGGGCACGATACAGCCAGCTGCTCCTAAACGTAACTATGCGTGTCTGTCTTCACAGCAGAGTGAAGCGGACTCGGTTGGAATTGGCTTTTGTGGCGGTCATGATGTGTAAGGTGGCTGTGTTGCATCAGCACGGTTCCGTAACTTTCGCTGGGCGCGGGCGCAGCTCCACGACCGCCGAGAGAACGTGCGGGCTTTCCTGCCCGAGCGCTGAGCCTGTACAAACTTGCCGGGGCCGAGTGGCTTTCCCACACGCTGCTTTTGCACGAGGGTCGATGGGTCCCTGCGGACATAGGGCGTGTGAGTCTGCACGTGTAGAAGCGACTCCGTATGCACTGTGTCCGCAACCAGTAAGATCAAAAGTCCTCGAGGATCGCATTTTACTCTTTAACGAACTACCAATGGATGACGTTATTGATATTTGACATTGTTGTTTTAAAATTTGTCGTTTGATGATGTTGAACAATGTAGTAACTCAAATGTACAAAAATAAAAATCAATTGCCGTATGTATGACAGATCATCACCTGAGATCGGCTTGACCGATTTGATTGATTTTTCGTTTTTTGGTGGGTTCGTTATTGTCAGGATAAGGTGTGCACGAAAGAAAATTTTTGGAAAATCTAACGGAAAAGTCGGAAATTGACATCAAGTGCCACATATATAAAATACATCAATTAAGAATGGTTCGACAGATTTGGTTGATTTTTGTCTTTTTGTGTTCGTAATTGTCAGAACAAGGTTTGAATGCAAAAAATTGGAAAATTCACCGGAATAGTCGGAAATTAAAATCAATTTTTTTCGTACTTTTGGATGGTAATGGCATTTTTCGCATGAAAAAGAAAATTCATTTTTTTGTCTTCAGTTTGACAGTTCTGCTGTCACAAGTTTTCATAACAAAAACATAAAACGTTGTTACCGATAATCTCGACAAGTCCTTGACTGATTTACTACATATTTTTACACGACACTGACGAAAGTTAGGACGGACATAGGCTATATATTTTTGTAGTAAATTTGTATATAATACGTACATATATATATATAATATGTAAAGGGGAAACGTTGTTACTACAAATCTCGAAAAGTTCTTCACCTATTTACTTCCTATTTTTACATGATACTCTAATGACCATTAGGACGGACATAGACTATGCATTTTTGTAATGTATTGTATAAATAAATATGTAATATATAGAGGGGAAACATTGTTACCAAAAATCTCGAAGAGATCTTGACGGATTTACTTCAAGTTTTTACACGATCCGCTGTACATTCAGACGGAAATGGACGTACGGGAGAGGGGCGAGAGGATGGTTCAAATGGCTCTGAGCACTATGGGACTCAACTGCTGAGGTCATTAGTCCCCTAGAACTTAGAACTAGTTAAACCTAACTAACCTAAGGACATCACAAACATCCATGCCCGAGGCAGGATTCGAACCTGCGACCGTAGCGGTCTTGCGGTTCCAGACTGCAGCGCCTTTAACCGCACAGCCACTTCGGCCGGCCAGGGGCGAGAGGAGGAGGAGGTGTACAAAGAGAGGGGGCCAAGGAATTTTAAGATGTACATTAAATTCCTATACATATTTAGCAGCTACAAAGCATTACCGGGTTTGTTAGTGATGTATAAAAACCGAGAATACTAAAGCGCAACTCAGAGTCGATGTGGAGAAGATTATACTGATATTAGCGTTATTTGTATTTTATTTCAAACTCGTCCCGTCACTGATTGAAACTACAGTGTAGAATTCAGCGTGTGTTCTCGCATATTTTGTCAACTAATAGGAAAAGGGGGATGAGAGTTCAAAAATAGTTCAAATGGCTCTGAGCACTATGGGACTTAACATCTGAGGTCATCAGTCCCCTAGAACTTAGAACTACTTAAACCTAACTAACCTAAGGACATCACACACATCCATACCCGAGGCAGGATTCGAACCTGCGACCGTAGCGGTCGCGCGGTTCCAGACTGAAGTGCCCAGAACCGCTCGGCCACACCGGCCGGCGGGATGAGAGTATTGAATAAATGTTGAGGTTATTAACACGCGGAAAAACGTAGCGGCAGATTTTCTATAAGGGTTTAAGAAAGCACTTCAGTGTTGCCCCTATGATAAAGTGAAAACAAGGTCAGTTGTTTTGGTTTTATTAACGGCAGTCTGTCTTCTCTCTCGAACCAAGCGCCAACGATACTTCAAAGAATCCGTCGTTACGACTGTCACTGACCGCAGAATACAGTCATAGACGCAATTCCAACAATTCCAAGGGCTGCACGTGGTATCTCTCTCTCTCTCTCTCTCTCTCTCTCTCTCTCTCTCTCTCGCTCTGGATTTTAGGGTCAAATGGCTCTGAGAGGCTTCATATAAGGAATTTAGGTATTTCCGGAAGCGTTTGTGTGGTTGAATGTCACATGTTTTGAGAGGTAATCTAGTCTTTCCTTTCCCACTGAACCAATTAGAATTGCTTTAAATGCAATCAGATTCCGCCTGATCATTGGCTGGAAAAGGAAGCAACCTCGCGCTGCACAGCGACAACTTCGTGGTCGGCGTTAGTCGGCGATCGCGGCCTGTCGGTACATATTTGGAGGCGTTAATGACTCCGGAGATCACGAGTGGAGACTAGCCAATGATCGCAGCTCGGGGAGGTCGCACCGGGCGACGATGTGTGTGTGTGTGTGTGTGTGTGTGTGTGTGTGTGTGTGTGTGTGTGTGTGTGTGTGGCCCGCTGCGCAGCGCACCCGCGCTCGTGCCCTATACGGCCTCGTAAATAACGACGGTTTTAATTGGGTGTTTATAATGGAGGGAAAGCCTCATGAATAGTAAGCGGAGCCGCCGTTGTCAGTGCCCGGTGGACCGGGTGTGGCCGCGGAGCGTCGTGTTGACTTCCGTCCAGGGAGCAAGCCGTCACGCTGTCTGGCGACGCCCGGCGACGTGACGCACGTACAGAACGGAATGTCACTCGCTTCGCTGCCTCTCAGCTCAGCTCCTGGAAGACCCATCCCACTTCCGAGGCCAGAGGTCCTCAGCCTCTTGCACCGCGCGCCAGCTGCGTTGTGACTCGGCGAGAAGTGCCCGGCGCAGGCAGTGTTTACACTGCCGGACACGGCCTCCCGCCGCCGTTGGCATGCAGCACGTGTTTGGCACCGCCCAACGTCGTGTGTGTCCACTTTCCTAATGATACTTGTGATGAACGGAATGCGATAACCTGCCTGCTGCAAGAGAATGCAAACGATGGGAAATACTACATGTCTTTCTTGTACCACTGATTGACTGACGATGTATTCCTTTTTTCCTGTCCTGCTCTAATCTCTTCATTTGTTCCTACACTTTAACCCTTCGGTGGGCGCGCCTGCGGCAGATAGCCGCAAAATTTAGTTTTCTGTTGGGCATGCAGCTTTACTGTATGATTAAATGATGATGGCATCCTCTTGGGTAAAATATTCCGGAGGTAAAGTAGTCCCCCAATCGGATCTCCGGGCGGGGACTACTCAAGAGGACGTCGTTATCAGGAGAAAGGAAACTGGCGTTCTACGGATTGGAGCGTGGAATGTCAGATCCCTTAATCGGGCAGGTAGGTTAGAAAATTTAAAAAGGGAAATGGATAGGTTAAAGTTAGATATAGTGGGAATTAGTGAAGTTCGGTGGCAGGAGGAACAAGACTTTTGGTGAGGTGAGTACAGGGTTATAAATACAAAATCAGATAGGGGTAATGCAGGAGTAGGTTTAATAATTAATAAAATAAATAGGAGTACGGGTAAGCTACTACAAACAGCATAGCGATGTTATTCAATCTGTATATTGAGCAAGCAATAAAGGAAACAAAAGAAAAGCTCGGAGTAGGTATTAAAATCCATGGAGAAGAAATAAAAACTTTGAGGTTCGCTGATGACATTGTAATTCTGTCAGAGACAGCAAAGGACTTGGAAGAGCAGTTGAACGGAATGGACAGTGTCTTGAAAGAAGGGTATAAGATGAACATCAACAAAAGCAAAACGAGGATAGTGGAATGTAGTCGAATTAAGTCGGGTGATGCTGAAGGAATTAGATTGGGAAATGAGACACTTAAAGTAGTAAAGGAGTTTTGCTATTTGGGGAGCAAAATAACTGATGATGTTCGAAGTAGAGAGGATATAAAATGTAGACTGGCAATGGCAAGGAAAGCGTTTCTGAAGAAGAAAAATTTGTTAACATCGAGTATAGATTTAAATGTCACGAAGTCGTTTCTGAAAGTATTTGTATGGAGTGTAGCCATGTATAGAAGTGAAACGTGGACGATAAATAGTTTAGACAAGAAGAGAATAGAAGCTTTCGAAATGTAGTGCTACAGAAGAATGCTGAAGATTAGATGGGTAGATCATATAACTAATGAGGAGGTATTGAATAGAATTGGGGAGAAGAGGAGTTTGTGGCACAACTTGACAAGAAGAAGGGACCGCTTGGTAGGACATGCTCTGAGGCATCAAGTGATCACCAATTTAGTATTGGAGGGCAGCATGGAGGGTAAAAATCGTAGAGGGAGACCAAGAGATGAATACACTAAGCAGATTCAGAAGGTTGTAGGCTGCAGTAGGTACTGGGAGATGAAGAAGCTTGCACAGGATAGAGTAGTGTGGAGAACTGCATCAACCCAGTCTCAGGACTGAAGACCACAACAACAACAGCACAGATAGCGCTACAGTTGCGCCCACGACCAGATACGTATTTGTTGTTCTCAACGAATGTCACCATTTACTACATTTACGCTATTCATGCTTTCAGCAGGTTGGTCGCTATTGTTTTTTGAAACGTGAGTGTTGCGTTTGCGGTGTGTTTGCCGCTACGCGCCTTGTGATGTAAGTATTTTCTATACTTGTGTTTTTCTTTCGCCTCAAGGCTAAGTATTTTCTATACTTGTGTTTTTCTTTTGCCTCAAGGCAATCTTTCTTTTATATTAGTATATAATGAATATTCGAATAGAATCAAAGTTCCCATATGCAATTTTCATTACTTTTTACAGACTTGGATATTGATTTGCTACAACATATTACTTTTACAAAGACATGTGTTTCATTAGGTCTCATAAAAGCATGGAAATGGAGAAAATGAAGGCATTTGAGAGGCACCGTCTAACTGTACGTCCTGAAGTCTATGAGAAAGTACTGCGAGAATTGTCAGAAGAAGAATTACAAGAATTGTCAGATTCATGCGAATCTGAGTCGGAAGAGGAAGTTACTGAAGAAGAAAACCACAGCAGTGACTCCGAACAATCAACAGAGGAAACAGATGACCACCTGGTTGAAGAGGGGAGACAACAGAGGATTACCGATTTTACATAGGAAAAGATAAAGAACTATTTCGATAAGTGAACCGCTTCCTCCTCCTCCTAAAACCAAGGCCAAGAACCTCCTAAAATTTTTGCCAGGTCCGAAAGCAAGTGCTGAAATTACGGAAAAAGAAACTGATGCATTTTACCTATTTATTACTGATGGGATGGTTTTTTTTCCTTAGGTGAAAAATGTAAAACTAATTGCGGTACAAAAGCCGCAACGCACCCACTCATGGAAGTATGAAAGGTGCGCCCACCGAAGGGTTAAACCAACATCTTCGCGAATGCGTACCATTCATTCTGCCCCATGTAACGTTGCCAGTACTCTCATTTTCGGTAGCTTGTAACTTTAAGGTAATGTGGTTTGTGGCAGGGGAGACAATGCGAAGAAATGAGTACTTTCTATATGGTTAATACAGCTTTTTAAAAAAGTTTACCCTGATTCTGAAGCTATCGTTACAGCTCCCATACACAGGGTTACTCAGCTGTCCCAAGCGCTGTGATGTACGCAATCTGCAGCACCCTCAAAAACCAAGTGCGAAAATCTTATCTTTTCTTGTTCTCTGCGTGCGAACTGTGAGTCCTACAGAAAAAATGAGCAGGATCTTTTTGTAGGAAATTTAATATAGTTAAATTTTCAACCGGGGTATGTTTTTGCTAGAAGTCACAGTTTTCGAACTACTCAAGAAAACCGCATTCGAAGGTCACTTTTGTACGTTGTTCTTGAATAATTCGAAACAACAGCCTCGAGCGAAAACGTATCCCAGTACAAAATTTAAACTCATTACATATCCTATGAAAAGGTTCCGTTTAGTTTTTCGTTAGGACTGATAGTTTGCACGTAGCAAGCGAGAGAACACGAAAATCTTGCATGTGGTATTTGAAGGTGTTTATATATATATATATATATATATATATATATATATATATATATATATATCAAATGGGCCATTCATTAGCGACCAGTCGCCATATCATCCTCTGCCAATGGCGTCAGTCGGATGCGGAGTGAATGGACATCAGGTCAACATTACTCTCCCTTGGCCAATGCTGGTTTCTCAGACTTTGAAGCTGCTATTCCTCCCTGAAGTGGCTCCTCTCCTCAGTTGGATAGCGAGGCTGAATGCAGCTCATTGCCGTCCTGTCACCAGGGTTCTGGGAGCTGAACGTAGGTCCTCAGTACAGCAGCCACACTGACCGCATAGCTGTAGAGAAGCATTCTTACGGGAGATAGTACTGGTCAAAACTAGTTTAAGAAGCTGTTATAACCATAAGTCCGAAAACAAGTTCTTGTTGAGATATGGGCCTGCGGAGCACCTCCTGTTCTGTTAACAGACAGGTGGCTATCATAAAACACCGTATCTCGAAAAGTCTTTATTTCCATTCACATGCTTGTAGGTATTTAGTTTTCTAGTTGTGACTAGTGCTGTCTCGTGTAAAAATAGACACACTTTTTCTTTCACACCATATACAGGTTTGGAACTGCTAAATCGAATGGCCGTGGCTGGCAGAATAACGTAGTTATAAATCCCCCGCGTCTTTCTCCGTAGAAAAGAAAGGGCTTGCAAATCGTTTTATTCTACTCTGACATCTTCCAAAACTACCTTGCATTTCTGTTTTGATCTACATGCATAGCCGGGAGATAATTCTGTTTCTGTTTCTTTCAGTGATGTTTGACTAAGAGAAATTTTTAGCCCAAAAATTGAATTTCGGTCGCTTAGTATTTTTGCTACTTCATTGCGAAGCTGTGAGATTGACAGTAACGAAAGAAATTTTTTTGCTTCTTCTTTCCCTTGTTTTGGTAATAAGTCATATTTCTTATGATTTGGAGGATAGTAGAGCGTTCTGAATTTTATCTATGGCTTGTGCATTCATATTTTCATAAGTACTCTCTTCCTAAAACAGATTCCACTTTATTGGTGTCTGCTTCAAAACTTAACAAAGCATGCTAATGCGTGTCTAAGAAGCTACGGAAATGAGGAAGTGAGAGAGACGGCGAGGATGGGGGAGGGAGGAGGTGGCTTAGGAAAGTAGGATGCAAAGGAGGACACATTACATACACCCAGTGCAGTACTATCGCGAAGCTCATATCGGATTTCGTATTGGAGAACACATTAATTACACCTGGTATCACATTCACACTTAATTTGTTGGTAAAGCCCGTTTTACACGAACGAGTTTCTGCTCAAAATCGACTTCTCGAAATGCGTGCACCTTTCGTGCCTGCGTGTAAATCAGCAGCTAACCACGACGTGAGTGTGTGTATGACGTCAATCATTTATAGATCGTGCCGAGTGTGTTCTAAATTTCCGACTATGCTGCACGCTGCGCATGCTCAGAGACAAGAACCTATAGCGGCGTCTGCTCGAATTGGAAGTTTGCCTATTCTGGTCGATCTTACTCCTATTATAGATGGAATTTTGTGATTTCGTGCCTTTTTAATCACTATTGTGTTGTTTGCTTTGTTTTTGTGACACACTGAAAATTTACACAAGGTCCTTGTATTTTTCCTACTAGAGAGACGAAATATCTGAAAACAAAAATTATTTACGTTTTACAGAGAAAAATCCTACACTTGGATAAATAAGAACGAAAATAGGTAAACGTGTTTTAATGAAAATTGATTCAACAGTGAGAAAGACTTACTGGACGAGAAAAATAATTGTGTTGGTACTTGGCACTTAGCAAGGAAACAAGATACAAAGGCTCTATATATTGTCTGATGCGTTTCCAAATATATATTTTCTCGGGGTAGTAAATAGATACGTTCTGAAACGTTTGGAGGGCACTTTTCCTATTCTTTCAGTTCTCAGGATATTGAACAATTTACCGCAAGACTAGTGACAAGAACTTCCCCTAAGCATTATGCATTGGTCGTTAATAAACTCTGTTGTCATTGCTTCTTCATACATTTTGTTACTGTATTTTCGACTTTTTCGTAAAAAGGATAGTCCCTCAGAACCTCAGTTTCATCATTCAGGTGCCAGCAAAAAAAAAAAAAATGGTTCAAATGGCTCTGAGCACTATGGGACTCAACTGCTGTGGTCATTAGTCCCCTAGAACTTAGAACTACTTAAACCTAACCAACCTAAGGACATCACAAACATCCATGCCCAAGGCAGGATTCGAACCTGCGACCGTAGCAGTCGCTCGGTTCCGGACTGCGCGCCTAGAACCGCGAGACCACCGCGGCCAGGTGCCAGCAAACAGCTCCCACATCATCTGCAATTTTGGCACTGACGTGTAAATGAAAATGACAATTCAAAACAGACGAGAATCAGTACGGGAATAAAACGCCAGAGGCACTGCAGTAGATGCACTTGTTTCGACTAATCAATAGGAAAAAGAAACTCTATCGCGTAAAAAGGGGCTTAAGATACTGGACTCGCACCAGAGGAGACTGCAATTCAAGTAGCATTCCGGCAGGCCATCCAGGTTCAGGTTTCCCTTGGTTTTCCCAATCTATGCTGTTAAATGTTGGAATTATTATTTTTAAAAGACACAGCCGAGTTCCTATCCTATCTTACCCTTCACTTTTCCGAGTTTGTATTCCGTGTCTAATAAATAACCTTGTTGAGGCATTAAATCCCATTCTCATTTCCTCAGATTTGTTGTTGCCTGCGAGATTGTGCGTCATTTCAAATTGTTGGTGGACTATTGCGAATTTCTCCAAATACAATACGTACAAACTCAGCCAGATAAAAGGCTAATAGGATAGAAGATTCAACTTTTGGGAAATTGGAATTGACAGTGTAATAACAGATTTGGGCCGCCCGGTTAGCCGTGCGGTCTAAGGCACAGCTTTCCGGGCGGGAAGGAGCGCCTGGTCCCCGGCACGAATCCGTCCGGCGGACATGTGTCGCGGTCCGGTGAGCCAGCCAGTCTGTGGATCGTTTTTAGGCGGTTTTCCATCTGCCTCGGCGAATGCGGGCTGGTTCCTCTTATTCCGCCTCAGCTACACTATGTCGGCGATTGCTGCGCAAACATGTTCTCCACGTACGCGTACACCACCATTACTCTACCACGCAAACATAGGGGTTACACTCGTCTGGTGTGAGACGTTCCCTGGGGGAGGGGGTCCACCGGGGACCGAACCGCGCAGTAACACTGAAAGAGTGGTTCGGTGTGGAGCGGCGGAGGGGTGAAGAGGACTGCAGTGGTCGTCGTGGGGTTGTGGACCACTGCGGCTGCGGCGGGGACGGAGCCTCTCCGTCGTTTCTAGGCTCCCGCTTAACAAACAATACAATACAATAACAGATTTGATAGTGTAGCGCTTTACAATCCAATTTACGAATTCGTCGCTGCTACGCAGTATTGTGTGGACCATAGCCGTGGTCGCTTATCAAATGGTTCAAATGGCTCGGAGCACTATGGAACTTAACAGCCGAGGTCATCAGTCCCTTAGAACTTAGAACTACTTACACCTAACTAACCTAAGAACATCACACACATCCATGGCCGAGGCAGGATTCGAACCTGCGACCGTAGCAGTCACGCGGTTCCAGACTGAAGCGCCTAGAACCGCTCGGCCACACTGGCCGGCGGTCGCTTATCAGTCTTTACTTTACGCAGCAGACTGCGAAACGCTACGGGACTCAACTTTAATGTAACTGGTATAAAATCATCAGTTTTTCGGGGCTTCCTCTTAATGCAATAAGCGAGCGGGCAGAGTTCGTTAACACCCAACATTCTGGCGCAAAGCCGATTGGCAAACGCCAAGGCTCGTGAAACATCACGAGCGGCTTATTTTACCCTTTGTCTTTCTTCGGGCTCAACTATTCCGGTAATAATGGCGACGGGTGTCGTAAATTCGTTCGTAAATCCTGATCTTCATTTGTGACGAGGAATATGCCCCGAGAACAATAGGGGGACGAACGAGTCTTAGTAAATCTGTGATTAGGAATGTATGATTAGGAATGTAGAGAGGCTGCATAAGTGTAGTCTATTTCTTTGTTGGCTTAAGTACTGAAAGCAGGTTCATATGGATGTAGCTCGCAGTAGTTAACGGAGAGATGAAGAGGCTTGCACAGGGTAGAGCAGCAGGACACTGCATCAAAATGTTTTTCAAACTGAGGCAGAAGAAGAAGAATAAGAAGAAAAAAAACATAATTCCTTTGCCAACAATTTAAAGAGATCTCGAATATAAAGTAATCCACCAGAAGATGAGTAAACGAAAATCCTTGGAATGCGTTTCAGTTCGTCATTGCAGACAGCGAATAGAACATGATGGTAGCTTTTTCTTTTAGAGAACGCAATCTATAACTTCGCTATACGTTGCAAGTAATTTTGGTAGGTGATAAATAAAAGCTGTTGAATTTTGAGTACGGACAGTGCCCGGTTACGAAGGCGTGCTGAAAAGTAATGCCACCAATTTTTTTGTGGGATAACTCTTAAAGCTGGTTAAATAAAATAAACTTTATTAACATTCTTCATCTTTATTCTCTTTGTCTACATATTCCATAGTCACCCTGGCGATGAACGCATTCCTTCCAACGAGACACCATTTTGTTGATACCGTCACTGTACAATTTTTGACTTTGTCGACGGAATTACAACCTCACCTTTGCCTGTACCGCTTTATCGCTATCAAAGTTAACACTCGAACGTACTCTTTAAGTTTTTACGGAACAGATGAAAATGGGATGGGGCCAAGTCGGAACTGTATGGAGGGTGATCGATGACAGTGAAACCCAAGCGTCGGATTCTTGTGGATGTCGCAGCGTTCGCATATCGTCTGGCATTTTCATGCTGAAGGAGCGAGTGCTCCGTATGTGAGCGAACTCTCCGAATTCATACTTTCAGTTTTCTGAGGGTCTTTCACGCACAGAAGGAACTACCTTACACACCTCCACGTTACGGGCTACAATTTGGAGCCCTCGAACGGCAAAGAGTTGCAACTTGAGACAGCGAAGCCGGAAGTTGACTGGGCAATACGCATGACATGTATTAACTCAACTGATATTGAGAGCCGAATAAAAAATACGGAGACAAATCTTTTTATCACGCCCTCGCGCAACTAAACTTGATTGCGTTTGCGTCAGTGGCTCTAGATTTTGCTTACTTACGTTTGTCTCCAAGTTTGCGTCTTCCTTGGCAACGGAGATTATGAAATACACATAGGCAGCAGTGCTAGCAAATGGTTATCAAAATAAAGGACGCATATTCATTTTCTAGCACGTAATCGGCGCGAGCTGGTAAATGCAGTTCAATCGTGCTTTTCATCTATTGTCTCTTAACTTAGCACGAATTCACTTTCACTGCAGTATCCGATATGTTACATAATCAGTTAATCGAAGGTCGTGGATGCAAAATTATACGAGGGAAGTATGTTGGAAAGAGCCCATATGAAGTTCCTGTTGCCTTTCGTGTACAGAGCACAACAGTGTGCAAATTGTTCAAATGGCTCAGAGCACTATGGGACTTAACTTCTGTCCCCTAGAACTGAGAACTACTTAAACCTAACTAACCTAAGGACGTCACACATATCCATGCCCGAGGCAGGATTCGAACCTGCGACCGTAGTGGTCGCGCGGTTCCAGACTGAAGTGCCTAGAACCGCTCGGCCACTCCGGCCGGCAACAGCGTGCAAGACGATGACCGTATACACAACTCATTGCGAAATATCAGAACTGAATATAAGTGAACGAAAACTCTATCTCACTGATCTGAATTGCCTGATTCTGAAGAGGAAGTCAGTACGATGTAAATTAAGAGTCGGCGTTAATACAAGAGAATAGTGTGGTTAGACGAGTCATTTTTCACCATCTAGCAACTGTTCGACATTTTCAGACATGGAGATGAGTCTATCGTGGTATGGTTCCCGGTTTCATGGTACTCCGCAAGGTCGAACATAGTGAATGGCCAACTTCGTCCTGTGCTGCAGATGTTCGCTAATTAGGACGGCGTGTTTCAAGGTAACCATGCTGCTCCAGCCTCGTTGATTGGTTATCAGGCGAGGTTTGATAGACAGCACTAGACCTGAACATTATCAACGTCTGCAGGTGTAGGTGCAGAGAATTTTGCTGCAGGTTTCTTTTATCACTGATGGAAGGAAGTCCTGTCTCACGTATGGTACAAAATTACTATGTTAATCGAGTGTGTGCATCCATGCTGCAGCCAGTCGTAGCAGCGTGACAGAAGAAAAGTGGACCAACGGCGTCTTAATTGTGTTCATTACACTGTTTCCATCGTATTGCTAACCCTATATTTTCACGGCAGATCTTAGTTGTTTTTCACAACGAGCTCATTAAGAGCAACGTGTATTTGAATGTTTTCTACCCGCCCATGTAAAGGGGTTTCTCCAAATAAAACTACTGTGGGCAAGAAAGGAAATTAAAAGATGTAGCTTTTTTGCAGGTCTGACAGGAAATTACGTAGTAGAATGCATTTAAAGCTGGGAATATTCCATTGTTTCTGTGACAGTATTAATCCCAGTTGTATGTCTTTGTAAGACATTTCTTTTTTTCAACCAAATGCAAAGCAACTATGCCACTAACGAAGCTGCAGTTTTTACAGCTGTCGAAGTGATGCAGGTTGATAGATTACACGAGAGAATTTATCTACTTACGCTTCACTTAATTCAAGTGGTCAGTAACTTTTAAAACATTACCAGAGTGGAATATAAACTACCCCATTAGGCACCATTCATCCTATTACAAGCCAACAAAGCCAACGAGAATCTGAGTTTCAAACGCATTTTTCGTGTCAAAATGGAAACAGTAAATTTTTTCTCTTCGTAAAACTGCTTTCCTGAAACCGTAGAACGGTATAATTTTACTTGAAAAAACAAAGTTAGTGGCTGTTCTTCGGTTGCGAAAACAAATTGGGTGTTATTTGTATGAATTTCTTGTTACTGTTCGTCCAGGGAGAAAATACAAGTTCAGTCTTTATGTCTGGAGACATTATTTGCGAAAATAAATGCCTAACATTGTTTCGTTTCTCCAAATAAAACTACTGTGGGCAAGAAAGGAAATTAAAAGATGTAGCTCTTTTGCAGGTCTGACAGGAAATTACGTAGTAGAATGCATTTAAAACTGGGAATATTCCATTGTTTCTGTGACAGTATTAATCCCAGTTGTATGTCTTATGTGCGAAAATAAATGCCTAACATTGAATTTCCGTCAGAGGAAAAAGCTAAAAAATTGCTCATTCGGCTGTGTTTGATGTTATTTTTGTCGAATTGTTTGCCACGGTGTGCGAATAGTTTTTGCACCCGATGGAAAATCACGCATAAAATTGATACGGATGAGGTATAGCGGCTGTTGGCACTGATTCGTATTACTTGTTCATAGAGCGTTTCAGTTAAGTGCAGGAAAGTGGGCAGCTACTCGTTACAGTATGGGGCCATTCATTGTCTACGAAAACTTAAGTTCTACAGCTGTGGAAACACACATCAGTGGCGAACTCTTCACTTCGTCTCGATACAGGAACATTTGATTTCAGTTCGTGAGGGTATTTCTGTTTTGTCGGTACAACTTTAAGAAAATGCGTGTTATTTCGCTTTATTGAAGTAAAGCATCATAGTGGTCTGTAATTACAACTGTTATAATTTGATTTGTTTTTAAAATCGAACAGTAGTTCGGTAATAGTTTCTTCTTTTTACTTAGGGTAATTTCTGCTGGGTTGACATCAGGAAATGCTGTCTGCTAGCACTTCTTACAAATATTCTAATTTTCGCTGCTTTGCAGAGCTATGCTTTTTTTACGTTTTACACAGCACACTTTTTCGTACGCCACTATTTACTGTTTATTTGTATACTTCTAAGTGCGTATTGTGTTTCGTAGTGTTGCCAACATTGGCGCTACTTTGTCTTTGACCTATAAATTGTTTTTTTGCTTTTTGTCTGTGGTTAATTATATGTGTGTGTGGTTCTATTTGAACTGTGGTGTACGAATAAGTGTTCTGTCTAAAACGTAATAAAGCATGCATAGTTCTGCAAAGCAGCGAAAACTTCGACTACAAATATCAGCGTCTAATAAAGAAAGGAACCAAAGACGTTCTAGCAGACGGCGTTTCCTGTAACCCAGAAACAAAGCAGAAATTACCGCACGTAAAAGCAAACTAATTGTTAAAGAACAGTTTTTAGACCTTAAAAACAAAACAAATGTGAGTATCTTTAATTAGAGACCACATATCATGCGTTACTTCAATAAAAGTGAAATGCGTCTGGCGAGAAAAACACGTATTTTCTTGTTGTTATAACGACAGAACAAAAATACCCTCACGAATTGTTACGCAACTACGGACAACATGGCCACACAAATGAGAAATTGGTTCAACTTGTTTCTCCTCCCCATGAAGGTCATTAACGCTATTATGGTTAACAACGGGGCGATTGCATTTATTTACTCGTTCCGAAGTGGCAACTTAGGCTTACCTTTTGTATAAGATGTCTGTTTCAAGGTTTCCACCCGTCTACGTCTTTCAAAACCACGCCTGCAGCTCTGGTCGTGGTGTTGCACTGCAGATTGTGGTAAGAAAACGTGTCAGAGGAAGTCTGTTCCGCAGACCGACTGGTGTTGCATCACGCCGGTCGAAAGGAAAACAAGAAATACCGCAGCTTCCATGAGAAACCCTTTGTAGTTTCCAGACAACAAGTTAGCTCTGGCGCGCACGACCTCTTTTTCACTCTCTGTGATACCAACTTGTCAGTAAGCTGCGGATGAACATCTTTCCACCTGCCTTACATCGCCTCATCGCCAAATAAAAATGTATTATTCTCTTGAGTCATGAATGACATACACAGAACCCGAGGGAGTTCGCTTAAAAAAGGTTTTTACATTAATTTATCGAACTCGAGGCTGCGTAAAAAGCGCCATGTTCTGTCATGTTTTCTGTGTGAAGTGCAGCCATTAATAAAATAATATTGCGTTAATTAAAAGACTGAAAACTGGAGTAAGCCAAATAAACCACACAGAATGACGATGGTAATATTAAAAATGACAGCCGTACGCCATCAATTTATTATGATTTATCGAGGTAGACACATTCGTTTATTTATTTGCTATTTTTATGGACTTTTCATTAACTTTAGAAAATGGCAAGGCACAGCATATTCGTATAGCCAGCTTGTTATAAAACTGATCCATCAGAATTTTTAAAACCCCA
Source organism: Schistocerca nitens (assembly GCF_023898315.1). Taxonomy (NCBI): domain Eukaryota; kingdom Metazoa; phylum Arthropoda; class Insecta; order Orthoptera; family Acrididae; genus Schistocerca; species Schistocerca nitens. Next base: position 953,667,718 of record NC_064615.1, read on the forward strand.
GGTATTGGCCATTTGTTGCTAGCAGAGCTGCCCAAAATTCATTACATATTAGCGCCATGGGTTAGTTAAAAAAATTCACATTTTTTGTCAAGAGGTTTTAAAGTAGATGTGGTAGTCACTTGTATTTCAGTAAAAGAATTTCGTTTAACACTACCGCTGCGCGGTACGATCATTATTCAATACATTCTCTCTCTCTCTCTCTCTCTCTCTCTCTCTCTCTCTCTCTCGTTGCCCAGGGTATTAACCTGAAGATTGTTTTGAAGTAGTACCCCATTGCTTTCGCTTGCGTCGGCTGGGGTGGCCGAGCGGTTCTAGGCGCTACAGTATGGAACCGCGCGACCCCTACGGTCGCAGGTTCGAATCCTGCCTCGGGCATGGATGTGTGTGATGTCCTTAGGTTAGTTAGGTTTAAGTAGTTCTAAGTTGTAGGGGACTGATGACCTCAGAAGTTAAGTCCCATAGTGCTCAGAGCCATTTGAACCATTTGAACCTTTCGCTTGCCGGCTAGCTACAGCTCTACTCTACAAGCCACTGTGAAGTGTGTGGCAAGAGGATACTTCCAGTTATACCACCAATTAGGATTTCTTCCCGTTCCATTCCCGTATGGTGCTGTGGAAGAACGATTGCGTAAATGCATGTGTTGGGAGAACTAGACTAACCTTGTCTTTATTGTTCCGACTGGAACGTTATGTAGGGAGCTGTAGTATATTTCTAGAATTCACACTTGATGCTGGTTCTTGAAGCATTCTAAGCCGGTCTTTGAAAAATAGTGGACGTTTGTTTTCAAGCGTCTGCCAGGTCAGGTATTGTCTGCATTTACGTAATACTATCCATTGGGTCAAACAAGCTTGACACCTTTCGTGCTCCTATCTTACGTTCAGTATTCTCCGTTAGTCCCTGTTTTGGTTCTATACTCTTGCGCGGTATTCTAGGGTCGGATGCACCAATGTTGTGTAAGCAGTCACATTTGTTGGTTCACATGGCTCTGAGCACTATGGGACTTAATATCTGAGGCCATCAGTCCCCTAGACTTAGAACTACTTAACCTTAATTAACCTAAGGACATCACACAAATTCATGCCCGAGGCAGGATTCGAACCTGCGAATGTAGCAGCAGCGCGGTTCCGGACTGAAGCGCCTAGAACTGCCCGGCCACAGCGGCCGCCCCACATTTGTTGACACGTTGCACTTTCATAATATTCACCACTGGACCTGATCACATCTCTTCCTTTAGACGGAATGAGCATAACGTGATGATTCCATTTCACATCCCGCACATTGTTACACCCGGGTTGCCTTATTCTAATTGTCACCCTTTGATATTTTTCATTTATTTCAACGCATTTTGCGTTTCGTGTGAACGATGTTTTCGGAATCCGTACTGGCTGGCATGGAAGAGTTCAATCTTATCTTATTGTGTCTGAGTACAGAATGTATTCTAATATTTCATGTATGTAGTTTATAGGATCACTTCTGTTGCTCTTCTTGTCGATGGTTGTTAGCTGTGCTTCCTTTCAATTATTCGGCATAGTGTTTTGTCAGAGCAATCAATCTATTAAGGTTAAAAGAGTGCTAACTCATTCACAGTTTCTGTATGTAATCGAGATGGTACCATCGGGCTCTGGAGCCTTGTTCTACACTTGATTTCAGCAGTTATTCAGTACCGCAACACTAATATTTGTGTCGCACGTTGTTGAAATGTTGAGAGAATTTAATTGAGAAGGTACTCCCGTATCTCCCTTTGTAAAGGAACGTTTGTAAACCGAGTTAAGCGTTTCTACTTCTGCGGCACTATTTTCAGTTTCAGGCCTGTCTTTCGTGAGTACCTGCGCGCTGCCGTTTGTGCCATTGGTAGCTTTACATAGTACCAGATGTTGTTAGCGTTTTGTGACGGGAATTTCGATGAGATGCTCTTAAGGTATTTATTGATCGCCAACGTGTATCATTTTGCATCTCTGTATGCATGTGTTGTTTTACACTTTTGTGTGGAATATTCGCTGTTTGTGTATAAGCTTATTTACAGAACCACCATGAACTCTTCTACATGGATCGTATCTATCTAGTGCTTAATGCACTATTTTTCTAAACTTGACCCACCGTTCCAGTAAATACTCATACCCACAGCAAAAAGTTTCTAACTCTCACAACTGTAGTTATGTAATTATTGTTGGATGCTTAAAGTATTAACGTCAACTTCATTTATAATAGTATTTAATGGAAATATAGGAACTAGCGAGCTCATATGTTCACTGAAGTTTTTGGTTGCATCTAGTAGTTAACATGGTGGTCAGTAACAGGATGCAATTAATATTGTGACTTCAGCTTCATTTTATGTCTCGCGAGATATCCTTTACATTTCAGCATAAATACTACGTCCCATATCATTCTCGATTTCTCTTATACGCTCGGACAACCATCTGTCACACTTTTCAAATTCTTCTATTTGGGTTTATATTTTTGAATGGTAGCAGCTGCGTCCTTTTGTCTTTTGCAATCATCGCTAGTAAGTCTTTCTTGCATCTTCACCATTTAATCGAAGTTACGTCAGCTTCCCACAGAAAGTAATGTTCTCAGTTTTAAAAGGTTGTACAGTTTAGTACGTATATACACAACATGAATCAAATACTATACCAAGGTTGACATCAGCTCAAGACGTTGAAATCTTTAGTTTTGTATAATTCTGATAAACAGCCCAGCAATTCAGAAAAAAATATTTTGTGATAATCATATGAAGATAAATGCCAAGCAAGTCAAGTCCAATTTCAAATCTCCAATCTGCTGTTTAAAACAAATGGACTCCACTTCCCCATTTCCTTTTCTACTAAAAATTATATTTTTTAAGCATAAATATTTTCCGCGCCTTCAAACTTCAACGTATTAGTTTATAGATGGCCAGCATAGTTAAAGTAGTAACATTGCAATAACGTGAAAGAACGTAAAGGGTATATGCGCCTCTAACTAATTAGTACTCTGGTAATAAACTATGACGTACAGAATACGGATGTGGTGCCTAACGTATGATAATCTTCGAGCAGAATCGTGGAAACCAGAAAAAGGTTGTTTCTTTCAACTAAGAATGTGTTGTTATACCATCGGCCCAATACTGAGAATATTGTTTTATGAGTTTTAATTCATTGTTATATAAAATGTTGTTCTATGTTGTGTATTTACGAAATACACTGAGTAGAATTTCTTCAGTATTAGCATTAGTGCAGTTTTCCTTCTTTTATACGCGTAAAGCTTCAGGTGTCCGCCTACGTAGTTGAGTGGTCAGAGCGGCTGGCTGCTATGCGGAAGACGCGGGTTCGATTGCTGGTACTGCCATGGATCTATGCGCGGGGGGAGGGGGGGAGGAGGAAGATACGGTGGGCGATGCACAGTGACCAGTTTTCGTCCAGAACGCTGGACGAGTTCATTCGTTTGTTCAGAAGGAGAGGCCAACAGTGTTTGCCATCTTTCTGCCGGTCGGCGATGGCAGAATCGAGGCGCATGCCCTGCGATCTTTTTCAAATGATTTTACAGAAACTATTCGGTAAAAAATTTCATTTTTGCGTTACTTACAGTTTTGAATGTCAGGTTCATGATGGCGTGCCCATCATTTCGTTAATTGTCACAGTTATTGCGATATTTACATGGACGTAAGCCACTGCGCGAAATTCGAAAAAATTTGCCATGAAAACCTGGAGTCGCTATGATTTTGCATTTGGTGCATGTTACATAATATGTTGTTGCATATGAAATTTAGCTAACATATTGAGGTTTTCTTTAGACTTGGGTGGAGGGCTCTGTCACCAATTTCGAGAATACTGATCTGATGTAGCACACAAATTTGCAATCGCGACGCTCCAGCGATAAAGCTACAACATTCCTCATATTTTATAAATCGTTTGAGATATCGAAATGAGATTTTGGCAAATGATAACACAAAGAGGAGAGTATTTTGCTGCATGGTAATTATGCAGAACTGCGTTATCTACCGTGTTTCTCCACTAACTACAGACTTTTTTGGTGAAAGAACGTAATTTTTAGGGGCTATCGATAGCTGGAGAAACGAGAAATGCTATGGGTTTTGGAATAACATAAGTGAGTACTTTACACACCTATTTTGTACCGACGATGTGCTTTTTTGTAATATACTGACTTTACTTTTCCTCATTTCCTCACTTAATAAACATAATAAAGCACTGTTTCAGAATTCTCTCGCAGATACGTCAGCACAACGTGTTAATGAGATGACACTGTGTAAACTTCGCTGTGTTCTGGCAAAAGAAGGAAATTTTAACATGGCAACAAGAGAAATCCGTAAGTTTTATTCAAAATTCGCCACTCATGACGCTTGTGGAAGTTACAAATGGTTAACAAGCCAGGCGAAAATAAATCGCTGCATTTTCAGCAGAATTCTTTTTTAATGGTCAGCATGTAAGTGTGGGAGTGAGCGGCTCCACTTAATATTTACAGAAAATGTGAGCGTAGACATCAGTTTAGAACGGCACTATCGCTACAGCAGCTGCCCGTTATCCCCACCACTACCGCTCTCCCCATGCGTGTTCTGCCGACTGCAGGTCTACCGGTCACGCTATTCTGCATGGTCTATGTGGTGGTGTACTCAGCCTAGTGAGGCCAGCGACTACTAGATGGATGAGTAGCAGTCCCAAAGTCAAAAAACCCGACGACGACTTGGAGAGCAGTATGCTGACCACATGCCCCCCGTACCACAGCCGATATCGCCATTGGCAGAGGATGACACGGCGGTCGGTCGTGACCGAAGGATGCGTCTAGGGCCAGAATGCAGAACTCTAGTTTCGTACAAATATGTTCATTTCTCTCTTACTTCAGCAATATTAGCTCATTTAGCATTTTAAGAAAAAAAAAGACAGTATTAAAAATAGCCAGAACTAGTAAAGCCTGAACAGACATCACCGAATATTCAATCAAAAGCATTTGTGTCGAATTTCTGCAAAAACATAGTGAATTCACGTTCGTCAGGCAACAGCAAATGAAGACATAGGTAGAAGACGAAACAAGCTCTGCATTTGGATGTTGGCTGGTGCAGTGTACTTTCAACAGCATGAAGAGTTTCGCCTACGTTTTGAGAAATTTTTTTGAATGGTGCCCACCGACTACCACAACTTTGTATACTGATATTGCAAAATTGCTGTTATTACTATATTGTCAATCTACTTTGAGCTGATTTATTCTTTGTTGTTTGCAGGTGAGTGTCTTCTCCAGTCGTTACACTGTAAGTAGAATTTTCCTTTTCTTTTGTTTTACTTATATTAATTTTTTAATTCTTTTACTTCTAAGTGCAATTTATATAATAGATTGTAAGTTATCGCTATAAGTATTTTGATTTAACAAAATGTCTCTGTGAAATTCTTTAAAAATAAATGGACTTCGTTATCTCAAGATACAACTGGAGGTCGCAAAAGTTCGCCACAGTGTACACAGAACTGATTTTGTGACTGTCTGCTGAGAAAAAGTAGACAGACACGTGAGTGTTAATGAGTCGATTAATTTCTAGAATATGCAACGTGAACCCGAACTCAACCTATAAAATTTCGGAGGCTGATCAGGGGTATTTTCTCAGTATTTTGCCTTAAGGGACGCGTGGTCTACAGTGGCTGTTTCTAAATAATAATATAAGTACGATTTTTTCATTTTCTTCCTTCAGTTAATTTTGTTTTTGTGACAATACCTGTAATTTGTGATCACCAAAACGTACAACACGAAATACAGAGTAATGTAACAACTTTCAGACCTATGCACTGTTACGGTGTAGCGGTTGTGTCGATGCAGGAACTATTGTACATAGCGTCGCTGTGCTGTTATTCCATTAAAATGGTTCAAATGGCTCTGAGGACTATGCGACTTAACGTCTGAGGTCATCAGTCGCCTAACTAACCTAAGGACATCACACATATCCATGCCCGAGACAGGATTCGAACCTGCGACTGTAGCGGTCGCTCGGCTCCAGACTGTAGCGACTAGAACCGCACGGCCACTCAGGCCGGCTATTCCATTAAAACTGGAGAACCCATACACGAGGTGTATATCGGCCAAGTCGTCATCAGTATATCTATCCACACAGAGGTGTATCATAGTTAATCTGCAATTAACACTGTCAGAAAAAAGGCCCGAGACGGTCGAATAGTACGGACGGCAAGTTTCAGGGTAAAGAGTAGAGTAGGCATTACCATTGTCAACAGCAAGAACCATTTATAAATAGGACACCAGTGTTTCTAAACAGATACACAGCGCATACTGTCGACAAATATTTTCAGTGCATGACACATAAATAGAAAAAAGGTCAAAAGGCATCATACGAAAAGCAAATACGTTTTAATGAAACATCGAAGACAACGTGTCCTTAGCCGAGCGGTCTAGGGCGCTGCAGTCACGGACTGTGGGGCTGGTCCCGGCGGAGGTTCGAGTCCTCCCTCGGGCTTGGGTGTGTGTGTTTGTCCTTAGGATAATTTAGGTTAAGTAGTGTGTAAGCTTAGGGACTGATGACCGTAGCAGTTAAGTCCCATAAGATTTCACACAGATTTCAACATGTCAGCAACGTGTCCCTTATACCAAAATACCCAGAAAATATCCCTGAACAGCCCTTGAAATTTTGTCACTAGAGTTCAGGTTCATCCTGTATAATTAGCAGACCAGGAAAATATATATATTTTTTGGACACAGGATGTAAGCTCTTTTTCCAGAGTTAAAACTATATTGATTTACTTGTTACATTTGTGTTGTTGTTATTATGTATGCGACTTGTCGGGACCGAGCGAGGTGGCACAGTGGTTATCACACTAGACTCTCATTCGGGAGGATAAAGGTTCAAACCCGCGTCAGGCCAACCTGATTAAGGTTTCCCGTGATTTGCCTAAATCGCTTCAGGCAGGCAGCGTGATGGTTCCTTTGAAAGGGAACGGCCATCTTTCTTTCCAATCCTTCCCTAATCCGATTGGACCGATGTCCTCACTGTTTATTCCCCTCCCACCCAAATAAACCAACCAACCAACTCGTCGGGACTGATTATAGTTCCAGTGACCCTGTTTTGCTGAAGTACACCACTAGAGAGTAGATCAGTGCACGAGAATGAATTTGCCGTGAACAGAAGGGGTGCTGGTAACACGGTTAAAAGCAGTGATAAAGCCGAGCATTACATCACCGTTATTAGTTCGCATGAAATGAGCCGAAGACTGTAAGTTAACAGTGCAATTCTTTTAAATACCGTAAGAGAATACGGCGTATTATATGCGTCCTGTAGTGATTACCTCATCATGACGTAGCTAATTACTTGCCATTCTCATTCAGCAGTCGCTGTTGTGGGTGGTCCTAAGCAATCAGATTGAGAGTCTGGTTGACTCAGCTTTCATCGTATATTCCGTGCGCGCGTAGACCGCCCACACACGGTGCCGTATAGTCTGGGGACAGCGCGTCTCTTCACATCCTTCATTACGTCATTATTGCTTGAACGTGTGTGTGCGTGCGCGTGAGAGAGAGAGAGAGAGGGGGGGGGGGGAAGGGAGAGGGAGAGTGGTGAACGATGCCTCATGCCACTGAATGATTTGTCGGTCCCACTGCAACGGAAACAGTTGAGTATTAGATTTCTGCAGCCAGTACATATGCCGCTGCAGGGAGTGTCGCTTCCAGCAGTTTTTCCGACGGCAAGGTACCTCGCTTGTTCGCAGACACCAGTCGCACCGCGGTGGTCAGCTCGTACAATAGAAGCCACTCGCCCCCCCCCCCCCCCTCCTAAATCTTCTTTTATCGAGGGCCACAAATTCTGCGGAGCGCCCGCCCTGAATGCCGGTCGGCTGAATTCGCTGAAAATTAATTTTCGTTCGAAAATTGGTGGTCGTGTGGGAAGACCAATTTGTTCATTGCCATTCCCCGTTCTGCGGTAGGAGTGATATTTTGTCGTCCTGCGCTGTTGCTCCAGTGTACTAATTTCCTGTTGTGGTTTCGTAGGACTTAGTCGACTACCTCAGAAGTTCCCTGTGTTATGTAGGCTTCCAAAACTACGGTGTTGAATACTGCTAGATCGAAATAAATGGTTGGAATCCCGTTAAAAGTCGCGTTAAGAAGTATGCTTTCTTTATTGGTGGTGACTAGTTTCGGACATTGTCCATTTTCAAACCGTTTTTCTTCGTATGTAATTAAAATACAGACAAATACACATGTTCGGAAATAGCGACAACAGACAACCTAGAATGGCCTTATATGTGGAACTACATGGATTGTCATTCTAGAGTGTCTGCTGTACCTATTTCCAAGCGTTTGTCTTAAACGGTATTTTAATTATTTGAGAAGACGGGTGGTTTGAAAATGGACATAATGTCTGGAACTAGAGACCACCAGTAAATAAGGTTACTTCTTAATGCGACTTTCGACGGAATTCTAATCATTTATATCAGTGAAGGAAAAGTTACTGAACTGTTTAACTGCATCGTACTGGAGGTTCGTGAAAAATTACTAGGGTGAGCAAACGATAGTTTATTGTAGCTGCTTTACTGTCACACTATACTACTTACATATGTCACAGTGGGTTAATTGGGACCTCTCTATCTAACAGGCACCTTAAATTCCACCGAGCGAGGTGGCGCAGTGGTTAGACACTGGACTCGCATTCGGGAGGACGAAGGTTCAATCCCGCGTCCGGCCATCCTGATTTAGGTTTTCCGTGATTTCCCTAAATCACTCCAGGCAAATGCCGGGATGGTTCCTCTGAAAGGGCACGGTCGACTTCCTTCCCCATCCATCCCTAATCCGATGAGACCGATGACCACGCTGTCTGGTCTCCTTCCCCAAACAACCAACCAACCAACCTTAAATTCCACTTTACAGAAATTTCGTTTGTAACAAGAAGCAAATTGACCTTTCCCGTTGCTGCTGGGACTAGCATGGTATACAGGGTGTCCACAAAGTCCCTGTACAACTTCAAAATTTTATTACAACGGCACTTGTTGAAATATTTTAATAACATTTCTTTTATTGTAATCAGTGTTTATAAAAGTTTTTTGGACACTGCTTAATAGACCTCTATATGGGCGCCTTTAATTGCACATCAAGACGGTACTCTATTTCTTGCCATGTTCGCTGTAGCATTCCGTCTTCAGTGGTGGAAATGGCTTTACGAATCCTTTGCTTCAAGTCAGCAATGTCCCGCATCCATGTTTGATACACGATATCGTTTACATAACCCCATAAAAAAGCCCAAGGAAGTGATATCTGGCGAACTCGTTGGCCAAGGAAATGGCCCATCTCTCCCAGTCCATCTGCCTGGAAATATTTTCATTGAGGAACCGACAAACATGGAGTCCCCAATGTGGTGGTGCACAATCTTGCTGGAAAATGATGGTTCGTTGTAAGTCAGTCAATTGTGGTGCTACATATTCGGTCAGAAGGTCGACGTAAACATCTGCATTAATTGTTTATTCGTGGAAGAAAAATGGACCAATTATTCCGTTGCACATGATTCCACACCACACATTCACTTGGACTATCCCGGTGAGGCTCCCTAGTCACATGGAGGTGTTCAGAAATCCAGATTCTCACATTGTGTCTGTTTAATGTCCCAGAAACATGAAAAGTTACCTCGTCACTGAAACAAACTCGACTGAGGAATGCTTCATCCTCCGAAAGGCGTTCCATCATGTTGAGTCCAAACGCTGTCCGTTTTGGCTTGTCATTTGGCTCAAGTGTCTGTAACAGTTACACTTTGTAAGTGTACAACCGTAAGTTCTTGTGGAGGACCTTATGCACAGTTGAACGTGGTAGTTGCAACTGTCTGGCAGCAGTGCGGGTTGACTTCGTAGGTGAATGAGTGAAGACGTTTAAAACGCGATGGATGTTTTCCTCGGATGTTCTTGGTCGCCCCCTCCTCCCTTTATCCAACACTGTCCCTGTCCCTATAAATTTTTTGTGCCATGCACGGATTGAATGGCGCGATGGTGGATCTCTTCCATACTTCGTTCTGAAGTTTCGTTGAGTCTGGACATCCGATTTTGTCTCGATAAACCAGGACACACTCTGTGCCTCCTCTTGAGGAGTTGTCATTTTATAGAGGTTCAGTTACTTCCATCAACATAGTATCTGAAAAACCAAATTTTAGTATATATAAAAACTTTACTAAACAGTGATTACAATTAAAAGTAATTTTGTTGAAATATTTCATCAACGGCCGTTGTAATAAAATTTTGAAGTTGTAAATGGGCTTTGTGGACACCCTTGAAGAGTAGGATATCTTTTGAAATGATTATTGCGAAACATTAAAAGAATAAAATTGCATATATCTACCAAGTCAGTAGAGTAAGCCTGCCGGACAACTTTTAGGCACACAAGCAACCAAATACTCGTACACTGCTGCATATAAAGATGGTTTTGGACTTTTTGACAAATCGCAGCATATTTTTATTTAATATGACAATCGGTGGCGTTACTTAATATGACGAAAGGAATCGCAAAATGTATTTCATTATTTGAAGCAATTTCTGCTTTCATCACAGCAGTAGTTTTCTCCGTAGTGGCGTGGCGAGCTCCCTTCTCGTCACATACGTTCCTTCCAGTTTTCTCCACGTCACTCTGCGCAGATTCCTTCTCCCTCCATGTCACTGATTGCTGAAACATTGTTGTTTCAATATCATTTTTCATCCTCAGTCCAGAAGTATCGCTCCTGTTGTTGCCTCTTTTATCTTAATCACAGAGGTAATGCTGACCACCTTCGCCATTCTTAACCTAATGGCTGTATAAAGTATGGTTGTAAATTATGCCTTTCATTTTATGCATTGTGTGCTGTGCTAATACATAAGTAATGAGGAAGCCGTGGTTAAGAGGAAGCCGTGGTTAACTTTAAAATAGTACCGCATGGCATTAATCTTCCTAGTGATATAAATGCATGAATGAAAGAGCTCCACAACAAGTGTTTTGGCGCCGTACAGAAATTTTAGCCCTTTGCTTCAAGCTGACAGCTTTTTGGGGCCAGGTCTCCAGTCATCTTGGAATAATATCACTGCCTAGTGGAGCTGGGACGAATGATTGTAGTCCTGCCTACAGCAGTTGCGCCGTTACGTCCTACATAAATAGAGAATATAAAATTAATTCATAATAACAACTACGTGTTTTTGTGGTAGTGTTCAGACTGGATCCTTCGCAGTATTATGGCATGTACCAGCATAAGTCTTGTAGTAGTAAAAAGTAGTGTAAGAGGGAATTCTTTCAACGTTAACATCCATGAAAAACGTTGACTTATCTACTATAATCTGACAATTACTTTCAGCTTTTATATCGCAATATCAACTTTTTCATCGTGTTGTTTCTTGAAGTTTTCAGTAATTAACCTGGTGAAGTTGTGTAACTTGGCTCCCTTGCGATAGATAAACTAGTGAATTCTCTGGAAGGAAGATTAAAATTTAACACCCCGATGCAGACGAGGTTATTTCAGAGGGAGCACAAGCTTTGTTTGGGAAAGGAAATACGCTGTTTCTTTGTGAAGCAACCAGCCGGATGCTTGATGTGAACATTTGGCTAAACCACGGAAAGTGCGCAGCATTTTTTCGCGAAAGATTACGGAATTGTATACGTTAAAAAAAGTTAAACGTACTGTCCGTGGATGACATGACACGGAGTCGAACCATCGTCCTCCTGAATGTGAGGCTACAACTCCTTATCGTTCGGTTAGCGTGGGCTCTATATGGGTTTCTGTCAACAAGAAAAGTGTGAACTTCGGCAGCAACATGTGTTAATCTTCTGCGAAATTACAATTAAGAAGTTTCATTCCAGCTGCTGAGATGACACACTGATGAAAGGAGTAGACTTGCATTCAGTGGAAGGGGCTTTCTAACCCCTCCCGAATACCAGACAAGATTTATATAAATACCTTCAGGTGAATGCTGCGGATGATTCATTCAAGGCCATGGCTGATTCTTTCCCGTTTGTTGTTCAGGTTATTCAGTGCTCACCTTGTAATGACCACGATTTTGACAAGCAGTTTAACTTCTTTATTTTTTAGATACAGGTGCGACAGGCATCAGCGCTTGGGACATGAATACGTAACGATGACTCTGATGCCACGTCAGGAAACTGATTGTTGGGAGACAAGTGCGTGAAAGACTCTGTTTGGTATCTCATGTGTACAGGACGAGAATGTAGTTCGATATGTCACTGCGTTAATGGGCCACAATTATCACGTGTAATGGAACAGGACGGGGCAAGACTACTTTCACTTCGTGCTAATATCATTAACGCATTTATTTACTATCCATAAATGAGGAATTATGATAGTAAGGCTTACTGTAGCTGCAAATACTTTCAGACTTACACTGCCTCTCCTACGTGAGGTTTTCGCGATAGCTGTTGATGTCAGTTAAGAACGCAGTAACCGATCGGCTATTTAGCTGCGCCGTTTACAACTCCGTAGAGATGAGGAGGAACTATTCCTGGAGTTAGGCGTTTATTTTCCTGTGCCTCTTTTGCGCGGTGAGCTCCATTTGTTTCCCTTACAGTTACGCGCCCGCCTCGAGGCTTGTAAACGCTAATCGACATTTACGACGGAGCAGAGTGAATCCGTTCCTCGGCCGCTGCGCAAGATGCCTACAGCATTATGGCACGCAAATTTTCCGCTTGTGCTGTTAATTGCGTCACGTGTGTGTGTGTGTGTGTGTGTGTGTGTGTGTGTGAAGAGAGAGAGAGGAGAGGGGGTAGGGGGGGTAGGGGGACTGACTAAGCCATTCATTTTCTACATTGGCCATTTGTTGTGTAGCACGTAACTTAAACTGATGTTACCTTCATTAGCGAGACGAATGTCTGGTATTTTCATTCTCCTTGACGCTCAGGATTTATAAAAAAGAATTAAGGACTGTTGACTAGTGTAATTACTTGCAGTGATAACAGGCCATGAAGTTTATTTACGGAATAGTAAACATCTGTTTCTAAAATATCCCACACACCTATATTTTGTCTGTCCGAGATTCTGTCCCCCTTGTTTGTTCGTTATTTATTAATTTATTCAGTCGTTCATTTACTTGTCAGAGAAGAATAGAACTGGCCGATACAATTGTGAACCTGATTGTCGAAACTTCGGCTTTGAGTGTCATCCGTGTAATGTCAAACGTAAGACTTCAGAACAAAATTGATATTAACTATCCAGTTTTAAGCATAGAATACTCGTGTTCCACCTTCTCTTGGTTTTATCGTTATCATTTATACAAGGTGTTTAAAAAAAGTGTTTAATACTTTGATAGATGGTTGTAACCATTGACACAAGAAAAATAAGTCCAATAAATATGGATCCGGAAATGCATATTTTCCAAGATTAACACATGTTTATAGGAAGGACTGCGCGACGCTTGGTTGTGGATATTAGCACAGTCGTTGTATTGACACTCCGTCAAACGCATCGACAGGGTATTACGATGTCATACTGACAGTACTCTACCTACCATTGGGTGGTCCGCAGTCAGTTGTGTGGTCAGAGTTGTGTTGTAGGCTACGTTAGTTTTCCTCGTGTTTGTGTGCCTTGTTGTACAGTACTGTCAGGCTTGGGTACTTATCGTTGTGTTTTACCTTCTTCCAAACGCGGATTCACTTATGTGCTTACGGTTATTGCGCTGTTTGTACATACAAATGGTGTAGTACATTTACATTTTCTCCCTTCCACCACTTGTTAACAATTGAAATCTACTACTCGACAAGTGAAATGGCGGATATGATACTCTGTTATGGTTTAGCAAATGGACGTAGCCAACGAGCCCGTGTCCTTTTCACTGAAAAATATTCGCAGCGCAGAGTGCTGGTAAGCTGTTCGGCAGTCTTTTCCAGCGTCTGAAGGACACAGGTACCCTTGCCCCTTGGAACACTGACGCTTCTTTGCTTTTTTGATGCCTATACAGAAGCTCTGTAGTAAATAACATGTCAGTCTGGAAGATGGCATGTTGCAATGCGGATAGGAATGAATTTGGGGTTTTCTCAACCATACTCCCATGACATTTAGTGGTGGTCGTAAGAGAATTTTCATTACGCTCTCGTCAATGTAAAACAACGAAACAAAAAACTACTCGGGAATCGACCGCTGTTATTATATTTGTTGCTTAGTGAATGTATGGAAATTATCATCTTAAATGGTGAAAGAGTCCCAACGATTTTAGCTGATAATCTACCTGCTCTGGAGCACCGATCAAATGTAATAATACGAGTTCTCTACCAACAGTCATTATTTTGATATTGTTTCATTAGCCAAACAGTTTCGACATTCCAGTCACGCGATCTTCAGGCGTGTCACATGAATGACACCACGTACCACTCGTGCATGTGTAAGACAAGACACCAATACTCGCATGTGGTTCCGTAGATATCCGAATTTCATGAGGCTGAGTGCTTTTCACACATGTGACAGCAGCTGTCACATGTATGAAGACGAAGCAGCCTCATGAAGTTCGGATATCTACGGAACCACATACGAGTAATGGTGCCTCAACTCATACATGCACGAGTGGTACTTCGTGTCATTCACGCGACAGTCGTGAAAATGGCGTGACTGGGATTGGAACGTCGGAACTGATCAGTGTGCTTCACCTAATTGAATGATATCAAAATAGCGACTGTTGGTACAGTATTGTCATTTCATCAACCAACCGCTCTCTCACAATCCTGAACCCTGTACGGAGGTACATTTATATTCCCATCATGTGGAACCAGTCGACAGGGTGGTAAATAGCAGTAGTTTCTCCTATAAAAGCCATCTCCGTAATGTTGTACGTGGGTAGCCATTGACGTACTTACATAGTCATTGACACAGTCAAAACATACCAAAGCCTTACCCGAAGAAACAAAGAGAGATGGGTCACTCTTAATTTTCAGATGTCGGGACATTGATTTCCTCTCTACGTAGAGTGTAATATTAGCCCTACGCTCTCGCTAAAATGGTTCAGATGGCTCTAAACGCTATGGGACTTACCATCTGATGTCATCAGTCCTCTAGACTTAGAACTACTTAAACCTGACTAAACTAAAAACATCACACACATCCATGACCGAGGCAGGATTCGAACCTGCGACCTTAGCTGCAGCGCGGTTCCGGACTGAAGCGCCTAGAACCTCTCGGCCACAACGGCCGGCACTCTCGATAATTAATATGTTTTCAATTAGTGACGTATAGACTTACTTTATTAAATATAGAAACGAATATAGAAAATGTGTGGATAGCCATTGCTGTTTCACGATCTTCGTGGCCTCGGATCCTTCTCTGTGTTTACTGATTAACGCGATGTGATTGATTGAGAGGAAAAATCATTAGTAACTACTTCGTGTGTGTGTGTGTGTGTGTGTGTGTGTGTTTTAGGGGGGGGGGAGGGGGAGACTGCGTAATTTCGTTGGCAAGCAAGCAAGAAACGAAACTACGCTGTTACTGTAAAGATGCCTTTTTTGCAGGATGGAATTCAATAAAAAGGTGCCTTCTTCCGTACATGGCTGCCTGCACCCTGTATTTGGCAGACAATAGCTCAACGTGGGTGGCGGTAATCTTGTTCGTTTGGAAGCGACCCACGTAACATCATCATCCGCGGTTGGTAGCCTCGCAAAGGATGTCAGTATGTTCGCTGATCTTGCTTCTGTGCGCGGCGTCGCGAACTTGGTGTCTATTGTTGCTAAACATGTGCCAAATTGTGGATCGAAAATGTACGTGATCTTGGTTGAACATTTGGTTGTGGAACTCGTCGGGTTCCTATGCGCGACGATGCCGACTGCCGAGGTATGATATAACCTATGCGTCGTCACTTCAAGGTGAATGGCCACTCTTTGGCGCTCGACCACGCATGTTGGAACATACAGTATTGCGATGGTTGGAGGAAGCATAGTATCACTGCCATAGGCGTTCGCAAGAGGGAAGATGGTGAGAGGGTGCACTGCGCCCCACCCCCACCTCGGATCTGTTGTACCGACTTCTAATTCATCAAGCATTTCTGGAACTGAACGAGCAAGCGAGCTATCTGCACCAGGGAGATATCCACCTGGCGCCGAGGTAAACTTTTATTTCCGATGTGTAATTTAAAATGTATCTGTTTCGATTCATGTAGAAGATAAATTCTTGAAATTCGATGAATCTTTTGAAACACGCAGTATTACGTTTACAGACAGACGCACGGCATGGCTTCACTGAGTATGTGCCTCACTTTAAATCATGAGCTGTGGGGCTTGAATCCGGATCCTGGTAATTCCTGGCCCTACTAATTAATTATCTTTCCTTGTTGCATAGAGCAACTTGCATTTTATGGTTCCTATTCTTATTGCTTTCAACGTAAAAATTAACGATACCTATTCCTGTTGCTTTAAGGGGTAAACCAGGATGAAGCTCGATTTTGGAACCGATAATCATGCTTTTTTAAAAAACTGAAATAACAAGTTTCAAACCTGACTTTCGACCTTTGTTGATACCCTGAAGAATGTTTTATGTATTTTTTTAAGGAAAAAAACTTGCAAATAGAGGACACTACACAACTTCGGCCTTCGCGGAAGGTGAAGGCTCTTAACACCGCAATTTTCAACCTAGAACAAAATTTCAAAAACTGCTTTGAAACTGGTAATATTGTCTAACGCAGTACATAGGGATATTTAAAAAATGGTTTTAACAAAAAGGCAACACTCTATAGGCGCACTACGAAAGTAGTGTTGTGGACATGTTGGGAATGTGGATCTCACGGGGAGCGTGCAAGGGATAAGTCCCTGCAGACGCGCTATCCTCTGTGCCCGCGGTGGCTCAGATGGATAGAGCGTCTGCCATGTAAGCAGGAGGTCCCGGGTTCGAGTCCCGGTCGGGGCACACATTTTCAACATGTCCCCAACGAAGTGTATCAACGCCTGCTTGCAGCTAGGGTGTTCATTTAATTATCATTTCAACTCTATAAAGTACAAGTCAGTTTTTTCGACAAAAAGTCGTTGGAAGAACGTGCACCAAAAATTGAAATTAAAATGTATCACAAAGATTCTACATACGGCAGTTGGAAAACGCCGAGTCACAAGTTTTAAAAAGGTATAATGTAGTTGCAGGTATATTTCGTGAGATATAGCTCATGCCAGCTTGAAAAAAGTATTTTAAAAATAAGCGCTAAGTTTTCAATTTGTGTTTTTTAATATTGAAACTGAGCGAACTTCTGATTGGCAGTTCCCGTAAATTGATGAATTTATATCGATTAACTGGCTTCCGCTTACCAATCGAAAAAAACCTCTGTAAGGAACATTTTATGGCAATGACAAAAACTGGCCTAAAAAAATTCTACTCTTGTCTACCCCTTAAATTCAATCTCGATCATTATACTACCTCATATCTTCCAAAAAGTGTCATACTCTTCGAAGACAGACTCTACTCATAGCTCAGTAAATACAAAGCGTGCTTTATATATAATTGTGTATTATGGATTTGGACCTTTTTGCATGCGCTGAAAAGAAGGCAGTATATTTACAAAATGTTCTTCGCCTGTATGTTCCTAATTCCTATGAAGCATGTACAAATACGATAAGTTCTGAAGAGTCTTGTGTCCAGCTGTACCCAGAAGTTGCGACGAAAACAGTAAACGATCCACTTAGTTGAACTTCCCGTTCTTCCGATCCAACTGGAACAAGGCTGAGACTTGGAGCGGAACCTCCTGCCCCGGAAAATTCTCCCCGTGAACTGTACTGTAGTGATGAGAGGGGACGCGCGACATAGTACGAGTCGAAAATCTCTATAGGCCGTATACGGCATAAAAATCATTTATTTATGATAATTCCAGATCTCTACTCTCACGAAGTATTGAGTGCTACCCTCTTCTGTTCCTGATCTACATAAAACGATTTAGGTGACAATCTGAGTAGCACCCGTTGATTGTCCCAAGATGGTGCTGTCATTTACCATCTTATAAGGTTATCAGATGATCAAACCAAATTGCAAAACGATTTAGACAAGATATCTATATGGCACGAAAAGTGGCAATTGACTCTAAATAATGAAAAGCGTGAAGTCCTCCACATGAGTACGAAAAGAAATCCGCTAAATTTCAGTTACACGATAAATCACACAAATCTTAAGTCTGTAAATTCAACTAAATACTTACAGATTACATTTACGAATGAATTAAGCTGGAACGATCACATAGATATTGTTATGGGCAAAGCAAACCAAAGACGACGATTTATTGGCAGAACACTGAGAAAATGCGATAGATCTACTAAAGAGAATGTCTAACTACGCTTATACGTCGTCTTCTGGAGTATTGCTGTGCGGTATGGGACCCGCATGACATAGGAACGACGGAGGACATCGAAAAGATTCAAAGAAGGGCACCTCGTTTTGCGCTACCGCGAAATAGGGGGGAGAGCCCCAAGGATATGATACATGAATTGGGGTGGCAGTCATTAGAAACAAAGGCGTTTTTTGTTGCGGCAGGATCTTCTCATAAAATCTATTACCAGCTCTCTGCTCAGAGTCTGAAAATACCTTGTTGTCGTTCACTTACATAGGGATAAATGATCATTTTAATAAAATAAGAAAAATCAGAGCTCGCACAGAAAGATTTTTGTTTTCGTTTTTTCCGCGCGCTGTTAGAGAGTGGCACGGTAGAGAAATGGCTTGAAGGTGGTTCGATGAACCACCAGGCACTTAATTGTGAATTGCAAGGTAGTCATTTTGATTTAGATGACGTTACAATTGTAACAGACAGTAGTGCAGCTCTCGTTCGGGCGTATGAGTTGCTAGGCTGCGAGGGGTTGTCTTTTAAGTACCCACTTGTATACAAAATCGAGCAACTGTCTGTAGACACTGTAGAGGGACTGTCTACAGACATGCAACTAGACAATGTATATAGACAGTCTGGATAGTTTAGCTGGGATACATACTTGAATGCCTTGTTCCTCGATATTTGCTAAATATGATTGACCATGATGGGATCGTGCCTTGTGCAGTGACGGTAATGGACAGTGAAAGAAATCGAAAGAACAGACGTTGATGGAAACGTGAACTGTGCGGAGGGGCCTGGTTTCGGCAGTAATTTACTTTCGACTTTGGAAGTAGAAGACAGCATGTTTTTTTCCAACGTCGCTCACCGAGCTTAATATTTTTTGACCATTGCTTTGATAACCAACTACTTCTTGTTCCGATTTTTATTTTCGGCATTACTAACTTTCCACAAACATGATGTGGCGTGAAAACCTCCGCTCTTGTGCAAAATTTTCTCTATTGGCCACATCTTAATACGTTATGTGTAACAATAATTAAAACAAAGATAATAAAAAACCGCTGAAGTGGTTTCCACGGCGTAAAGAGAATAAATGAATGGAGGCCATGTCTTTCATCACGTCCACACTACGAAAATGTTGCTCAAGCTTCCCTAAGGATTGTCTCGTGTCCCATTTGGAACGGGAGGCAAAAGTTCGGCGATTTTGGTGCAAAAGCGTGTCTGTAAACAAGAAATGCCTCTCAGTTGTCTCTATACTAAGTCACTTGACTGTCCTTAGACATCGTTTAGATACAAAAATCGCTCGATTTTGTGTACTAGTGTGTACAAGGCCTAAGGGATGGCTTGATGCAACATCGCGGCGCTATAAATAGGGAATCCCAGACCTCTTTCCAGCACACAGGTTCGCGGCTTTCGTCTGCCGAAGTAACTCAGTTGATAGGGAGATCCCCATTGGCCCACCGTATACGCGATCAAGTTTGTCGCTTTGACCGCCACTGTTTCGAATCTTTTCCGAGGCTCAACCATGTAGGCTCTATGCTGCTAATTGCACTGTGTGATTTTCGATGAAGGCGAAGTGTAGTACATACATGAGAAGCTTAGTTGAAGACTGCTTTTGCAAATGTTTCTTTAAGCGTCAGAGGGTTTCCCATGACGTCAGAGGAAAGTACTGTATGACGTACGCAACACGCCGAAGGAAATGAAAGTGTTACATCACGAAGCAACGGTCTGAACATCACACTTGGTCGAGATGTTCATCACATAACACGTATTAAGTAATTAAACGTTGATTCCTTTCGGAATTGAATCCATCATCATCAATGTGATGTGTGACCCTCAGAGGCACAAATAAATACTACGTTGTATTCGTTGTAGCATGGAAGCTAAGAGCCATGGAATATGATGTTGACGAGTTCCTTGCCATGCCTCCAACCTATGCTGTATCAGTTTATGAAAATTGCTAGTTGGAATGAAAATATGCGACTTCTCATCGCCACACATACATGCTACACGGCTGACAAATCAGGAGACTGGACATGCCAGTACATTCCTCAAGACATTTGTTGTGTAAAGTATAGTGTTGGGTTTTGTATTTACCGTTCTTGCCACATAGAGGCGCGCATTCGCCTCCCCTTCAGCGGTTACCGAGTCACCCTGGTTGTCTTATTCACCATCTCCCCACACCATGATTTCAGGACTTGGATATGTATGCGTCTCTAGAATCCCTTCTTCTTGTGACATTTCATGAGGCTCATCTACGAACACGTTACTGTGCATTTGGCCGCCACAAACAGAAGCGAAACACATCGCTGAACACCATGGAACGCCACTCGATATCATGCAAGTCTCTGTTATCTGAAATGTGACGTCACTGCCGAATCTTATCACCAGTCGCTCTGTAGTCATTGCACTACAGCGAACTGTCCGTGCGATCTGTTGGTATGATGCTCCCATGACCCTCATACCAATGGTGTGACCTTTCTCGAAGTCCGAAAGATGGCAATAAGCTGAAGTGCACATCCTCTGGGCATGCTGCGTTCCGACTTCCGTCTGAAAAGTTACAGTCATAGCCATCATGCACTCACACCATCCTTCATCTTCTTAATCACTAGTTGATGTTAATAGCGTATAACTTTCAATTTCCGCCACTTTAGAACTAGATATCCATTCAGCAGGCAGTTATCGTGTAGGGAAACGTGCTTAATGGAAGAGCAGGTAGGACCAATGAGAGGAAGTTAATTATGAGGCAAAAGCCAATGAATCTGTTACTGAAAGATTCGTCTTCCAGAGGAATGATATTCATAACATGCTCTGACCATAGATGTTTAGGTTTTACGTGGTTTTCCAAAATAGGTTAACGCAAATACAGGAATGGTTCCTTTGAATTAAGCACACAGTCGAATTTCGTCCTTATTAAAACAATGTGAGCTTGTACTTCACCTCCGATAACCTTGTAGACGACGAAAAGTTAAACCCTGATATTTTTTCATTTGTTCCCAGTAAGTGTGGTGATCCATAGGGACGGAGGAGTTTAGACTGGAACACCCAGATCGAGCAATTCCCTTCATTTGCAGTGTAATTGGAAGACACCGTAGGGACGGCTATATTTTAACATAAGCGTTCATTCTATTTGAAGGTGCACTTTAATTTAGAGTGCATTTATGCTGCCACCTTCTTGCTGGCATGGCGCAGCGATGATGAAACAAGCCTACTGAGTCTTAACGGTCCATTTAACCTGCACCATCGCTGCTCGCTGCGATCTTTGCCAGGCGACAATATCAAGCTGGTTTGTGTTTCGCGCCGCGACCGTCGGTATATGCCCTGAATCTTGAGCCGTGATTGGTACTCCAGGGTCGCTCCAGTGGTACCACGTGTGAATCTACTAGCATTATGATACCTAGGTGAACAGCTGCAGGATAATTAGTCCCTGCGAATATTGAGCCTACATCGTAAATGAACAGGGCTCCCGGCGAGCAGCGATGTGCGGGCAGCAAGGGACAGAGTATTAATAGCAACCAGGAGGCAAATTAACTAGTTTGCTTTTGAGAGATTGTGGACGCCAGTCCTTCTGAGTGCTATGCTTTTGTGAGATTGTGGACGCCAGTTTTTCTGACGGCTACCTTGGGACTTCACTCCCCAGAAGTTAGAGGTGTTTGAAAGAAACACTGTAGGTTGTGAAATGGAGCAATCTGTAACTTCCAGTCTAGTGGTCAGAAAACAAGTTCTTTATTCCACTTAGGGAGCTAAGAGAGTCAAATTTTGGTGCAGAGACAGTTGTTAATTAACCTGTCGCTGGCAAAATTGGGCTGACGACACCTATTCAACATGAACATAGTAGTGGATGAATATCCGGGTACGCTTTCATAATATTTCGTCTGATGACCACGGTCGATGGTTTTGTGTAGTAGCAGAACCGAGCTCATCTGGTGCAGTTTATACCATTTGGCGAGATTCTTTCTTCAAACTATTAGAGGAGGTGGTGGTGGTGGTGGTTAGTGTTTAACGACCCGTCGACAACGAGGTCATTAGAGACGGAGCGCAAGCTCGGGTTAGGGAAGGATTGGGAAGGAAATCGGCCGTGCCCTTTCAAAGGAACCATCCCGGCATTTGCCTGAAACGATTTAGGGAAATCACGGAAAACCTAAATCAGGATGGCCGGAGACGGGATTGAACCGTCGTCCTCCCGAATGCGAGTCCAGTGTGCTAACCACTGCGCCACCTCGCTCGGTATTAGAGGAGGGGAATGTTCCAGGCTGTAGATTAAAATGCAGTCTAACATTAAAACCGGGCAGGAGGGTGCGGAAATAATCCAGTATCTAGCATACAAATTGATTGAAGTAAAAAAGGCACGGGTACCAGAATGGTACAGACGTACTCCAAAAGGTTGAAGGAAATCTTCTGGTGTCAAGTCTGGGACTGAAGACAAAAAAGTGTTTTGTTTGTCGCAACCGAGGATAAATAAACAAGAACCGCGTATATATGAGAGTAGAAGAAACGAATGGCGTTTGCTTTTGTGTCATGCAAGGATGTGGAACACCGAAGTGGGTAGGTTGAGCAAAAAATAAGGAGGCAGCAGACATTTAAGAAAACTGTTGTATGTAAAGCGATTACTAGGAATGGGAGACATGATAAGGTGTGAATTAATAAACTCGGGCATCTCAATTTGGCGCAGACACGGGACTCAGTAGAGATATGAACAATGGATTCTGAGGTATAAACTAGTGAAATTCGGATCATGTGAACAAGAGGGAAGAACAATACTGTACAGGAACGACATTGGAACCTTAATTTCAGCTCAGTGAAAGTAACTTAGCTGTGTGAAGAATGGTAGGACGATACAGTGCTTGGACTGAGCGTACATAGGTTCCGCAGTACAGGCCGGAAGATATTGATGAGGTTTAGTGGGTCTCGGGAAGCATTTTGTGAAATTCTTTCATGCGACACTAGAGGCATATGTTCCTGTAAATTGAAACAACGGTCAGTGCTGATATTGATACTGTTATTACAGGCACATTCCTTGCAATTTAATAAGTGATGGATATTTCTTTCTTCAAATTATCGAATAAAGTAAAACGATTCAGTTCAGTTTTGAAATCAACTGTTGGGTTTGTACGCCATTAGCTCGTGTGTGTAGCACTGTAGATCTATTATATCAACGAAGCTTTCATATTTGCTGCATTATCATTATTTTTCTGCACCTCATGCATCGTAACACCACATTGTTCGTGCTTCACGCTGTATTTTTGTGCCTTTGACATTTACTATGTCCATAAAACATAGACGGTAAACAAGCACGAGTTCGATGACAGACATGGAAGGGACTTACACAGCCTGCGGCTCGAATAAGAGCCAGTCGTCAAAGTGGACTTAGTGACATGTGTAGAACTTCGCGTATTCTTGCAACGTAAAGTGTTGAAGAACTATGACTGCCTTGCAGTAGCAGCAGCGGCTGGGGAGGAAGGATTAACTTCTCGTTTCGCGTAACCCAGTTTCTGCACGTAGCTTGTTTTGGTCGTCATGAATACTTGTTACTCATTTTGAGACAAAACGGTGCTTCCTCTTTCTCTAAAGTGATACCACTGCGCGACGTCGCCTTGCCTTGTAATACACAAAAAAGATCCACCAACTAACTGAAAGAATAGTCATGTGACCAAGGAAAATTATTAAAGCGTACAAAACGATGAAAGGGCTGTATCATTCACGCGTTGTTCGCTGGAGTTTTTTTCACACAGAAGAAATGTTTAAGGCTACTATGGTATTCTTAATACAGTAGAAACCAAAAGGACGTAGTAATTTTTCATTCGTTTGCGGAGGGGAAGTAAATGTTCTCACAGCAGGAGATATCGGAGAAACTTGTGGCTTGTATGGGTGTTGGGTAGCCCAACCCTGGCTGCTGCCGGAACCAACAGTATTACGCGCGAGAGGAAATAAAAAAGGCGGCGACTGTGTGCGCTGTGCTACAGTGTTAAGCTTCGTTCTCTGCCGACAAAGTACACAATGATACACGATTACATCATGTTTCCGCACCTCAGTAAAGCACAGCGAGTTACACTGCAGATTTTAGGATACAGTTCTGCAGTTAATATTGCAGCTACAGACTGTGCCCGAGCAATTTCCACGACGCTGTCGTTATCATCATACTAAACGCGTTCGCATGTTTTCTCAGACACTGGACACGTTTATTTTGGAAAGAGGGGCGAGAGGGGGGGGGGGGTCCAAACCCCATCCTGATGGTTCACTGTCGCTGGCGTCCAAAACCCTTCCTGATAGTTCACTGCCGCTTGAGTCGGCAATATAGCTCCTTCTGCAAGGGTTTGAGAATGTTCGCATATTAAAGTAAGTACACTACTCGCCATTAAAATTACTACAGCACGAAGATGACGTGCTGACGCTAAATTTAACCGACAGGAAGAAGATGCTGTGATATGCAAATGATTAGCTTTTCAGAGCATTCACACAAGGTTGGCGCTGGTGGCGACACCTACAACGTGCTGACATGAGGAAAGTTTCCAACCGATTTCTCATACACAAACAGCAGTTGACCGGCGTTGCCTGGTGAAACGTTGTTGTGATGCCTCGTGTAAGGAGGAGAAAAGACTTTTATAAAGGTCGGATTGTAGCCTATCGCGATTGCGGTTTATCATATCGCGACATTGCTGCTCCTGTTGGTCAAGATCCAATCACTGTTAGCAGAACATGGAATCGGTGGGTTCAGGAGGGCAATACGGAACCTTGTGCTGGATCCCAACGGCCTCGTATCACTAGCAGTCGAGATGACAGGCATCTTATCCGCATGGCTGTAACGGATCGTGCAGCCACGTCTCGATCCCTGCGTCAACAGATGGGGGACGTTTGCAAGACAACAACAATCTGCACGAACAGTTCGACGACGTTTGCAGCAGCATGGACTATCAGCTCGGAGACTGTGGCTGCGGTTACCCTTGACGCTGCATCACAGACAGAAGCGCCTGCGATGGTGTACTCAACGACGAACCTGGGTGCGCGAATGGCAAAACGTCATTTTTTTCGGATGAATCCAGGTTCTGTTTACAGCATCATGATGGTCGCATCCGTATTAGGCGACATCGCGGTGAACGCACATTGGAAGTGTGTATTCGTCATTGCCATACTGGCGTATCACCTGGCGTGACGGTATGGCGTGCCATTGGTTACACGTCTCGGTCATCTCTTGTTCGCATTGACGGCTCTTTGATACATTTCAGATGTGTTACGACACGTGGCTCTACCCTTCATTCGATCCCTGCGAAACCCTACATTTCAGCAGGATAATGCACGACCGCATGTTGCAGGTCCTGTAGGGGCCTTTCTGAATATAGAAAATGTTCGACTGCTGCCCTGGCCACCACATTCTCCAGATCTCTCACCAAATGAAAAGTCTGGTCAATGGTGGCCGAGCAAGTGGCTCGTCACAATACACCAGTAACTACTCTTGATGAACTGTGGTATCGTGTTGAAGCTGCATGGGCAGCTGTACCTGTACACGCCATCCAAGCTCTGTTTGACTCAATGCCCAGGCGTATCAAGGCCGTTATTACGGCCAGAGGTGGTTGTTCTGTGTACTGATTTCTCAGGATCTATGCACCCAAATTGCATGAAAATGTAATCACTTGTCAGTTCTAGTATAATATATTTGTCCAATGAATACCCGTTTATCATCTGCATTTCTTCTTGGTGTAGCAATTTTAATGGCCAGTAGTGTATAATGCGGTATCGGGAGTCACTGTTCTCTCTCCGAAATCATGTTGTTTGTTGTTTTGTCAGTTGAGATGTATGCAGTCCTTCATTTTCATCGCTTTCCAGCTATCCTTTTCGTTTCAGCATAACTGCTGCATGCGTTATCAGTAGTCTGCTTTGTATCTGGACCTGCCTGTGTGATTGCTTCCTTCCACCACTCATTCACGTACAGTTTTCAGCAACAGCGCATGTAAGAATGAGTGTCAAACTATTCTACTACTTCGATTCTCATCATTTCTGTTATACATTTATTCTTGTTGATGTGTGGCAAGGTGTTTAAATTCCGTACCCGATCAATCCCTCTGATCTTCAACAGTCTTCTTTAACATAATGTTTACAGGGCTTCTAATCGTGTAGTTTGTGTCCTTCCTACAGTCCAAATTTAGCATGCATACGAAGCTATGCTGCAAACATAGCCACCCCCACCCCCCTACGAATCTTTTTCGGGTCAGTATTTATTGTTTTGGAGTTCTTTGTGAACGAAGGCCTCTTACCATGTGTAACTCCTACCTACTGCACACGCTGTTGTCTTGTTTCTTCTTATTTACGCTCATATTAAAGCCATCAGCTGACACATATTTCATTTAATCGAGAACCGACATAATTCCTGTTCACTTTGACGATTACTGCTATGTTGTCAGTGAACCGTAGCTTGCTGATTTTCCGTCGGTGATAAACAACTGTTACAACGATATATTCCTTCACTTCCCCATTTAATATATTTTGTATGGGATCTAAAAATTTAAAAACCTCTCTCACACCGGCCTGATTTAGCTTCACTGATCAGGATAGTAAAAACATGCGTATATTAAGGGAATTTTCATTGACAAAGCAGGCTTATCACATTCACACAGTTCAATACTGTTCTATCCTGATTAAATTAAGCTTAACTTTAATTCCATAAGGCAGTGAAGCAATTTCGAAGTCTCGGTGCAAGCAATTGTCAGTCGATCTCCTGGAAACATTTGTAATAATTATTAACTTTCGGTGATCACATGGGGAAGACCGGAGATCTGCTGGTAAGACCGTGTTAGCCTATTTATTTGAAGTAACTGGATATCTTGAGCATACAAAACGGCAGGTTCGTCCAGTGTAAATCAGACGTTCCCCACTGATCCCGTGCAACACAGCGTAGTAAGCAGACACTGTCAATAATAATAATCCGTTAAATAATACGCGAACACACTTACTTTAGTTTAGTTCATGTATTAAATTCCTTCTCATACAGAATCTCATCAAGATGGCGACTAGCTCAACAATACATACATATACATCCTTCTTTTACGACTAATCGGCAAGAAGTCCCCTATTCTTTTTCCTAAGAAAAAACGTTGATAGCAGAGAAGCTATTCCATGGAGTAAATGGACGCTCCAAGGAATAATTGGGCTTGAAACTACTTTGCCTTGATAATCGGTAAGATAAGAAGAGATATTTCGAGATATGTACTGAGTTATATGATTTATAAAATTTCTGTAAATATCGCGGAGAGACCGCTGCAAGAGACATTACACCCATTACCTATTAAATGCACATATTAATTATTAGCTGACAAACCCGAATTTGCCCAGGTATTTATTTATAGCTGTGCCTGAGACTTCGTACATGTGGAATTCATTTTTGACTTATAAAGCTTCATTGCATACAACGTTTGAAGTAGTATGGATTGGGGACGTGAACGAAGAGCTTGCCGGCCGCGGTGGCCGTGCGGTTCTAGCGCTGCAGTCCGGAACCGCGGGGCTGCTACGGTCGCAGGTTCGAATCCTGCCTCGGGCATGGATGTGTGTGATGTCCTTAGGTTAGTTAGGTTTAAGTAGTTCTAAGTTCTAGGGGACTGATGACCTAAGATGTTAAGTCCCATAGTGCTCAGAGCCATTTGAACCATTTTTGAACGAAGAGCTTGTTTGCTTCAGTAACAGGAGAGAGAGCCACGGAGAGTTGGCCATGCGAAAACTGACACTAAGGTACATGCCCACAACATACAGCATGTTGTCTGTTTCTTAGTTTATGGTCATCGCGTAACATAAGCTCATCGGAAATTGCACGTATTTAAAGCGAAATGGCAAATGGTTTGAAATAAGCAGGATTTGGGATATAAAAACTCGACTGCTTGCACTATTTCGCGTGACACTTTCCGCTTCCTTGCTGTTACGTTGGAGAGAAGTAACTTAAAGTCACTGTGAATGAAGGATTCTGAGGGGCGAGGTAACGCATGATGTTCTCGATCAGAGTTAGGTCGCACCTCGCTTTCGGAACGAGTTTACAAAGAACGACTGAAAGCCTGATGCTGTCGACCCATAGCAAGTCTCACCTTAACGACCTTCATTGGATGCTTGAAACCACATAGTCCTCAGTGTTATGGCCTTTATGGTGTATCCAGAAAGGCTCGTCCGTTTTCTAGGCGTTTTTAATCGTAAACAAAACGAAATCAAAATGCGATGAGTACGCACCCAAATCGCAAAGCAGACTTAATAAATTCGTTTTGCCTAGCAAAAAATATAAAGTAAAACCTATCGAAAGAAGCAAAGTAGTGTCGTTAAATCAGTAAATCAATATATCCTAGCCAAGTAAATTCGATCTTAATTTGTATTCGTAAAGATAAGAATGAGGCGCTTGATGCAAAAAAAGTAAACAGCTTAATCTATTGGCACTTTGAGGTACTACGAAACTATCAGTGTCGTGTATTGGTTCTTTGGTGTACGCTGGGATGATTAAACATACGAGCTACTAAGGTGAGAAGTCGATTTTAGTTAAAACTCTAATTTCAATATCTTTTTTTCCTCGTGTTCTGGTTTTGATGAAATATAGCCTATATGTTGCCCCAAGCTAAGCTCACGTTATCCGTGAAAACCCCATGACAGTTCGTCTAGTAGTTTAGAGATTAGTGTTCAAAGACACACAACAGTTCTAGATAAAACTTTAAATCACGATGTCATTTTCTTAAGTGATTCGATTTTAATGAAATAAAGCCTTTACGTTGCCGAAGCTAGGCTCAAGTCACCTACAAAAATCGCACTAAATTTCGTGTTTACAGTGTTCAGACAGACAAACACGACAGTTAATTTTTTTATTAGTATGGTTATAGACAGAGATGTGTGTTATGTGAAGTACATGTATTTGAAATGCAAATACAAGATGCCTATATTTTTATATTGCATCTGTAATATTTTGTTTTCAAAAGTATTTTTCTATTTTATTGGAAATAGTTAAAATATGTGTAATTTGTATTTGTAAAATGAAAAATGCTTATCATGAATTTTTTATTTCATACTTCGTAGTTTTCATTCACTTAATGAGCCATTTGTCTGAATAAACTCCAAAGGTATACCTGTCAAGTGCATATAACCATGACCCTAATTATTAGAAAAGGCAGGAAGACTTAAGTACACATTATATGTTTCTTATTATTGTTTGTTTATGTAAAACGTACGGAAGTCATACGATAACTTCAAAGGAATTGAACGTGGGAGGGAGCGAGGTCTTTCATACGTTATATGTAATAGCTTCAAGTGATACGTACAAGGCTAGATCCCAAAATAATCCATATAAAAAAGTTTGAGGCAGGCAAGTCAAAATGTCAAGTATTTTGGAATCTGTGTTCAAGATCTCCTAAAGCTTATGAAACTTGTTTAGAGTCAGCTGGAAGATTCCCTACTTATCCATGTCCAACATGATGGAATTCTTGATACTATAATTGGATCCAAGATCTGCTCACAGTCAAAGAGACTCTAAATGAAACTTTAAGCAAACTCAGATTAGCTGCTTTTCAGTAAATTGAAATACAATTTCTTAATGAATACATAAGATGTTCAAAACCTGTTGTTGGCATCAGAAGTTTAGAAGAGGACGAAGATACCTATTGTGGATGTCTTCTGCCACAAGTAATAAGAATGCAAATACTGCTAAGTAGCTTGCAAATGGATATTCCTACTTACTGTGGTGTTCTGATAGAAGCTATTAAAGGAAGTCTTAATAGGCATTTTGAGAGATTCTGTACATTAGAGGAACCAAAAGCAAAGGATGACGTATTAGCAACCGTATCTTACGCTTTTTTCGAACTGAAACGGGTACCGAAGGCTAGCAGAGAATACGTTGAAGAACTGTGCATTTCAGCAGTGCGGAAGATGTAATAATAAGAATAAGAATAAGAAGAAGAAGAATTTGCAACATTCTAATTATAAAAAAAAGTTGAATTTTATTATATGTTTGTTGAAGACTTTAATACTTCTGTATCGAGTGACATTTCCAACACTAAATAGATCTGGAAACACTACAGTATTTAAAAGATAATCGCAGTAGCTTAGATTCCTTGAACAGGTATCAACCATAATTTTTTTTTCCTTGAATATAGTACTTGTTGATCGGATTATGCTTCTGTTGAACGACCGTTTTTATTTGGCGGAATAATAATGAAGAAACGTAGGCGAAAAATGGAAGAGGAAATGTTTGAACAATTATTAATGTTAAAATCAGTGAAATAAATGGCTTATAAAATTTCCACTAACTAGAGGTATTTTATTTGAATAAAGGTATTTTGAATGTACGTATTTCGCATTTTGTATTTAAATACTTTTATGTAGGCCTAAAACCATTTTCATTTACATTTGAAACAAGAAAAATAACAAAGTACTTGTAATTTGAATTTAAATACTTTTAATAAACTATTTTGCACATCTCTGGATATACAGGTAGTTCAGTGGTGACAGTGAACAAAGTTGCCTTACATCTTTCGTGAATATGTCCTCTTGTACTGCTGCATCAATGCCGACTACGCCGATCTGTTGTGGATAAAGAAAATTGGTAATCTTCTCTCTCCTTTCTCGATACCACTTTGCCTAATAACGCAAAATATTTCATGTCAGGCTGCACTGTTAAGATACTTCTCAATTCTTAGATAAAGTTGCCTTTTAGGGGCATTTTGCTACAATTTCTTGGCAGATCAAGTGCGGATACAAACTCGCTTCCGCGGCTACGTTTCACGCCGTGGCGCTCCCCTTGACTCAGCGCGTGTTGGCCGCGGACATTAACCGTTGCGAGATAATGACGGCGTAACAGAGCGGCCTGAAATCCCGGCGACGCCTCAACCGACCCACGCGGGCGCAGGCGCAGGGCCCACCGACCGACTTCCCAGTGAGCCCCTCTTTAGCGGCTGTCCGTGTTTAATCAGCACGCGGACGGCAATCTCGCCGCTCTATCGCCCGTTCCCCGCACCGCGCCGTAATAAATTGCCTGTTTCGATGAACTCGATCGTTGGTCGAGATTGCTCGCCTCTCTCGTAATATCTTTCCTGTTGCGGGTCCTGGTAGCAGACTGCGATGAATCCAGTTTGGTTGTTATGTCGGTACGAACAGCGAACGGGGAACCAACTGCTACCGCAGTCACCATCGCACCACATCACAATTTTGTAGCAAGCCAACGAGATTGTCTCGATTGTTCCGTTATCGCAAGCGCCAGCTTGCATGTTGATCGTGACTATAGTAGCTCGTGAAAATGAATAACTAATAAGCATGATCCTATGGTGATTATATTCAGCGCCGTTGTATAAAGAAAGCCAGAATGTCTCTCATTGTTAGCTAGGGATGGCTGATTACAAACGTCTTGCAGACTTACGGGTTCCATTCACTACTTATGAGTGACGTACAGGGCAATACAAAATGAATATAGCAATCACAAACAGCTGTAATTATACCATTCATAGCGATACTTCGATAAGAATTACAGTTCAAAATTTCTATCGTTGCGCAAGCACAGTGAATTGGACGTCTATGCATGGGCTGCCGCGCGGTTAGAGGCACCATGTCACTGACTGTGCGGCCCCTCCCGCCGGAGGTTGGAGTCCTCCCTAGGGCATGGGTGTGTGTGTTGTTCTTAGCATAAGTTAGTTTAAGTAGTGTGTAAGTTTAGGGACCGATGACATCAGCACATTTTGCATGGTCGGTGGTACATTTTTCCTAATTAAACAAAAAAAAAGGAGATGGCACCCAATGGGATTCGAACCCACAACCTTCGGCATACCAGCCTAGTAACTTAATAACCACATTAAAGTGCTGCTTTAACATTACTGATAATTTCAAATCTAAAGAGCCAAGACAAGAAACACCAAAATTTTCTTTCGTCAATTACTTGTAAACGATGGTCCATCGGGGTGTATGGCTTGTAGTGTGTGATGCCTGGAGTGCTAACCTACACCTCTGTACAGTTTGTTTCAAAAAGTCGTTCGCGCCTCTGGGGAGCTTGCTACAGTAAACACTTCCCTGGACAAGATTGAGGAACCGCTGATGGCACAGCTTGGTAGAGATTACATCTTTCAGCAAGATGGAACACCCCCACATTGGGCTATTGAGGCTCTCACATTTTTAAATCAGCATCTTCCAAACCATTCGATTAGCGCCGTGCCGCGCCGGTTTAGCCGAGCGGTCTAGGGCGCTGCAGTCATGGACTGTGCGGCTAGTCCCGGAGGAGGTTCGACTCCTCCCTCGGGCATGCGTGTGTGTGTTTGTCCTTAGGATAATTTAGGTTAAGTAGTGTGTAAGCTTAGGGACTGAAGACCTTTTATTTTTTTTAGCCTTAACTAATGAGGTTATCAGTCCCCTAGAACTTAGAACTACTTAAACCTAACTAACATGAGGACATCGCACACATCCATGCCCGAAGCAGGATTCGAACCTGCGACCGTAGCGGTCGCGCGGTTCCAGACTGTAGCGCCTAGAACCGCTCGGCCACTCCGGCCGGCGGACTGATGACCTTAGCAGTTAAGTCCCATAAGATTTCACACACATTTGAATTTTTTTTTTGTTTGATTAGCGCCGTGTGGGGAGACGGGATAACCAATAAAATTATCTGTGATACCGAGTCTCATTGGCTGAAAGATCTGAACGTAAGATAATTTCGTGGAGTTTGCAAAATAGAGGAGGCGGCCGGCAGACAGCTCTCTCTGAATGAAGGTTGCAAGTAGTGGGTCCTGAAGGGCAGAGTTGGTGTTTCTAAAGTGTTTAACTAGAGTCAGGAGTTACTGATCAGAGGTACTGATTAACAAAGTTCTTTTACAAATAAGGAAAGGCTAGCAGAACCGTAAGGGCATTCTCGTATGCTGCAGGCGTGAAATTCTGTTCAGGCCTTTTCCCGGTTTTGCTAGGTGACTGTTGCCTTTTAGTCAGGGTGCAAGAGGCCGCCCGGTTCGCCGTGCGGTGTAACGCACGGCTTTCCGGGCGGGAAGGAGCGCCTGGTCCCCGGCACGAATCCGCCAGGCGGATTTGTGTCGAGGTCCGGTGAACCGGCCAGTCTGTGGATGGTTTTTAGGCGATTTTCCTTCTGCCTCGGCGAATGCGGGCTGGTCCCCCTTATTCCGCCTCAGCTACACTATGTCGGCGATTGCTGCGCAAACAAGTTCTCCACGTACGCGTACACCACCATTACTCTACCACGCAAACATAGGGGTTACACTCTTCTGGTGTGAGACGTTCCCTGAGGGGGTCCACCGGCGGCCAAACCGCACAATAACCCTGGGTTCGGTGTGGGGCGGCGGAGGGGTGAAGTGGACTGCGGTAGTCGTCGTGGTGTTGCGGACCACTGCGGCTGCGGCGGGGCGGAGCCTCTACGTCGTTTCTAGGTCCCCGGTTAACATAATGTAACAACATAACAGTGGTCGTGCGGTAGCGTTCTCGCTTCCCACGCCCGGGTTCCCGGGTTCGATTCCCGGCGGGGTCAGGGATTTTCTCTGCCTCGTGATGGCTGGGTGTTGTGTGATGTCCTTAGGTTAGTTAGGTTTAAGTAGTTCTAAGTTCTAGGGGACTGATGACCATGGATGTTAAGTCCCATAGTGCTCAGAGCCAGCCATAACAACATAACAGGGTGAAAGAGCTCGATAAGAAGTGGCATGTCACAACACGTGGTGGAGCCATGTAACTAGCTGGACGGTGGTGTTTCAGTGCACGAGACGGAATGGGTGGTTTAATAGTAGCCAAGAAATTATATTTGTGTTGGAACGGCGCTTCCGCTCCATTTATTTGATCATAAACATTACATTCGAGTTCGATACGGGTTGTGGGTTCGACTCATAGGACAGAATTCTGGCAGGCTGCGTTTACACAGGGAATGGACACCGTGAAATATTACAAATCCGTGAGTAAAACGCAAAACCGTCGAACTAATATTAGAAACCCAACCGGAGTCAAAAACCAAAGAAAGTTCAAGTTCACAGCATAGGGTGTCAACAAGAGGGCAGTTTAGTCATGTAGACTTGATACGACACGTAGTTCTGTGTTAAGTTCCATTTGAACCATTTGAGCAGTGCGTCGCGTATCTTGCTTCGCTCGCCTCACATCGCCTAGAATGCTTGGTTCCTTCCTGGCCACGACCGCAACTGAGTCTTCCCGTGACGTCATGAGAACTCTGAAGACAGATGTGAGGAGCGTTTCATAGTTAAAGTGTGTCACAATGCCGTTAGCGACGTCGTAGGCAGAATGACACGTTAATCGTACGTTCATGACTCACTACGGTCCTGCTGCAGCAGTGATGTCCCTCTAAATGTGTGCTGCGTGGCCTAAATTAAATGACAAGTATTTCAATAAAAGAAATTTTGATCGCATACAAATTATTAATCTGATTTGACGACAAGTTTCGATCTCTTATAGGATCATCATCACACCATTTTACTCAGTGAAAAAGAGTAATAAACTTTCTTGAAGTTCAGAGGATTTGAATACAATCACAAGAATAAAATAATATGAAAGTATGGCGGATATTCCTTTAGTGACAGCAGGAGATGGGGGCATAGAGCAGCCCTCTCTGGAGTGGCGTGTAGAATACTTCTGGATAAGGCCCAGTCGCTAGTAGTTTTGTACCGAAAGCTTCGCCCTCCGCCTCCGGCATAAGGTCATTAAAAGCTTTCGTTATGAGACATGACTACATTCCGCGGAACCATTAATAAAATATGCAATTATTAGAAGTTTGGTCATAGAACGAACAGCTGAGGATATTTTGAATATTGTGTAAAAGGCATACCTTATGAAAAGTTCAAAAGGAGAGAAGAAATCATTATCCAATGACACTGGCTGATTTAAATATAAGTTGGCCCTCCACAGAGACTTACTGTAGACGTACCGGTGAGCGTAGCAAATGTTATTGGTAGGACACCAACTGGTAACAAAGTATGACTCGATATGTTCCGCCATCAGTAAACTATGTTGCGGAACCCAGTTGGAAGGAAGGACACCTACGGGTAACCAAGTAAACGATGTGATAATCGATAAGTACCGCCACCAGTCATATATGTTGCGAAATTACCTGAAGCTACATTTCGACATGTACCTACTATACGCATTTACACTTACACTTAGCTGCCTGTTATATCGTTAACGTTGAGTAGATGTGATGTTATTGTTTAAAAAGCCAAATCACAATAAAATAGAAGCATACTACGTTACAAATGTGGGTACAAATTACAAAAGAGTATAGCATACGTTGTGCAAATGCTATATACATATATACATCAAGAATACAAATCACCTAGATCATACACGAATCTTAGTCAAGAAAGAACGACACAGTTTATAACAGTAATATCATGCTGCAATTAACAGGCTGTGTGCAAGCATTACGTGCTATATGGTGAAACATATACTGTAAGTACCTGCAAAGGCCAGCTTGCATTTAAATTAGCCAGTGCCACTGGATAATGATTTCTTTTCTGCTTTTGAACTTCTCATAATGCACGTCTTTTGCATAATATTTGAAACATCCTTAGCTTTTCATTCTATGCCTAAACTTCTAATGACTATGCAGGGTGGTCAGAAACAGTTTCAAAAGCTTGTAAGGGTGCTGTGTCGTTTCCTAGTTAGTTAACATTGAAGCCAGTCAGGCCGTTGCGCACGCAGATTCAAACGATACGCCAGAAACGGTGTCGCCAAATGTGTTCTTCGTTCGGTTTCCAGAAACCGAACAAATTGGATTTGGGACGGTAGTAAGGATCGAGCCCGAGCCAGAGGCTGAGCAGTCTCGCGTCCAATCATCTACGCTGTGAGAACAAGTGATACTAATTCTGTCTGGCGGGCCGCTTGAATTTGCCCGCGCAACGCTGTGATTGGTTAACTTCAACGATAATTAAATCGTAAACGGCGTAGCGTATCGAATTTTTTTCTTACCAATTATTTCTCTGCACAGCCTACGCTGCAACACCCTTACAACATTTTAGACTTTTTCTGACCACCCTGTATGTTTTTTAAATAGATTCCTCGGAATGTAGTCACGTCCTAAAACAATTGGCTATTTGTGACGTTATGACAGAGGCGGAGCTATCGCTATTAAACTAGTAGCGACTGAACCTTATTCAACTATGTTCTTCACGCTACTCCAGAGGGTGCTGCTCGACGCCTCCGTATCCCGCTATCACTAAAGGAACATCAGCCATACTTTTATATAATTTTATTTTTGTGGTTGTATTAAAATCCTAGGACCTCCAAGAAAGCGTATTACTCTTTTTCATAGAGTAAGGTGGTGTTGTGATGATCCTATAAGAGATCGAACCCGATTGCCGAATGAAATAAATAGCATTTATGCGATCAAAACTACTTATATTGAACTAATTTTGCTATAGTTTTTATCTAAAGCTATTTCTTCCACGGCAGTATTCCAAAGAACTCTAAATGAAAAATCATGAATTTAAACATTTAATGGTGTGATGGCATGTTTCTTGTCCACAACTTTTAATTTGCCCAACACGGAATAACGTGTTGTTTAGTGGAGCCGGCCGCTGTGACCAAGCGGTTCTAGGCGCTTCAGTCCGGAACCGCGCTGCTGCTACGGTCGCAGGTTCGAGTCCTACCTCGGGCATGGATGTGTGTGATGTCGTTAGGTTTAAGTAGTTCTACGTCTAGGGGACTGATGACCTCAGATGTTAAGTGACATAGTGCTTAGAGCCATTTGAACCATTTTTTTGTTTGGTGAAGGGGAAGGGGCCTGTACGTGATGCATGTGCTCCACTGTCCCCTATGCAGCCTGAAGGGCACTTCATGCTAAGCGAACCAGCACAACGCAAACACCGTTGCATTAGCGGGCGGTGTGCTGGACGTAGCTGTACGCTCAGCCCGTTACGTTCATGGAAACGTTGTAGGGCAGTGTGGAACTGATCTGCGCAAGATTTTCGCGATGACCAGCTTATTCTACTGCTGTCATTTTACCTTCTGTCCAACGAAAGTAGGTATATTAGTTTCTCAGTCGCGAAATGAATAATAATGTGTATAGATAAGGTAAACGTAAACGTTAAGTGCGCTCACACAAAATTTAACTTCTCAGATAATAACAGCGAATAGCAACAATAAGTATACGTTTAATTTTCGTTGAGACTTTGCTATTTTCAACTTGTAATGCCTGAAGTGAAAGCTCCCACATTACTCTTCTTACTTTCAGGCCTTCTAGGGAAAACGTTCAAATTTGAATTCTTAATCCTTTGTATTGTTTCACTATATTTCTTTTTCCTCGCTTCGAACTAATTTGTGCAATTTTTCTTTTCCCCGGTGTGTTCTAGTGTTCTTGCAGTTTTAAAACGTTTTCTCTAGACATCTCTTTCTCCAATACTACATACATCTCTTATGTTATTCGTTTCCAGGTCTTTCCTCACTTGTTGATTCCAGATGGTTGTTAATATATTTCCCTTAAGGTATTTTATGATTTGCTTGGTGAGTCTATTGCCATCCATTCTGTAAATATGTACAAAAATAGTAATCTCCTCTTATTGTTTCTGGTATGTTTTCTGTATTCTGATAAATCTCATCATTACTTCCTACTTTCCAAAATTGTGTATTTCTCTGAGTAGCTAATATATTGCGTATAATTCTTCATTCTAATACTATATTTCTAATTTACAATGACGATAATGTAAAACTAGCACATAGGCATTCTCATTTCACTAATGCGT
The DNA here is from genome assembly GCF_023898315.1 of Schistocerca nitens. Classification (NCBI taxonomy): domain Eukaryota; kingdom Metazoa; phylum Arthropoda; class Insecta; order Orthoptera; family Acrididae; genus Schistocerca; species Schistocerca nitens. Next base: position 953,705,585 of record NC_064615.1, read on the forward strand.
TTAAGTGCTTTATTTAGAGTTTTTTTTTTAGATAGGGCCCTTTCGTTGTACTTATTTTCATTTCTACTATACGATTTTTTTCCATCTTGTGTCTCCTTTTCTGCAAAGCAGATTTTTCTAACCCGTTTCCCGTATTATTATCACTGTGCTAAGGGCCATATTATTTCAAAACCCCTTTTTCTCTTGAACTGTAGTATTAGCCAGTATTACCGACCTAACGAGATGGCAAAATGATGACACCCAGGACCTACATTCAGGAGGACGGCAGTTCAAATCTCTGTCCGCCCATGTAGGTTTAGGTTATTCGTAGTTTCCCTAAATCGGCTGAGCCAAATGCTGGCCCGATTTTTTCCTCAATGCTATCTTGTGCTTCGTATGTCATGATCTCGTCGTCGACGGAACGTTAGACGCAAATCATCTTTCCTTCAACGAAACTGGAAATTTCTATCTCACCATCATCTGATCATCCTCTTCCTCATCCTGCTTCATATTATTTTTTGTGAACTTGGGCCATGTTATTTATGGTTCGTTTTTTTCCCCCTTCTGCTGAATACTAGCTCGGTATTACCGACCGAGAGAGGTAGCTAGGGTGACGGCAAGACACTGGACATGTGTTAGGGGGGAGAGCAATTAAAATCCCCGTTCGCTCATCCACATTTACGTTTTCCTTGATTCTCTGAATCGCTTAAGGCAATTCCTGGGATCTGTGATTCGGAAACGATGTAAACAGTTGGTCATTAATCAGCGTCCGCCTCGATAGCTGAGTGGTCAGCGCGTAGGCGCCCGGGCTCGATTCGACTGGGTCGGAGGTTTTATCCATATTTCCTCTGTATCTCTATCGAACTTCGCCCTGTAGTTTCATTTTCACGCAGCGTAATGTTTGACGAACTAAGTGATGCACAATGACATAATTTTGCAGGTACATCCAGTAGTATGACTACTGTGTTGCGCATATAGTTAGTAGTAAAGTAGTGGCGGATTTAAACGTCTTGCAAGATGCGGCAATTTTTTATGCCTCTCAGTGTTTACGGCGTCATATCCCCTGAACTATGTGTCGTGTAATATCATAATTTTGCTGGTACATTCAGTGGTGTATATGAATAGTGTCTGCAAAATGTATCACGAGTACAGTTAGGAGAAAAGAAGTCATAAATTAAAAGTCGTGCTTCGTGCTTCGTCAGCGACAACAAGTTTCGTAAAGGTTTGAAATTGTGTCAGAAGTTCGTTGCGTGTCTCTAGAGCTATAAGTGCTCTCAAATATTGGATGACTAAATTATAGGTATTCGCGTGTCATGAGTCATGAGCTACAATACTTCCCCCCCCCCTCCCCCCCCCCCCCGCTCTTGATAGGTAGGAGATGCTTCTTACCTGCACAACGATTCTTTGATTCTTTCCGGACAGCAAGTGACATGTGGACCAAGTTTCGTTGAACTCTGTCATCTGTGAAATGATTTAGAACATGTAAAAATCTTTTTCGCAAAAGACGGCGACATTTATATAACTATTTTCGAAGAATTTGTGAATTTTATTTATTTATTTTACAGTTTCAGCCAGAGTTCGCAAAGAGTGAACGAACTGTCTATTTATGTCAGGTTGGTGCGATGCTGAAAAAGATACCTCGCCTTGTAGTATAAAACGCTTTGCGTATACAGCCCATCATTTATAATTAAAATAAGTACTCAAATACATAGGGATGCAGTAGCGAGTACATACATTTGAAATCAGAAGAATTTTCTGGCAATAGCACAGTACCAGTGACGTGTGTTACAGATACACCTACTATCTATGGAATTAGACAAGTCAGTAGATGACTTCACGGCGGAGTTCAGAGCTGGTAGAACGTACTGTTGACGTACACTGAAACTTATCATCAAGCACAGAAATAAATTCAGCGGGAAATATTCCTACACCCGCGCCTCATACAGTGAAGTTTCTCTGTTTCGTTGAGTTATAACCATAGTGTATGAGAACAGTGTGTTTGTCTTCTCATTCGTTGAAAAATGCCACATCCGGTAATAACGGTACCGTTATAGTACGGTGAGAGAGATTGGAGGGGGAGAGAGGGGGGGTGGGCTCATTTATTTCGCAGGACGATGCCTTCCGAGTCTTCAGCCGCAAACGAAAACTTGGCGCAGCGTTGCCTAAACTCTTCCATTAAAACTTGTGTAATTGGATTCGGCGTGCTACCAAATTTGTTTTCGACCTTAGCTTCTTTCTTTCCTTTCTTTGTTCTCTAGCCCCGTAGAGCGCCAGTCAAATCTTGGGTGCTTATGTCTTGGAGTCTAAAGAACGTATGAAAAGCGAAATATTGGAAAGAAAACGAAGAGTTAAAGATTTTTATGGAATCATCAATTCTGTGTTGTATTTTTATAAACATTCGTCGTCTGCGTTTTCCGTACATTACTGCCACAAGAGAGGAAATACTAGCAGTAGCAAAAGAAAATTGTCTATCGTCTCTTTTTACAGATCTGGGAATTTTGTTCTCTCTCTCTCTCTCTCTCTCTCTCTCTCTGTGTGTGTGTGTGTGTGTGTGTGTGTGTGTGCGTGCGTGCGTGCGTGCGTGTGCATCTACATGATCACTCTGCAATTCACAATTAAGTGGCTGGCAGAGGATTCATCGAACCACCTTCAAGCTATTTTGCTACCTTTCCTCTCTCGAACAGCCCACGGGAAAAATGAACTCTTAAATCTTTGCTTGAGTTCTGATTTCTCTTATTTTATTGTGATGATCATTCCTCCCTATGCAGGTGGGCACCAACAAAATACATATTTTCACACTGAGCATGAAGTTAGTGCTTTGCAATATCATGAGAAGGTAGGTGAGTGTGTGTGTGTGTGTGTGTGTGTGTGTGTGTGTGTGTGTGTGTGTGTGTGTACAGCTGGTTCAATACGCACTACGGAACTGGAAATGTCAAAGCTTTTTCTGTATTTTACGTCTGTGGCAGGTATTGTAACGCGTGTGGTTACGAAGCTGCACTAGCATTGTTGCATGAACTCCCATTTCTATAATTAGCAGCACTGAAAGGCTAAAACTTTCTATCATATGGTGAACTTCAAGGTAATAGGAAAAAACAAAGATTAGAACTTAACTTTGCGTCTTCTACAGTATCGTTAGGAAGAATGGTGTAGAACATCAGCCTGTCCTTTTGCAAGAAACCATCTTGGCAAGTGTCGTAAATGATACTGGGAGAAGACCCGACGGGCATCAGAACCGACGTCGTCCCGAATAAGACTCATTGGTTTACCACTGCGCCACATTCTTCGTTGGTTTAAGGAAATAGACGTAATCACCAAAGCAATGAGCATGACTGAGTAAAATGAAACGTAAAAGCAAAACATCTGCCTCTTTATGTAAAGAAAAGTGACCATTTGTTTGTAATTCATACAAATCTACTATTTTATTCCGATCTTGATGACATTTTGTACGCTCTGCCTTCAATGCGTGAGAAAGGTACTGTCTCCGTAAGGTTTGGTAATCCAACTTGAAACATATGTGTAGGTAGTATACAAAGCGAAAGATGTTACCAAAAATATGTAAAAGTTCTTGGCCGATTTACTTGAGATTTCTACACGATTGGGTGGACGTAGGGTATTTACACACACACACACACACACACACACACACACACACACACACTTGAAGCGGCAAAGAAATTGGTATAGTAGGCATGCATACTCAAATACAGAGATATGTAAACAGCCAGAATACGGTGTTGCGGTCGGCAATGCCCATATAAGACAAGTGTCTGGCGCAGTTGTTAGATCGGTTACTGCTGCTACAATGGCAGGTTATCGAGATTTAAGTGTTTCAACGTGGTGTTATAGGCGGCACACGAGCGATCGTACATAGCATCTACGAGGTAGCGATGACTTGGGAATTTTTCCCGTGCGACCATTTCAAGAGTGTACCGTGAATATCAGGAATCTGGTAAAGCATCAAACCTCCGACATCGCTGCGGCCGAGAAAAGATCCTACAAGAACGGCACCAACGACGACTGAAGAGAATTCCTCAACGTGACAGAAGTGCAACCCTTCAGCAAACTGCTGCAGTTATCGATCGTGTTAAACTGACTGTAGGCCGGCCGAGGTGGCCGAGCGGTTCTAGGCACTACAGTCTGAAACCGCGCGACCGCTACGGTCCCAGGTTCGAATCCTGCCTCGCGCATGGTTGTGTGTGTGATGTCCTTAGGTTAGTTAGGTTTAAGTAGTTCTAAGTTCAAGGGGACTGGTGACCTCAGAAGTTAAGTCCCATAGTGCTCAGAGCCATTTGAACCATTTGAACCAAACTGACTGTAATTCCTACAGCAAGAATAAATTACATCCGTCTTGGAAATAGTACCATCAGACGTTACTAAATTGCGGAACGAGCGAAAACTGGGGAATTCGAGTAAACCATAAAACTCCTATTTATTGATTAGTTGCCGTTGCTACATAAAACATTCCCTATAAGAGACATTTGAGTCCATGGTTCACAATTATTTTTATTATTAAAGCCACAATGCCATACATACGCCAAGGCAGGTTGTGGATATACACTCCTGGAAATTGAAATAAGAACACCGTGAATTCATTGTCCCAGGAAGGGGAAACTTTATTGACACATTCCTGGGGTCAGATACATCACATGATCACACTGACAGAACCACAGGCACATAGACACAGGCAACAGAGCATGCACAATGTCGGCACTAGTACAGTGTATATCCACCTTTCGCAGCAATGCAGGCTGCTATTCTCCCATGGAGACGATCGTAGAGATGCTGGATGTAGTCCTGTGGAACGGCTTGCCATGCCATTTCCACCTGGCGCCTCAGTTGGACCAGCGTTCGTGCTGGACGTGCAGACCGCATGAGACGACGCTTCATCCAGTCCCAAACATGCTCAATGGGGGACAGATCCGGAGATCTTGCTGGCCAGGGTAGTTGACTTACACCTTCTAGAGCACGTTGGGTGGCACGGGATACATGCGGACGTGCATTGTCCTGTTGGAACAGCAAGTTCCCTTGCCGGTCTAGGAATGGTAGAACGATGGGTTCGATGACGGTTTGGATGTACCGTGCACTATTCAGTGTCCCCTCGACGATCACCAGTGGTGTACGGCCAGTGTAGGAGATCGCTCCCCACACCATGATGCCGGGTGTTGGCCCTGTGTGCCTCGGTCGTATGCAGTCCTGATTGTGGCGCTCACCTGCACGGCGCCAAACACGCATACGACCATCATTGGCACCAAGGCAGAAGCGACTCTCATCGCTGAAGACGACACGTCTCCATTCGTCCCTCCATTCACGCCTGTCGCGACACCACTGGAGGCGGGCTGCACGATGTTGGGGCGTGAGCGGAAGACGGCCTAACGGTGTCGGGACCGTAGCCCAGCTTCATGGAGACGGTTGCGAATGGTCCTCGCCGATACCCCAGGAGCAACAGTGTCCCTAATTTGCTGGGAAGTGGCGGTGCGGTCCCCTACGGCACTGCGTAGGATCCTACGGTTTTGGCGTGCATCCGTGCGTCGCTGCGGTCCGGTCCCAGGTCGACGGGCACGTGCACCTTCCGCCGACCACTGGCGACAACATCGATGTACTGTGGAGACCTCACGCCCCACGTGTTGAGCAATTCGGCGGTACGTCCACCCGGCCTCCCGCATGCCCACTATACGCCCTCGCTCAAAGTCCGTCAACTGCACATACGGTTCACGTCCACGCTGTCGCGGCATGCTACCAGTGTTAAAGACTGCGATGGAGCTCCGTATGCCACGGCAAACTGGCTGACACTGACGGCGGCGGTGCACAAATGCTGCGCAGCTAGCGCCATTCGACAGCGAACACCGCGGTTCCTGGTGTGTCCGCTGTGCCGTGCGTGTGATCATTGCTTGTACAGCCCTCTCGCAGTGTCCGGAGCAAGTATGGTGGGTCTGACACACCGGTGTCAATGTGTTCTTTTTCCCATTTCCAGGAGTGTAGTACCAACAAAAGTCAGTAGATCGCAGACCGATCAAAAGATCGAACAGAACCTGAAATTTCGCGAACTGTGACGTAAATTGTTTGAACAGTTCGAGTCGTGCACAAACACAGCCCTACTTGAAACAATGAAAATTGAGCTGGAACAATAGGAGACGAATTCCACTAAACACAATGAGGTACTTAACGCAAAACGTAACAAAAGATGGCGGTTACAGTCTTCCATGCGGCTTACATTCGCTATGAATATCAATAAGCCAAAGGGAGAGTCACTTTGCGTGACAGATATTAGACATCCCGGTCAACGACGGGTACTACAATTATTAATTAAAGTAAGGTGAACCAAATTAAAATGTTTGTTACTTTTGCCAGTAGACGTTCTACTAGTAATGTCACTCTCTCTGTGGTGACATTGTTTAAATTTGACTCCAGCTTTGAGCAACCGGTTGGGTTCCGACGGTTTTTTTTTCCAGAGACGATACAATACGGGCATAGTTAATCCTGTAAAAGTAAGAGACAGAATTTTCAGCTTTTTAACGTGGGTGCGGCACACCAGCTGAATATAAAACCTCGGGAAATGGTGGTAAGATGAACTGTTGTCACGCAGTGCATGGTGGGCTAAAGGGACGAGCAACGGAAGTAGTGTGGCGGGCACTGAGAAGTTGTGCAAGCCTTCTAGCGCGTGCAAGCAGCGGTGGTGATGCAGCGCTGCGCCGTGGGCAGTGATCGGACGGTCGGACACCTCGGCCGTGGGCGTGGGGCGCCAGAAATAGAAGCCAGGTGTGAGCTGCAGCCGCGTCACGTGCTCGCTGGCGCAGCCCGCGGATTTCTCCCTTACCTCAACGTGTTACGTCCCCTCTCGCAGCGCCACGTATGGCACGACCACTGACCAGCGTGGGGTTCGGCAAATGTTGAATTGAAACTTTCTGGCAGATTAAAACTTGTACGGGATCGAGACTTGAACTCGGGAACTTTGCCATTCACGGACAAGTGCTCTCCCGACCGAGCCACACAAGCACGACTCACGACCCGTCCTGAACATCCCCCAAGCTGTGGCAAGCCATGTCTCCGCAGTATCCTTCCTTCCAGGAGTACTTTATTGTATGATTATATGTTAGCTGAACAAGCACTGGTGGCAGTTACTTCTGTAAAATATCTGTGAGCATGCGTACGGAACGATTTGAAGTGGAATGATCATATAAAATTAATTGTTGGTAAGGCGGGTGCCAGGTTGAGATTTACTGGGAGAGTCCTTAGAAAATGTAGTCCATCAACAAAGGAGGTGGCTTACAAAACACTCGTTCGACCTATACTTGAGTATTGCTCATCAGTGTGGGATCCGTACCAGGTCGGGTTGACAGAGGAGTTAGAGAAGATCCAAAGAAGAGCGGCGCGTTTCGACACAGGGTTATTTGGTAAGCGTGATAACGTTACGGAGATGTTTAGCAAACTCAAGTGGCAGACTCTGCAAGAGACGCGCTCTGCATCGCGGTGTAGGTTTCGAGAGGGCGCGTTTCTGGATGAGGTATCGAATATATTGCTTCCCCCCTACTTATACCTCCCGAGGAAATCACGAATGTAAAATTAGAGAGATTCGAGCGCGCACGGAGGCTTTCCGGCAGTCGTTCTTCCCGCGAACCATACGCGACTGGAACAGGAAAGGGAGGTAATGACAGTGGCACGTACAGTGCCCTCCGCCACACACCGTTGGGTGGCTTGCGGAGTATAAATGTAGATGTATATGTACATGTAGTACTAATCATGCAAGTTTCGCAGGAGATTTTCTGTGAAGTTTGGAATGTAGGAGATGTGGCACTGGCAAAATTGAAGCTGTGATTTCTATAGACGAGGAATTGAACTATAAGTCTCAGTTTTCGAAAGTTATTTCCAGAGACTTGGTGACTATGTTGGAAAATAGTGCAGCGTTCGAAAAAAGTTAGATGGCTTTGCCATAATAATGTGTAATTTACTTTTTTGGAGCCCGGTTGAACCAGCTTATATTACTCAAACCTTGGTCTCCCTCTGCAACTTCAACACCCACACTTCCATTACAAAATTATAGAGTCCTTGATGCTTCAAGCCGTCTCCTCTCAACCGATTCCTTCTTTCATACAAGTAGTCCCCTATATTTCTTTTTTCCTCAATTCGATTCCGTACTTCCCCATCGACTGTGCGATCTCCTCAACTAATTTTCAGCATTGTCCTGTGTATCTCAGCATTTCAGAAGCTTGTACCCTCTTCTTGCTCTACTGTTTATCGTCCACGTTGCGCTTCTGTACAAGGCTGTACAAAGACCTTCAGAAAAGACTTCTTAACTCTTAAATTTGTGTTAGATATTAGAACCACTGTCTTTTTGAGAGAGGTTTTCTTGCTATTGCCAGTCTGCATTTTGTATCCTTTTTGCTTTAACCTTTGGCACTTTGCTGCCCACATAATATGACTCGTCTGCTACTTTTAGTGTCTCTTTTTCTGATTTAATTTCCTCAGCATCGCCTGATGTAACAGGACTATATTCCACTTTCCTTGTTTTTCTTTTGTTGATGTTCATCTCATAACCTCTTTTTCAAGTTACTATCCATTTCGTTCAACTAATCTTTCAATTAGTTTGTCGTTTGTATTTATTCTTCCAGAATTTTAACTTCGTTTGCAAATTTCTCTTTGATATCCTTTAAACCTTGCTGCAAGTACAGACTGAATAACATCTGTGATGGTTACAACCCTACCTCACACCCTCATCAACTACTGTTTCCTTTTCACGTCCTTCGACCCTTAAAACAGCAGTGTGATTTCCGTACAATTTGTAGCTAACCTATCGCTCCTTGTATTTTACACCTGCTTCCTTTAGCATTTCGTAAAGTGTGTATGACAGTACTCATCACCAACGACACTAAGCTTTGTTGTTGAGAGTGTGTAAGAGGGACCTGCAGTGTGCTTAAAATCACAGAAAGTGTACACCGATATCAGTTATGAGAAAGAACTGTGGGAAGAGATGTGTTCTGATTCTGACTGAGATCGTTAATATGGCTCTGAGCACTATGGGACTTAACATCTGAGGTCATCAGTCCCCTAGAACTTAGAACTACTTAAACCTAACTAACCAAAGGACATCACACACATCCATACCTGAAGCAGGATTCGAACCTGCGACCGTAGCGGTCGCGCGGTTCCAGACTGAAGCGCCTAGAACCGATCGGCCACATCGGCCGGCGTGACTGAGATGGCAAGGTCGTTTATACTTTGAACTCATGCGCTGCTGGAACAAGTTGTCTGTGGTACCATTTAAAGCAATTGCCCACATGGGCGTAAAAAGGGAGGAAGAAACGACGGATCAATTTTCTATATCTTCCTATCAAAATGTTACGTCTGCAATTACTTGAACGACGGCGGGATGTCGTACTGCAAACTAACACCTTTCAGTCTTCCACTAGTGGTGCAAGGGCACTCCTAAATGATCTTTATGAATTACAACCTAACGTTTGTCGTAGTCGGTGACCAATTGAAGAGTTATTATGCTGTACGGGCTAAGCGCCAGTTTCGCCTAAATGTTGTTTTCTACTTCACTGGATGGTATGTTAACAGGGCTTTCAAATACTAAAACGGCTATCTCCAAAGATGGCTGAAATAGATTCTACGAAGGTCAGTAGATGGCATGAGAGGTAATTCCTATGACTTGGTGATGCAAAATGGGGTAAGTGCAGAATGAGTGACACGAGTTGGCTTTGCTGGACAGAGAGATGAAACATTTCCGCTTGCTCCTGCCGTATTGTACCCTGTCTCTAGCGTATCTTCACCGCTTTGAGAGAACTGACCCAGGACACCAAACAGAAAGCACACAAACGCAAAAGAACCACTCCCGCATCACACACAGAGACATAAATGAGAAGCAGAAGTCGCCAGAACTCCCGCTACAATTTTCATAGCCTTCTCGCAACATGCGATACATTTCTCGCGTTACAAGCGGTCAGTAATATGGCATAAAGTTTTGGGTTATGATCGAAATGTGGAAGTTATGTTTTTCTATGTATAAAAGTAGCTGCAAGTCTTCCAACGAACATGAGTACACCAGAAACTAGCAGCCTAGTGCGCTCCAAAACTATATCCACAACACACCGCAATCCCAACTGTATAATTCTGACATACGGAAGTTCACGTTTTTGTATTTGTTTACTAACATGACATGATGTATGCTGAGAAAAAAGGGCAACGGGAAAACACAGGAAATATGCCTCAAACAGTGACAACAAACTTAAAACCATGCTGTAATGTATAATAAATAAGACGTTATGAAAGTATTCACAGAAACAATATTTAAAAAACAAGCAGTACACACATGATAATGTTTCACAGTGTTCTGTAGATATACTATTTTCTGCATGTTTCAGACTGAAAGACCCCAGTGATGATGGCGATATTTGTAGCAGGGACTAGTTTGAGGAATAAACAAATAAATAAATAAATAACAAAAGTGTTTTGCATCACAGTGGACTCAATTCCCATATTGTTGTGCCTTCATTGGTGGTGCAATGGATAGGGGAAACAATACGAATAATCCAGCAAAGAGAAATAACAGAAAAAGTGCTAACTATTAAAGAAAGCATGAGCAAAGGTGAGCAAACATTTTGTTCCTAATGGTGTAATGAACACCATAGCCACAGCTCGCAATAAACAACCATGTAAAGTTGTTCATATGAAAGCCGGCCGGGGTGGCCGAGCGGCTCTAGGCGCTACAGTCTGGTACCGCGCGCCTTCTACGGTCGCAGGTTCGAATCCTACCTCGGGCATGGATGTGTGTGATGTCCTAAGGTTAGTTAGGTTTAAGTAGTTCTAAGTTCTAGGGGACTGATGATCTCAGATGTTAAGTCCCATTGTGCTCAGAGCCATTTGAACCCTTTTTTTTTTTTTGTTCATATGAAAGGACTTTCAGCAAGCAGCCGATATACACATTCTGCGACATGATCAAAATCCCCGTGCCTGGGGCAGTTCATATAAAAAACAGTTGGTGAAATGCAGTGACAGGAAATTATAGGTGTTGAAAAAAAGGGTGGCGAAGTGAAGATTTTGGAATGATCACACAATCGCTGATGTAAATGGATTTCCAGGCATTAAGAGAAGGAAAGAGACCTCAAAACTGTGATGAATACCTAACAGATGTGCACAGATAGTTTTACTTTGCCAATACTGAACAGTAAAATGATTACTGTAACCAGAAATATTACAAAACTTGTGTGGTGGTCTTAGCCCATTTACCAATCCAGTGCAAATTTATTTAGAAAAGTCAGTATTTCTTTGTTATTAAATTCAATGAGCAAGAGATAATGTAGAGTTAGTGCATATTTATGTGCTTGTTATTTGAATAAAGCTTTTCCTGAATAACATAGAAAGTACATTTTGTTACTTATCCCATTAGTGTGATAATCCTTCACTTACGAAATTTGATTGCTAACGTGGTGCTTGAATGTCTTGCTTCAAGTCTGATAGTTACTGATGCGAGCACATAATACTAGTAACGGATCCGTGTTTGCGCTTGTTGGTCGAATGTAGATACAGAGGAAGGTGGGCAAACAGCGGGGCAATTATTGGCTGGATGGAATTGCTGCTGCTGCAGGCAGCGCGCTCTGGGTGCCCACGAAGCCTCAATGCTAATCCCGGGCCAGACAGAACTAGATCGTACGGCGATACGTCTGCTGCCTCGCGGACCTGCATGGCTGCACCTCTGGGATGTAGAAGGCAACAGAGCAATTTCGTACTTGCTAGGGGCACGGAATCGACAGCATTAGTACCTCGACGTCATCTATGCCTTTTTGCATGTATTTCGGCGACAATGTACAATGGTAATCCTAAAAGTAAGGTCTCCTATTTTTTTATAAGTACATAGACCTGTTTATTTCTACAATGGTTTACATCAGTTTACAGCTTTAACTTTTAGCTACTTTTCGACATAATCACCGTTTCTGTCGATGCATTTTTTATATCTCTGACGTCGATCTGTTGTAGAATTTTAGACCATGTTTTTTTTGCTCGCGTATCATGTCGTTTCTGGAAACCCAGAATCTACTCTGTAGGAATCAACATGTATTCCGGAAACAGCGATCGTGTGAAACCAAACTCGCTTTATTTGTTCATGAGACCCAGAAAATATTAGATACAGGCTCCCAGGTAGATGCCATTTTCCTTGACTTCCGGAAGGCGTTCGATACAGTTCCGCACTGTCGCCTGATAAACAAAGTAAGAGCGTACGGAAGATCAGACCAGCTGTGTGGCTGGATTGAGGAGCTTTTAGCAAACAGAACACAGCATGTTGTTCACAATGGAGAGACGTCTACAGACGTTAAAGTAACCTCTGGCGTGCCACAGGGGAGTGTTATGGGACCATTGCTTTTCACAATATATATAAATGACCTAGTAGATAGTGTCGGAAGTTCCATGCGGCTTTTCGCGGCTCATGCTGTAGTATACAGAGAAGTTGCAACATTAGAAAATTGCAGCGAAATGCAGGAAGATCTGCAGCAGGTAGGCACTTGGTGCAGGGAGTGGGAACTGACCCTTAACATGGACAAATGTAAAGCATTGCGAATACATAGAAAGAAGGATCCTTTATTGTATGATTATATGATAGCGGAACAAACACTGGTAGCAGTTACTCCTGTAAAATATCTGGGAGTATGCGTACGGAACGATTTGAAGTGGAATGATCATATAAAATTAATTGTTGGTAAGGCGGGTACCAGGTTGAGATTCATTGGAGAGTCCTTAGAAAATGTAGTCCATCAACAAAGGAGGTGGCTTAGAAAACACTCGTTCGACCTATACACGACAGAGGAGATAGAGAAGATCCAAAGAAGAGCGGCGCGTTACGTCACAGGGTTATTTGGTAAGCGTGATAGCGTTACGGAGATGTTTAGCAAACTCAAGTGGCAGACTCTGCAAGAGAGGCGCTCTGCATCGCGGTGTATCTTGCTGTCCAGGTTTCGAGAGGGTGCGTTTCTGGATGAGGTATCGAATATATTGCTTCCCCCTACTTATACCTCCCGAGGAGATCACGAATGAAAAATTAGAGAGATTCGAGCGCGCACGGAGGCTTTCCGGCAGTCGTTCTTCCCGCGAACCATACGCGAGTGGAACAGAAAAGGGAGGTAATGACAGTGGCACGTACAGTGCTCTCCGCCACATACCGTTGGGTGGCTTGCGGAGTATAAATGTAGATGTAGATGTAGACGCTGTGACATTTTTTGTATGCCCTTGTCATACCAGCTCGCCGCCATGCTATTCAGAAAGTTATGAACCTCTTCTTTCACCTCGTCGTCGGAGCTGAATCTCAGGTGTAAAGTGGTATGCCCTTGTTTCGTCACCCGTGACAATTGTGTCCAGAAAGTTGTCCTGTTCGGCTGCAAGGCGGTGAAGAAATGCGCGGAAAGCATCAGTTTGTTGCCGCATGTAGTCCTCAGTCAATATGCGTGGCACCCATCTTGCGCACACCTTCCGGTAGTTCAATGTTTCCGTTAAAATTCTGTGAGCGATGCTGCGGCGAACCTCAGGAACCAAAGTGCAGAGATCGTCCAGGGTGATCCGCCGATCTTCACGCATGCTTTGCTCAACTTTCAACACTGTCTCCTCAGAAATTGACGGTCTCCCGCTCCTTTGTTCGTCGTGAATTTCGGTCCGACCAGGTGCAAACTCTCTACACCACTTACGAACGTTTTTGACATCCATGAACGACTCACCGTACACTTCCGTCAATTGGCGATGGATTTCAGTCGGTGCAGTGCCCTCTGCGTTCAAAAACCGAATAACTGCGCGCAATTCGCACTTGGAGGTAACATCCAACGGGAGCTCCATGCTCAACGGCTGCCAAGCCAAGACTGAGAGCCTCAGCGCGGCGTGCGCATGTTTACACACAGCGCGTGAAGCACTCTTCATAACAGTGTGACCAACTGCCACACAGACCTTACTTCTTTGGGATTATACCCCCCCCCCACACACACACACACCGCTCTCTCTCTCTTTCTGTGTGTGTGTGTGTGTGTGTGTGGTCGTAGAGCACTACTTTATATTAAGTTTAAAAATTAATTTATATATATTACATTTAGTAATTTCCCGCCTCCGTGGTCGAAGTCGCTAACGCAATCCTGGCAATGGGAAACATTTTCACTGCCAATATTTAGCCGGTAGGGTGAGGAGAGGAGGTGGCGTAAAGTTTCTGGTGCCAGACTTTCTGCCAATGTCCTGGTTTAAATACCAAATATCTCCGTAGTGTCTCATTAAGTTGAGGGCATTAGATGCCGTTGATGGCGATCCGTCCGTCGGATGTCAGCCCCTTGGTGCTCTTCGTGAGGAGTAAACTAGTGTCGACACCGGGTTTTACCCTCTCGCTTCTCTCATCGTACCCAACACGAACGTGACACTACACCATACACGCAGCCATTACGATCACTTAACAGACACTTAAGCACACAGTTTTCATATTTCGCGCGGTAAAGGTGCCTGCGGGCGCGAAGGATACGGAAAATCTTTGCAATTCGGCGGCCGAACCTGCCCTTCAGGGTCTCCCAGCCATTCATGTCATAGGACTGTATTATTTATTTAGTAGTTACACAATAATAGTTCTTGAAAGTGGCAGTTGAATTAATGAAAGATAAAAGGTTTAAGTGTGGTATCTTCACCAATAAGGAGATTACCTTATCATTTTATTTGCTCAAAATGTGTGTTTTGAACTGTCTGCAGTTACCTTGTACATAATTCATTGTGATACAATTCAAATCTTTTCATCCCCAACCCCAGTTAAGAAGCGGAATTAATAGTATGCTTAATACATGCTCACAGTCACATTGTGACCACCACATGTGGTCGACGTCAACGGCCAATAGCCACTCACAGAAGGTGGGTTGCAACACTGGCAGGGTAGAGTATATAAACCGTGTCGGGGAGACGCGAAAAACGTGCAATTGTTGTCGATTTACCTGATGTCTATAAGGGCATGGTCGTTGGCTTTTGGGCCAAGGGTGGAAACATTTCCGAAACGATTAAGTTTGTAAACTGTTCGTGCGCCACCGTGCTTAAACTACACCGTGCATGGCAAAATGGCGCTATCCAAAACTAATACCCAGGCAGCTTTGGTGCACCGCTGGCCGTGGATGACAGAGTGAACGATGGCAGCAGAATAGACGTGCAACTGTTGAGCAACTGACCGCTCAGATAAGCCAACAGGTTACCAACAGTGTCTTCTCAACGACCGTTCAGCGAACGTAGCTGCGTATGGGCCTCCGCAGCAAGCGCCTGATTCATGCAACCATACTGACTGCCGTTCATCGGCGACGAAGGCTTGAATTACTCTGGAATGCATAGTGGATCATAACAGGTGTTCGTCGATCCTTGTCCACCCCTACATGCAGCTCGTTTTTCCTCAGCACGACGGCATCTGCCCGCAGGACAATGCAACGTGTCACACAGTTCGCAGCGTACGTACGTAGTCCGAGAGCAACAGACTCCTCAGATTTAAACGCATTCGAGAATATGAGGGACCACCTCGATCGGGCTGTTAGCGCCTTGGATCCTAAGCCGAGAAACCTAGCGTAACTGGCCACGGCACTGTAGTTGGCTTGGCTCCAGAACTTCATTGACTCTTTTCCTGTACGTCTTGCAGCGGTTCGCGCTGGAAAAGCTGGTTATTCAGACTTTTCACAGGTGGGCACATTAATATGACTGCACCATGTTTTAAGAAAAACAGAGCATTTGCATTGGGTCCTCTAGACGACCGCCGTAGTACTCACTACCAGACGTTGCACCATGACGATCTGTCGTCAAGTGGCTGCGCACAGCACTTGGCAGGAACCATTCCGGCAGTGGCTCGTAGTGTTCGCGAAGGTGGCGGCGGCTAGGCTAGATTATACCTAGCGTCCGGAGTGAACTGCGGCAGGCATCTACCAGCAGGGACTCTTACCGATTGTTGTTGCATTCGGAAACCAAGTCCTGTGCTGTAGTTGAGGGGGGGGGGGGGGGGGCTTCAAAATGGTTCAAATGGCTGTGAGCACTATGGGACTTAACTTGTGAGGTCATGAGTCCCCTAGAACTCAGAGCTACTTAAACCTAACTAACCACCCAAGTAACCTACGGACATCACACACATCCATGCCCGAGGCAGGATTCGAATCTGCGACCGTAGCGGTCGCGCGGTTCCAGACTGTAGCGCCTAGAACCGCTCGGCCACTCCGGCTGGCGAGGGGCGGGGGGGGGGGGGGGGGGCGCGTCTCATCAAGCCTAGCAGCGGAGTGCTGCACACTAAGAGGATCTCTCCATCAGCTTTCTGGAAAATATACTGTCGTCGTGTCCTTGCAGCTGATGATCAGCACACTTGTTTGTTAGCAACTTTTGTTGCTTCGTGTTTTCCCCTCGCAATAAAAGGGACACACACTCGCCAAGAATATACCTTCCTTTGTGATCTTTAGCTAACCCATATCTGAGAAACCCGGGTACTACGAGGGGATGCGTCTGCCATGGATGGCATTTCGCTGTTTGGCTGGGCCAGGCTTGCGTCCCCTCGCACAAAAACATCCTTTGTTGAAAAAAAAAAAATTATGTCATCTCTGTCTCACCTGCTCGCTGGTCAGGCTAGCCTACAGTATCCTTCTGATATTTGGTATCCTCAGTCTTTAATCCCCTTTTTCTTGCATTTCATCTGTTTAGAAGCAAATTGTATGTAAATCATTGTTTTGCGCACGTCTCATGTCGGCAGAGGCCCGATTTCAGCTTCTTTATACATTTCCTGAAATCACATTTAACTCGTAGTACTGTCAATTTTCTGGACGTATGTGAATTACTACAGTTCAGATGCTATGGTAACACTGCTCCATGGCGTCTGCTTCTGGTTAGCAGCATCGTTCACTACGAACTTGTTTTATGAGTAAGGGGCCGATGACCTAATAGTTTAGTAATGGTACCTTAAGATCCAAGAAACCAACAAACCTTTTTTTAATTATATGTTTCAGCCTCAAGTACGGCTTCGCGGTCTAGCGGCAAAGCGCGATCTCGGAAGGGAAGGTCGCGAGTTCGAATCCCGGTCGAAGCAACGTTTTTTCAGTTTGCTTATTAACCTAGCATTCATCTCTCAGTGGTGTGGAGATTCGCCAGAACGGACACGGAGTTCGGATTCCACGTTAAACTGTAGGTCCCTTTCCCCAGTTGGATAACTGATATAGACCGATGTCACACATGTCGCCGAAGGGGCACCCATTGAACCAGGCCATTGAGCCACACGAAATTATAATTATTAGTAATGGTATCACGACCTGTTTCCACTTACTGCCAAGTCAGTATCAGATGAAGTGTTTAAAAAGAAAGAAATGAGGGGGGCGGTAAAATGCTAGGACACTAAATTCCAAATCAAATTAACTTCTGTACAGAACGATACGTACATGAATACACTGATGGGAAAAAATCCCAACACCAAGAAGGAAACGGGAGGCAAGTATCTACATCTGAAAGACGGAGTCTGTTTGAATTTTGCACCAGTCGCTTAAGAGTGGCACTTGTAGCACATTATGAGCATGAAAAGCTTTTGTTTAAACATGCGCTGTAACCATCGTGAGCGTTAGTTACCTTCGAGATTGGACGCAGTGAGTCGATGCTAGTCAAGAATGTCTCTGAGACGACGAAGATGCCATTATCAACAGCTCACAGCGTTTGAACGAGGTCGTGTAATAGGGCTACGAGAAGCTCAGTGTCCCTTCCGCAATGGTGCAGAAAGACTTTCCAGGAATGTAGCCACTGTACATGATTTCTGGTATCGGTGATCATGGGATGGTATGGTAGCCGGCCGCTGTGATCGAGCGGTTCTAGGCCCTTAAGTCCGGAACCGCGCTGCTGCTATGGTCGCAGGTTCGAATCCTGCCTCGGGCATGGATGTGTGTGATGTCCTTAGGTTAGCTAGGTTTAAGTAGTTCTTAAAGTCTAGGGGACTGATGACCTTAGATTTTAAGTCCCATAGTGCTTAGAGCTACTTGAACCATAAGACCGGACTCCGGAAGTCCACAAGGCACTGCCGAGAGGGAAGACTGTTCTGTTCGGCGTCCGACTGTGTCGCATCGAACAGTGTCTACAGCACCAATT
The DNA here is from genome assembly GCF_023898315.1 of Schistocerca nitens. Lineage (NCBI taxonomy): Eukaryota > Metazoa > Arthropoda > Insecta > Orthoptera > Acrididae > Schistocerca > Schistocerca nitens. Next base: position 953,723,642 of record NC_064615.1, read on the forward strand.
CGAGCAGTATTTGGCACTACAGTGACACAGCTCCGGCGCCCTATAGCGTGCATTCCACTGACCTCAAACCACTGCCGTCAAGCGAGAGCTCACTGGAAGGCCAAATGGACGTTTGTTATGTTTTCTGATGGAAGCCCGTTCTGTCTCGGTGCCAGTGTTGGTTAGGAGGGCAGATGAGGACCTGCAACTAAACTGTCTGCGGCCTAGACACATTGTGTGGGGTACGATTTAGTATCACAGTAAGAGCACTCTCGTGGTTATCCCACGCACCCTGACCGCAAATATGTACGTCTGTTTAGTGATTAGCCCTGCTGTGCTGCCATTCATGAACACCGTTCCATGCGGTGCTTTCCAACAGGATAGCACTCGCCCACAGACTTCTTTTGCAACCCAACTTATTACACAGAGTGTTGATATGTTCCTTGGCCTGCTCGATCATTACATCTGTCTCCAATTGAACAAATACTGGACTTCATCAGACGACAACCCTGCGTCGTCCACTACCAGGATTTACCGTCCCTGTATTGACCTACTAAGTACAACAGCAACGGAAATCCATCCCACAAACTGATATCCGACACTGTACGATACAATGCATGTACATTTGCCTGTTTGCATTTAACATTCTGACGGTTACACTGGTTATTGATGTAGCAGTATTTCACGTTTATAATCGCTTTTCTCGCTCTTACATTAACTTATGATCTTGCAACGTTAATTACAAATTTATTCCAGAAAATTTATTACTCTAAACTGATTATTTTTTGGTGTTCGGACTTTCTCCTCGTCAGTGCATGTTGCATAGTATCTCAAGTACTGACAATTCCCGGAAGAGGCGCTACATACACACACACACACACACACACACACACGCGCGCGCGCGCGACCTTGCGCGGGTGTTACAAATGCGTCTCAAATGTGACGATGGAGCTATGGAAGCGGACGAACACGGACTACAGGTAGGCAACGGAGTGGCCCTCTAGTAGAGCAGCGTGTGGCGGGGCTGCGCCACCGTCCGTCTCTGGTGGCGGGTTGACAAACAGCCGGCGCGCCGGGCGGCGGCCGCGTTTGTCAGTGTCCGGCGTTATCACGCGGCCCTAAGTGATCGCCCGCCATCAGGCACGCATAATGAGCGTGCTGTCTCCAGAGGCGCTCACGAGACAGCCCGCGGCCTCCATTGCTCTCACTCGCCGGTTGTCTGCGCGTCCCAACACGAAGCTCCTTACGCACAGTAGCTCTGAGTTACAGGAAGGGAGTCTTGCTGCGTCGCAACGAAGAAACGAGAAACAAGTTTATCCGTGTAATAAATGCATTTTAATAGACTTGAAATTAAATTCTGCAAGCACTAAAACGCTTACGGAAACGAGTACGCGAGATCTCCGTTAATGCCATGCTCACATGGGACGTGAAAGCGAACTTGGACGTGCAACTAGTCACGTCAGAGCGTGGAGTATCATGTTGCGGAGCATTTCGATACGTGAAAGATTCACACAAGGTTTATGGTTCAAATGGTTCAAATTGCTCTGAGCACTGTGGGACTTAACATCTGAGGTCATTAGTCCCCTGGAACTGAGAACTAATTAAACCCAACTAACCTAAGGACATCACACACATCCATGCCCGAGGCAGGATTCGAACCTGCGACCGCAGCAGCCGCGTGGTTCCGGACTGAAGCGCCTAGAATCGCTCGGCCACACCAGGTTTATGCTCCATAGAGAGGCACATTCTCAGTGACGTGCAGGGTCGCTTGGATTGGATTAGATTAGTTTTATCCGTGCTGAGGAGATCCTCGTGGATGTGGAACATGTCAATTTTTTTAATTTTTTTTAAGCTGAAATAACAATACTAGTAGTATGAATATATACAATACATCATTTGTTTCTATTAAAAAATTCGTCAATGGAGTAGAAGGAGTTAGCCACTAGTAAGTCTTTCAGGCTCCTTTTAAACTGATCTTTATTTGTAACTAAATTTTTTATGTTTGCTGGCAAATGATTGAAGATGAGTGTTCCTGAGTAGTGGACCCCTTTTTGAACTAAAGTAAGTGCTTTTAAGTCCTTGTGCAGATCATTTTTGTTCCTGGTATTGTATGTATGAACTGAGCTGTTTGTTGGAAAAAGAGATATATTATTTAGGACAAATTTCATTAAGGAGTAAATGTACCGAGAGGCAGTAGTTAGTATACCCAGTTCTTTGAAGAGGTTTCTACAGGACGTCCGTGAATTTACTCCACAAATAATACGTATTACACGGTTTTGGACTCTGAAAACTTTTGTTTGACTTGAAGAGTTACCCCAAAATATTACACCATATGACATTATGGAATGAAAGTAGGCAAAGTTTGTAAGCTTTTTCATTTTTATGTCGCCTATGTCTGCTAACACTCGAATTGCAAATACAGATTTGTTAAGGCGTTTCTGCAGTTCTGTGGTGTGCTCCTCCCAACTGAATTTATTATCAAGTCGTAATCCCAGGAATTTAAGACTGTCAACCTCTTCTATCTGCTCTTCTCCATACTTTATGCATATGCTGGGTGGAAACTTCTTACAGGTTCTGAATTGCATATAGTGAGTCACGAACTCTGCTTCTGTCAGTGTAACTGATGAGAGATCATAACCAGTAGAACTCAGGAGCCTTTATAACGTATTATGTCATACAGCTCCATATTTCGTGGTTTTTATTTATATTTTTTTGGAAATTTGTGGTAAGTTCCTATGGGACCAAACTGCTTAGATCATCGGTCCCTATATTTATAGCTTACGTACTGTGTGTATATGCTTTCTCACAGCACCACTTCACTGAAGATCTCTCGAAAATCAGAAATCATTAAACGACGGGAAATCGTTGATTAACACTCCACTGCCCGCCCGGTTGGCCGTGCGGTCTAACGCACGGCTTTCCGGGCGGGAAGGAGCGCCTGGTCCCCGGCACGAATCCGCCCGTCGGGTTTGTGTCGAGGTCCGGTGAACCGGCCAGTCTGTGAATGGTTTTTAGGCGTTATTCCATCTGCCTCGGTGAATGCGGGCTGGTTCCCCCAGTTCTCCACGTACGCGTACACCACCATTACTCTACCACGCAAACTACACCTGACAACGATTCATGTGGCGTTCCGCCACCATGCATTGTACCGCACACGACTATCGAACTACTTAGGCGCATTATTCGGGGCTCCTCCTGCCCATTGGGGCGTTCCGAGTACTAGAAGGCACACTTAAAAATGATTCACGGCACACGACTGATCCTCAGAGCAAACGCTTTAGAGGGAGTCCCCCTTAAATTCATTACGCGAAGACGACTCGGAAGCTTCTGGTGGCGGTAGTAGGATCCCGGCCTCGGAAGACGACCCCTGACCTCTGTGCCCTCGACCCTTCTTTCAGGCCCTTTGACGCTCCGAGCTCGCGATAATAAGTCACTCTTGTACATCGAGACTAAAGGCTGTGCCGCATGGGGCTTTTTTTTTTTTTTTTGGTAGCTGCTGCTTGAATAGCATCGGGTAATCGCTTCGTACGACAATGTACTCGCTGCTACTTGCTCGACTAGTAGCTATTAAAAACTAGTGGCGACTGGAGTTCTAGTAGCCGCGTGTGGCGGTCATGTGACCTCACCGCCGCTACATAGCGCTCTTGTAGTCTTGTCTGACACCTCAGTCTCTAGTCGCTCTCTTGTTATCAGGCGTAGCGTTCGACTCACTCTGATCAGCCAGATGGTCCCGGCGGAGGTTCGAGTCCTCTCTCGGGCATGTGTGTGTGTGTGTGTGTGTGTGTGTGTGTGTGTGTGTGTGTGTGTTTGTCCTGAGGATAATTTAGGATGAGTAGTGTGTAAGCTTAGGGCCGGCCGCGGTGGTCTCGCGGTTAAGGCGCTCAGTCCGGAACCGCGCGACTGCTACGGTCGCAGGTTCGAATCCTGCCTCGGGCATGGGTGTGTGTGATGTCCTTCGGTTAGTTAGGTTTAAGTAGTTCTAAGTTCTAGGGGACTGATGACCACAGATGTTAAGTCCCATAGTGCTCAGAGCCATTTGAACCATTTTGTAAGCTTAGGGACTGATGACCTTAGAAGTTAAGTCGCATAAGATTTTACACACATCTGAACTTTTTTTTTATCAGCTAGAACATTATGACCACCCGCCTAATAGCCGGTATGTTCACCTTTGGCATTGGTAACAGCGGCGGCGGTCGTGGCATGGAAGCAATGAGACCTTGGTAGGTCTCTGGATGGAGTTAGCACTAGATCTGCACACAAAAGTCACTTAATCCCCGTAAATTCCGGGGAGTGGGGTGGTGAGCTCTGTCGCCACGTTCAGTCACATCCCAGATGTTTTCGGTGGGGGTTCAGATCTGGCCAATTGGGGCACTAGCACCTCAAATGGAACTCGCCACTTTGTTCCTCGAACCAGTCCATCTCGCTCCTGGCCTTGTGACATGGCGCATTGTCTCGTTGAAAAATGCCCGTGCCATCGGGAAACATGATTGTCAAGGAGGAGTGTACGTTGTCTTCAAGCAGTGAACGACACTTATTTGTCGTCAAAGTTCTTTTCACGAGCTCTACTGGACCAATCGATGCCTACGTGAATGTTCCACAGAGCATAATGCAGCTACCGGCAGCTTGTCCCCGTCCCGCAGTAAAGATGTCAAGGAGGTGTCCCCCTGGAAAACGAAGATTCGCGTCCTCCTATCGGCATGATGAAAAGGGTATTGGGATTCATCAGACCACGCAACGCTCTGCAGCTGCGCCAACGTCCAGTGCCAATGCTCACGTGCCCATTTGACCCGTAGTTGCTGATGTCGTGGTTTTAACATAGGGACATCCATAGATTATCGGTTGCGAAGGTGCTTCATTAGGAGTGTACGCTGCCGTGTGTATTCAGACACACTTGTACTTTGCACAGCATTCAAGTCTGGTGTTAGTTCCGCCGCAGTTCACCACATGTTCTGTTGCACCAGTCTACCCAGCCTACGACTTCCAACATCTGTAATGAGAGATGGCCGTCCAACCCCACGACTTCTGGACCTGGTTTTACCTTGGGTTCGGCTGGTTTTTGAAGACACCACAGCACTTTTCGAACACCCGACAAGCCGTGCAGTATCCGAAATGGCCGTGCCGAGCCTCCGGGCCTTCACAATCAGTCCTCGGTCTAACTCAGATAGATCACTCGCTGTCCCCATTCTACATACGGACAGCACTCGCACGGATACATGCACCGTGCGTTTGTCTGACTGGCTGTCATTCCTAGACAGGTGACGGTACTATCGTCTGGACGGGTTTATATCGATAGTAGGTCGGTGGTCATAAAGTTCTATCTGATCAATGTATTTGGTTTGTTCATTGGTTTGTTTTGTTTGTTTCTTTGTCATCGTGATGGAGGACCAGGGAGGAAATGCGTACAAGTGGTCAAGCAATGACGTGTTGAAATTTTTGGAGATTCATCGGAAATTTGAAGGGCCGTGGAACACAGAAAACAATAATTACACGAAGAAGAATGCGTGGCACAATAGTTGTAGAAGATTACTTGCAGAACTGAATGAAACTGGATTGATTATTTCCTCTGAGGAGCAACTGGAAAAAAAATTCAGAACATTAAGAAGCGTACAGAAATGAATTAAACAAAGTGAAGAAATCTTCGAAAAGTGGCAAAGTGCCGTCTAACGTGCCGCTATGAATCTGGCGGCAACCGCCTTCACCGCATCTCGGTACTGTTTGATAAGTGGAAATGAAATTGTGGGTGTATTAATAACGACTTTATAGTGTTGGCTCTCAGTGAATCGAGGCCCCTTGAGTTTCATCACAACTGGAAAAATGTATTGTCCTATGGATATCACTCCATAATGCCACATTCAGACTCCTATAATTCTCGCTGTATAATCATAATCACTCTGGAAGAAATTTCAGAGCTCACGCATAAGCCCAAATGGTCGAGTTGTTAAGCCATAGGTTTCAATCACTGGACCATTTGCGTTGTTTCGTTCTGCGGCGTGTGAGAGTGAGGTGTATCAGCAAGAGGGCAGGCGCTGTTGTGGTTAGCTGATGGGATCCGCGGCTGTCGCGTGACCGCACCTAATTATCCAGTCAGTGGCGGCGGCGGACGGCGAAATCGCATTAGGGGGCTGCTGCATGGCGAGCCGTGTGCTCAGCTGGCGCCACCCGAACGCTTCCAACTCCCATCCATCCAACCCCCAGTCAACTTGGACCCTGGCCCGAAACTGGCCAACTCCAACATTATTTGATCAAATTGAGCGATTAAAATCTAATCCTAACTTTTTAAAAAAATCCGCAAGCAATTTTCTAAATCTGTATATCCACTACATTAACACATTCGAGGGAAGTTTTTGATGCATATCGACCAATTGGGTAAGTGCCTGTCTGACACTCTTTCGTATTGAGGGCAGCCAAATAATATATAGTTGACGTCCTGTGTCTCCCCGCATTCGCAGCATGGTGGTGGTATGATGTGGACTCTGTAGAGCTGTTGACTGAAGCAGCCGTGATTAAATTTCAACCTGGCAATGATTGTACAGAAGACTGCCTCTCGTTCCCTACGCCAGCTGAGCTGCGTTTTGGAGCCCCCCTTGGGCCTTCAGTATATGCGGGTGGACCTGTTTTCAGTAGGTGTCCTTATGCAAATTATCGGTCTCCAATGTCTTGTTCCATTCACCATGTGTCTAACGTCAGCAATGAGATCACCTGCTGGAATGCATCAGTTTTGTACACCATTCATCGTTGCGTCCTTTACCAGTTAGCCAACTTTCTCATTTTCAGTTCCATCAAGACCCTTGATCCACACAAATGATACCTCTGTACCGGTTCTGTGCAGTCCTGATAGAGCAGCAGCTATTCGGTATGGTAGATAACTCCCTTTGTCCTTACCTACTGATGTCAGTATCTTAGAGAGCATGGTCGTGATCATTACGGTATGGTAAGGTGTAATGGTCAATCTCTATCTTGGTGTCCTTTCAGTGGCCAGTAGTTCGGCCATGTAAACCGACATGTCTTTCGGCTTGCGAAATAGTCCATTCTTTCAATTTTTAACATTTACCTAAGCACAGACGACGGAGTTATCGTATTTGGGCCAGTATGTATACACGGAGCACATAGCCATTGTTGCAAATGGCTTTCTAAATTTCTGTTATTAGTTACTGACTTCTCAGAGTAATACGAAGGTCCACTGCCCGGTCGATATGTTATTATTGACCAAGTATTGGACGTACGAATTGATATGGACTACTCTTGAGAACCCAGTAGTTAATGACAACAATTTAAACAAAGCTTTCTGTAGCAATGGCGAAACGCTGCGTGTGTGACGATCGACGAGTCCAAGTACGATGGCTCCGTCGGCTGTTGGCATGTAAATGTTAAAAATAAAAGGAGTAGACCATTCCGCCAGTGGTCTAATTACGCGGCTGAATCCCTAGCCAGTGAAAGGACACTAAAGTACAGGATGACCATTACAGCTAACCGTATCATAATAATCGCGGACCCGTTTTCTCCACACTGCAGACACTGAAATCAGTTTGTAAATACAAAAAGAGTTGTTATTTACCCTAACAAATTGCTGCTCCTCGTGTTTCATTGAGGCGCAGGCGATGGCAGCGCATAAATAGCTACGCGGTCCAGCATGATCGCGTATTGGGAGACTGTTTCTCTGTTAATGTCACACAATGATTCCTTGTAAAAAAAAGTGTCTGATGTAGTGGAGCTTAGTTCAAAGTCAGATTCTTGTTAGGAATTGGCCATGCTGATGTTATTGCATCACGATTCAAAATAAGAATGAAAAAGTGGATACATGAACAAGTGAAAAAGTCACGTTGGATTCCCTTTGACCGAATTCGAGTCTCGGTCCGGCACACAGTTTTAATCTGCCAGGAAGTTTCATATCAGCGCACACTCCGCTGCAGAGTGAAAATCTCATTCCCTTTGACCTTTCACATTCCTGATAAATGGATCACCAACCATTCCCGATTAGATCAAAGTCAGTTCCACGACGTTTACGAACTTGAGCGGAAATATTTTCTGAGTGTTTTAATGCCCAAATAGGAATTGGAAGTGAAGAAAAATCTGGCTGAGTTGTTGCTGGAGGTTTCATTTAAATGTTTGCAAAAGAACCTGAATGCAAATTTAGTTATTCTCATTCCTTGACAGCTCGGAAAAATGAAGAACTGTGAAAGTAGCTGTAGCAAATTAATTAGGAAAATCGTTGACAGTGTTTACGAGTTGAGCGTAATTTCCAGCAGCTGAACTTGAAGGCACCTCTCTGAAGTTATTAAGACGTGTCAAGGATGAACCGTTCTCTTCTGTGGAGCAACAGGTATTGTAGCGTTGTAAGACCTTGATGTTCCGGTTTCTGTAGCTAGGGCGTAAATAGTAAAGCCGCTATAAGACTCTTCTGGGTTACCCCGTAAGTATTTCTGCACCCTACTATTAGCTCCATTAAAAACGGCATGTCGAGTTGTGTGTGGTACGAAAACCTGAATCCAATATCAAAGATGCTCCGATATTACATAACCTAGTATTGCTGTTCACGAGATGACAGTGCGGAACTTTACGAATGTCTTCTGGACACTTGGTGTCAATCTGTGTTGTCTCCTGTACGACGCAAGAATGACAAGAACACAGCGCTCTGTTTTCTTCAAGAGGATAGCGTCATCACATTATTTTTCCCCATCAATCTTCCTTAAATACGTATTTATTCCTTTATATTACACAACGCGAGAGTGTCGAGTAGAATTTTATCGAATTATGAGAGAGAAAGAACGCTGCTATCCTGAAATGTTATGAGAATTTGTTCAGGCACCGAAAAAATCTAAGTGCGAGGCCAAGAATTTCCTAGGTGCGCAAGCGGACGCTTCAAGTCATGCCCACGGTCTGATGCGTCGCAGTTGAAGCAGGGAGGAAATTAATCCAAATGTTGACCTGAGCATCTCGAGACGTGTGTTTTTCCTTCAATGGACTTCCTAGATTAACCCAGCTGGCTACTGATTTCTTGCAACAGAACCACTGGTTATTTCTTTTCCCGTACTTGTTGCTGGTTTATTATCGTAATGTCTAGTCATCCATGATCGAAAAGTTCGTCTAAAAGAGAAGGTTCTTAACATTCAGCGCATAGCTACTATACAATGTTTCAGTGTTCAAGAGCACACCTGCATAGCTTTTACGAGATTTGTAAATATTTTGCTGTTGTCAGACAGATAAAGTTCATCTGAAAGCTTATACTTTTATATTAACATCCATCCCGTTTTTGACATTGGCTGTGAACACAAATATAGACATAGCTAACTGAAGGTACAACACGGCTGGAAACTTGTAGAATGCGGAGCCATGTCGCATTTTCAGTTGCAAGGAGAACAGCGATGAACGGTGAACTTGTTTTGAGATCTCATCTCAAATAGCTCTCGTTGGACTTCTGCCAGCCAATATCCATTACATGTTCTCACCTCGGTCAAGCTAATGCTGAATCTATACCTAACGTCTGTGTGGCGGGAAAGAATGCGAAGGGTGTGTTTTCTTTTCTTTTCTTTTTCTCCTCTTCCTTCGTGGGATGTGGTGAAGTGGATGGAGAGCCCGCAGCTGATTTCGCTGCCATTTCTCTGGGTACGCCTATTTCTAGATTTACAACATGGACGTTCCTTCCAATCGCCTTTGTCGGAGTAGTGTAAAAGGAAGTGTTATCACCATCATTAACTGTTTTGAAATTTTACGTTAGCTAATATTTGAAATTTTGCACAAAAATTACAATAAATTATTATCCACGGATTTAGTTGCAGCTAAGGATGACAGTATTGTCTCTAATATTTTCAAATGGCTCTGAGCACTATGGGACTCAACTGCTTAGGTCATTAGTCCCCTAGAACTTAGAACTAGTTAAACCTAACCAACCTAAGGACATCACACACATCCATGCCCGAGGCAGGATTCGAACCTGCGACCGTAGCGGTCTCGCGGTTCCAGACTGCAGCGCCAGAACCGCGCGGCCACTTCGGCCGGCCGTCTCTAATATTGAATGCAATTGAATTTGAAGTGGGCTCTCATGATGATCTCTGTATTGCTACAGCTCTCAATAGAAGCACCTGTAAAGAATCTTCGAAAATGAGCTTTTAATCCGTCGAATGTATATAGTTACGCAGTGAAAGTCAGCTTCAAGTAGCATCTCACCTCGCTGAAAGAGTGCTCCCGGTTAAACGTGTCCCATGGTCCCACGACCGTTCGTGGAAAACGCTTTTTGATACTCTGCTGCGTTGCTCTGTATGGGGCGTACTCGTGTATCACGCGAATCCGTATATATTTAAACATTACATTTTTTGAATGTTTCGGTTATTAGCTTCTGTAATCAGATAATGAATCCATTATATGCACTGAAGATAATTTTCATCGGGACGATCAGCATGAACACAGTGTAATAACGAAGGGATTCGAGTAATAAGTTATTTTTTTTACGGGTACGTCCACTAATGTGACTCTTATGGAGATTTAATTATCGAACGGTATAGGGCTGTAGGTAAATATAATAGCAAAGTGCAGTTTCATATCCGGTGAACCACCGTGCTCAGCCTTGCGCTAGATACGTAACGTGTAATGTTTGTGGCTGTGATTGCAACGTTATGTGATTCTGGGTCGAAAGCGGCGTAAGTTTAGGGAGATCTCGCTCCGTCCCTCGGGACTGCTACAAAAAAGCATCTGAGAGCAGGGCAGGCGACCCTCGTGTCCTTTGTGCCCTTGGATATCACGTAGCTCACGCCACTGCTGGGTCACACACCATCAAACTTGCGGCCCCTTCGTATGACAATGTATATTTCAGTTGGTAGTTGCTGTAAATACGACCGAGAAAGGGCTGAAAGCAATTTTCGCTCTATGAATTCAACCGGGATTTAAGAAGAAAACGTACCTCGTCACCTTATAATTTTCTCAGGGCGTTCCGTTACGCTTGATTTTGATCTGAAACCATTAATATCTTCTGATGTTACTTTTTCCTACTGCGTGGTTTCGCCATCTTTAGAGTGGAATTTGGAACACAGAAATGGAGTAATTATGTGCCCAGATGTATCTAAATTATAAGCTGTCGTGAGTAAAATACTGTTGGTGTTGTTGACTGGCAAATCGCTTGAGCTGATGCGAAAGTATGAGTATTAACATGTTCCCTCATGGGCTATGAATCTTCATTGCAAAGTATGGATAACAGAATAATTCTATGCAATTCAGATGCTCTCCTCAGTGAATTCTCTTGGTTTCATTTGATATGCAGACCACTTAAGCAAATGGGAGCTAAATCTAGCTTATCAGCTGCACCCAAACAACTGACGGATTAAATTTTTGTACAGGCCTCATTTTATAGCCAGTGCCGATGATAAATCACTGGTAAAGCGATATTACAGTGGACGGGGAAAATATCTGGAAACAGCATTCTCTCTTGTTGCGTTTCGTAACCTTGAGCAAGGGATTTGCGAATTATGATTTCTCTTCTGACTTCACTTTATAAGCGACGCCGAAAAAACTAACTTTAGAGGGTAATCTACTCCTAGTAACCGCCGGTGTAGTATCCTAAAACCCAAGTGATTAATAATATGCAATATACTTCTGTAAGAGAGTGTATTGTTTTCAGACACTTTAAAAATGACCTCTCAGCGACTCGAGCGAGACGGTGCAATGGTTGAAGCACTGTGATCTTATGCGGGAGGAATGGGGACTCAACTCGAATCCTCTTCTGCACGTAAAAACTTAGGTTTTCTCTGAATCTTAAAGCGAGTATCGGGATGGTTCCTTAGCAAAGGACACGGCTGTGTTGTCTCCATCTAAAGAGAATGAACGTTGGGTAATGAACTAGCTGCACGCAATCATATGAATCGGAAATTTACATTTGGGCCAAGGGTGAAATTTAAATTTCGACGCTAACAAGCCGAAATTCATCACAGTTTATGTTTCGATTCATACCGAAAATGCACACCATTGGTCCAAAAAATTCCTTAAAGATGCTCTGTGTACACACACCGATTATGCAGCCTGTGAGCTTAGCAGTCCTCGAGCAGGTTTGCAGGTGCAGCCAGCTGAGCAGGGCCGGGCGAGGCGGTACCGGAATCTACAGCTGGAGGCCGCGTGGACGGAAAGCGGCGGGGATTTTCCTGCACTCAGCGCGACAGCCGGACAGCGCCTGCCTGCCGTTGGTTCCGGATCGGCTGTCGCGCCTCGCCTCTCGTCTTCTGTCTCCAGTTCGTCGCCCGCACCCAGACACGCCCCCCTACTCACACACCGGTGCCGAGCCGGCTACTGCCTCTCGTGCAGTAGGTACAGTATTAAGCCCCTATTACACGATGCGCCTGAATCGTACACCTATGCACCAGCGCCCCAAGTGCGCATAGTGTGCGTACCTGTAACTACAGGCTGGTTCACGTAGACGTCTTACACCATCCATGCGGAGTAGACGGTAATAATGCACGAAGTGCAAATAGAACTGTCCCATCTTATGAAGTCCGTTGGTTCCACCGCGCGAAACACAAGGGGGACTGTGTGACATATTGGAATGTCATATGGTTTAAATGGCTCTGAGCACTATGGGACTTAACATCTGAGGTCATCAGTCCCCTAGAACTTAGAACTACTTAAACCTAACTAACCTAAGGACAGCACATACATCCATGCCCGAGGCAGGATTCGAACCTGCGACCGTAGCGGTCTCGCGGTTCCAGACTGAAGCGCCTAGAACCGCTCGGCCACAGCGGCCGGCTATTGGAACGTCATTCGTTCAAATTATTTATGTGAGCCCAAGGTTCCTATTTAATAAGAAATTATTTTTTATCATTAGTTATTGAATAATTGTTATTTTCTTATGTAACTGATCTCTGTCCTGAATTACAAATTCAACAGTTAGTTTTAAAGTCTATGTATTTATAGAGAATTTTGCACATGAAAAAAAATGGTTCAAATGGCTCTGAGCACTATCGGACTTAACATCTATGGTCATCAGTCCCCTAGAACTTAGAACTACTTAAACCTAACTAACCTAAGGACAGCACACAACACCCAGCCATCACGAGGCAGAGAAAATCCCTGACCCCGCCGGGAATCGAACCCGGGAACCCGGGCGTGGGAAGCGAGAACGCTACCGCACGACCACGAGATGCGGGCTTTGCACATGAAGGACCCACTTGTTTTGGAGCTTTTGCCCTGGTAGTGACAGTAAATCTCCAGACCAGGGCAGAACGACGACGAAAAAGAAAAGCCTGAGTGTTGAGTTCGATACTGGCTGAAAAGAAGCGACGAAAGGAAGGGATTATATTCGCTGTTTATGAAAGAACTGAGGCTCGAAGATCCTCAAGAATTTCGAAACTTCGTGAGAATGGATGTGGCCTGTTTCGCGAGGCTGCTGTCTAATGATAGAAGATGGCAGTAACAAGTGTGACAGAGTCATGAGGGAGGCTGTCTCACGTTCTCGAAAGTGAGAATTAAATCATATGTTTACAAGTTTTATGATCACACCAGCCCAGATCACGAATAAAATACCGGTAAAAGCCCTGTTATGTTGCAGGCTGGTTGCAGCATTACGTTTCCTGACGACTTTCTACCCTATAACTGCCAGTTTCTCTTTTCTGGCATGCTTAAATAACGCAAGGGAGCAATCAAATCAAACATGAACTTTCGTAAGTGAGACATTACGATACAAATCGAAAATCACCGTGTAACGTTACATGCATATTGCTCAGAAAGAAACGATTGCCGACTTACCTTATTATGATACAACGAGTCGTACATACACCTTTCCTCGCTATATGCCTGAATTAAGACGCTTAACGCGTGTTTGAGCCACTTCATTTCTAGTATGCGAAGCCATCAATAGAAAAAAATGCTTTCACAAACAGCTAGTACAAAAGAACCTACCGACAAAAATCTCTTCTGCATTTATGAAACCTACTGATTGAAAAATAAAATGCGGAAAAATCCCCAAGACGAAAATCCTAAATTAGCCACTAGCCGCTTAACAATAACCAAATAACAAACATAAAGCACTGCGGTACCCCCTTCTGCGCACTATCGCTACTTGGTGCGCATCCGCGGATTGACGGCAGTTTAGAACTACTCTCTGTTCTGGAGTGCGGATAATGTGTCTGCTAATTTTCGTAGTTTCTCCCGTTCTACCGCTAGATGGCTGTCACGGTAGACCAGTACCGTTCGCGGCAGATCGTCGTGTAATACCCGCTCTAGAAAAGTAAGGCTCGTGTTTGCCTGTAACTCTGCGTTCACGGTGACACCGTGAACGATCGTCAGACACCGTCGCCAGAAGTCGCCCGATAACATAGGCCGACAGCTTTGTCACGGTGCGTCCGACCTCCTTGTAAGCTTTTGATGGGGTCAGGGAGGTTAGGTTAGGTTACAATCCATTCTCTGTGTGAAGCAGGTTAGATTCCGACTTTCTAGGATGGTATGGATACCGCGACGCCTCTGTGCTTGGAGACGAGTGCTGCAATGCGGCCTTTGCTATTAAAAATGCCGAATGCAAGTGACTGAGATATAGATGTATCGAAAAGAGCGTGGCGAGTACTGTACACTCTGCCATCAGTTATTGGAATTACCATACGCGTTCTACGAATATATGGGATAAAGATAGAAAGTTCTGTTACTTACTCGATGCTCATGAAAAGCAAGGCTACAAACATTGTTTTGCCGAATTTATTTGACGTTGTGGATACATACGTCAGTTAACCTTGAATGACTTACATTCAGCATACGAATGAAAGAAAAACATCAAGCCGGCCGCGGTGGTCTAGCGGTTCTAGGCGCTCAGTCCTGAACCACGCGACTGCTTCGGTCGCAGGTTCGAATCCTGCCTCGGGCATGGATGTGTGTGATGTCCTTAGGTTAGTTAGGTTTAAGTAGTTCTAAGTTCTAGGGGACTGATGACCACAGATGTTAAGTCCCATAGTGCTCAGAGCCATTTGAACCATTTGAAAAACATAAAGTTTAGAATAAGATACTCTGAACACCTAAAGCACTGCAAAGTGGAAACACATACACCTCATTTGCAAACCACTTCGTTTAAAAATCACCACACTACTGGCATGAAAACGCCTGTAAGCAATAATAATAATCTGTGGAAGCTAATGCCCACCTTCTACAACTCAACAACGAGCCACCACAGAAACTTTAAAGCATAAGAGTTCTCACCTGAACAAATTGTTTTTTTGGTGTTGTAATCTAGCCATAAAATTTCCGATAAAGAATTTGCGTAGTTGTGGTTTCCAATAAACGTGAGATTTCAGTCCATAGATTCCGAACTATATCCCGTTTATGACATCATCCTCAAAGTAGCACAGACACCATCTGCGACCAAACCTATCAGTTTCTCACAGACCTTATTTTGCATCGTTTCTGCCGATATGATCGAATGAAACAAAATAATTTGAATTTCCTCAGTTGTCATCCGTTGTCTGTATGGTCCGACGATGAGATCGGCTACATTGTGACCACACACGTAGTGGCGTACTGAGATCGGCCGATGTCGGTCGTCGACGGAATATACCGATATCGGTGCCACAGTAACTGCAGCCTAAGGCTGCATTCACAGAGGCACCGACAAAGGTCGTCAGACACTGTCGCCAGTGGTCGCCCGATAACATCGGGTGACAGCGTGGTCAAAGTGCGTCCGATCTCCTCCTTCACTTTTTGAGAGGCTCAAGGAGGTTAGGTTAGAATATATTCTGTGTGTGAAGTAGATTTGATTTTAACGTATTAGGCTGGCATTTATACTACGACGCCTCTGTGCTTTGAGTGCGGCAGAGCGGCTTCTGGAATAAAAGAGACGCCGAATGTATGTGAATGAGCTTTCCTGTCTAGTAAAGAACGTGGCGAGTACTATACACTCTATCCTTAGTTACCGGAATAACCAGAATAGTTTTACGGATATATGAGGTGATGGGAGAAAAGTTCTGTTACATACTCCAGATAATTCGTGACAACCTTGAAAAGCAACTTAGAAACATTGTGTTTCGCTGTATTTCTTTGAAGTTGTGCAGACGTACGTTTATTAACTTTCAATGACTGTCATTTATCTCACGAATGAAAGACAAGCATGAAGTGTAGCAAAGATACTCTGATAACCTAAAGCACTTAATAGTGGAAATACATACCGTACACCACATTTGCAAACCACGTCATATTCACCGAATCACTACCCTAATGGCATAATAATAACTCGTAAACAACTAATGATAACCCGCCCACAAAAAATATTCAATAGAGTAGCTATACGCATATAAGATAAACAAACCTATTCACTTGAACATATTATTTTTTGAGGTTATAATGTACGCCTAAGATTTCCAATAATGATTTTTGAGGTTTCGACTAAACCTGCAATTTCAGTCCATAGATTCCGAACTATATCCTGATTATGATAATTTCATCCTCAGGATGCCATAAACCTACTCTTCTTGGACTAAACTTATCAGTTTGTCACGCTTTACGTTTCGTCTGCGAGAACGTCGGTCGGTTTGACGGAAGAAAACAAACTGATTTGAATTTCACCGATTTTCGTCCGAAGCCTGTACGTTCGGGAGATAAAATTGAATATGATGTGACCGTGCACGTAATGGCGTACAGATTTGAAAAGATCGGCCGTCTCCGGTCGTCGGCGGAATCCACCGATATCTGAGCCATTATGACCGCAGCCTTAGTAGCAGGACTCTACTCGTTCACAAGCAGGAGGAGCGCATCTGGTGCAGTTCAGTGGCAGGCGTGTAGCTGATGCCGCGGTGGGCCTTACAATTAGGTGAAGGCCTGAGGATCAACGTTGACTACGCAAGGGCAGGAAATGGCTAATAATAGAGGCGCCAAAACGTCTAACATAATAATTATTATTTACAAAAGCCAACACCTAACAGCAATATGCGAAAACACTTATAACGAAAAGATTCGCGTTCGTTACACGAATCGATCATTGCTAAAAATGCACCAAGATATAAGTACTTCAAATTTGGAATCATACAAAGTTTTCAGGAGCAGTGAGTCGTTGTTCAGACACGATCTTTGTAAAACATCCGTTCCAGATCGAGATTTCTGTGGTACTGTTCATTCTGATACCAACGGTAAGCACGGAAATCGGGAAGAAGTTACATAAGTCTGTCAAGGGCCATTACACTTCATCTAGCTTAGCGTCTACGTCTGCACTCGCATAGTTCTTTTTAATCGAATTTGTATGTTGGTACTCCCATTGCTCATCTGTCTCGTAAATGAGTTAGTGACCCTTTACATGGCTGCCAGTCTTTGCATGATTAAAATGTTCGAATGGGTTTAATTTAATTTCAAATAGCAAGTTACAGAAAGAGACAAATCGGATAAGTGGTTATAGTTCTTAGCACTTGTCGTACACCCGGATACGGAATTCTCTCATCTCAAAAGATTATTCTTGTACATGGAATCGCATTTAAACGTGGTATCTATTTTGTCAGTAGTAATGGTTAGTTTGCGTAGTAATTACAACAAAATAACTTTGTAACCATATATTAGGCGTACTGAAAAATTAATATATTACAGATCCACTTGTTTTCTCTGCAATTCTGACAAAGCTGATTTGTCTTAGTGACTGTTAACTACCTTTTTCTTATTTAGTTCAAAAATTGCAACATTTCTAAACTTTTCTCGCTAATTAAGACCGTAGAAGCATGGAATTTCCCGAATGAACTCCTGGACCAAAAAGCTATTCTGCTATCATAATTAAATATTTTCATCCCCTATTTCACCACCTTGTGGGCTGAAATTCCAAAAACACTGAAACATGTATTTTTTTAAATTTCTAACCGAGTAGTCAGATACTAATTTTCAGATTTAGCTTTAAAATGCTGTAATAATTCTTTAATAATTTATTTTAAAAAAACGTTCACTCTGTATTTCACCCGCTTAGCGGTTGAACCTCCAACAATGCTAGAACACGTGTTTTTTTAATTTCTGAGCAAGAAACAAAACACACGTTTTCGTAGTTATAGCTTCAAAATTGCCTTAAAAGCGACATATCTTTCACCCCATATCTTACCCCTTCAGGAGTGGAATTTCGAAAATACTTTCATATTCGATGCCTACCGTATAGGATCAGCACCGTCTCCAAATTTCAAGTTTCTGTCCTTAGCGATCTGGGCTGGACAATGACGAGTCGTTGAATCACTCAGGACATTTCCTCCTATATGTCAAGAGAAAGATTAAGTATGACTGGGAAAAATTGTGTGTTTGTAAGAGGAATGTTGACGCCAATATCTGAAGTTTTACCACAGTCGCACAGAATGCGGTGCTGAATAAACACAAATTTCTGTAGCCAGTTTACAAGATTCGTGCGACAATTTATCCGTGTCAATGGCAAAAGCCACCTATTTGTTTTTATGAATAGCTAGGCTGCCTTGAGCAACAGAGCTGAAACCAACTGGTAAGTGGAGAGAACGGTTCATCATAGCGAATCGATAACGAAGATTCATTTTTCTTAAAAGCAACTCCTCCTCTATGCCACTGAAGCTCCTGACAGTTCGTAGGATACGGCGAACACAGCAAGGTTGATATTATGGTGTTATGCTTAACTAGGAGCGGTTTTTCAACATTCCTGGAAATAACCGGAAGATGAAAATAACGGAAAATATATTTCCAGACATTTAGAACATAAATATGCAAGGATTCAAAGGAAAGCAATAAACTGAGGGTATGATTAACTATGATACGTACTACCGAAATCAAAATACGTAAAAGGAGGGTCGCTAAGGAAGTACTACGAAAACAGTTTTGATGTAAATGACATTGTGGAAGTACGGCCGAGGGAAACTGTGAAGTGCCACGAAATAAGTACGCAGTAACCTCGAAACAGCGTTGAGCACTAAATCCACTCTGGCAGGGACATCTAATTAGTTATCGGACTATAGAGCTTTCAGAGAATGTTTAATACCAGGCTTGTGCTTGGCTTTGTGCAGCGTAATAAATCTGTAGCAAACGATAATGGCCTTGTTCTCTCAGGCGAATCGGTCGATAATTATTCATGAATGCTGTCACTCATCGTCAGATATTTAACAGATTTCGCCAGTAGCCCTTTGCGATTGCCTCCGGCAAGAGATATCACCCCCCTGTTCATGGTGTATTGTCATGAAGGGCGGTAAATTTAATCTCGCTCGAATTAGTCTATCGAGGAAAAATGAAAGGAAACGAAAGTCCAACTCACTAACTAGCGGCATGCGTCGATGTAACAAGACACGGAGGAGTGAGTCAGTGTTTACTATGTGAAATCCTGTCACATTTGGTAAATACTAGCAGACTGGAGTAGCTCTGTCATAATAGGAAGAAATGCACTGTCCCAAGTTGTTATTGGAAATGAATGCATCGATCGATCGTTCAAAAATTTCAGTTGTGCTGAAAACACAGTACAGTGAACGTTGTCCAATGTTACTAAAACCCGTCTTCTGTTTGATCGGTGTGGACGATGTGAACGCTGCCGGCCGGCGTGGCCGAGCGGTTCTAGGCGCTACAGTCTGGAACCGCGCGACCGCTACGGTCGCAGGTTCGGATCCTGCATCGGGCAAGGATGTGTGTGATGTCCTTAGGTTAGTTAGGTTTAAGGTGTTCTAAGTTCTAGGGGACTGATGACCTCAGAAGTTGAGTCCCATAGTGCTCAGAGCCATTTGAACCATTTGATGTGAATGCTGACCGTCAGGCAGTCCATGTTACCACGAAGAGGGTAGTGCATATCCGATGCAACAAAAGCGCAGCGTTTACAGAAAGTGTGCACATTACTTAAAATTTTATTTTTCCTAAAAGCAGCCTCCTTAATCACGTGTCGTGTCACCTTACACGTTACTTTCTATAAGATCCATGAATCAGCTGGTGTTCATTTGTTTTTCGTGTCGCTTATGGAATTTAATTACACCTAAGAAACTGTATGTTTTTCAGATACTGGTGGTAAGTTTATAGTCGCTTGCTGCCTCCCGTTACACTGGAGATTCCTGTTAAACGTCAGGGTTTAGTACACATAGTTAAAAAGACTTCGCTCCTGAATTGCGTCCGTTCGTGGTTGCCGAGCGGTTCTAGGCGCTACAGTCTGCAACCGCGCGACCACTACGGTCGCAGGTTTGAATCTTGCTTCGGGCATGCATGTGTGTGATGTCCTTAGGTTAGTTAGGTTTAAGTAGTTCTAAGTTCTAGGGGACTGATGTCCTCAGCAGTTACGTCCCATAGTGCTCAGAGCCATTTGAAACATTTTTGAACCCGAATTGCGTTTCAAATTTCGGCATCTGTCCCTCAGATTGAAATCACCGTTCTCTTTCATTTCGCCAAAAAGAGAAGTGCATTTGGCGGAAGCTTTAATAATGGAGTAAACTTGGTTCTTATCAAATAATAAATCGAATTGCTAAAACTGCGACGGATGGCTGTGTTACCACACTGCACTCACGTACGTGAGGCTATCCTGACTTACGAAACGTCGATTATCTTCTGTCCTCCCTTCAACGTAGTCTCTAAAAACGAAAATGTGAATTGTGATAATACTTCATGTCATAAGCGCATCGTAAGTTTACGGGAAATACATGATTTCTCAATTACGTCGAATGACTAATTGTGCATTGCTTTTGAGCATCTAAACCCAAAGACTGATTCTGTAAATTACTAGTAGGACTTAAATTGTAGATAATAGGAAATACATCATCATTATGACGTATATTTCGAATACAAGCCGGCGATGAAAATTGGAATCATTAGAACTGACCTGATTATTGTAACTAAAATACTTAATTTTGCGCGATGCGCGTCCCATTAGTGTGGTGTCTTCACTTAACAGCACATAAAAAACACACACGGCAAGAAATCATAGCTACATGTACACTTATCGGTACAGATAAAAGATCAGAAACAACTTTGTAATCCTGACCATTTGTGAGACAGTAGTCCATAACTTCTTGCAGTGCAGCAGTTGAAACTGTTTCTAGAAAGCGTACAGCGGTGCTTGACGAATTTAATGTGTTTCCCGTCAAAAAAGGGAGAAGACGACAACTGTAGATAACAGAATTTGGCGAAATTTCGCACAGATCTCCTGCACTGGAAAAAAAAAGTAACAGTAATATAGTTGAGCCGGTTGAAGTACAAAGTGTGTCACCGACGGGTCATGGGGTTTCCCCACTTCTACACCCAATCCCATCTGACAATGGCCAACTGCCCTATGTATAAAATGGCGGAAATTCAAATTTTGGAGAGAAAGTCAAAATTTTGGCGGGAAATTCAAAAAGTAGCCCAATGGCGACAGTGTGGAAGCAGGGTGGTTGTTGTCCTAAGTATAAAGTGGTGGGAAATTCAAAACTATATATTGTCATGGTGGTTGAGTTGAATCCTGGGATAAGGAATCTGTTCGCTTGACTTGTTGTATGGCACAAAAATCTAGTCAAGGAATTCGCTCGGGCCGTATGATCTGTCTGCTAAGGCGTTTACTGTTCATTACGCGTTCTGGGTTTGATTGCGTAATTTCTCAAGTTTACAATCTTCCCGGATCAGCCTATCTTCCTTACATGTAGTTTGATTTTCCTTAAAAATTCGCGAATAGATGATTGTAGCCCAGTTTCCAAGTACTCTGTTTCACATCCATGTAACACTACTGGTTGTTTTAGTGTGTTACACATATAACAGATAAAACTATTTGTGGTATTGAAATACTACTTGTTTTGTGAAAGAGTTTCATTTTGAGCAAAAGAATAGTAGACTTGAATGTGAGTTCACAAATCAGGAGCAAGACTCCTTCAGGACCCAGCCACGAAACAGGCTTGCCTACCAGTGAGGAGTTCAGATACACTACTATGAATTTCTCGAATACTTCTGATGGCTACATAAACGCCATAATATCTGACAGTTTTCCTCTTGATGAAAAAACATTGCAGAATTTCATCCACATCCATGATCACGTGATAGCAGGCCTTCACTTGTTTTAGGCTGCGGCTAGGGTTGCCAGGTATCCGCCTTTATCCGGACATGTCCGAAAGAACAGATACCATCTTCATATATAAATAAAGCTTACCGGCCAATGATCCTCTTCAGTGCAGATGCACTCACATTGCTCAAACCCTTACGGGAATCGGTAGATTGACTGCAGCGAGTAATGAGTATAGTCGGCAGGGGAACTACAAATGTAGTGTGTGGGCAGTAAATTGGGAGTGTGGGTCTCACGGGGAGCATGCCAGAGATAAGTCCCTGCAGTCGCACTATCCTCTGTGTCTCAATCGGATAGAGCGTCTGCCATTTAAGCAGGAGATCCCAGGTTCGAGTCCCGGTCGGGGCACACATTTAAAACTGTCCCCATTGAGATTTATCAACGCCTGTAAGCAGCTAATGATCAGGATTTCATTGTAATTTCATTCTTTCGGACATGTTGGTTTGGGGGAGCCGACCAAACAGCGACGTCATCCGTCATATCGGGTTAGGAAAGGAAGTCGGCCGTGCCCTTCCAAAGGAACCATCCCGGGATTTGCCTGAAACGATTTAGGGAAACCACGGATACCTAAAGCAGGGTGGCCAGGCGCGGGTTTGAACCGTCGTCATCCAGAATGCGAATCCAGGCTGCTAACCACTGCGCCACCTCGCTCGGCGAGGAAAAAGTAAGGAATACGAGGATATATCGAGAGAATAATGTATAGACATACCAACCAGAGCTGCTCTTATGTCTGTGCCATACGTTTTTCTTCGTACGCCAGATAAGCATAACACACACAATGACACAACCACGCTACACCCAGAGCGACTGACGTAAAGCCGATGCCAATCCGCCCCGCCCCACCATACTCGCGCGTCGTTTCTGCCTGTGTTAAGAAAAACAAGTGCGAACGAGAGTTTTTTTTTTCTTTATGAAGAAATTTTATTTGATTTTCCCATAATATTGTCTTGGAAAGAAGATTCAACGGTTAAGAAGACTGAGCACTTAGTTGCTATCATAGCTGCTAAATAATAAAGTTGTTTACTGCTTTTTTATCTAATTTAAAAATGTTTAAGATTAATTTTGCAAAAAAATTTGGCTGTAACTAGTTATTAACAAACAAATTAAAATACCCAAATGAGTCTATTTCTATTGGTCTGAAGGGATTACGTTATTGTGGAGTCAATTGAGGTTCAAAAAAATGGTTCAAATGGCTCTGAGCTCTATGCGACTTAACTTCTGAGGTCATCAGTCGCCTAGAACGTAGAACTAATTAAACCTAACTAACCTAGGGGCATCACACACATCCATGCCCGAGGCAGGATTCGAACCTGCGACCGTAGCGGTCGCTCGGCTCCAGACTGCAGCACCTAGAACCGCACGGCCACTCCGGCCGGCATTTGAGTCTCAACTTTGCCTTCAATTAGGATAGAAGCTGAAGCATTGAATTAAAATTTATGCCACAGCCAGGTCATGAACCTGAGACTCGTACTTACTGACGATTTAAGAAGGGGTAAATGGGCTGAAGGAGTGCGTTGAAATTTGTGCGATTGAGGGCATCAGACCAGAGCTGTGGTAGCCACAATGATGTAGTTTTTAGCACATCTGCCTAGTCAGCTTCTATCCTTACCGAAGATAGAATCCATTTCTATTTGAAGTAGGTAGTCCAATCTTTTTAGCTAGAATGTCTGGCTACTATATATCACCAAATAAGGCTTCCCTAGTTTTGGACCTGGCAACCCTAGTTGGGACTGAAATATATATTATAAAGATTTTATCCTATTTGTGGTGAATAAGGTTTTATTTAAGCTATGTTCTTTCGAATTGACGTCAAAAGTCCTAAAATTATGGAGCGGCTCGATCGAGTATCGATCGTTTATTTAGATGCGTACGGAATTAACGTACAAACCCGTCAGAAGAGCGAGGCGCGTTGCGAAACTGCTCCGCCGTGACTCATAAAGCAGCCGCGGCTGCTATATAAAGACGCGGAATCCGAGTGGCGTCCTGGCCGTCTGGTGGCGCTGCCAGCCGCCGCCAGTAAATATAACCGTGCCCGCGGCGCTCCTGACGGCTCCATCTCGTCGGCTGCCGTCACCTCTGTATAACGTCGTCATAACGACGTTTCCTCCTTCCTGAGCTGTACCCATTTTGGACGCTCGCACGCATCCCAAAATGACAGATGTCGAAATAACTGAGCACATAATTGGGGGCAAAAGCAATGAAGACGCGTATAGACGATAGGCCGTTGATACTGACTATCTAATGTACTACCTTGGTGACCCCCACTAGAGTCTCTATTTAATACTGGCTGAGTTAGCAGAATTGTCTAGTGTGCCGCGAATTAGCAATTTCACAGTACAAATGTATTTCCGGCCCCACCTAATCAGTTGGACCGGCGCTGCTTGTGCGTTCCTAACACTCCAGAAGGAAAGCGTATCTGGTAGTCGCCGAGAGCAGAAGCACGGCTGGGCGAGAAGCGTCCTCCTGTCAGAGCGGATTATAGTCTGACGATGGAAACTGTAGCCGCACCATCAACTTGAGACACCGCTGTTCTGCTGTGGGTAGCGGCGGACGAGACTTCCTTTCGGCGCTTGAGCCACGTGTGATGCACCAACAGAACATGTTTTCGTCGGCATGGCTGGTTTTGGTTCAAATGGCTCTTGAGCACTATGGGCCTTAACATCTGTAGTCATCAGTCCCCTAGAACTTAGAACTACTTAAACCTAACTAACCTAAGGACATCACACATATCCATGCCCAAGGCAGGATTCGAACCTGCGACCGTAGCAGTCGCGCGGCTCCGGACTGAGCGCCTAGAACCGCTAGACCACCGCGGCCGGCGCTGGTTTTGGTGTTGGCTGCTGTCGTCAGCTGAGGGAGCAACAATAGAGATAGTCCGACGACCGGAACGAAATCGACCATTTTGCAAATGAAACCACGTTGTTCCACAGGCTTTTTATAGTATATATATATATATATATGACCGGGCCAAATGTCTCACGAAATAAGCATCAAACGAAAAAACTACAAAGAACGAAACTCGTCTAGCTTGAAGGGGGATACCAGATGCCGCTATGGTTGGCCCGCTAGATGGCGCTGCCATAGGTCAAACGGCTATCAACTGCGGTTTTTTTTAAAAATAGGAACTCCCATTTTTTATTACATATTCGTGTAGTACGTAAAGAAATATGAATGTTTTAGTTGGACCACTTTTTTCGCTTTTGATATATGGCGCTGTAATAGTCACAAACGTATAAGTACGTGGTATCAAGTAACATTCTGCCAGTGCGGACGGTATTTGCTTCGTGATACATTACCCGTGTTAAAATAGACCGTTTACCAAATGCGGAAAAGGTCGATATCGTTTTGATGTATGGCTATTGTGATCAAAATGCCCAACGGCCGTGTGCTATGTATGCTGCTTGGTATCTTGGACGACATCATCCAAGTGTCCGGACCGTTCGCCGGATATTTACGTGTTCAGCCACATGTGAAACGTCAACCACGACCTGCAACAAATGATGATGCCCAAGTAGGTGTTCTAGCTGCTGTCGCGGGTAATCCGCATATCAATAGCAGACAAATTGCGCGAGAATCGGGAATCTCAAAAACGTCGGTTTTGAGAATGCTACATCAACATCGATTGCACCCGTACCATATTTATATGCACCAGGAACTGCATGGCGACGACTTTGAACGTCGTGTACGGTTCTGCCACTGGGCACAAGAGAAATTATAGGACGATGTCAGATTTTTTGCACGCGTTCTATTTAGCGACGAAGCGTCATTCACCAACTGCGGTAACGTAAACCGGCATAATATGCACTATTTGATACAAGGGAAAATCCACGATAGCTGCGACAAGTGGAACATCAGCGACCTTGGCGGGTTAATGTATGGTGCGGCATTGTGGGAGGAAGGATAATTGGTCCCCATTTTATCGATGGCAATCTAAATGGTGCATTGTATGCTGATTTCCCACGCAATGTTCTACCGATGTTAGTACAAGATGTTTCACTGTATGACAGAATGGCGATGTACTTCCAACATGATGGATGTCCGGCACATAGCTCGCGTGCGGTTGAGGCGGTATTGAATAGTGTATTTCATGACAGATGGATTGGTCGTCGAAGCACCATACCATGGCCCGCACGTTCACCGGATCTGACGTCCCCGGATTTCTTTCTGTGGGGAAAGTTGAAGAATATTTGCCATCGTGATCCACCGACAACGCCTGACAACATGCGTCAGCACATTGTCAATGCATGTGCGAACATTACGGAAGGCGAACTACTCGCTGTTGAGAGGAATGTCGTTACACGTATTCCCAAATGCGTTGAGGTTGACGGACATCATTTTGAGCATTTATTTCATTAATGTGGTATTTACAGGTAATCACGCTGTAACAGAATGCGTTCTCAGAAATGATAAGCTCACAAAGGTACATGTATCACATTGGAACAACCGAAATAAAATGTTCAAACGTATCTACGTTCTGTATTTTAATTTAAAAAACCTACCTGTTACCAACTGTTGTCTAAAATTGTGAGTCATATGTTTGTGACTATTAGTGCGCCATCTGTCACAAATCGAAAAAAGTGGTCCAACCAAAACATTCATATTTCTTTACGTACTACACGAATATGTAATAAAAATGGGGGTTCCTATTAAAAAAACGCAGTTTATATCCGTTTGACCTATGGCAGCGCCATCTAGCGGGCCAACCATAGCACCATTTGGTTTCCCCCTTCAAGCTAGAAAAGTTTCGTTCTTTGTAGATTTTTCGTTTGACGCTTATTCCGTGAGATATTTGGCCCGGTCACGATCAATGGACCACCCTGTATATATATACGCATGCTGAAGCGACGAATGGCAATTTGAACCTGGATCTCCTGCTCACTCAACAGAAATAACCACCACGCCACCCTGGCACAGTGGCGCCCCTACTGCAAGACATAACTAGAAGCATCACCCTGTCCCGACTTCTGAAACACGCAACGAAACCACCAGCTCTGTCTCAGAGGGCACACTACTTTCGCGCCCCACTAGAGCGTCCGGTCGAATCCTCGATTTCGCTAGCTCCAGACCGCTTCACGAATTTATTTAGCCGGTTTGGCCTTCAAAACAGCACCCAGTCGTCTCGTAATGGGTAAATACAGGTTTTGTATGGTTTTCAAGGAAATATTATACCATTATTCCTAGGAAATAGTGGCAGGCAACGATGCTGCAGGTGGATGGCTATTACATACTCTTCTCTCCAAAGTAGACCACGAAGTCTCAATAATATTGAGATCTGTCGTACTGGAGCGCAGCATCACCATTGGGGAACAAACATTGTACCATGAGATGGACCTGATAAGCCAAAAAGGTCACACAATCCTTGGCAATAATGCGACATTGCACAGTACCCTTGGGGCCTATAGAGTACCACGATATGGCTGCCCAATTGATTACCGAACACCAGCCACGTTTCACTCTTGGGACGTAAACTCGGCCATTTCTTCTTTAGGTCTTACCCCTTTCCTCTATCGATTTGGTCTGGTAAGTGTCAAGAAACTGACTAAGAATACTCAAATACGAGTATGAGTCGAACGACGGTTTAGTAAGCTACCTTGTTTGTGGGTGACAACATATCCTGATAATTCTTCTGATGAATCTTTCTCCGGCATCTCCCTGTCGTAGGATTAGTTGTATAAAGTCATTCCACTTGAAGTTCTCCGTACGCACACTCCCAGATATTTACGGATATGACTGTTTCAAATGGTTCAAATGGCTCTGAGCACTATGGGACTTAATTCTAAGGTCATCAGTCCCCTAGAACTTAGAACTACTTAAACCTAACTAATCTAAGGACAGCACACACATCCATGCCCGAGGCAGGATTCGAACCTGCGACCGTAGCGGTCGCGCGGCGCCAGACTGTAGCGCCTAGAACCGCTCGCATGACTGTTTCCAGAGATGCTTAGGCTATGGTGCTATCATACAGTAACGGGTTTTTGTGTCTGCTTACGCGCAGTAGGTAACATTTGTTAATGCCGAAGTCAACTGCTTGCCCCCTGCTCCAAGCGTCGATCCTGTATAGGTCTTCCTGCATTTCGATACAGTTTTCTATGGCGTTGCGAATTCTGTGTACGCATCATCAGCGAACCGCCTCAATGAGCTTCCGACGTCTACCACAAAATATGCAGGGTGGACCATTTTAATCCATAACGGTGAGTAACTCGGGCTGGAGATGAGATAACGGGAAAATGTTTTATCTAAACGTTGTTGGTAGCAAAGAGGGACACGCCTTGTTACTAATGGCCGTGATCTTGAACGTGATTTTCAAGGCGATTTGGAAGTTCAAGCGATTTTTTTGAAATGAGAACCCTAATTTTGTACAGGGTTCATCATAATTAATGGCGTAAGCGCATACAGTTGGAAGTACACGATACTAGAATCAAAAACGTCACATTGAACATAGGGTCGAAATTGCATACCTTAAGAGTTACGAGCAATTTTTCATCTAAAATACTGTGAAACAAATCTCTTCTACTGCAAGCTCTCTGCTTTCCATATATTGGCAAGTAGCAGTAGGGACCAAAACAAGAAAAAAAGTCCAGTAAACATGTGCTCTAAAATGCATACCTTAAAAGTTATGAGTATTTGTTCATCAGAAGAATTAAGTTTCAAAGTAGCGAAGATGAAAAAGTGCTCATAGCTCTTAACGTGTGCATTTTATAGCACATGTTTACTGGACATTTTCTTCTTGTTTTCGTCCATACTGCCACTTCCGAAAATATGGAAAGCAAAGAGCTTGCAGTAGAAGAGATTTGTTTAACAATGAGATGAAAAATTTCTCGTAGCTCTTTTGGTATGTATTTCCGACCCTATGCTTAGAGACTCTTTTGCTTCTAGTATCGTGTACTTTCAACTGTAGCGTTTACGCCATTAATTGTGATACACCCCGTATATAAATTGATACATTATTCAAGGTCACGGAAAGGTTCAATGAAGGTTCAAAATGGTTCAAATGGCTCTGAGCACTATGGGACTTAATTCTAAGGTCATCAGTCCCCTAGAACTTAGAACTACTTAAACCTAACTAATCTAAGGACAGCACACACATCCATGCCCGAGGCAGGATTCGAACCTGCGACCGTAGCGGTCGCGCGGCGCCAGACTGTAGCGCCTAGAACCGCTCGCATGACTGTTTCCAGAGATGCTTAGGCTATGGTGCTATCATACAGTAACGGGTTTTTGTGTCTGCTTACGCGCAGTAGGTAACATTTGTTAATGCCGAAGTCAACTGCTTGCCCCCTGCTCCAAGCGTCGATCCTGTATAGGTCTTCCTGCATTTCGATACAGTTTTCTATGGCGTTGCGAATTCTGTGTACGCATCATCAGCGAACCGCCTCAATGAGCTTCCGACGTCTACCACAAAATATGCAGGGTGGACCATTTTAATCCATAACGGTGAGTAACTCGGGCTGGAGATGAGATAACGGGAAAATGTTTTATCTAAACGTTGTTGGTAGCAAAGAGGGACACGCCTTGTTACTAATGGCCGTGATCTTGAACGTGATTTTCAAGGCGATTTGGAAGTTCAAGCGATTTTTTTGAAATGAGAACCCTAATTTTGTACAGGGTTCATCATAATTAATGGCGTAAGCGCATACAGTTGGAAGTACACGATACTAGAATCAAAAACGTCACATTGAACATAGGGTCGAAATTGCATACCTTAAGAGTTACGAGCAATTTTTCATCTAAAATACTGTGAAACAAATCTCTTCTACTGCAAGCTCTCTGCTTTCCATATATTGGCAAGTAGCAGTAGGGACCAAAACAAGAAAAAAAGTCCAGTAAACATGTGCTCTAAAATGCATACCTTAAAAGTTATGAGTATTTGTTCATCAGAAGAATTAAGTTTCAAAGTAGCGAAGATGAAAAAGTGCTCATAGCTCTTAACGTGTGCATTTTATAGCACATGTTTACTGGACATTTTCTTCTTGTTTTCGTCCATACTGCCACTTCCGAAAATATGGAAAGCAAAGAGCTTGCAGTAGAAGAGATTTGTTTAACAATGAGATGAAAAATTTCTCGTAGCTCTTTTGGTATGTATTTCCGACCCTATGCTTAGAGACTCTTTTGCTTCTAGTATCGTGTACTTTCAACTGTAGCGTTTACGCCATTAATTGTGATACACCCCGTATATAAATTGATACATTATTCAAGGTCACGGAAAGGTTCAATGAAGGTTCAAAATGGTTCAAATGGCTCTGAGCACTATGGGACTTAACATCTATGTTCATCAGTCCCCTAGAACTTAGAACTACTTAAACCTAACTAACCTATGGACATCACACACATCCATGCCCGAGGTAGGATTCGAACCTGCGACCGTAGCGGTCACGCGGTTCCAGACTGAAGCGCCTAGAACCGCACGGCAACACCGGCCGGCCAAACATATTTTCAGTTCTAGTAGGATTTAGCTTAGAATAGAGGAATGATACAGCAAAGTACAATGGTAGATACAGTCTGGAACGGGCATCTGAAGGAGCGAGACGCGAGGGGTTTCACTCAACGACTTGTGAATCAATGATCTACGTTTTGTTTATGTTTGATTTGTCTTTCAAATGTCAAAATCTGCTGTGTTAATTTTTGGCAATAAACACGTTAATTAATACTTTAAAGTTCTAATCTCTCTTCGCGCTTTCCAAATACGACGGCACAAATAGGGGTTTGCATGAAACAAAACTGAACCTTCGAATGCCCTTGGATAATTAACTTTAAGATCATGATTACTAGTGATGATATGTGACCCCTTATTGCCTATTTGATCTTCATTGAACCTCGTCATGCCCTTGATTAATGTATCATTCTACACGTAAAATCTGCCGCCCTTTTCAATTCTTAAATCAAATATTGGGGCACGTATTTAAAAAAAGTTCCAAATCATCCTGAAAATCACTTTCACGGCCATGGCCATTAGCAGCAATGTGTGACGCGCTTCGCCACACACAACTTTTACCTGAAACGTTTTGCTGTACCTCATCTTTGTCCCGAGCTATTCTCCATTATGGCTTAAAATAGAAATAGCCCATCCTGTATATGTCGAGAGATATTTAAAGTGTAATGACCACACAAATCTAGCCATGGGACATGTCGACGCGAGACAATTTCTTGGAGGACTAACGAAAAATTGTGAGTCATCCAGGAAAGATAACTTACAGAACTTTCGCTACAGCAATAGTTTTTTTAATTACTTTATCGCTCAGTTTTTGTATAGTTAGAGGATTTGAGTACTAACTTACTTAGGGCTGACCTATAAATCTGCGTGCGTACAGAGCTTTCTGTAACACGTTGCTTTATGGTCAGTAAGAGAAAACTTCATACTAAGAAAGATATGCCACACAGGTACCGTATTTGTATTTGCTGAAGTAAGGACTTCCTATACAGCTACAGTTCATTTCGTGGTATACGTGCGTATTCAAGTACGAAAATAATACATATTGAAACAAAGTTATTCAAATCACGTTCATGTAACAGCTGTTATTCGTAGACTGGAAGTCATTACAGCTCAATCACGTGTGATGTGTACTAGTTCCCGCAACAAATAAGAGAACGTTCAGGAGTTTGGATCAAGTCAAGGTACATAATAACAGTTAAACAAAGGTTATACTGCCTATTGATAATCCTACTTAAGCCTCCTCTTCCTGTTGTAGTGCGAGGCACTTGCTGATGCGAGATTAGGAGCAATATCTCTAGTGACCACAACATTATCACAAAGTTCTAAATATTAGAAATTATAAAGACGAGCTAAGACAGTCTGAAAGTTGTATAATATCAGTGAAAAGATGAATAAATAGTTTTTATAAGTGTCAGATGACGGTGTAGTTTTCCTTACTTTAAACTGACAGCCTCGAAACCTCACATTAAATTCAGAAATACATTTCCTTGGTTCTTGTTCAGATCGTGTCTGACGGGTCACACCAGCGAAGATGTAATTACTAACGTACCCAAATGGTTTCATTTATATCATAAAATGCTTTGGCTCATGTGTAATCAAACGCAACGATTGTTGCATGCTATTACGTAAATGGAAAGCAAAATTTGAAATATTCTTCGAAGCATAAATAACGGCTGTATCCGACTCCAATAAACCAAGCCAGGTCATTGCACCCGAATACGTTCGTTGTGCGGACACTGTGTGCTCGTTATTTCCGGTGAATAGTTGCTATTCGGAATCAGTAATGCGGTCTGTCACATCGTTGTATTTATGAAGCTGCGCATGTATCGACGATTCATATTTGGTTTACGCCTCGGCAAAGACATAGTGACGTCTCCAGTTTATACGAAAACTTTTATTTCATTTTGATCATTGCTAATGGATGGTTTTCCTCTTCAAGGACGTATGTAACTCTAATGTAGTAATTATAAGTAAAACGCAAATATTGTGTAAACTCTGCAGTAATAATACTGCAGAGCATACCCAATATTGTGCCTCTCATTTATAATTATTTAGTTGTTCTACCCACAAGCTACGGAAGAATCAGTTAACGTGTAATTTAGTAATAATTAAAGCAATTGTGAGTACTGTCTAAAGTATTATCATTGTCATTATCTCTGTGATGGTTGCGGTTGGATTTGAACTAACATAAGACGTTTTTTTAATATTTTTGTGCGCCCTCTCCCTCTCCCCTCAGCCCACTTTTACCCTGTATTCAGGAAACAGACATACTTCATATAAAGACCACATAGTGATAAAAATCACTACCGTATTCTGAAGACTGATCCTTGTCACTGCTGCTACCACTTCTTTTGGTCTTCTGCTTCACTTTTCACTACTTAATAATTTTCGAAGAATTGATTCCTTGAGTTTTTTCGGCCCGTTTTACTCAGTATTTTACCTTAAGAAGTTCCATCATCCTCTTTTGTTACTAAGTGACCGAAGAGTTACTTTTTCCAATGTTCCTTTTAGAAGGTCCCTTTATAAATTTTTCTCTTAAGATGTCCTGATTATTGGGTTCATCTCGATGATGCTACCATCCTCCTATACATACACTTCCATCACTTCTAACCGCTGTTTAAGTTTAGTCTAAGTCTCGTTCCATGAAGAAAAAGCGCAAAACGGAGTATTTCGCAGTTGCGTTACTCGTCTTGAAGTACGTGGAACTGCTCGCCAGCAAATTTCTCTTGTCCTGGAACACTTGTTTACCGAAGGATACGGATTTTCTTATTCGCGGAAGGCATTTGCCGTCTTCAGAGTGACGAGTCTGCTGACTGCTTCAGTGCGGCCCGCCACAGCTTCCTCGTCGCATCACGACCTCGATTATTTTTTGGATGCCAAAAGGTCTATTTCCCAACAGTAGTTTCACCGTGAGTTATGAAAATTGATTGTAAATGCAAATAACAGTAACCAGTCAATTTATTACCCTTACCGCTACATGTTTGGAAGGATTACAGGAACACTATCGAGACAGTTTTGGGAACCGGCATTTGAATTGCAGAACGATTCTGTTTTTCTCAAACACACATTGCTCGTAAAGACCACGAAGATAAGATTCAAGAAATTAGGGCTCATACCCAGGCATATAGACAGAGGTTTTAGATCGATCTGTTTGCGAGTGAAACAGGAAAAGAAATGACTAGTCATACGGGCTACCCCCGCCACACGCCTTTAGGTGGGTTGCAAAGTATCGGTGTGGATGTAGAATTATGGCCCAGTGACATGGCACATTATCATCCATAAAAGGCAATTGCACCCGCGTCGCTCGTCTGCTGCTACAGCCCATTAACGCAAAATTTTGCCACACTGCCGTAACGGATACGTTCGTCATACGTCTCACATTGATTTCTGCGGTTATTTTACGCAGTGTTGCTTGTCTTTTACACTGACAACTCTACGCAAACGCTGCTGCTCTCGGTGATTAAATGATGGCCTTCTGCCACTGCGTTGTCCGTGGTGAGAGATAATGTCCGAAATTTGATATTCTCAGCACGTTCTTGATACTGTTGATCTCGCATATTGAATTCCCTAACGATTTCCGAAATGGAATGTCCCGGGCCGGCCGAAGTGGCCGTGCGGTTAAAGGCGCTGCAGTCTGGAACCGCAAGACCGCTACGGTCGCAGGTTCGAATCCTGCCTCGGGCATGGATGTTTGTGATGTCCTTAGGTTAGTTAGGTTTAACTAGTTCTAAGTTCTAGGGGACTAATGACCTCAGCAGTTGAGTCCCATAGTGCTCAGAGCCATTTGAGCCATTTGGAATGTCCCATGCGTCTAGCTCCAACTACCATTCCGCGTTCAACGTCTATTAATTCACGTCGTGCAACCTTAATCACGTCTGAAACCTTTTCATGTGACCCAACTGAGTACAAATGACAGCTCCGCCTATGCACTTCCGTTTTATTCCTTATGTACGCGATACTATCGCTATACATATACGTGCAGATCGCTATCCCATGACTTTCGTCACCTCAGTATATAATACTTCAAAACGTATAGTGAATGACTGGTTATAGTAAATATTAATTTTAATTGTTTGCGAAGTAATAAAAGCTGAAAAACGCTTTCCATGTTCACTTTCATTCTTCTCGCCAGTATAGCTAGCAGTACTAAAAGAGGTCTCTAGTACCCCTGCCGGACCTGAAGCAGAACTGATAATTCTCTTGCGTAACATTGTATCTCAGTTAATTCTATTTTTGAATAATTAAAGTAATATCCGAAGACTTATCACAGCGACCTCCCACTATATTAGTGTCATAGCTACCGCGTTTAGCGGGAGACAATACTCGAGAGCTCAGAGATAATCTCACTGTAATCTTGAATCTTGACCGGCTGTTAAGCTGAATGTGCCTGCAGAAATTGTGCACTGGAGACGGAGAGAGAGAGAGAGAGAGAGAGAGAGAGCAGTCATAACGACAGCACGCTGTAATTACTTCGGTAGTAGCTAGCCGATACCATCTCCGGGAAGCTGTAGCGATGATTATCAGGACCTTGAGCGCCGCCACCGTAACTGGTGAAAATCACCGTGGAAACCTGTTATCTGTCTTGTGGCTTTCTTCCGCCAGGAAACTATCCGGGATTCGCGTTTGCGAGCATAGGACGATATTCTGTTTCCATGCATTAAAGCCCATCCTCAATAGCGACCCGAATATAGATACCTTATAGTGACATGGGCGACAAACAGTTTACCACGTTCCTGGATTCCTTTGGATAACTTCAAACGATGGTACTTGACGTAATCGTTTACGAGGTATGCAGGGAGCCATTCTAGGGCTGAGGGGCGATTCTTAAGCATTTTCAGCACGGACGTCGCTATTCCTAGATACATATCTGATGTTTCCTTAATGTACCAGCTAAATGTTTTCAGTTAGTGCCGATTGCATACAAAGTGGGACCATTTTGAATCCCTTCGTGTCTGCCTGCGATTCTTGTACATAACAGCAAGTAGTTTTTTCTGTGAGGGTGCCCAGGAGCACCGCCATTTGTCTTCCGTCTGATGACCGAGCGAGATGGCGCAGTATCTTGCTGCGCTATTCGTCCACGAGACTCAGAGGGCCATAGACACGGGTTCACAGGTAGATGCCGTGTTTCTTGACTTCCGCAAGGCGTTCGATACAGTTCCCCACACTCGGTTATTGAACAAAGTAAGAGCATATGGACTATCAGATCAATTGTGTGATTGGATTGAAGAGTTCCTAGATAACAGAACCCAGCATGTCATTCTCAATGGAGAGAAGTCTTCCGAAGTAAGGGTGATCTTAGGTGTGCCGCCGGGGAGTGTCGTACGACCGTTGCTATTCACAATATACATAAATGACCTTGTGGATAACACCGGAAGTTCACTGAGGCTTTTTGCGGATGATGCTGTAGTATATCGAGAGGTGGTAACAATGGAAAATTGCATTGAAATGCAGGGGGGTCTGCAACGATTTGACGCATGTTACAGGGAATGACAATTGAATCTCAATGTAGACAAGTGTAATGTGCTGCAAATACATAGAAAGAAAGATCCTTTATAATTTAGCTACAATATAGCAGGTCAGCAACTGGAAGCAGTTAATTCCATAAATTATCTGGGAGAAGGCATTAGGAATGATTTAAAATTGAATGATCATATGAAGTTGATCGTCGGTGAAGCAGATGCTAGACTGAGATTCATTGGAAGAATCCTAAGGAAATGCAATCCGAAAACTAAGAAATTAGGTTACAGTACACTTGTTCGCCCACTGCTTGAATATTGCTCACCAGTGTGGGATCAGTACCAGATAGGGCTGATAGGAGAGATAGAGAAGATCCAACGGAGAGCAGCGCGCTTCGTTACAGGATCATTTAGTAATCGCGAAAGCGTTGCGGAGATGATAGATAAACTCCAGTGGAAGACTCTGCGAGAGATACGCTCAGTAGCTCGGTACGGGCCTTTGTTGAAGTTTCGAGAACATACCTTCACCGAGGAGTCAAGCAGTATATTGCTCCCTTCTACGTTTATCTGGCGAAGAGACCATGAGGATAAAATCAGAGAGATTAGAGCCCATACAGAGGCCTACCGACAATCTTTCTTTCCACGACTAATACGAGACTGGAATAGAAGGGAGAACAGATAGAGGTACTCAAAGTACCCTCCGCCACACACCGTCTGGTGGCTTGCGGAGTACGGATGTAGATGTAGATGTAGATGCGACATCGAACAAGCTTTCGGAAGGATACCTCTGGGATATCCATCCCGCAGATTTAAACGTTCAGTTCCCGTTAATCGCGTAAAGCGAATACCGAAACCGTTCCTTTAAAAACGACGTGACCAAGATCCTCTGCAGCGTTCCCCAGTCCGATGTTTCGGACTGTCGCTAATGAGCTCGTCCTTCTGCTTTCGTCCGGCCGAGCCTAGCTCTATGTCTTCAGTAGTGATCCACTGCCACTGAAGACCATGGTGTCCCCGCCCCCCTCTCTTCCTCCGCGAAAAAAAAAAAAAAAAAGAAATCTTCACAAGACGAAAAAGTATCTGATCCTGGCAAAAAGACAGTCCTAGGTCGAGAAACAAACACACCACAATATGCCAAGACAAATACGTACTCAATAAAGAGCGCAGTCTTTTTTATTGCCAATGTATTGTGTACTCGGAGCTATTCGTTGGCTCGTATGTGTTTAATTACTAGCCGGCCGGGGTGTCCGAGCGGTTCGAGGCGCTACAGTCTGGAACCGCACGACCGCTACGGTCGCAGGTTCGAATCCTGCCCCGGGCATGGATGTGTGTGATGTCCTTAGGTTAGTTAGGTTTAAGTAGTTCTAAGTTCCAGGGGACTCAAGACCTCAGAAGTCCCATAGTGCTCAGAGCCATTTGAACCATTTTTTTTGTTTAATTACTTGTCCAGTCACATTAATTTGACTTCCTGTCAAAAACCTGAATAGCCACCTTTTCCAACGGGGACCGCTGCCAGACGTTCGGGAAGATAGTACCGACAGTGTTGTGGAATTATGCAGACTCCAGTGCTCTGGCCAGCAGAGCTGGTTTTCTCAAAAAATGGCTCTAAGCACTATGGGACTAAACATCTGAGGTCATCAGTCCCCTAGACTTAGAAACTACTTTAACCTAACTAACCTAAGGATATCACACACATCCATGCCTGAGGCAGGATTCGAACCTGCGACCGTAGCAGCAGCGCGGTTCAGGGCTGAAGCGGCTAGAACCGCTCCGCCACAGCGGCCGGCCTGGTTTTCTCTCCTTGGGGATCCATGGCGCGAACATCTCGAGCATGTTGGTGTCACAGGTTCTCGATTGATTTAAAATCCGGGGAGTTTGGTGGCCAGGGAGGACGGTAATCTCAATCTTGTATTCTTCGAACCACGGACGTACACTGCGATCTGTGCGACACGTTGCATTGTCGTACTGGTAGTTACCATAGTACCGAGGAAGAACAAACTGCATGCAGGGATGGTCATAGTCCCCAAGGATAGATGTATACTAGTGCTGATACAGTGTGCCTTTCAGAATGAGGAGATCACCTAGGGAAGGCCACGAAAACATCGCCAGACCGAAATGTCCTATCCTGCGGCTTAGACCATCCCTACGATTGTTGCAAGTGTTTGCTTTCTGTCCGACGGAGAATAAAACTTGATTCATACGTAAAGGCCACTGATCGCCACACAGTTGCCGTACTGGCGTGCAAATTTGAGCCTTCTTCGCCGGTGAATAGCCGTCAGCATGGGAGCATGAACTAAACTCCCTGCTGCGGAGGCCCTTACGCAGCAACGTTTGCTTAACTGTCGATGAAGAGGCAATGATGGTACCTCTCGGTTCATAACTGCGGTCACTTGCCCAACTCTTGACATCTATTCGCCTGTACACATCTAAGCCGCCGTCGTTTACCCCTGTCTTCTGTGCACCACAGTTGCCTCGGCGCCTGTTTTGGATAGCGCCATTTTGCCATGCACGGTATACTTTAACCACGGCGTCACGCGAACGGTTTAAAAACTCAGCTGTTTCTGAAAAGCTTCCACCCTCGCTCCGAAAGCAAATGTTCATGCTCTTTTGGGCGTCAGATAAACCTCTCCTTTCCGCGTAATGAAAACGATTTGAATCTTTTCCGCGTCCCCCGACCATGTTTTATATACCTTCCACTGTTATTGCTGCAACATGCCGTCTTTGAGATTTTATGCACTTGGACATCGAAAATAGCCAATGGTCACATTAATGTGACTGGACTGTATACAAAGAACATAAAAAAATGGCTCTGAGCCTATGGGACTTTACTTATGAGGTCATCACTCCCCTAGAACTTAGAACTACTTAAACCTAACTGACCTAAGGACATCACACACATCCATGCCCGAGGCAGGATTCGATCCTGCGACCGTAGCGGTTAGAACATAAAAGATAAATTGTTTACTTGTCTGAATGTGCCACAGTTTACCACAACCCAGTTTAATACAAAGAAGAATCGTTTGCTCCTTTACGCCATGGCACTTAATCTTTAATGGCCTTCAGTTCAGAGACTGGTTTGATGCAGCTCATTTTAGTAAAATTGTTCTGGTTGCCTGACTGCGCAGACTGACCCAAACTGCCTGAAGATTTAGCCGAAAAGTTAGAAATATTGATATTTAAAGCAGTCAGAGACAGTAAGGTCTTCCACATTGTTCCTATAAATACGCGATGGCCCTGTAAACTCTTTCTGTCCATGGATACTATTCACAGCATCGTAGCTGTGACTCCAACCAGTAAGGTACTTTCTTCTATCGTTGCAAGGATAGAGAGCTGCACGATTCTTGTCGGACACGATGTCGGATTCGTTTTTCATTGCCACCTGCGCGCTACAGATAAGCAAGGCAAGCGCGTTATTCAGTGACCGGGAAAACGGGTCGCTCGCGTGTTGCGGTCCCCTTCCCCAAATCCCCCCTTCCTGCATACAGTATTGCCTCTCGCCAGCCCTCTTTCTGGCGGACTTGCCAGATATTGGGCCCTACTTCCATTCAACGCCGAACCCTGCCCCCGCAAAATCCCACGCGAGAGATTCGAGATGCAGAGGTC
Organism: Schistocerca nitens; assembly: GCF_023898315.1. Lineage (NCBI taxonomy): Eukaryota > Metazoa > Arthropoda > Insecta > Orthoptera > Acrididae > Schistocerca > Schistocerca nitens. The sequence goes on from NC_064615.1 coordinate 953,763,039, forward strand.
TGCAGGTTTCTGCTGGCAGTGAGGAACGAGCAGGCGGGCAGCGGAATAATGGTGGGTATGTTTCTCCTCCGGCACTGCTAGCCTGGAGGCTCCTAACCGTCACGAATCCCAGCGGCAGTCGCAGTCTGCTGCACAAATTTATCAAATTTTTGACGCTGGCATACTGAATCTCTCCGTTAGTAATGAGAGTTACATATGCAAACAGATTTCAGTGCCTTTTCCTCGACGAGCAGGTCGATTCGACTACAGGGTCATCAGCTTCCCATGTTACGATTCTCCTCCTTGACATCTGTATCTACAGCCGTATACCGCAAATCACTCCCCCCCCCCCCCCCCCCCCGGCGCCCGCGCCCCACCATTCCTATTCTACCCGCGTATTGTACGCTAAATACGCTAAAAGAAAGACTTTCGGTGCCTTTGTGTTATAAACACGAAATTCTTTAATTTTGGCATCTTTGTCATTGCGCGAGTAGATATTAGCTTAAGTAGTACCGTTCTCGACTCATTTTGTAATATGGGCTCTTGGAACGGAGCACAGTGTTTTTCTTATACCGTCTCCCGTCGGGTTGCATTGAGTGTCTTGACGCGTCGTGCAGCTCGTCTTTGACCCTGTTCTCACTCTTCCGTTTATCCAACATCTTAAAGTTGTCATTTCTATGAATGTTGCTTGGTCTTATTATTTTGCAAACAACCTCTTTCGCACGTAAATTACATTTCCTTAGGAATGTTCTCCACCAAGAATTGGATAAAATGTACACTACTGACCATTAAAATTGCTACACCTCGAAGATTACGTGCTACAGACGCGAAATTTAACCGACAGGAAGAAGATGATATGATATGCACATGATTAGCTTTTCAGAGTATTCACACAAGGTTGGCACCGGTGGCGACACCTACAACGTGCTGACATGAGGAAAGTTTCCAACCGATTTCTCATACACAAACAATAGTTGACCGGCGTTGCCTGGTGAAACGTTGTTGAGATGCCTCGTGTAAGGAGGAGAAATGCGTACCATCACGTTTCCGACTTTGATAAAGGTCGGATTGTAGCCTATCGCGATTGCGGTTTGTAGTATAGCGGCATTACTGCTCGCGTTGGTCGAGATCCAATGGCTGTTAGCAGAATATGGAATCGGTGGGTTCAGGAGGGTAATACGGAACGCCGTGATGGATCCCAACGGACTCGCATCACTAGTAGTCGAGATGACAGGCATCTTATCCTCATGGCTGTAACGGATCGTGCAGCCGCGTCTCGATCGCTGAGTCAACAGACGGGGACGTTTGCAAGACAACAATCATCTGCACGAACAGTTCGACGACGTTTGCAGCAGCATGGACTATCAGCTCGGAGACCATGGCTGCGGTTACCCTTGACGCTGCTTCACTGACGCCTGCGATGGTGTACTCAACGACGAACCTGGGTGCACGAATGCAAAACGTCATTTTTTCGGATGAATCCAGGTTCTGTTTACAGCATCATGATGGTCGCATCCGTGTTTGGCGACATCGCAGTGAACGCACATTGGAAACGTGTATTCGTCATCGCCATACTGGCGTATCACCCGGATTGATGGTATGGGGCGCCATTGGTTACACGTCTCGGTCACCTCTTGTTAGCATTGACGGCACATTGAACAGTGGACGTTACATTTCAGATGTGTTACGACCCGTGGCTCTACCCTTCATTCGATCCCTACGAAACCCTACATTTCAGCAGGATAATGCACGACCGCATGTTGCAGGTCATGCACGTGCCTTTCTGTATACAGAAAATGTTTGACTGCTGCCCTGGCCAGCTCATTCTCCAGATGTCTCACCAATTGATAACGTCTGGTCAATGGTGGCAGAGCAACTGGCTTGTCACAATACGCCAGTCACTACTCTTGATGAACTGTGATATCGTGTTGAAGCTGCATGGGCAGCTGTACCTGTACACGCCATCCAAGCTCTGTTTGACTCAATGTCCAGGCGTATCAAGGCCGTTATTACGGCCAGAGGTGGTTGTTCTGTGTAGTGATTTCTCAGGATCTATGCACCCAAATTGCGTGAAAATGTAATGACATGTAAGTTCTAGTATAATATATTTGTCCAATGAATACCCGTTTATCATCTGCATTTCTTCTTGGTCTAGCAATTTTAATGGCCAGTCGTGTATGTTTATGCTCCTCAAGCCACTTTACGGTGTGTGGCGGAGGGTACGCTGTGTACTACGTCACTTCGCTTCTGCCCCTTGACAGGCGCAGATGATTTGCGAGAAGAACGATTCCCGGCAAACTTATGTGTGAGATGGAATCCCTCTAATTTTACGTCCATGGTCTCCTCCCTAAATATACGTAGGAGGAAGCAATACGTTAGTTGATTCTTCTACGTACGTACACTCTCTACACTCTCGGAATTTCAACAGTAAACCACACTGTGATGAAGAACGCTTCTCTTGCAGCGTCTGCTATTGAAGTTGGCTGATCGTTCCTAGACGCTTTCACGCTTTCTAAATGAACCCTTAACGAAATGCGCCGCTCTTCTTTGGATCTTCTTTATTCGCTCTATAAATCCTGTTCAGTAGGGATCCTATACTGACGAGCATTGATCAGGTACTGGCCGCTTTTGTAAGCTACCTTCTTTGTGGATGGACTACATTTCCCGAGGATTCTTCCACTGAATCTCAGTCTGGCATCTGCCTCACCTGTGATTAGTTCTATGTGACAGTTCCACATAGAACTGCTCCGTGCACACACTCCTAGATGTTTAATGGATGTAATTAATGCTTTCAGTGATTGTTCTGAAATCATATAATCATACAATAATGCCCCTTTCTGCCTATCTGCGCACAGTACGTCATACCCCCTGTCATTTTAGTTCTTGACTCATGGGGAGAAACTGGGGAGGCGACACCCTTTGCCACTTGTTTCGCCCCCGAGAGTGATTTGGGGGGAGGGGTGGCGGAACGGGGAAACCTAGTCTAGATATAAAGCTCTAATCTGACCTGTCCCTGTACTTAAAACATATGTGGGTTATTTGTCGCTGTCAGCCATAACACACTGACTGCTTCACTTTTATTAAATCTTCATCTAGTGTCGATGCAGAGCTCTTTTTCTGGGAGAATCTTTGGCTGCACACTTCTTTCCGACGCTCTATCTCCTCCTGGGCATGTTATAGATCTCCTTTTATCAATTCTCTGTCCGTCCCCGGTAGCTTCGACAGAGTATCAATCCTAAGGGCCCAGGTTCGATTCCCGGCTGGATGGGAGATTTTCTCCGCTCAGGCACTGGCTGTTGTGTTGTCCTTATAATCATCATTTCATCCCTATCGACGTGCAAGTCGCTGAAGTTGCGTCAAATCGAAAGACTTGCACCCAGCGAACGGTCTACCCGATGGGAGGCCCTAGTCACACGACATTTATTTGTCAATTCTCTCAGTTCGCTTTTATCGACAAGTCATTTTTATGACAGCGTCAGTTCATTTGGCCGGACCCTATCCATATTACTTTCACAACTCCTCCACTTGTTGCTTTATTTTGAGATAAAGGCACTAAGAACCAAGCTGTTTGGCCCCTCAGAAACTTCATCACCACTTTAGGGTTGTTATAATAAAATTTGAGTGTGGTGTCTACCTTCCCCACAAATATATTCATTTGGTTGTTGCACCTTAAATTTTGAACAGAACCTATTACATGCTTTAAAGGTTGTAGCGATTCGAATGATTGATTGCTAATCGCGTACTCAAACGATAAAGGATCATTTCGTGCATTCACGCATATTACACTGCATTAATTGATGCGATGTGTAGCTCCTATTTCCGTCTATTTTCTGCCTCACAATAATTGGAAGATTTTTTCATCGCTCCATGATTGAAACCTTTGAGCGTTGCAGGTCGTTCTGCTGTGTAGGTACCAAGCTTTTAGAACTACATTTACTGTCTAGTTTCTATCGGCCTTGTAGACTGTGCACTTTGTTTCAAATTTGTTAATGTTTTACATCGACACTAGGATGTCGAATATGATCACTTGTTTACCTTTTTTTCCCAAGCAAGACGTTATGGGTAAAGGATATTTCGCTGTCGAAAACTAGGTTATTTAACACAGTGCCTTTCTACTTACGTTAATTACCCTGTATCATACACTTTTCATTCTAATTAATTTATCTCGAAACTTTAAGGCATTGGAGTCGAACGAAACTTAAGACCGTGGCACGCGAGGGCCAACAAGAGAGTGTTAATTTAGCGCTGCTGCTCTTCGTGGAATTAATACCGTACAGCCGAGGCAAGGCAAGGAGGCAGTCACTAAGTTGCTTTGTGAATTACCGTCGGCTTGCTTGGAGTCCTCTTTCAAAGATTCTACTGAGATGTTTACTTCGCTGCCATCCATGTTTTCCTATAGGCGTTTGTCGGTTGCAGCAAAGCAAAATTTCAGTATAGTCTCCTTGCACTACGTTCTAACGTTCTATGCTGTATTCTGTTACAAGTGAAGAGACTTACTATCGTTTCTGGCGTGCAAGTACGAACACTACGGTTGCTGCTCTCACTTTCAGTTAGAAATCAAAGATGAATTTTGGCGGGAGGTGCTTTTTTAATTTTTCTGTCAGTGTCGTGTATGTATACACTAGAACGGTTAACCAGCCACAATTGTTCACAGTTTTGCATCTCACATTTAAAGTTCTGTGTCCTCTGTCGTCAAGTGCACATTTGTTACGACTTAGTTCCGAGAGCGTACTTTCCTAGAAGTATTAATTAGTATATTGCTTTCTCCTATGTGTATCTCGCGAAAAGACCATGAAGATAAAATTAGAGAGATTAGAGACCACACGAAAGGTTCACCAACCAACGACTGGAGGAAGAAAGGGGGAAGTGACGGTGTGACACAAAGCAAACTCCGCCATACACCGTAAAGGGGTTTAAGCAATGTAGATATCGAAGTTACACTGGTCATTCCGCGATAAATCCTAAAATTTATAAAACTAATGCTTTACCTAGGATTAGAACTTTGATTCCATTGTGTCTAATCACAATAAATATTTTTTGTTTTGCTCAGAATCGTAAATTCTACATATTTTTTCTGTGGCGCGATTCGGATCTTGTCGTCATCATCATCATCATCATTATCATCATCAGCTGGATAGAAATATCGACTTTTTCGAAGTCCCTCCTCCCACCCTTCCCCATATAATGGAGGTTTGAACTTTCAAAAACATGTAGAAATAACGCTTCAGTTGCGATTTCACATTAATTCTTGCGCTCATTGATGAGAAGCAAACATTCCATTTTGTCTCGCTGATTCTCTCTCTCTTTCTGTCGTGTGTGTGTGTGTGTGTGTGTGTGTGTGTGTGTGTGTGTGTGTGTGTGTGTGTGTCGAAACGAAGCATGTATTCGGTTCTGTTTCATATTTCAGTGAGTTGGGCAGCTACAGGCGAACAAAAGGTAATTATTGTTTCGGTTTAATGCAAGCCTAATAGAGAATCCTGTTAAAATATCATTTTGGTGAGGCTTTCTCGGGAGGGCAGGCGGCCTGTCGGAATCTGATTTGGGACAGGAAATTCCTTAAGACAAGACAGACTAAAAACGCGTAGCCTGGCGCATGGTCAGGATTTGCGGGGCACAATTCTTGGTCTTGGCAACAGCACCAAATGATGCAATCGGTGACATTTGCCACAACATACTGCCCGGAGCACATTTAAATCTATTTTGAGTGCACGCGGAAAAATATAACGGTATCTCAAGTAGTTTCCAAGCTATACGAACGTATCAGTTCATTTTAAATCATCACCAAACAATGAAATAATGTCGAAATGGAGCGTGGGTACGTAAAATGGGTGGGATTTGTAGTAGAAAATGTGAGTAGAACTTCAGTCAATCTTCATATACATATTACTAATAAACAGTAAAGAATAAAAGCTTTGCGAGATAGAAATCCCAGCAGTTCGAGAGGTTAGATGTGATAGGTAGGGGGCGATAAGTTGGCTTGTAGAAGTAGCTTAAAACGACAAACACCAGTGTCCAATGTCACAGCTTCGTCATCAGGGCTTCTGGTACTACATAAGGCCCTTCATTGCGATGCCAAACCGCGTGTCTCGGAGTTAAATTGAGGCTACAAAACTCGTGCGATAGCGATATGTACATATACAGATGGTGGTAGTATCGCATACACAAGATATGAAAGGGCAATGCATAGGGGGAGCTGTCATGTGTACTCACGTGATTCATATGAATACGTTTCCGACGTGATTATGGCCGCTCGACGGGAGTTAATAGACTTCGAGCGCGGAATGGCAGTTGGAGCTAGACGCGTGGGACATTGCATTTCTGAAATCATTAGGGCATTCAATATTTCGAGACCCACAGTGGCAAGAGGTGTCGAGAATACCAAATTTCAGGCATTACCTCTCACCAGGGACAACGCAGTGGCGCATTCGGTAGGACGACGGTTCAATCCCGCGTCCGGCCATCCTGAATTAGGTTTCCCGTGATTTCCCTAAATCGCTCCACGCAAATGCCGGGATGGTTCCTTTGAAAGGACACGGCCAAATTCCTTCCCCGTCCTGCCCTAATCCGATGAGACCGATGACCTCGCTGCTTGATCTCCTCCCCCAAACAACCCAACCCAACGCAATGGCCGACGGCGTACACCTAACGACCGAGAGCAGCGGCGTTTGTATAGAGTTGTCAAGCAACGCTGCGTGAAATAATCGTAGAAAACAATGTGGAACGTACGAAGAACGTGTTAGTAGGACAGTGCGACAAAATTTGTCGTTAATGGGCTACAGCAGCAGACGACCGACCAGAGTGCCTTTCCTAACAGCACGTCATCGCCTGAAGCCCCTCTTCTGGGCTCGCGGCCGTATCGGTTGAGCCCAGAGCACTGGATAACTGTGACCTGGTCAGATGAGTACCGATTGCAGTTGGTGAGAAGCAGATGATCCTTCGTTGCTCTTTACGGTCTTTGTTAGGCGGCGAGAAACCCGAAAGGCACAGACCTGTGAGTACAACTGGTGGACGAGTGCGTCAGCCCTACCAACAGAGACGTTCAGTTGAGAAGCGAGGTGTTTGCTTGTTATCCATCGATCACCTCGAACGAGAGTATCCGCACGTTCCAACATTGCAGGAGGCACAGCTGTGTGTGGCCGGCCGGCACGCGCGAGATCGGACACGTTTGCGCAGCCTTCTTGCGGTGAAAACAGACGCCTCGCCCAACGACTCAGCGTGGTTTTGTTCACTGCCGAGTCTCCGTAGACATTCTGCAAGCGCCTATGGATACCTGTGATGCTCTGGTTTTCCACCAAAAGAGACAGTGCTGCTTGGGACGCATCTCCGTTCCAGACCCCGTGTTGAAAGCTACGTTTACTGCCGCCATCTGTAGGAACTTCATGAAACTATAGAGGCTGAAACGGAAATATCCGCATATTTTCAATCGAAATAGGCGGAGAAAAAAAAGGTGTTGCATTTCTTATTAACCGCCCCTCGTATCACGTTATTCAAACACTGATACGAAGTCTGCCCAGATCGTTCATGAAAAGCCGCCTGAGTAAAGGAACCCTGCCGAAGAAAAAAATACAAATACTATCAGTTTCGCAATCCATTTTCACACTTTTCAGTAGTGAGACACTGTCTTCTTCAACACAGACTTCCGACCTCGAAAGGGAAAGTGTTGGCGATCGCCGTGACAAGCAGCTGACTCAGATATTAGGTAAGCCGTGTCTACACGTGTAGGAGGCGCTCCCTTGGAGCTTTTATAGCCCAGGCTGGCAGCATGCCTTCGGATTGCCGGCAAACTCGTCCCTGCAGCTGCTGTGACGTACTAGCGCAGGTCAGGTGCCAATGGAGATTTCGACGTGCTTTTATGTTTTGCAAACTCACTGGCCCATAGCTGAATCATTCTGTCCCTTCTACATCCTGTAGGTTGCCTGTAACTTCGGTGACGAGTTTATCCGACATAATAAAGTCAAAGAAGAAATTGAAGTACTTCATCTTTGAAGATTACCACACTGCTACCCTGGCGTCGTAAGGCTGCTTGCTTAGCCCCGTCTTCCATTATACAGGGTAATGAATCGGATCTATCTAAGGCACACAATCGAAGTAATTTTACTTAAACATCTTTACGAGTGTAATTCCAGAATACAAACGAGAGAGTAAAGTTAACCATTTAACGGAAAACTAAAGTGTTCCCTCGGAGGTAAAAACAAAGCAAATTTTTGGGTGAACCCATCCTTGAGCAATCCTACAGTATGCGTGAATAAATTGGTGACCTTATTTTCACTCCGTGGCTCGTCACAGACTGATCACCTGAACTGTTGATTGCGGTTAACAACTCGAGACTCTTCCAAAACTGGAGATCTTAAAGCTAAAAAGATGATTTGTCACAATGAATAGAATTTGTAAGACGTTAAGTGTTATGCGACTCCTTGCGTTTTAACACAGTTCTTTCAGTTACATCGCCCAGTAACCTCTTCAGACGCTTCCGTAGTGTGATAATCACATCTTTAAAAAACGATATGACAACACTTACTCTGCATATTGCACGTTTAGCTGTAGTTATTCCAGAATGTTCTAGGCGGATAAATTTGGACTTGAATGTTATTGGGACTATACGTATATGTACGAGGGTCAGTCTAAAAGAAATGCACACTATTTTTGTAAAAATACAGTTTTCATTCTGCATGTGTGAAAGTTTTACAGTGTGTAGATATATCTTTCCCGCTTGTTTTCAAACTTAGTTCAACCTGTTCCCGTGAGTGGCGCCGTCACAACATGTCTGCAAGATGGCAGCTACACTTGACGTTCGTCAGAAGCAACGTGCTGTCATAGAATTCCTGTGCTGTGAAAACGAGACAGTGGGAAACATCCACAAGAGGTTGAAAAAGGTGTATGGAGATGCTGCTGTCGATCGCAGTACAGTTAGTCGGTGGGCAAGCAGGTTACGTGATGAAAGCGCGCACGGCAATATTGAGGATTGTCCTCGCAGCGGCAGGTCTCGTACTGCACACATTCCAGACAATGCGCAGAGAGTTAACGAATTGGTGACTGCTGACAGACGCATCAAAGTGAACGAATTGTCACGCTACGTTGGAATAGGGGAAGGAAGTGTTTGCAGAATGCTGAAAGTGTTGGCGTTAAAAAAGGTTTGTGTCAGGTGGGTTCCCAGGATGTTGACAGTGGCTCACAAAGAAACAAGAAAAACGGGATGCAGCGAACTTTTGGAACAGTATGAGAGTGGTGGAGATGAATTTCTTGGAAGAATTGTGGGAGGTGACGAAACATGGCTCCATCATTTTTCACCAGAGACGAAGAGGCAATCAATGGAGTGGCATCATGCAAATTCACCCAAGGAAAAAAATTCAAAACCACACCTTCTGCTGGAAAAGTTATGGCTACGGTGTTTTTCGATTCCGAAGGACTCTTGCTTGTGGACATCATGCCAAGTGGAACCACTATAAATTCTGATGCATATGTGACGACACTGAAGAAACTTCAAGCTCGACTGAGTCGTGTTCGACCACATCGGCAAAAGCAGGATGTTTTGCTGTTGCACGACAATGCACGACCTCATTTCAGTCAAAAAACCATGGGAGCTATCACAAAACTCGGATGGACAACACTGAAACACCCGCCTTACAGTCCTGACCTGGTTGCATGTGACTATCATCTCTTTGGGAAACTGAAAGACTCTCTTCGTGGAACAAGGTTTGAGGATGATCACTCCCTTGTGCACGCTGCCAAACAGTGGCTCCAACAGGTTGGTCCAGAATTTTATCGTGCGTTGTTTCCAAGATGCCGTAAGGCAGTTGAGGGGGATGGAAATTATGTGGAGAAATGAAAATATTGTTCCTAATGGATGTATCTACACGCTGTAAACCTTTCAAACATGTAGAATAAAAGATGGATTTAAAACAATAGAGTGCATTTGTTTTGGAGTGACCCTCGTTTCTATTCCATTACAATGTTTGTAATACTTCGCTTATGTATTGAGTCTCCGTATGCGTGTGTTTGTGGTGTAACTTTAGTGTTGTATGATGATGATTATGACGGTGAGAGATGGGGGCGGGTGAGACTGGGTGCCAACACATGGCAGCCTGTTGTTATGGTCTTCAGATACTGGTTTGATGCAACGCTAAATACTCTGTGCAAGCCCTTTCCCTCTGCCTAATTCTGCAATCAGCATCTATCTGACCACGGTTACTTAACTATTCCTTAACGTGACCAGATGTGTCCTCTCAACCGATCCCTTCTTGTAGCAAAATGTGCCACAAATTCCTTTTCGCCCCATATCTATTCCACTTGTCTTCATTAGTTGTTTCACACACCCATGTAATCTCCAGGATTCTTCAGTAACACCATATTTCAAAAGCTTCTGTTAGGCAGCCTATCAATCCAGAATTCAGTGGGTTCAATTTTAATACATGTCAGTTTCAACATTTTTTTACACATAATTCTACCCAAATATCACCTCTCCGCCTCCGTATCCACGTTCTTACACCCCGTCATATGCGCACGAACACACACACACACACACACACACACACACCAAGTATATTACGTAGGCTAGTTGAGTTGCACTTCCTCAAAGTGCAATTTTCTGAAAGACCGCAACTTTGTTTTGTACTCTCTCAATTTCGCATGGAACTTTATTTTGTGTCAAGCGTCGTATAATAGCAACAGTTTTACGTCTTTCTGTCGCGTTAAGCTCGTTATCTGGATACATTTCGTAGGGGGCTAATGAGCGCTTCTGAGGGCGCCGTTATCATAGTAGCAGATGTTTCGTGATCGTCCTCCTCCACCCCCCCCCCCCCCTTCTCTCTACCCACCTCACTCCGTCTCTCTCTCTCTCTCTCTCTTTCTCCCTCCCTCCCTCCCTCTCTCACGCTCTCTGGGAACTTACAGACATTACACAACGATTATCGCCTACCATTAGTACAGGCTGTGGCAAAGGAAATTCACTTGTTTAGTTAGTTACAGTCGTTCCTAAGAAACCTTGTATGACAAAGCACATTTACGTATTAAACACTGTTTTCTACGTCGCTGATGGCCGAAACTTGGAAGATGTGTAGGTTAGCTAGTCATTCGCAGCGAATGCAACTACAGAAACGCTCGCACAGACAATCTACAGCTGATTACAGTGCTGCTTTTCAGTTATGTAGATGTAGTATACAGGGCTATTCACTGATCTCCTGTGCTAAGATTTTTAGGTACCTAGAGAAAGGAAAAATCTTAGAATCTATTCCTGGATGCTTTTAAAGGTAATAAAACCGAAAAAAGAAAAGGAGTGTGACCTTTTGAAGAGTGCATCTTCAGTAAGAAATTTTTACAGGCAATCTCAAATAATTTTTTTTACTTGGCACAAAGCGAGTGATTGAGCCACTAGACTCGCATTCGAGGGGAAAAACACTTCGTCTTGCTCTTCTGTCTTGCCGTGTTACAGATTTCAATTTACATAATATCCCTTTAAGACTGACTTAGGCGTCTTCTTCATGTAGTGAGCTCGCTATCCGGATGCCAGACACACATTCCACGTCTGGGTACGTGGCCAACCCTTTTTTTTCTACGTACAGTTCGGTTCTCGGCGCCGACAATCAACATCCCCCACCCCTCACCCCAACTACCGTCACCATCACCACTTGCACCGACTTCTCAAAAACGTTATTCGACCCTCAAGATTATTCATAGTGCAGCGATTTTTTAACAGAGTGCCAGAAAAATCTACTGCTTAAGAATCGGAAAGCCTTGACTGGAAATTGGATGCTGGCTTTAATGAAAGCTCCTTCTAATATTGAGACAATGTAATGAACAATAAAACAACAAAACGCCGGCAACAGGAAATACTACCCAAGTAGTCAATGGCTGGCCAGCCAGCCCGATGCCGGACAGAACATAACTCATAACTCGTCTCAATTTGAGAACACGTGTAATTTCGATTCACTGAGGAACACCAGCACATTCTGATTGCTCCTCAATGTGTATTAAGAGTGTAGAGGCACGAAAACAAGATGTGTTGCATTCCGCACTTCCCCGGCCGTCTCCCCATACCAATCCGGGGATCGGAGGCTGGCTAACGGCCAAGGAAGGAGGAGGCACCGAGCGCCACCCAGGGGGCCCTCCAAAGGGAACGGAGGCGCAGCCAACCAACAAGGGCTCATTCTTTACTGAGGGTTGGCAGCAGGCAATTCTGCCTCCTCCAACTCTGTTTCAGGAGTGAGTCGTCGAACTAAAGCCTGAGTGCAGAAATGCAGTGTGAATCTCTGCCCGAAGTCCATACCTGTATTTCGAGACTGTGGTTCGGAACTACTTGCTATCATCTACAATACATATGACTCGTAACTGTTCCAGTTGACCCGTATAATGATAGCTAAATTCATAATGCCTTCTTAAGGGTCGTACCAGTTGAAACCATGCAATTTTCAATGTCTGTTTTTTTTTTCTTTTTCATTGATCTGAATCCACAGTATAAACAAAACACTGTGTGGGCGTTAACATTTTCTAAGAACCTGAACAGATGATGGCGGAAAGATTCGTCAGTTACTTAGGAGTTAGGAGAACCCTTATGGAGAAAATGTAACTGTCACTAAACTGGAGTGTGCAGGTAATGTACAAAAGCGAGTGGGTACGAAGCTGCGACAACTGTAAACTGCATACAAGGGAAAGAAATTACAAGATGGCAGAGGATTAGTTGGTAAGAATAGACTCCCAGAAACTATCGTAGAAAATATCCAAAAATATTATGGCATGGCCGTCGGGCAAAATGTTAGTAGCGTAGAAGATATGAGAAAAGCTGTATGGGCAGTTTTGTTTCATGTCTCTTCAACAGGTGAGAAATCCATTCATGAATCCTAACGAGTCCATCAACAGCGTAATCTGCGCCAGAATTCAAAAGAGAGTGTTTGAGTCAATTAGTACACTGCATTTTCAGTGTCTTTGATGCAGTGGCAACATTCAGTAATGGAAATTTTGCAAGGTGTGATGTCCTGAAAACACTGTTACAAACTGTTGGTCATTTCATAGTGAAACAGATGTTAAATTTAGATAAAGAAAGAGTTAGGGCATCAGAGAGAGCTATTAGAGACCTTCAAACATCTGTGGTTCAACGCAGACGAGCAGGAAAAAGGACATTGCAAGATGATGCAGACAACCCATCTTATGAAGTTGGAATGCACTGAAAACTTTAATGACTCTTTCCCGTAAGTTGAATTTTTTAATTATGAAGTGTACTTTTTCTGCGTTTCTGATTGATGGAATTTGATCAAAATTACAGAATACACTAATCTGAGTATTGCGCATGTTCTAAGAAAACGGTTTCGTGTTTTGTAAATCTCGAAGAGGTTCTAGCTTTACACACCTAGAAAAATGTAGACAGTTTATTTTGATGTCTACTTTTTACAAAAATAATTGTTATCGTAAAATCAATAATTTTAAAAATCTTTCTGTTAAGGGGATGAGAAATGTGTAACCTACAAGCTACTTTTTTTTATACAAATTCTTATTCCCAGTAGTTTCTGATGAAAGGTACCTATCATATCAATAAATTTTGTATTATTAAATTTAGGTGTTACTGACCTGTCCGCACCCCCTTAATATCAATTTTAATAACGAATAAATGAACAGTACTTATGGAATTTTAAGGAACAGGATTTTTCTTGCTCAGTTTTTGATCTTTAAGAAATCCGTTTTAGAAACATATTAAAACTTTATGAATCACCTTTAGAATCAAAAGATTATTTCCAAAAAAAAGGCGTATCTTCTGTTTCACGAAAGAAAATTGGACTAATTAAGTGGTAGCCATATAGGCTATGTTTGACAAACTAAAATAGTGAAGTTAATTGGAAACACTATCACAATTCGTCTACTGTCTTTACAGCATTTTCACAATATCAGTGTAACATATACCACTATTCGTAACACTCCTTGTCACTCTAACTCACAAACTTGGTTCTTACGGATCTACGTTACAAAGAGCAGTCAAGCTACAGTATTTCATAAGAATTTAACAAAACAGATACAATTAATAAACCAGACTGCTATCAGAACTGGGTACCCAGATGGGAAAATTGATCTGCTCCATCAGAAAACAACAACACAGAAATCTACATACGATACATATCCAAACTTGAAAAATACTGATAGTGCGAAAATTAAGTACCATAGCCTTGAACTCGTTCAAAGCTTTCGGCTTTCCTTACAGCATACTGGAATTTATTGCTGTATAACGGTCACATGAATGACACTTAAACAAAAAGTGTATAGGTTAACCGTTCTGTGTTCGAATCTCACATCTGTCTAGACTCTCGAAAAATAACGTATCTCACTTTATGCAAAACCCATTTGACCCAGAAAAATGAGAAAGCATTCTAATACCACAAAATTATGCTGCCCATGTTATCACTGCAAAAAAAGAGAAATATTTGGAAATAGATAATTATTACAAATGTTCTAGACGCCAAACCAGGCAACTGACTGGTTCTCAATACCAATATGAAAATTTTTGTTTCAGGTGCCATTATTGTTGAGGCACTACAACTTATTTGTGATAATAGAAGTACAAAAATACGGCAGTAATGTTTGCCGAGTTATAATCTGTACGATGTCTGCGTCATTTGATTTCGATCTGCGGCAAACCTAATAAGTTTTTTTTGTTCATTTTCACTCTTTTTATTGCGTGTTAATGACTGGAAAATTTGAGCTTCCAATGAAAAGAGTATCATTGCATTTACAACTATACTTGCAGGAAGCCAAAAATAATTGTATGACCTATACTGTAGAAATTGCTCCAGGTAATTCATAGTGATAAATGAATTCAAAAATTAAATGTGAGATCACGAACACTGCCTTCAGTATAGTAGTGCAGTAAATGCTGAAAGGTTATGTTGTTGAATCACTACTAAGACTCATTAACCTCATTATTCAATGAGTGTTTATCAGGAACTCAGCTCCCTCTTCCTTAACGTTTTTCATACACATGTTGTTTTGTCTGTTTACTTCTTCTTCCATTACAAAAATGTTTTACTGATGCTTACAGAACTGTGCATCAGGTAAATAAAGGAGATGCTGAAGCATGACACTTGTAAGTACAAAGGGATGCACTACTTACACAAAAACCGTGCACCATGTAGTAACGATTGTTTCAGATATTTTCTCCATGATACAGTATTGGAACAAGTCAAGAGACATGCAACAGAGTACGGAGAACATAACGGCACAGTAATCGCGTTTTGTGAAAAAATGGCACAAAGTTTGACATTTCCATTCTTCAAATAATTCATTTGTGTTTTTTAACCTCTTAAATTAATATCCGTGTTTAATTTTAATTGCTAAAAAGAATAGAGGACACTATTTTTTTCTGTAGAATATGCAAGTAAAACTGTTGTTTGAAAATTAAGTGGTGTTGTATAACATATACGTTATCTATTATCTTTGTAGAACTGAATTATCCGTGCAATCTGCCACGTTCTTTGATACTGTGAAACATACCTTTCTACCGCACCTCGGAGCTTCCGTGGCGTCGACTCTTGAATTTCGCGAGCTCCAAACTGCTTCACGAGATTCCTTAACACTTGGGAATCAGGAGCAGAATGTAGGTGTTTTCATTGGTCGTTTCCTAATCCCGCTAATAAAGCTTCTGCAGAGCGCTGCTTAAAGCGAAAACCCTTAGATGCATTGGAAAACACAGGCCGGCACGGGAAAATACTCGCTCTTGAAATCAGCCTAGTCGGCTCCGACCATCATTCATTTAGGAGGAGTAGGAGAAGAGGGGCACATCATCTTCATCTTGCGGGACACCATATGCACAAAACTCGTATCAGCAATGCCAAAATATAATAATCAACATTGCCAACATATAATATACACGTAATACATGCTTTCGAGTTGCGTACCAGTTTTTTTTTTTTCTCCAGTTGTACATTTGCAGTATGGAAAACCTGCTGTGTAGCGTAGTTTAATTGAAGTTATAGCTTAAAAATACGCGCCAGACTTGATATGGAAAGTGGGGAGTGACTTACGGCAGGCAGTGCTCCAACAAAACGGACGTTTTGTGCTGCGGCTAACTCCTAGACGTAGATAATGCGGCGTCCATATGCGCCCTCGCAGGGACGTTGGTCCAGCGGGTTGTGACGGGGGAAGCTTCAGCACAGTTTAGCGCGCGCTGGCAGACTGGGTCTTACGAACAGACGGTTGCTGGGAGAGAAGACGACCTGCTTTTTGTCTTAAGCTCAAGCACACGATTTCACAGTTTGAGTCCATCAAGAAGGTCCAACAGCATGGTCGTCACCGTCAACAATAGCGTCTAACTACTATACTTCGATGTCTGTATAATTCTTTGCGTAACATGTAGTTAACAAGCGGGTCTCTGTGTACGTTATCCAACGAGATACGCTCACTTGTATTCTGAGAAAAAAAACAACGCTTTGTCGAGTTGCTTAGCGAAGAAGTCGTCATTCAGACTTTGAGTGAAGTAATGCTGAGAGTTTCCTTATAATCACAACATGACGATTACAGTAATCGCGAAATACGATACTCTCTAAGTAAGCATCTATTTATGGTAAGTTCTATCTGTCCTCAAACTGCCACTGTTCATACCATAGATTATGATCCAACCTGCATGGCGCTTTCGAAAACGAAAGTGGATTAATAAAATATTAGTATTTGTTTTGTCTTGCCTGAGGAATTATTTTTTTAAAT
Organism: Schistocerca nitens; assembly: GCF_023898315.1. Classification (NCBI taxonomy): domain Eukaryota; kingdom Metazoa; phylum Arthropoda; class Insecta; order Orthoptera; family Acrididae; genus Schistocerca; species Schistocerca nitens. The sequence goes on from NC_064615.1 coordinate 953,779,695, forward strand.
GTAAATACGTGTCTAGCGCGTAATCGGAATATACGTGTGAAAAGTTGAGATACTTATTGCTCCTACAAATGAAACAGTCACAATTATTATTTATTAGTTCCGGGATGCATTTCTAGAGCTTTTTATCCCTCATATTCAGGTGAAAGTCGTTTTAGGTTACGGGACTCGCATTGAATACCAATAGATATATGCAAACTGTTACGTATTTGTCACTATACATGTTTCACAAAACAATCTCTATTCTTGGCAAATGACGACTGATATTAACTATAGTAATACTGTTTGTTAGTTGTTAAAACATATAACACGACCTAGTGTCCAGATAGTAACACAAATATTTCAGTTGCTACCATCTTCCTTCTTATGAGTCACACAAATATTTCAGTTGTAACCACCTTTCTTCTAATGAGGATACATATACCTATGGAATAACGTAGCCAATCTAAGTGTATAGCGACTATAGTGACAAACAGTTAGTGTAAATGGTAACGAGTCTGAAGTGAATTATGATAATTTCATTGACACGGAATAAAACTAAATATGAAAATAAAAGTGTATTATTCCATTTATAAATATTGCTTTAATACTGCACAAGACTATGAATGTTCCGTACTTTGTTAGACTGTTAGGCGTTCTGTAACAAACTGGAAAACTTTCTGGAGAAGTTTAATGAGTCATCCTGTATTCATCTGGTAAAGTTTGCTGACAAATTTGACTGTGTTTGAATATTTCCTGTCCTACATATACGTTCAACACGTGTCGTTTGTTCAACTCTTGGGGTCCTTCAAACTCTTTATCAGTGTTGCTGAAAATGACCCCAGTGAATTTCATGCATTGGACTATGGCAGCTCTCACAGATGTTAATAAATATTGGCTATATGAAGCATATTTTGCCTACTGAATTTATAACAGTCGCAGAAGGAACCTAATTTCTGTTGCATATGTCGTTCAAATCACTCCTCTCCTCTCCGTCGTTTTGTATGGTACACGCCTGCCTCCCGTTTCGTCTCTCTAGCTTAACGTCGCACACCATTACTGCGTGTTTCTTATCGTTGATTGGTACGTTTGCTTCCTGGTAACGTCACCGGTTTCCTCCTAAAGACCTGCCTGCTTCGTCGTTAGTACGTCGTTATTGAGCACGTGCTGGCTAGATAGCCGTCACCGCCCCCGCAGTGCTGCTGTTGTGTGTGTGGGAAGCTTCCGGTTGACGTGTTGCGCCTAACGATTCGATGTGCGTGCCCGCCGCATCACCTACAGAGGTGCCTGGCTAATTGCTGTCAAGTTCTTGCAACATTTTTCTACGAGTAATTCCTTCCAGCCTGCAATACACCATTCGGCTGTTACGCCACCTCCGCGGTTGCAGGGAAGTGTGTGGCAAGATCAGTTAAATCTCGAAAACTGAAAAAAGGAAATGTTGACAAATAAAACTAGATATTAAATACAACAATGTTTTTTTTGATAGGACACGGAAAAATATGTGATGCACGGAAATGCGAAAGACTACGCCTTGTTGCATATACGACGTCAGTCAATGATGAGGAAAAATATTGAGAGTAGCGCAAGATGGCAAGAACTGTTGTTTTTTTTTTCGTCGATCTGGACATAGTGTTTATACACTACTGGCCATTAAAATTGCTACACGACGAAGATGACGTGCTAAAGACGCGAAATTTAACCGACAGGAAGAAGATGCTGTGATATGAAAATGATTAGCTTTTCACAGCATTCACAAAAGGATGGCGCCTGTGGCGACACCCACAACGTACTGACATGAGGAAAGTTTCCAACCGATTTCTCATACACAAACAGCAGTAGACCGGCGTTGCCTGGTGAAGCGTTGTTGTGATGCCTCGTGTAAGGAGGAGAAATGCGTACCATCACGTTTCCGACTTCGATAAAGGTCGCATTGTAGCCTATCGCGATTGCGGGTTATCGTATCGCGACATTGCTGCTCGCGTTGGTCGAGATCCAATGACTGTTAGTAGAATATGGAATCTGTGGGCTCAGGAGGGTAATACGGAACGCCGTGATGGATCCCAACGGCCTCGTATCACTAGCAGTCGAGATGACAGGCATCTTATCCGCATGGCTGTAACGGATCGTACAGCCACGTCTCGATCCCTGAGTCAACAGATGGGAACGTTTTCAAGACAGCAACCACCTGCACGAACAGTTCGACGACGTTTGCAGCAGCATGGACTATCAGCTCAGACACCATGGCTGCGGTTACCCTTGACGCTGCATCACAGACAGGAGCGCCTGCGATGGTGTACTCAACGACAAACCTGGGTGCACGAATGGCAAAACGTCATTTTTTTTCGGATGAATCCAGTTTCTGTTTACAGCACCATGATGGTCGCATCCGTGTTTGGCGACATCGCGGTGAACGCACATTGGAAGCGTGTATTCGTCATCGCCATACTGGCGTATCACCCGGCGTGATGGTATGGGGTTGCTATTGTTTACACGTCTCGATCACCTCTTGTTAGCATTGACGGTACATTGAACAGTGGACGTTACATTTCAGATGTGTTACGACCCGTGGCTCTACCCTTCATTCGATCCCTGCGAAACCCTACATTTCAGCAGGATAATGCACGGTTGCATGTTTCAGGTGCTGTTCGGGCCTTTCTGGATACAGAAAATGGACTACTGCCCTGGCCAGCGCATTCTCCAGATCTCTCACCACTTGAAAACGTCTGGTCAATGGTGACCGAGCAACTGGCTCGTCACAGTACGCCAGTCACTACTCTTAATGAACTGTGGTATCGTGTTGAAGCTGCATGGGCAGCTGTACCTGTACACGCCATGCAAGCTCTGTTTGACTCAATGCCCAGGCGTATCAAGGCCGTTGTTACGGCTAGAGGTGGTTGTTCTGGTTACTGATTTCTCAGGATCTATACACCCAAATTGCGTGGAAAATGTAATAACATGTCAGTTCTAGTATAATATATTTGTCCAATGAATACCCGTTTATCATCTGCATTTCTTCTTGGTGTAGCAATTTTAATGGTCAGTAGTGTAAAATACGAGGTGTGGCTAGAAAAAAACCGGACTGATGCTGGAAAAAACATTTATTTACAATTATTTACAATTTCATGTTATCTCATTCAATGTACTCTCCTCCTCGGTCTCTACACCGCTCCATACGAATTTTCCACTGTTCATAGCAATGCTGCAGATCATTTTCGGTAAGTCCATACATTACTTCCGTCGCTTTTTCTTTTACTGCTTCAACAGTCTCAAATCTAGTTCCTTTCAAAGCTGACTTGACTTTAGGGAAAAGAAAAAAGTCACAGGGGGCCAAATCAGGTGAGTAGGGTGGATGATCTAAGATGGGAATGTTGTGTTTTGCCAAAAACGTCTTCACTGACAACGCACTGTGAGCTGGGGCATTGTCTTGGTGAAGGATCCATGACTTTTTTCTCCACAAATCGTTCCGTTTTCTCCGTACTCGCTCACGTAGGGTAGCCAGGACGCTAATGTAGTAATGCTGATTCACTGTTTGTCCCTCTGGTACCCAATAAATGTGCACAATCCCTTTGATGTCAAAAAAAACAATCATCATTGCCTTGAATTTCGATTTTGACATTCGTGCTTTTTTTGTCGTGGAGAACCAGGAGTTTTCCAATGCATCGATTGGCGTTTAGTTTCGGGATCGTAAGTAAAAAACCACGATTCATCGCAAGTAATAACATTTTTTAAGAAGGTGGGATCACTTTCAATGTTTTCCAGGATGTCAGAACAAATCATTCTTCGGCGTTCCTTCTGTTCAATTGTGAGACACTTTGGAACCATTTTTGAACACACTTTGTTCATGTTGAAACTTTCATGAAGAATCTGCCTAACACTTTCCTTGTCAACTCCTGTTAACTCAGACACTGCTCTGATTGTTAAACGGCGATCTTGTCGAACAAGTTTACCGATTTTTTCAATGTTTGCATCAGTTTTTGCTGACAATGATCTGCCAGTGCGAGTGTCATCAAATGGCTCTGAGCACTATGCGACTCAACTGCTGAGGTCATCAGTCGCCTAGAACTTAGAACTAATTAAACCTAACTAACCTAAGGACATCACACACATCCATGCCCGAGGCAGGATTCGAACCTGCGACCGTAGCGGTCACGCGGTTCCAGACTGAAGCGCCTTTAACCGCACGGCCACACCGGCCGGCGCGAGTGTCATCACTGGTGTCTTCGCGGCCATCTTTAAATCGTTTAAACCACTCAAACACTTGTGTTCGCGATAAACAATCATCGCCGTACACTTGTTGTAACATTACAAACGTTTCACTTGCAGATTTTCCTAGTTTGAAACAAAATTTGATGTTAACACGCTGTTCTTTCTGTACACTCAACATTTTCCGACGCACAGACAAAACGTCAACTATTTAAAACAGACGCCACGGGCACACTGAGTGCAGGAGGCAGATGAAACTCGAGCAGTAGGCGGAGCGAGAGTCACGTGACAGGCCACGCGACTTTCAGCCATATTGCATTCGTTTTATTGTTTCACCAGTACTAGTCCGGTTTTTTTCTAGCCACACCTCGTACGATGAGGTGACAAAAGTTATGGGACATGTCTGGAATCTCCTTTTGTCCAGCACGGTTTTCCAGCCATCAGGGGTCCAACCAATATGATCACGAGCCCAGGAGAGGCGCTGCAAGCGATGTGTTGTTAGTAAAGGCCCTCGCGTCGGTCGTCTGCTGCCATAGCCCATTAGTGCCAAATTTCACTGCACGGTCCTAATGGATGCGTTCGTCGTAGATCCCACATTGACTTCTTCAGTTATTTCACGCTTGTTTGTCTGTTAGCACGGACAACTCTACACAAGGGCTGCTGCTCTCGGTCATTAGGTGAAGGCCGTCGGCCACTGCGTTGTCCGTGGTCAGAGATAATGCCTGAAATCTGGTATTTTCAGCACACTCTTGACACTGTGGATTTCGGAATGCTGAATTCCCTAACGATTTTCGAAGTGGAATGTCGCATGCGTCTAGCTCGAACTACTATTCGGCGTTGAACGTTTGTTAAGTCCTGTCGTGCGGCCATAATCACGTCGGAAACCTTTTCACATGAATCGCCTGAGTACATATGACAGATTCGCCAATGCACTGCCGTTTTATACCTTGTGTATGCGATACTACCGCCGCCTGTATACGCACATACATATCGCTATCCAGTGACTTTTGTCACCTCAGTGTAAGGCAAAAAAGTTAACCGTTTAACGAGACGGTGAAGAATGTCGAGATCTGGACATGTTATTCTCCTACAGATGAATGGCATGATACACCAAAGTCCGGATTTGTACCAGCCAGCGCTGCGAAGATAAGGGAAAAATCTTAACGCATCGTATAGTAAGAATACCTACAGTGACTGTGTGAAGTCTCGTCACCTGAAGTAAGCAGTAAGCGGAAAGAGTGGCTGTCATAGACTGCTACAAGGCGCGCTAAGTGTGCAGTCTTGCGTCCCTCTCCTCCCACATTATGGAACTCAAAAGCACGCTTCATATTCCTGAATTTCATGATATGCAGCTGCATTGCCATGGGAAAAACAGTTTTCTTTTTTTTAGCTCAACTAGTGACACTACGCACGAATTTTTTTTTTCATTTGATTTATCCTGTATCAGGAATCGAATAAATAAAAGACAGATCTATCTACACTCCTGGAAATTGAAATAAGAACACCGTGAATTCATTGTCCCAGGAAGGGGAAACTTTATTGACACATTCCTGGGGTCAGATACATCACATGATCACACTGACAGAACCACAGGCACATAGACACAGGCAACAGAGCATGCACAATGTCGGCACTAGTACAGTGTATATCCACCTTTCGCAGCAATGCAGGCTGCTATTCTCCCATGGAGACGATCGTAGAGATGCTGGATGTAGTCCTGTGGAACGGCTTGCCATGCCATTTCCACCTGGCGCCTCAGTTGGACCAGCGTTCGTGCTGGACGTGCAGACCGCGTGAGACGACGCTTCATCCAGTCCCAAACATGCTCAATGGGGGACAGATCCGGAGATCTTGCTGGCCAGGGTAGTTGACTTACACCTTCTAGAGCACGTTGGGTGGCACGGGATACATGCGGACGTGCATTGTCCTGTTGAAACAGCAAGTTCCCTTGCCGGTCTAGGAATGGTAGAACGATTGGTTCGATGACGGTTTGGATGTACCGTGCACTATTCAGTGTCCCCTCGACGATCACCAGTGGTGAACGGCCAGTGTAGGAGATCGCTCCCCACACCATGATGCCGGGTGTTGGCCTTGTGTGCCTCGGTCGTATGCAGTCCTGATTGTGGCGCTCACCTGCACGGCGCCAAACACGCATACGACCATCATTGGCACCAAGGCAGAAGCGACTCTCATCGCTGAAGACGACACGTCTCCATTCGTCCCTCCATTCACGCCTGTCGCGACACCACTGGAGGCGGGCTGCACGATGTTGGGGCGTGAGCGGAAGACGGCCTAACGGTGTGCGGGACCGTAGCCCAGCTTCATGGAGACGGTTGCGAATGGTCCTCGCCGATACCCCAGGAGCAACAGTGTCCCTAATTTGCTGGGAAGTGGCGGTGCGGTCCCCTACGGCACTGCGTAGGATCCTACGGTCTTGGCGTGCATCCGTGCGTCGCTGCGGTCCGGTCCCAGGTCGACGGGCACGTGCACCTTCCGCCGACCACTGGCGACAACATCGATGTACTGTGGAGACCTCACGCCCCACGTGTTGAGCAATTCGGCGGTACGTCCACCCGGCCTCCCGCATGCCCACTATACGCCCTCGCTCAAAGTCCGTCAACTGCACATACGGTTCACGTCCACGCTGTCGCGGCATGCTACCAGTGTTAAAGACTGCGATGGAGCTCCGTATGCCACGGCAAACTGGCTGACACTGACGGCGGCGGTGCACAAATGCTGCGCAGCTAGCGCCATTCGACGGCCAACACCGCGGTTCCTGGTGTGTCCGCTGTGCCGTGCGTGTGATCATTGCTTGTACAGCCCTCTCGCAGTGTCCGGAGCAAGTATGGTGGGTCTGACACACCGGTGTCAATGTGTTCTTTTTTCCATTTCCAGGAGTGTATATTCTGATTCATTAAAAAAACAAGTAACGAAAAAAAATCTGGTATTCTTAGCTGACATGAAATGATGCAGTACTAGGACCCATCGCAGCATGCAGAACGCTTCCGTTGCAAGGAAACTTTTTCTTCGTGTATCTTCGATGAATCCCGATTAAAGTTCAGAGAGGCTAAATAACTGCAGCTACAAATTTTACACACATTATTCTGTTAACAGTACTACTAAAATACTTTCTTATTTGTTTTTAATTACAAGCCATTTAAAATAATTCCCTCCGTTTCCTAAACAGTAAAACAGGAAAAAGAATTACTTATATATAGAAGTAATTCTGTTATGTATGCGGGGAGAGAGAGAGAGAGAGAGAGAGAGAGAGAGAGAGAGCAGAAATTTGTTCCAAATGATGCTCCGTCGAAGGTAATGAAAACATAGTTCATGAAGGGCACAGTAAACTCCAGAGGAAACATGCGGATAATAACGTAATGCAGTGACTGGATGAATAGAGATTGAAGCAATGGGTAGGCGTTTATAGTTACGCTGTCTGTACCATTACCATGTAATTTCCATGACATGATATGTAAATCTGTTAACTTTGAGGATAGAATGCATCAGTTCTTCGTTCTCAGTTGTTAACTTTCCGCCCAAAAATATTTCTCGAAAGACGTATTTTTGCTGTCGACCCGGGTTTACGATTCAGCTTCTTTGAGCTGGTGGTCTCCGTAAATGTTGCGAGCGATGGCTTTAGATGCAGTCTGGACGTACATGGCTAACGACACTTTACTGTCTGGTTGCAGTCCAGACAGTGTCCCATCAACTGATGTTAGTGGGATTCTTTGTCGGCGCGTTTCATCATTGTGGCATGAGGCTTGGTCCTCTCTCCATGAAAATAATCTTAGGGCCATCAAACCGATCCCGACGGCTTGGACGACCTCCTCACGCCCTTCCCGGCGAGAGGAGGTCATATTGGCCAGGTTGCGGATTGGGCATTGCCGATTTAGCCACCGCTGTGCCCCTGTGGTCATCCATTGACGGTGCGCCATGTTTTATTGTCCTTTCCCTGTTTTATTCACTCTCGTGTTGTCCATGTGTTTGCCGTCTACCCTACAGGAACTTTTAGCTGATGACGCTCGAGCAGCTGCTCGTGTCCTTCGTTTTATTACATTGACGGACTTGTCCAGAAAGATCTAACTCTTTTATTTTGTTTCTCTGCATCTTTGTAAGTACCTTCCGCTACGGTCGCAGGTTCGAATCCTGCCTCTGGCATGGATGTGTGTGATTTCCTCAGGTTAGTTAGGTTTAATTAGTTCTAAGTTCTAGGTGACTGATGACCTCAGAAGTTAAGTCGATATTGTCCCCTTGCGTTTTTCTACGCTATTAGTGCACTAACGTCTGTGACTGGGCGCTAATGACCTCAGTAGTTGAGCGCCCAAAAAAAAAAAAAGTGACGCTGTTTGAGGTAATTGCTCGTAGCATTTGAGTGGCGACCAGGCCAGTCGTCGGAATACTGCACTGAAAAATGTAGTCGTCAACCCAGCAAGACTCCTGGAACTGTATCAATAAGTGCCATCTCGGAAACCACATTTCTTGCAAGGTGTTGATTCATTGTGCCTTGTTCGAATAAGTCAGCTCCTAGAGAGATACTCCGTAAGTACTTGTCTCCGTTTAAATCTCACACCGGTTCGGAGTTTATGCAGACCGATTGTTTCAGTTCCATTTTATCGTAGAGTGAGAAGTTTACATTTGGAAATACTTATAAAGTCTTTTCGGTTTCTGCAGAAAGCTCACTTTACGAGTCCCCACCCTCGTCGTCTCCTTTACAACCGCAAGAGTGAAAACCTCAAAGTGTGATACAGATTTGATACGTTTAGTGACATTTTAGCATCCCAAGTCTTCCGACTGGTTGACGTGGCCCGCTACTACTTCCTGTGCTGTGCCAACCTCATCACACAAGGAGAATGCGCAAGTGCCATAGCCCGATTTCCCAGAAACTTCGCTTAGTGGAAGAGGAGTCAAAACAAGTAAGTGAACAAGTGTCTCGGCTTATCCGTAGATTCTCTACTGTTTCTGATAAAATGACAGTTAAAGTTTTCGACCTAATTTAGATGCCTTTTAAAGCATAATTATCTCCGCCGAAATGGTGGCCTCTCTCTTTAGCGTTCCGCGTTCGCAACCATATTACTGTTTTTTAATTATTTTATTTCGTATTTTATTTATCTATCGTTGCCCGCAGGAAGTTACTTCACGAATATTCCTTATCAAGTTAGGGGACACAAAGACAGTATATTAATTGTAAAATTACAGCTGGGTTACACATTTGTTGTATAGTATTGTGTGTATGGTACTTTCAGGAGATACAATCTTTTTAAATTCTCATATTCTGTTATTTTATTCTTGTATCAATTCTTTATTTTATTCTTATGTTTATTTTTTAGGAAGATTTGCTACATTCCCTTGAATAATACCGATCGTGGAAACACTAGGAATATTGAAATCCCTAACACTACAAGCAGCGCGCGGAGCCAGGTTCGCCACAGTGACGTTTGCTTCGTATCAGTTTCACTCAGGAAAGGAACGACACTAAGATTGTTAAAGATTTTACCCATTGGCAATAATTTCACAGCAAATCAGGCGTAACGGGTCACTTTTCAGAAAACTGGCGCTTGCACTTGATTATGAATCAAGATACACTACAAGAATTTCACGGAAAACAATTTCCAATAATTTTCTCATTCATTTATTTTTTAAATTCGTTTACCAGACATACAGTTAGTAGATGAATAAGGAAAACATTAGTTCAATATACATTGGAAAACATTCATGTAGCAACCTTCTACGAACATGGGTAGATAAGTGAAAAACAAAAAATAATAATCGAATTTCGAACACAGGGCGCAAAAGTATGAAGCCCCACCGCTAGTCAATGTGCCATCGCTTCGATTGAACTATTTGGTCACTAAAAGGTAGATAAAGTACTCTAGATCTTTGACTGTCGTCTTCTCGGAAATGGTAGAGTATCTACGTATAAGCCGAGACACTTGTTTGCTTATTTTGACCCCTCTTCCACTGAGGGACGTTCTTAGAAAATCTAGTTGTAGAACTTGCCGTGTCCTCGTCTTCACAGTTGCAGCTATACCTACGTTCTTTTATTTGTTGGATGTATTCCAGTAGCTGTCTTCCGCTACAGCTTTTGGCCTCTGTGTCTCCCTCTTGAAACACCTCAGTTGTTACCTGATGCCTTATATATGTCCTACAATCTTGTCATTTCTTCTAGTCAGTGTTATCCTCAAATTTCTTTCCATGCCGATTCTGCAGATGATGATATCATTTATCAGTCCATGTAGTTTGTAGCATCCTTCTGTGGCATCACATTTCCAACGCTTCGATTCTCTTCTTTGTCGGTTTTCCACAGTCCATGGTTGATGTCCATACGGTTCTGTGCTCAAGCCGTGTATTGCCAGAACTTCTTCCTTGAGTCAAAGTCTGTTTTTGACAATAATAGACTTCCTTTAGCGAGGAATGCCCTCGATCCCAGTCCTAGTCTGCTTTTATAGCTTCCGTACTCTGTCGCTCTTGCGATACTTTGCTTCCAAGGCAGCAGAATACATTCACATTGCTGCAGCTTAGTCTCCAACACTGTGTTGAGTTTGTCGTTAATCTCATTTCTGATACTCCTCGTTACTTTCGTCTTCCTTCGATTTACTCTCAGTATATATTCTGTACTGGTTAGACGGTGCACTCCTCCAAAAGATTCTGGAATTCTTCCTCACTTTTACTGAAGATATGAATATAATCAGCAGATCTTTTCATTGATATCCTTTCGCCACGAGTTCTAGGCGCTACAGTCTAGAACCGCGCGACCGCTACGGTCGCAGGTTCGAATCCTGCCTCGGGCATGGATGTGTGTGATGTCCTTAGGTTAGTTAGGTTTAAGTAGTTCTAAGTTCTACGGGACTGATGACCTTAGAAGTTAAGTCCCATAGTGCTCAGAGCCACTTGAACCATTTCACCACGAGTTTTAATGCCAATGCTGAAACTTTCTTTAATTTGCGTCTTCGATGTACTGGGAAAAGATACAGGTACTGCAGCTTTGCATAACAGCCTCATTGTTCCGAGCACTTCTCTCTTGCTCCTCCGTCCTCGTTATTCCCTCTTGTTCTTGTTCATATAGTGTATTACCCCTCTCTAGCTGCGGATTATATCTATTTTTTTGAGAATTTCTAACGTATTGCACAACTTTACGTCGTCGAATGCTTTCTCTAAGCCGGCAAATCCTAAGAGAGTCCCGTGGCTTTTATTATGTCCCTCCATTATCAAGTGTAACACCAGAAGTGCTCGTCAGGCCGTGAAGGCCCGAGGGATGTCTACCGGCCGCCGTGTCATCCTAAGCCATGCAGCGTCATGTGGATGCCGTATGGAGGGGTATGTGGTCAGCACACCGCTCTCTCGGCCTTTTTGTAGACTTTCTAGACAGTGGAGCCTCTACTACTCAATCAAGCAGCTCCTCAGTTGGGTCCACTAGGATGAATGCACCCCATACCAGCCCTTCCATCAACGAAAAATCCTTGTCAACTCCGGGAATCAAAATCGGGGCCTCCGAATGACAGCCATCTACGCTGACCACTCAGCTACGGAGGTGGAATCCCTGTTGCTTTTACCTTTCCTAAAGTCAGTGGGGGCGCCATCTAGAAAACACTCAATTTTCTTCTCCATTCATATGCATATTATTCGTGTCATCAATGTGGGTGCAAGAGCTGTTAACACTGATCGTGCCATAGTTCCGACATTTATCGGCCCTTGCTGTCTTCGGGACGGTGGGTGATGTGTCTCATTTCGCATAGATTGTGCACTATAACTTGAATAATGATTTGATTGCCCGTTTCTACAATGATTCTGCAGAAATGCTGCCGGCCGGTGTGGCCGTGCGGTTCTAGGCGCTACAGTCTGGAACCGCGCGAGCGCTACGGTCGCAGGTTCGAATCCTGCCTCGGGCATGGATGTGTGTGACGTGCTTAGGTTAGTTAGGTTTCAGTAGTTCTAAGTCTAGGGGACTGATGACCTCAGATGTTATTCCCATAGTGCTCAGAGCCATTCGAACCATTTTTGCAGAAAAGCTGTCTATCCCTTCTGCCTTGCTTAATGGCAAGTCTTCCTAACTCTCTAATCTCTGCCGATTTCCGATTCTAATTCAGAGTCCCCTGTGCCTTCCAAGTCAAAACCATTTCTTCTTCTGCCACCTTAGAAGCAGTTCCTTTCCATTGGAGAGGTCCTCATCGTACTGTTTTTACTTATCCCCCACTACTTTGCTTTTAACAACTGAATTCCTTCTCCATTATGAATGTTGACGGCTTGTTTTTAATTTCAACGAAAGACGTTTTGACTTTTTTATATGTTGCATCTCTCCTTTCGACGACCATTTCATTTTAGATTTCTTCACGTTTCTGCTGCAGTCTGTTCGCTTTAGCCTCCCTGCATTTCCCGTTGGTCCCATTCCTAAGTGACAAATATTGCTGTATTCATTTCTTCCCCAGAGTATGAGCACATACAGACCTCTTATTCTGGCAACACTACCCAATACGAAATAAACTGAAATAAAAATGAATGTGGTAGGTTAACTCGTGGTAGTAGGGGAGGGGGGGTTGGATCTGAGTCCGAGGAAGGATCGTCCCAGCGTACGATGGAGGAGCGCAGTGTGCGAAACTCATAAGCGCAGCGCCCGCCCACGCTGGGACCGTGCCGGCGCCAGCTTGCCCACTTGGTGGCCTCCTTTCCCTGTTCTAATGAAATCCGTGTCTCTCTGCCACATGCCATAATGCGTCATCTGGCAGGAGATACCAGCTACAGGATTCCGTAGGTTTCCACACAAGTGCAGCGCATCAAAATATAATTCCCTGGCACCTGCTGTTATTATTCAGTCGTACAATATAGTAAGTCAGCTATGCCACTAAAAGCTCAGATACCTCTGGTACCATTGGACGTACCGAAATAAAACTTCCAATAGTTCAGAGTTCTCAAACGGGCGATATTTTAGGTATATAGTCCATCCATGCATCTTTTGATATGTTGAAGCAGTTTCATATGCGTTGGCATATGAACATCATTGACTTTGTAGCAGCATTCTTGGGTTTTTGCGCCAAGTACGTTTCCCACTTTCCTCTGAGAAAACTTTCACTGCAAACTGCAAAACCTCTCATATCAGTATATATTTTATACTTTTATTATTTAGCGTATAATATTAGCTGCAATCTCAGACGTTTCGCAGATCAGGCAGATATATAGGAAATTCTATCCTGGGAAAACTGCAGTAATATCCAGCTATATCTCGACAAAATGTCAGCCTGGTGCAAAGGCTGGGAACTCTTTCGTAAAGTCGAGACATAAAGCGTTTAGCGCCTCAAAAAACGTAAGATTGTTAAATCATGTGACTACAGGATTAATTAATCACAACTGCAGTTAGTCTATTTGAAAATCTACGTACTACTCCGCAAGCACTATAAACTACGCGGCAGAGGGTACTTCGTACCATAATTGGCCTCTTACTGTGCTATCCCATTTGTTTATGGAACAGTTTTTACTACTTCAATAACTTTTTGTTAATATTCGTTAGTACGGCGCGTTTCGGCAGCATGCCGCCATCATCAGGAGCATTGTAGTTTACATGTACATTAATGTGATGTGTGTAGATGATAGTCTTCAGGAAGTTGGATGCCGTGTCTCCAATCCCTATATTCAACAACCATTTTAGCACTATCTGCTTGGACGACATACAGGTTTTGGACAAAAATATGGAAATACACCAACACAACACATTACCATGCCTAATACTGTGTATAAAATACATTGGCATTCAAAATAACTTCCAGTTGTCTCGGAGTAGAAAATTAAAGATCCTGTACGGTTTTGAGAGGAAGATTCTACTGTTCTTCCTTGCAAAATAGTGGGAAGTTCAGGTAACGAAGATGCAGGCGGATAGCAATCGTGCAAATTTCTCTCCAAAGTAGACCACAAAGGCTCAATAATATTGAGATACTGTGACTGTGGTAGCCAGAATAAATGCGAATATTCATCCTCGTGCTCATAAAACCAGTCGTGGACGATGCAAGCTGTACGAACAGGAGCTATGTCGTCTTTGGAACATAGCACTACCACTGGGGAACTAACGCTGTACCATGGATGGATCTGGTTAGCTAAAATGGGCACATAATCCTTGCCAGTTATGCGACTTTGCAGAATAGCCATTGGGTCCATGGAATCCGCGATATGGCTGCCCAAATCATCACACAACCCTCGCCATGTTTCACTCTAGGGACGTAAACTCAGTGAGAAGTTTGAAACTACGTGCAACAAGACTCATCTGACCAAATGACTGTCATCCATTGCTACATAGTCCAGGATTTATAGCTTCAGCACCACGTTTCCCTGTTGCGGGTATTTGTATCGCTGATGAATGGTTATGGAATTCTGTCTACCTCTGCAGTTCCATACTTCTGAAGCTCCTTTCGTGTTGTTTAGTGCTAACAAGATCCGCCAATGCGACGTTCTACAGTGACTTTTGCAACTGTAGTCGTCCTACTTTTCAAGACAATCAACTTCAGTTACAATCTGTCACGATTACTCAACACACACTTCCGTCCACATTTTGAAGTAGCGAATGATGTTTTTTCGCTTTCTCTGTATGTGGTATGAATCGTCGGTTGAATACCTCTTAACACACCGAACGCTTCGGCCAATTTGGTTACCCACGCACTCACAGCTAATGCTTGCGACGTATTGAGGACACTGAACAGGCATAGTTCGTGGTTAAATACAACACTGCAACTTGCTGGGCTGACTAAGCTCTGCATTTACGTTTAAGCATGCATTTCTTGTGATATTTCCATGTTTTTGTTGATCCCTGTGCATGTACATTAATCTGAAATGTTATCAGGATTACCTGCTGAGTGTGCCAGTCAGGTTGTGTACCGAAATATAACCCTTTACAGAAAAATTCATTTATTTTAGTTTATGGATTAAGTGAGTTTGATGAAATCATTTCATTATTTGTTCATTTACATTTTTGCTGAAAATTTGTTTGGCAGACAAAGCATAGTAGCAAACACAGCATCTTCACTTAGCATAGCCTTTGGAATGTAGAAATCTGTAAGTGTAAGTTTCGGGTATTAATCAAAAATTATTTCATAAATTTCTAATACGATCGCTGACCCTAAACAGTTCCATTTCACTTGGATAAATTTAAGTCATTCCTTTTGAATACTGAAGGAGGGAAAATTACATCCTGTTTGCTTCTGTGCGCGCGCTACTGTCGCTTGTCGTATTTTCCTGATCAATACGTGCGATTATGTAACTTTACCCAACACGGCTTTACGAGAACTACGTGGCACTTCATCTAAAGATTTCCATGGAGTTTCCCGCGTATCTGTTACATACTCGTATGCACTGTACCCTCTCAGCAGCCGGCCGAAGTGGCCGTGCGGTTAAAGGCGCTGCAGTCTGGAACCGCAAGACCGCTACGGTCGCAGGTTCGAGTCCTGCCTCGGGCATGGATGTTTGTGATGTCCTTAGGTTGGTTAGGTTTAACTAGTTCTAAGTTCTAGGGGACTAATGACCTCAGCAGTTGAGTCCCATAGTGCTCAGAGCCATTTTGAACCTCTCAGCACTACGCGTCTCAGAATCCGTTCTGTGTCTGCTGTCATGTGTACTTGGTAAACATTCCAAAACCCGAAGGGCAAAGCAAAATATAAGCTACGATTCTTCGGTAGACTGTTGAGAAACAGCAGTTCGTTTACCAAAGAAATTGTATACAAAATGCGTGGACAGCCCATACTTCATTGCTGCTCTAGTCTGGAGACTTAGGTCAGGTCGGACTAACAAGCCACATCGAGTCTATACAAAGAAGGGCGTGCGTGTAGTCACTGGCTTAATTAACGGACGAGAGATTGTAACAGAAATGTTTTAAAACTCTTTAATAGGCGAACCTCAGAGAAAGAACCTGTAAATCATGCTAGAACCTCCTTACAAAACTTTCAATTAACGACTTTCAGGTCAGAAACTATAGTAGAGTCGACATGAGAGCCCTGTCAGCTGGAGGCGCTGGTGCTAGCTTTCGACTGGAAGTGTAAAACGGCTGTTGACGGAAACAGCCGTCGTATACGGAGCGGCCCACTACTATATGTCCCCTGGAGATCGTGCAGATAATAGCTCGCCCTGAAGCCAAAAAGTAGTCATTCGTGCTGTGGTATCATCCAGAGACTGGTGCCACACCAAAGTCGGCAACGCTAATCGGTACAACAGACATTAGCAACAGCTTGCTGCAATCCGCGACAACCAATGGGAGGCGTTCCAGAAGACCACGCCTCCACTTCAGCATAACTGCGCTCTCACGTTGTGGTCAGTATAGTGTCGAACATGCAAGAGCTCAGTCCCAGTTCGTGCCACATCTCAAGGAGTCATCATCATAGCCTAGAACCAACGAGTTGTTAGGTTTCTGATGAACTTGAACTTTAATAAATGTTGAAAATTGTACCCGCAGGAGAAGTTTGTTAATCTGTACATAAAGTGATGCTTTCATAGTCAACGATGGTTGTAAGTTAGCCAGGATTCCTGTGGCAAAGAAGTGTGTCAAAGTTACATAAATTCTTGTTCATTAATGTAATGAAGTGAACTAATATTTCATGAGCCACAGCTCCTATGTGTTTCCTCACCGAGCAGTCTAAGAACCCACAGTTATAAGTGAACGAAAATAGTTTGTCTGGTCACAACACGTTTGTCTGGTCAGCAAGGAACTTAAATGAACGGTACAATAAAATGTACGCTCTGGCTCCCACTTCAGGATAATTACCACTGATGTAACTGCAGACCCTTATTAGAAGAGAGGCTACACTAGTAAACACTTCGAAAAGTTATCAGTAATAGAAAAATAATTGAGTGCAGAGTGATGCTTCATCAACACATTATAAAATGATCAGATAGGAATCTAATTGGAGACGCTCTCTCGAAACATTTGATAAAGTACAGAGTAGGGAAAACAGGTATTTACGAAAAGGCGGCCGCAATTTCGTTAGTGCAGAGCGAGCCGTCAACGAAACATTCTATTATCGTAGTTCCATATGGCGTCCCACAGAACACTTTCATGTTCGGAGAGCTTGTGAAATAAGATAACGTGTCTGTAGTCTACACAAAAGGGAAGACTTCGTTATTGACGGTGCCAAAAACTCGTTAAGTCTTGAAACACATGCTCTGTTTTGAGTGGAGCGCTGTCGTGCCACAAAATACACTTTCTCGCCGACTGTGTTTTTTCTGTCACCGGATATGATGGCTAGCACATACGCTATTACTCAAAAGTTTTTGGTGCATTAGTGATTTTGTGGAAAAATGAAGATTGGAACCAGGAATGTTAGACATAATTCAGTTTCGGAACAATCTTTTATAACTAAATACATGCAGTCAAATTTTACTCTCGTCAAAGTAGCCTCCTTTGGCTTTAATCACTGCTCTGCATACGTGAGGCATCTTGCTGTCGGCTTCATCAGGGTTTTGTCGATGATATGCCGCCATTCCTCTTGTAGTCTGGTCCGGAGATGATGAACGTTGGTTCTAAATGTTCAAATGGCTCTGAGCAGTAGGGGACTTAACTTCTGGGGTCATCAGTCCCGTAGAACTTAGAACTACTTAAACCTAACTAACCTAACGACATCACACACATCCATGCCCGAGGCAGGATTCAAACCTGCGACCGTAGCGGTCGCGCGGTTCCAGACTGAAGCGCCTAGAACCTATCTGCCACAAGGGCCGGCGATGAACGTTGGTGATGGGCCTTGATTTAACTGCTCTCTCCAAGTGATACCAAAGCAGTTCAGAAGGATTACAGTCATGGGATTGGGCTAACGAGATCATATTTTTCAGTTCCTTCTTTTTTTCTAAATTTGCCAACTACGCTTTAGACAGTTTTGACGTGTGGAAATTGGAAATTTGTGGCAAGGACTGTGGGACCAAATTACAAGACGCCCTAGACCGCACGGCTACCCCGCTCGGCTTTTGAAGTGTATTTATGGTCGTTACCGTGCTGTAGGACGAATCACTTGGTAATCAAACGTCTTCCACGTGGCTTTTCATGATACCGTCGAATGCGATGGTAATTCTTCTTCTTCTTCATTGTTCCGTTTACTTGTGCAAGATCACCACTTTTACTGCCTCCAAAACATCCGCATACCATGAGGGAACCCCTTACATGCTTTAATGTTGGATATACACATTGGGGTAACATTCGCTCACGTGGCAACCGGCGAACAAACTTGCGTCGCTTTGTGCCAAAGAACTCAGATTTGGATTTGTCAGTTGAAATTACCTTTTGCCACTTTTTTACTGCCCAACTTTCACGTTGTCTTGGCCAGTGTAGCCTCTTCCGCTAGTAATAGACGTCAGTAATGGTTTCTTAGCCGCCACACGCCCGTTAAGGTTCACTGCCTGAAGACGTCTTTTCACAGTACTTACACTCACCATCTTTTCCCTATTATAGTTGAATTCTGCTGCAAAAACTGGTGCTGTTTTGAAGCGATCACGTGTACTTGTAACTACTATATATTTATCATAACTTTTGACCTACCGTTTCGAGGTAGGTCCATATTCTGGCCAGTATGCGCATGCCTCTGCAAGGTTTAAATGACACATCCCAAGGAAATACGTTCTTGACGTGCTATTTGTCGCGTAGTAAGACCGGCTGCACGTAAAGCCACAATTGCAGAAAGTTTTTTCTGTTGAAAGCTCCTTTCTTCGTTTTATTATCGATGTTTACACTGAGGAATCACGGAAGTTCGCTCTTTGATACCTTGTGCATAACTACATTCCTCTTTCTTACCTGTAACCGTGTTCACGGATTTGTTGAACGAGGAAAGATTGTATTATGCAACCACAATACAAAATTAGGGCCCGCATCTCGTGGTCGTGCGGTAGCGTTTTCGCTTCCCACGCCCGGGTTCTCGGGTTCGATTCCCGGCGGGGTCAGGGATTTTCTCTGCCCCGTGATGGCTGGGTGTTGTGTGCTGTCCTTAGGTTAGTTAGGTTTAAGTAGTTGTAAGTTCTAGGGGAGTGATGACCATAGATGTTAAGTCCCATAGTGCTCAGAGCCAGCCACAAAATTAGGGGCATGCAATGCTTGGAATGTGAACAGCATAAGAACGGATAGTTATGTTTTGAAGGATTTCATTTTTAAAAACGTGGAACACTACTCTTAAACATTACATTGAGCGTGTCACTGGCGAAACAATATAGCTAATTCGTATATGGATCTGATAACTAGCTTTTTTTGTCTTACTATCAGGGCGTTCCAAAACTTTAGAGCGATAGTGTATATGTGTACCGTTGCCTTGAATTACTTCTGATTTCGGCACATTAGCTATGTTTGAGTTTATGGTATTAGCTAATGAACATAGCTAATAGACAACGTAGGCTAGTTTTTATTGCTTATTTTACATAAGCTGCTGTAGAAGAGAAATGACTCTTCATTTGAAAAGTGTTGTTACAGCAAATCATCAGGTTTGGGAAGATCATTTTAAAAAGTGAAGTACCTGCTTTTTTGGCAAGTCTAGAAAGTTGATATCGTCATCATCTTTATTGTGAGTAAGTATTCATTTTTCTTTTTCAGGTATTAAAAACAAGGGATAAGACCTAAATTTTTTGAGTCAAGTAGTTGTAGTTGTTCACTGAATCACCCAGAAAGGGAGTGTTTAGAATTACGCACCTTCTAAAGCTGTACGACGTAACAAGCAAGACTGGTAAAGTGCTGAAATTCCTGTCATTAGTAATGCACATTTCATTTGTGCACACCATTGTTGACGATATTTATGTGCTGTCTTATGTGACATGGACGTTTACTCTCTATTTGACCCCTGCAAGACTGTCATTGTCTGTACAGATACAGAGCAACAACACCAAAGCACCGGGTATTGCCTGAGAGAACTAAATATGTGACGGTATCGGAGTACTTGCGCAATACTTCTAAATGCGAAGTCTTTATATGGGAAATTCACTCTTAAGTGACCTTGTTTCAGGGAACTCTGTTAAGCTGTTAATTTTCTCTTGAAAGCACCTCGTGGAAATTCCTAAATTCTGGGAAAGAGCGATCGTTTCATAACGGTTTGTTAGTGACAACTGAGACAAAACGACGTACGCTAGTGTTTGTCTGGACGAGTGCCCTTACAGTTCTAGGAATGGGTGGGGTGCGAGGTTTCAGTTGCCAACGTCCAGAAGCACGGCTGTTACAGAAATTCTTGTCCATTTCGCAGACATCGTTTTGATGTTCTTATTTTACCCACCAACCCCTTCTTATTAAGTTGGCTCCATAGAAAAACAAATAAAAATGTGAATTTATTGCTTTCACATTTCGTATAAAATTATGCTTCTGTAAAAACTTGGGAGTCTGACTTTTCACACTTAACAGTGTCCTAATTAATTTTACTCTTTCCCAGACTATTTGAGGGTCTCTCTCCGCGGACTTTTTTTTATAATTAATGCCGCTGATTCAACAAGTTTCTAACTTTCTTCTGAGTTTGATTGCTGCAGAAAATTTAAAACGTACTCATATGTCGTTGATAACGTAATCAATTGTGGACTACATGCGTTAAACAAGTAGTATTAAATTCCAAAACTTAAAGTTTGAAATTACTTAACTCCAAATAATGATATTATTACTTTCATTGTTGAGAACTTTAGAAACATATCACAAATGGATATGCGCTCTGTATGAATATTCCCGGCCAAGTGGCTGATGGGAGTATTTGGACCGGTAGGAATCGAGTGCCTTTGATAAGTGTTAACTTCGTCCCGGTTGTCACTAGCTTCAGCCAACACTGAGATTTAGTAGTTTTAACGTGTCGATAAAAATATTATTTCAGACACAAATTTCATATAACATATCAGAGAGTGCTAACTCAGCAAGTCATTTCTGCTTTCGTAGATGCAGAAGCACAGTCGTACGCTAACTAACGTTGACCGCGACCAGAAACCAGTCAATAACGGTCTGTATCTACCGATTCGGCAATTCTCATCAACCGTCTCGCCGATGATCTAAGAACGTAGGAGCCTACTTGCCAGCACACACGCCTGCCATATAGGCAACCCGGGTTACTCAGCTGCATAGAGTGTTGCTTGCTGTACACCAGACAATGTCAAGACGACGCCAGGCATCTTTCTGCTCACTGCTCACTAAAACATTCCACATTAGTTTAAAGTTAAACAATTATTTTTCCCCTCTAAGCTAGGATTAATTTATTTAACACTAACCTGCTGTGTAGCGCCGACAAAGTTTGCTTCACTAAGATTATGCTTTCCGTATAAACGAATTTCATGTACACACTATATTAAGAATGTGTAACAGCAGTACAATTTTTTCTTGTTTTCAGTCTCACAATTCTGGGGGAGGGCTGACGTTTGATTAGAGAATTATAACCAGAGGCATTTGCACGTACCATATCTGCCCTTCGATAATCTATTGGTAATTGAAGAGAGTTGTTCGTAAGCTGGGATAGGGTATTTACGTGAGACAAATTTATTACTACTGTCGGTGTTGTTGATATTAGTATAATTCAAGCCTTTGTCCGGAGTTCCATATAAAACTCTCTGTGAGTTCTTTAAATGATCTCGGAATAAGTTTTATATTTTTTTTAAATTTAAAATCATCAAATTTTGTGGGACCATGAGCCAAGCTACTTGGTGATACAACGTCAGTACGTAATTCATAGAAATCTAATAAACATAATTTTTTAAAAAATAGAGAAAATATTCTATTTACGATACATAATACGTTGCAGTGCAAGATTCTGTTGCGAGCGATTCCAGTACAA
Source organism: Schistocerca nitens (assembly GCF_023898315.1). Taxonomy (NCBI): domain Eukaryota; kingdom Metazoa; phylum Arthropoda; class Insecta; order Orthoptera; family Acrididae; genus Schistocerca; species Schistocerca nitens. The sequence continues at coordinate 953,801,603 of NC_064615.1, forward strand.
AATTAAAGGATTGCGCCATGCGAAAGCGTTTTAGGTCTGATTTGAAAGGCTGGGATTTAACACTAAAATTTTTAAGTTCTGCATTAAGCGTATCTGTACTATGGTTAAACAGTTCTTATTTAGCTGCAAATAGTTTTTCCGTCTAAGTTTCGCTGAGTGAATATGACAGTTTATTTTAAATGGGTCGATGTTAACTGCAGATTCTATGAGGTATCATTTGTATAGAAATGGCAGAGATAAAATCCCTTGAAGGCTGAACAGCATCCTGCACCAAACTCGCCAGCTGACCGTTCTGGTTAGGAATGTCTGGGTTAATAATGCCGTCCAACTAAAGTGTTTGGTGACTACTCAGTCCAGATTCTATCTTCTTCTTCTTCTTCTTCTTTTTTTTTTTTTTTTAACGTCGTCTAGCGAAGGTAAGAACTTCATTTTGTGACCAATCAAACTGGTCAAGTTTTGAAGAAATCACTCGTTAATGTCAGGTTGGTAGTCTTTTTAAGCCTCCGTTTTCACAGAAATTGCCGCCTTTGTGGTAACCGGTAATTTATTAATACCAGTACCTAATGTGCCCAAAAAATCGGAAAAAACATTGTGTCTTGGGACCATAATTACGTCTTCGGCATCTCTCGGTCGCTTCGGGATAGAATTAAATTGAAATTTATGTACTTAACCAACGAGTAACAATACTGGACCAGTGGTCGTATGAGCCCAAATCAAGTTCAGTATTCAGTAACGAATTAAATGTGCCACTAGAAGCCCGCCGGTCATTCGCCCTATGTGTCACTTACATTTTCGCCTCTCGCCTGTGCTTTATCTGCAGTGCTATCGAATTAGTCAGTGCTTTCTTGCAGTATTCAGTAACACATTAACCCATCACCAGTCAATGGTAGAATTTTTCTTCTTCACCAACCACTTCTTTCGTCTATGGCAATGTTCGTCATTGTGAAAAATGCCACATTGCACGTTAAACTGCAGGTCGTCCTGAAACAGGCTGTTTCTTTGAGTCATTGGTTTCGTGACTGGTGTGATACGCTCGCCACGAATACCTCTCTTGTGCGAACCTCTTGTAATGTATCCTTTGCCTCGCTGTAAACAGCAAATATAAGTGGTAGAGCTAATTAAATATGCTTAGTGATATGCAGTGCATAAGTAAAGGTTTCTCATTCAAAAGACACACGACAAAAGAGATAACAAGGTGTAACTATCGTCCTCTAGTTACTAAATGACCTATCTGATGTTGATTTAACTTCGGAAAAATGAGATAAGCATTCTTGCTGATCGCTGATTGTTTCAGGCCGTGCGTGTTGCAGAACGTACAGTTGTTCGATAAGCGGGTTAACCATGGAAAGTGTCAACTTAATTTCCATTTCAGATAGTGATATGAAGATTATTCTGACTTCACAACGTAGCATGCAGGTTCGATTTGAAGTGAAATGTTCAAACAGCAAGATGCGTTGCGACAGCAAGATGTGTTGCGGGATCGTACTGTTGGCTTCCGAACAATGCACTCTACCCTTACTGACACGTCTTCTGCTAAAACAGAAAATACACAGCATAAAAACATATGCGAGGAATCTATAGGATACTACAATAATGGTAGACACTTTTAATAATTATGCCCAGGTATTATTCAGAACAGTATAAAGTCAGCTACACATACCTACGTCTGTAATGCAAGACAGAACAAGCTAGAGTGAATCAAGGGAAGGAGCTTCTGCCTCAACAACTTAAACTGTTTTTAATAACTGACATGTAATATTTTTACGTATACACATCTATCTGAATTTATTCACTATTCTCTTTTTATCTTTCGCTTGGATGGGTGTACATTTTATTATGACAGTACTTATAAACGAAAAAATGACATTATTTTATCTCTTACGCTTTACTCTTTATCTCAGAGCAGTACTTGCACCCAACATTTTGGCTGAGTTTCTTAGTCGAAACGTCCGGATAGCAAAGGCATACCATTTCCAGTAAGACGATGACTGGTAAAAATGACTTTCATGTTGATGGCAGTTTTACCTTCAGTAATTGCTAACTGATAATTTTTTGTATTAAATTTTAGACGCTCTCGTCGTTGCGTTTTTACGCTTTACTTAATTATGAACTGATACCGCCATCCATTGAAAGTGCGGCGTCACAGCTTCCGCATGTGTAGAACGATTCGGTACGGCGTATCTGCTGGCGCCGCGGTGGAGATGGAGAAACGCCCACCGGCTCAGCCGGCTGCTTGTGCGTGTCCGGTGTTGCGTACGCTACCTGCACGCACCGTCACGCACGTGCGCGCTCTCCAGCCGTGCGTGTCGTGCGGCGCCGCTATTCCCGGCTTACCTCTCGCTGTATTCAAAGTTGCACGGTCACCGCGAGGAACCGCTCTGGAAATGGGTGTGTCCCTTTCCGCGTTATTTCTGCGCGGCCGGGCGGCCGAGCAGTTTTAGCAACTCGGCGCAACAGCTTTCCGGAAAGGCCGACTACTGTATAGCGTGGGAGGCTGGCGGCGTCGGTTTTAGTGATGCGTGAGGTGTTACTTTGCTGACTGTCCGCTACGGGCCCATTCCGTCTGTTGGAGCAGAGCAGGCTGCTGAATTTGACTCTCCTCTCTGCTTCTATTCCACCCCCGTCCATTGAAACAGTATTACACCTAGTTCTACACTCTGCAAGCCGCTTTACATTGTGTGGAGGGGGTTAATTCTGGCACCACTAGGGATATCGTTTCACCTGCGTGCGACCACGTCTGTCTCCTAGCTCCTTAGCGTTCTGATCATTTAACGAGGTGTGTGGGAGGGAGCAGTTTCATGTCTGACACTTCTTGGAACGTACACGCTCGTAATTTCGAGAGTAACCCTCTCCGAGGTGTTCTTGTCTCATAGCTGAAGGGAGGGGAGAGACAGTTGTGCATGAAGTACCACTCTCACAGACGGTAAGCTGTTTTCATTAGTATATACGTGGATGTGGAACGTATTACGAAATAAGTCAGTCGTGACTGATAAAAATTTGTTGAAGTCCGGGATTCGTACTAGAATTTACTGCTTCTCGCGAGTTGTCACCACAAAATTTTCAAATTTCATCCTATTACTTCGGAACACCACAACCAGAGGTTTTCCCGCCCAGCATATGGAACGGACACGGGTGAGCAGAACTGATTTGGTGGAAGACGATGGTATCCCTTGCCGCTGGGATGTATAGCAACTGAATAGGCCGGCCGGGGTGGCCGAGCGGTTCTAGGCGCTACAGTCTGGAATCGCGTGACCACTACGGTCGCAGGTTCGAATCCTGCCTCGGGCATGGATGCTTGTGATGTCCTTAGGTTAGTTAGGTTTAAGTAGTTCTAAGTTCTAGGGGACTGATGACCTCAGAAGTTAAGTCCCATAGTGCTCAGAGCAATTTTTGAAGCAACCGAATAAAATGAAATGAAAGGAGTCAGTGCGGAGGAAATGAATAATATAAGGCACGGAAATATGCGTACATAATCAACCACATCCCATTATCACCGTGGTACGACTCTGTTACGCGTCATGGGGAAGTTGTTCTAAAAAAATTGTTTTTCCGTCGCTTCAGCCACGGAAGATATAAGGCGGCACATTCATCAGTTACAATGTACTTGTATTACCGCTGTGCTAGTGCAGCCCAGAAGAAGACACTAATCGTATTATCCTCGGTTGTACTCTACCATCACAAGGAACAGCATGTTTACTACAGCGTGTAATGAGTAATGCAGTGTGGACAACATCAGTTTCCCACTAATGTAAAGACAATGTGGTGTTACACACGCGTCATCTATTTCGCCACTGGGGAAATAACGTAATTTTTTAACTGTTTACCCTAGACCAAACACACACACACACACACACACACACACACACAGAGAGAGAGAGAGAGAGAGAGAGAGAGAGTGAGAGTGAGAGAAAAAATGTGAATCTACATTACACTTTTATTTTGCGAATGATTTCCATTTTAATGTTTTAAAAGTTAGCTGAACGTATCATGTCCAGAGGGGAGAAACGCCCTTGTACATTGCTTCAAGCGGTATGATAACATTACCGGCAAGGTCACTTGAGTACTTAATATTTCGGAAGGGAACGCACACGCACTGTGACGGAAATTATCGATATTAAGGACTTCGTGGCCTCTAGTGCTGTGTCGCTAAAATGTCACCTACGGAAAACATTAAGTTTCTACCTCTGGTAAGGCTGTTCTTATGAGCTAGAGTTTGTGTAGTAGTGGACAATCGACTTCGAAACTGGCAGCAGTAAACTGACGAAAAACCGAGTATGTGGACTGTCAAACTTTTCATATTTGGTTGAACGTGAAGCCCTACAATGTAACACGATGTCTGCAGTAACAGAACAACAAGGATTAGTTCTTGCGAACTGGTGTTTCGATCACATCTAAGAACTGGCGGCATTCTTAGTGGGAACGTGTAAGCAGTGTCATCACAGTGAATCGGAAGTCATATCGTTAACATAACGCGTGTGTTCATTGGAAAACATTAATTGTCAGTCGTTAATTCGAACAGCTCACGTGTTGTTGAAATACCGCGAGTAGTAATCAGGGAGGAAAAACCAACAAGTATTGGTGCCATAATGCGTGAGTTAAGTATCATTTCTCGCAAGTAGAGTATCAATATGATACGCGCACCATTATGCGTTAGAAGATAGTTGTGGAAGAACTGTGGGCGTGAATTCTGCGAATCGATTATCCCATAGAAACCGCAATCAAGATGGGACAGGAGATTAAGCATGAGACGCCTACGATGCATGGAAGTTCCGTGACAGTGTGTTGTGCGCTCGATGGCAGATTTCCTCTCGCTTGTCACGGGCGTGGCAATGCTCGCTCGTGTTCAAACTTGACAGTAGTTGGTACAGACGAGCTCAGGTACGACCGTTACATTGATATTGTTACTGTACTGATTTCCTTTGCCAGTATTGATGGCGATTCTTTTATTGTCACTCGTCCTTCACTGTGCTGTTACATCTTCGTGAATCCTTCCAGGAACTTGATAGCGGAACAGTGCACTTACATGCAAGAACAACTGTAATAACGATATGATGAATTAATACGAAATTTTTAGAATTTACTGAATTTTCCGGAGTTAACAGACGTGTTCGAAACATCTCAAATCTTAAGCGTTTCCAATTACGAAACTTGTAGTAATAGACGGTGCACTTGCTCTCCAAATGTCAGATGATAGGTTAGAGTTTTTTACCTGTCTCCGGAAGGTGGTACCTGGAAGACATGCAGTAAAAGCAAAGTAGCGTGGGGCACCTATGGCTGAGTTTAGTTAACATTTGTGCAGTGGAACTGATGTGCCAGTGTTTGGACTCGAGGCATACTGCTTATTGGTATTGTTTAAGTTCAAAGACATTTTGTTGTTGTTCCAATGAGCAGCAGTTTCCTTTAACAAGAAACACTTTCCTTCTGTAAAAACAAGTCTTTGTTTTATTTACCACATGTAGAGTCAACAGTCTTGTAAAAAATCTCTTTAATGCGTTGTAAATGTTTCTTTCATCGCGTAGATGGTGGAATTGTTTTGTTGTTGTTTTTCAGAAAATCTGTTACAATAGTTCAAATGGCTCTAAGCACTATGGGACTTAACATCTGAGGTCCTCAGTCCCCTAGACTTAAAACTACTTAAACCTAACTAACCTAAGGACAACACACACATCCATGCCCGAGGCTGGATTCGAACCTACGACTGTAGCAGCAGTGCAGTTCCGGACTGAAGCGCCTAGAACCGCTCGGCCACAACGGCCGGCAGCAACTGTCTGCGCTCATGCAGGAATTCAGTAAACACTTCAGTGATCGGTCTCGTGGAATTAAGAAATCGTCTATTTACTAAGTCATGGAAGTGAGGAGGTAAAAATTTTGGGGGGACTCCATGCTTGATTGCAGTAAGCAGATTCAAAACGATACGGACTGCAGTACTTGTGCAGAGACTGAAGACATAACTACAACAGGCCAACATTCTCCCTCGGAAACTAGTTGTAGAAGTTCAAAGACGCGAGTGCCGTATCCTTCCTCGCTAATCTACTGCTCGTAACTCCTTAAGAGGCAACATTCCTGTCCGGTGCTCGTCACAGCAGAATGTCACTCACACGCATTTCCAGAAGACCACATTCCTATGACGTCGCCATTGCCGCCTCGCAGGTGTTCCTCTCGGCGTACTGCTACGAATCTCGTCACCGCGCTGACACGCTCATCTATCCTGTGGAACAGCTGCCTTCCCGTTTCTGCGTTTCAGAGCGTCAGAACGTGCAGAGCCGTGATTCGCTGTTTGCGTGGGCGACTGTGATGTGACACTGTTCCGCGCAGTGCTCTAGTCGCTTTTGCCTGGCCGCTTACACCGGATAGTTGTATGCTGTGCTGGTGGTGACCTCGGACTTTAGCCAGCTAGATTGTTTACGTTCCAGTTTCTTTTCCACTTGTCGCAAACATAAGTGACCTTCACTCTTTTACCGTAACGCGGACCATTAGTTGAGGAAGAGATTCTCAGTGCCTGTTGATATTGTTGTTTTTGCTGTTTCGGATTTCGTTCCGAAGACCAGTTTCGTGCATCTCTCCACTGTAGCTTATTCTGTGCAAGCCTCTTCCTACCTGCGTAGCTATTGCAGCCTAATCCACTTGAACGTGCTTGAGTATCTGGAGAGCTGCCAGGGTTGTCTGGCGCCTGACGGGAGTGTGGTGGTGGTGTTGCAGGCCTGCACCTGCGCACGGCGGCCGAGGAGACGAGGATGACGGCGGAGACGGCGCCCAGCGCGGTGGCGCCGCCGGGCGCCGAGGCGGCCAAGCAGCAGTACTACGACCCCGAGTACGCGCGCATGGAGGCCTGGCTCGACGAGCACCCGGACTTCGCGCACGACTACTTCCTGCGGTCAGTACTGCCGGCTACGCCACCACTCTAAACGTGCCGCCTAGACAATGCCACGAAAAGCGTCGTTCTGTTGGTTATAGAAAGACAAAATCATGTTTTGTATGGACCTTGGGCTAGGTAGGGGAACGGCGGGTATTACGGGCCATTTAACGAAAAATGTGAATCACAAAATATATTTGTAGCTTAACTCAGTTATGAGCAAAAAAACTTCTTTACTCTATGTAATAAAAATGTATTTAGAAGTAGACAGAGTGGTCCATTGATAGTGACCGCGCCAAATATCTCAACGAAATAAGCATCAAACGAAAAAACTACAAAGAACGAAACTCGTCTGGCTTGAAGGGGAAAGCAGATGGCGCTATGGTTCGCCCGCTAGATGGCGCTGCCATAGGTCAAACGGATATCAACTGCGCTTTTTTAAATAGGAACCCCCATTATTTATTACATATTCGTGTAGTACGTAAAGAAATATGAATGTTTTAGTTGGACCACTTTTTTCGCTTTGTGATAGATGGCGCTGTAATACTCACAAACGTATAAGTACGTGGTATCAAAAAAATGTTCAAATGCGTGTGAAATCTTATGGGACTTAACTGCTAAGGTCATTAGTCCCTAAGCTTACACGCTACTTAACCTAAAATATCCTAAGGACAAACACACACACACCCATTCCCGAGGGAGGACTCGTACCTCCGCCGGGACCAGCCGCACAGTCCATGACTGCAGCGCTTACACCGCTCGGCTAATCCCGCGCGGCTACGTGGCATCAGGTAACATTCCGCTAGTGCGGACGGTATTTGCTTCTTGATACATTGCCCGTGTTAAAATGGACCGTTTACCAATTGCGGAAAAGGTCGATATCGTGTTGATGTATGGCTATTGTGATCAAAATGCCCAATGGGCGTATGCTATGTATGCTGCTCGGTATCCTGGACGACATCATCCAAGTGTCAGCCACATGTGAAACGTCAACCACGACCTGCAACAAATGATGATGCCCAAGTAGGTGTTCTAGCTGCTGTCGCGGGTAATCCGCACATCAATAGCAGACAAATTGCGCGAGAATCGGGAATCTTGAAAACGTCGGTGTTGAGAATGCTACATCAACATCGATTGCACCCGTACCATATTTCTATGCACCAGGAATTGCATGGCGACGACTTTGAGCGTCATGTACAGTTCTGCCACTGGGCACAAGAGAGATTACGGGACGATGACAGAAGCGTCATTCACCAACAGCGGTAACGTAAACCGGCATAATATGCGCTATTGGGCAACGGAAAATCCACGATGGCTGCGACAAGTGGAACATCAGCGACCTTGGCGGGTTAATGTATGGTGCGGCATTACGGGAGGAAGGATAATTGGCCTCCATTTTATCGATAAAAATCTAAGTGGTGCAATGTATGATGATTTCCTACGCAATGTTCTACCGTTGTTACTACAAGATGTTTCACTGCATGACAGAATGGCGATTTACTTCCAACATGATGGATGTTCGGCACATAGCTCGCGTGCGGTTGAAGCGGTATTGAATAGCATATTTCATGACAGGTGGACTGGTCGTCGGCTCGCACGTTCACCAGATCTGAGGTCCCCGGATTTCTTTCTGTGGGGAAAGTTGAAGGATATTTGCTATAGTGATCCACCGACAACGCCTGACAACATGCGTCAGCGCATTGTCAATGCATGTGCGAACTTGACGGAAGGTGAACTACTCGTTGTTGAGAGGAATGTCGTTACACGTATTGCCAAATTCATTGAGGTTGACGGACATAATTTTGAGCATTTATTGCATTAATGTGGTATTTACAGGTAATCACGCTGTGACGGCATGCGTTCTCAGAAATGATAAGCTCACAAAGGTACATGTTTCACATTGGAACAACCGAAATAAAATGTTCAAACGTACCTAAGACCTGTATTTCAATTTAAAAAACCTACCTGTTACCAACTGTTCGTCAAAAATTGTGAGCCATATGTTTGTGACTATTACAACGTCATCTATAACAAGCCGAAAAAAGTGGTCCAGCTAAAACATTCATATTTCTTTACGTACTACACGAATATGTAATAAAAAGTGGGGGTTCCTGTTTAAAAAAACGCAGTTGATATCCGTTTGAGCTATAGCAGCGCCATCTAGCGGGCCAACCATAGCGCCAACTGGTTTCTCCATTCAAGCTAGACAAGTTTCGTTCTTTGTAGTTTTTTCGTTTGACGCTTATTCCGTGAGATATTTGGCCCGGTCACGATTAATGGACCACCCTGTATGAAGGGAAGATAACAGAACATGTAATTAGAATTAATCTTGCATTTTGGGCAATTTTAAAAATTGGCGGGAGTATGGGCCATACCAATACGATTATGTTTATAAATTAAAAGCACTGTTTTGAATAAAAGTCTTATTGTTTAATACTATACACAGGGTATAACATATTATATTTCATTTACCCTATGCTTTCTTTAGCTTCCAGAGATCACAAAAGTAAAGAAGTAAGTGTCAGTGTCCGCACAGAGCTCATGTGCCCAGCCTTCACACTTCTTGCACTGAATCCGGTTTTCCTCATAGCTCTCTCCACACACAATGCATTTTACATCTATAACGTCTTGAGAAGTGCTTGGTGTAGGACTGCCATTACGAAAAATTTTGATTTGTTCATTTTTCTTCTTCTTATTGATCATCGTTTGTTCTTGTTTTGAAAATTTCATTTCTCTCTTTTTCTGTTGTGCTTTTTCCTGTTGCTCTTCTGATACTTTCTTGTCAATCAGCGTATATTTTTTATTGGATTGATGTCAATATTTTGCTTCTCTCTGCCTTTCTTTTCCGACGTGTCAACCTCTTTCCGCTGCAGAAGGGCAAATGCGAGACCTCTTTTAACACACGTGCAAAATCAGAATGTTCACTTGAGTGTATTGCATTGGTGGAAGTGGCGGTCTTTCCAGAAGTGATCGTAGATTCTGTCTGGGAAGCAAGCTGAGGGAGTTTTTTCTTAAATGTGGGCACAGTATCCTTTTTTAAAAAAGAAGAAGAAGAAAGAAATGAGTTCCGTGGCCCATACCATCCGAATGTCGCATGGCCCGTACTACCCAACTCACACTGATATGAAAACATCGTAGTAAGCGAAACATTGTTACCGCAAACGAAATGTAATTTTCACTGTCTTATTAATAGAGCAAACTAAATAACAGCTCTAGTTTCATAAGCATGTTCTTACCTGTAATGATGGAGAGTGATGTTAAAAAGTATTCGAGGCAACAACTCGTAGGAGCACAAACAGACAATAAGCACTCACAGACGATACGACAATGGGAATCAAATTAACTCTCTGAACATGGCGAAATGACGCTGGCAGCAAAGATTACACTGTGTACCGTGCTGCTACCTAGTAGTGAATAGCTAAAATACGAACTGGCACATACTTCCCGCTGGCCCATACTACCAGCCGTTCCCCTGCCTTCTGTATACCCAACAGAGCGATCATGAACTCTAACTAACCTACAGTACAGTGTCAAAGATTCAATGTTACGCACTTCCTCCAGCTCAGACCAATGGAGCAAATCGGTTGGTTCTTGTAAGGTGACGAGTCATATGACAGCGACATTCACATATACAGATGGCTGTAATATCCGTACGCAATGTTTAGAAGGGCAGTGCATTGGCAGAGGTCTCATTTTTACTCAGGTGATTCATGTGAAACGTTGACCGGCGTGATTATGGCCGCACAACTGAAATTAATAGACTTTGAACGCGGAGCGGTAGTTGGATCTAGACGCACTGGACAATCCATTTCGGAAATTGTTAGGGAATTCATTATTCCGAGATCCAGTGTGTCGAGAGTGTGCCGAGAATAGCAAATTGCTGGCATTACCTTTCACCACGGACAACGCAGTATAAATGGCTATACACGCAGCATGGCTCAGTATTTCAGCAGGGGACTTCCAACGATTTGTGTGAGCCATGCCACATCGAGTTGTAGCACTACATCGAGGAAAGGGTGGTCCGTCACGATGTTTAGGAGGTATCCCATGACTTTTGCACCTCAGTATATGTGGTCTGCCTTAAGAAGCTTATGGAGGCACCTATTAGTTCATAGGTGGTACATGAGAAAACCTGAAAAACGTGGTTTTTGGCTAGCAAAACCGAGCCGCGGTTTCCAAGACGGCTACGCAGAGCAAATGACTGAAATTTTTTCGATGTATTCCTAAATTTGTGCGAAGGCTGGGAATCGAACCCGCATCTCCTGCTTACTGGACAGGTGCGTTAGCTGCTAAGCCATCTGGGCACAGCAGTTCACACAGCTGCACGGATTACTCTGGCACGCCTCCTTCATCGAAAACTGTGAAAATTTTCTTGATATTTTTATCCGTTTTCGAAGAACAGAGATTCAAAGTTACCCTATTTGTGCGTAAAACCCGCACGTAATATGCGGTGTTAGGCGAAAACGTAGTTTATAAACTGACGTAGTACCGAGAAGTATGCTGTAAAGTGCCTCCGTTACCATCGGAAGGGTTCTGTAGTGCTGAAGCACATGCAAAATTTTTGTCCACGTTAAGTCCGTTCTGAGGTGTAAAATTAGCTTTCATTTCAATTTCACTGAAGTAAACTAACATCCTACCTACCCATAAGGCTCTTTTCATATGAGTGACTTGCTCTGCTGTAACAGGGTAAAGAAAGGAACCAGCCGAAAAATGCTCCTATCGGAGCACAAAAAAAGGCTAATATGTTCAGTTTTTAAAGACTGTGACTGGAAAATAGGATATGACTTGCCTCATTCTGTCTTCCTCAGCACCTTTAAAAATTTTCCCAAAAATTTTGGCCTGCCAATGTAGTCGTACTTCTTTATGCTGAGAGACATCGGAGATAGTGACAGTGGGAAAGAAACGGAAAACTAATAAATACTGGAAGATAGTAGACAGTGGTTGTGGTATAGGAAGAACGAAGGAGACAATGACAGTGTGAGAGAGCGAGAGGGACACAGAGGCCGTGGAAAGTAGTTGACTGTGGCAGAATAGTGTTAGAGAAAGAGAATGTGAAAGTGAGTTAGAGCCATTAATAATGAGTGAGAATCTGTGTATGACAGTGGCAACGAGGAAGAGAAGATAGTGACAGTGAGAACAGATAGCAGAAATGGATGAGATAGTAGCAATAATAGAGTCACACTGACAGTGAGAAGACAGTAGTAGTAGGACAGGACGAAGTGTGAGCGAGTTAGAGTTAGTGGAGTTTGTGGGAGTGAGATGTGAGTTGCACGTAAAAAATAGTTTGAATATGTTTGCATCTCAAAATTTTTGGGAGAATATTTAAAGGGGCCGAGGAAGGTAGAATGAGGCAGCTGGTACCCCACATTTCAGTAAGGGTCTTTTAAAACAAGAGCATATTAGCGTATATTGTGATCCGATAGGAGCATTTTTCCGCTGGTGTTTCTATACGCATCCTTATCTTCCATCTTTGTAACATGGCTCGTATGCGAAATACACAGTACTTTCCGTTAACTCGCGTCTGCCTCTCTCGTCAAGAAGAACCACTAGTATGCAATGCCTACGTGTCACCATAACAGTGCCCCGCATTTTGAGGGAATGCGTTTTGTGTCAAGTGAATGAAGTTCATTGAAATAAATTATCTGGAATCAATGAGGATGAAACTATTGAACGAGCAATGATATGAAATATCATCAGTCATAACATATTCATTACATTACAATTTTCTGAATGATGTTCGCTAATATCATTTCATATCAGTGCATCTTAAATAATTTCTTGTTAGGGGCCACCGACCATTACACTTCAGTGATTTCGTTTGATACCTGTGCTAGGTAAGCCAGGGTCCTATACAGAATCCACTCCCTCACAGGTACTACATCTCGGTCAGAATAGCAAAGTCAAAATCGGGTTGGCTCTGGTTTGTTATTTGCTATAGTAGCTGTCTTATTAACTACTAGCTGTCAGTCACTTTGTTCTCCGGAGAAACCTTTGGTGGCAGTGTTAGAAAGTAACTGGAGGAAACGACATTGACTGTGAAATTTAGAATCGGGCCTGGAGGCGTCAGAAAGCCTCATGCTTAAGGGAACTGCTCACGAAAAGCGTGTGACATTAGACATACATTCCATTTTTGGCATGACGTTACCAGTGTTAAACGCTTCTTCCTTTTATTGCGGTACTGTGTCACGAAGCTTATGTGAGCTAGCGATGGTTTGAACATAACCAAAAGGCAACTTAACGCTAAGCCCTCGAAATCGCTGAATAGCTATGTCAAGACACAACTGAGGAAGTAAACAGCAGTGACACACACATTTCGCTCCGTCAGATAAACAAAGTGTAGAAAATAGTGTGTTAAAATGAGTAGACGATGCATAAATACCAGAATCGTCAAACACCAACGGTAGTGTAGGTTGTGACAAGTGGAGAAATCGGCCGTGGCAGAGCACCCGTTGTCTTAGAACAATCACGTTACAAAATTCGCCTAAACGCAGGTTCTCGCTGCGGAGAAGAGCTATCACGCCAGCTTGTTCAGATAAGTCACTGAAATCCATAAATACAACAGTTTTCTTAAGGAAGAAGAGTTCGTCATGGTAAACAGATACTAGACTGCTGTGCTGCAACGAACGACCGTTTTGCATGTAACGTGGGGAGAACCGCAGTCTCATCTCCAATCCGCCACCAGCAATGGAGAGTGGATCTTTGACAATGCAACCTCTCGTGCTTGCGAAACGTCAACGGAAGTCATTAAATAAAAGTCGGCCAAAGATCCCGAGATGAAAGCCAACTGGCATTAGGTGAAAGAGTGACAGCGCATGTCGCAGCAGTTCTGTAAACAAACAACAGTTGGACAGTGTTGTAAGAATGGAATAACGCAGCATCCTAAATGGAACTGCAACGAAACGAAATAATTTATGTGCTGTGAAAACTGAAAAAAAAAATCGATACGAAATTTGACGGTGTACTGTCTATTAAACGGAGCCGTTCATGTGCCTTCCGCTCTCTAATTGGAAGGAAACCTTGCTTAAAGTGGCGGTAAAGCTTTAAATTTCAGCTCAATTGAATTGATTATTTTCCTACATCAAATTAATATTTTCTGTTTAAAACAGATTCGTAAAGTTATTCTTTTGTCACCTGCAGAATGCTTGAAATATGAGTCCATCACTTAATATAAGAAACATTCACTAAAGAAGCTGAACATAGTCTTGGAATGATGAGTCAAGCTATCTTCTGTGAATAACAGTATGTGGAGACTACACTGATGTTTCGTAAATTGTTTATTAGTTCCTCGTGAAGTACAAAACAAAGATATACTCATTGGTTGTCTTAAGTGACTATCACAGCTCATCAAGTTTGTTTGAAAAAGAATCACAACAAGAAATTCTCACCTAAATTCACACCTGCTGCAACGTACTGCGAGTAGCGGAATCGAACTTCTTGCAGTTCGAGTGTGTATCTCATGGAGACCTCAGACTTTACTTGCGTAAATCTTATCTCTAACGTCTTTGGAGAAGAAGAAATCAAATAGCGTCGCAGTTGGTGAGCACGGCTGTCTCAGTGCAGATGTGCGTCTCTTCCTGTCTAACAACCATGAAATATTTCATACGGCGTTATCCGTATATTGTCTAATCTATGAGAGCCTGGTGTAGCTGGCACAGCTGAGGTCAAGTTTATAGTTTCAGGAATCTCAGAAACCGGTAATCCTTATTCTGCAAGGGAAATTTGCTCATTTATGTCGCATATAATCAGTAACAGCCGTTCAGTTGGAGATTGTCTCAGTTGTTCCATGATGTTAAACAGTGTTTTCGATCTGAACCATATACCTACTTATTATCCATATAAATTACAAATTGTTTCCTTGGAAACTGTAAGTTGTGTCTCACAGTTATTGATTCATAGCAGCATTTCGCAGAAAACTGGTAGCGACGTGATTTCTCATCTGGTTTCAGCCGCCGTACCTCGCTTGTATACATAAGCAGGCGCTTTCGAGGTGCTTAGTGAAAAGTCCCCAACAGGATCCGGAGGTACTAGGAAAAGCAGAGAGAAGCCTTTTATCGTTCTATTGGCGTATGTTCAGTAAACTTTGTTATTGTGCTCACTGGATACATTTCCAAAAATACGTTATCAGTGAGCAGAATTTTACTTTCCCATTTCTGTAGATTATTTGCACCACATGCTGACCTCAGTTACACACGTTGAAACTTTGCCTCGTACCGTCGGGGTAGACCTAAATGCCGAAAACTACAATGTGAACGGAGCTGGCATGAACAAACCGCGGTCCTCTGGTGACAAAAGCGAAGCGGATGAAGTCTGGCGGAAATTCGAATTCTTATAGAACTGTTAGATGCTAAACAACAACAACAATAATAATGTCTGTATCAAACAACGAGGGAATATAGCGAAGTAAATAGGCAATGAGTTGCGGAAGTGTGAAAAATAAACTACTGAATGAGATACGCCAAAAATATGAACGTTTTTCGACCTGTGAATACAATGAAATTTTAAGAACCATATGAAATCTCCACCTCCTCTGTTTTGAAAATAAAGATAGTCATAAGAACGTCAATTGAAGAAAATTGTGAAATCTTTATTGAATACTTTCTAAATTAGTGAATAATAATTAATCCAGTTAGAACTTAAACAATCGAAGGATCGAAGTCTCCTGCACTAGGTTGCAATGAGATCAAAAACAACAGTCACTGACAAAAGAACAACAAAGCTAAAAGAGAAGACTCTATAATAGCAGAATTCTGGAAGCTTGCACATACAGAAGCGATAGACGTTTTACGTAAAACTAAAGGAAACATATGGCAGAAAGAAAAACCAGAAGATGACTAGAAATTAGCGTTGATTAATCTTCTGCGTAAGAAGGGCAACACTACAGAAATGAATGTTATCGTGCTATCTCGTTACATTCGGTAACGTACAAGATTCTGTTACTATCCATCTTTAAAACAGGTAGAACAATAAGTCTAGCATAAACTGGAAAAATATCAAGGAAGATTCTTAAAAGCCGGTCGACAGCAGAACAAATACTTAATCTGTGAACAATAATAAGATATTATAAGCTGAAAGGAAAACAACATGTGTCTATTTTTGTACAGGCCTGTTTCAGAACCTTATCGACCTTAATGTCCTTCATAACGTACTGGCAGGATTGGGATTTGTTGAAAAACTACTAGATGTATAAATCATGTGGCTGATCAAATATTGTACACTTTCAGCGTATGACACTTGCTGTAAGGACTTTGTATGTATGTATGTATGTATGTATGTATTTATTTATTTAATCTTCCAGTTTTTGATCACCATCTCCCAGAATTGCAAATGTGTTCCAGTACTGGGTCAAATGTTGTATAAAATTAATTCAGGTTTATATGAGTCCCGCTGTAGTACTGTGCTCGCCTGATTATAATTAAATTGGTTGTTATTCTGAAAGTGTGAATAAAAGTAAAATACCACCCTGAACATATGAAATGTAATCGTTATTAACAGACATTCCGTCTGTGTTAGGCAGCTGTGGCTGTTTCAATTAGGCAACGTGTTCTGCTAGCTGCTGTACACGAACGACTCAGAAGGCCAAATGTACTCGCGCCGTTCCGGACCTTGCTGTGTGCTACATCTTTATCTGCACTCGGTAAGACAAAATACGATGTGCAGCGGATGGTACTTCGGCTTCACAATTTTTGCCGCCACACCCCACGCCCCTCCCACCTTTTTCATGCCCCATTTGCGAAAGGCGTGTGGGAAGAGAGACTGTCAGCGAAGCTCCGTTTCAGCTCTAACTTCCTCATCGTTACCATTTCACGTGACGTACATGTAAGCAAGTAATGTGTTGTCTAATCTTACCAGAGTATATTAGTGGGGTGAGTTGACCTTCCCAGTCGCTTTCCAAGGTCATAAGCATCCTAATTAACCGAAGCCATTAACGACCACTACGCAGTCGAAGGCTGTCAGCAGCTCATATTCCATACGACTGCCCAAGGTCACATGACGTCATAGTATTTCATAACAGCGCTTAAGCTCTGGAGCCCCAAGGCCTTGGGTTCAAACCTCGGCATGTCTAGTGTAGAGCTATAAGCTTCATAGCGTCATGGCCTTGGGGCGTTGTTGTCAAATTACACGACAATTAAGCTGTTATATTGATGTAGGGGTTTAAACCCAGCTCAAGGCCTTTGTGCTCTGAAGCTTAGAGAACTTAGCACAATTGCATAGAACTCTACAGTGGACATTAGTGTGAAATTTTGATTAAATTTCGCGAAAATTAAACTGTTTCCAAATGCCAGGGGCTGAGATCGGAACCGTGAGACTCCATAGCTTGCTCGTTGTTGTGAAACAGTGTAGCGTCATATGAACCTTGACAGTCTTAAGGCAACCTTTGTGGTTGTTTATGATCTCAGTTAATTAGTATGTTTATGTCCTTGGGGAGCGGCTGTAACGGGCATCCTACCCTACTCATGTTCTCTTGGGATTTAAATGGTAAACATTTGTGGGTTGCAGAACACCTCTCCTTGTAGCGTCTACCTCTGGAGTTCGTTTACCATCTCTGTGAGAACCTCGCGCTGAGTAAACCATTCCGTGCCGAGATGCGCCGCTCTTTGTTGGCTCTTCTCTCTCTCCCTCTCTCTCTCTCTCTCTCTCTCTCTCTCTGATACTAATCCAATCTGGTAAGGGGACTAGGCTGATGAACACTACTGAAGAATCGGTCGAACAGGTATTTTGTAAACCACTTTTTCGTGGAAGAATTGCATTTCCTTTTCATAGAACTCCGGATGGTTAGTCCTGGGTATTTTGCCGTAGTTACTCTTTCTAGTGATTTACCTGCCAGGGTAGCCGAGAGCGCTAACGCGCTGCTTCCTGGACTCGGGTAGGCGCGTCGGCCCCGGATCGAATCCGCCCGGCGGATTAACGACCAGGGCCGGTGTGCCGGCCAGCCTGGATGTGGTTTTTAGGCTGTTTTCCACATCCCGCTAAGTGAATAGCGGGCTGGTCACCACGTTCCGCCTCAGTTACACGCGTCGCAGACATTTGTGCCACGTCCGCACTATTTCACGATTTACACTAGACGCAGCCAGTTGGGGTTCTCTGATTCCGTCCTGGGGGGTTCGGTCTGGCGGCAGGAAGGGCATCCAGCCATCCCAAAAACTAACACTGCCAAATCTGTTGTAACCACTCCGACCCTGCGATCGCTGCGGGACTATGGCGTAAGCGAAAGAAAGAAAGAACTATTTCTAGTGATTTGTCACGAATGATATAAACCGACAGCAGTAGATTTCTTCGCCTATTTATGGGCAATACGTTACATTTACGTACTTTCAAGGTCAACTGCTAGTTCCTACACGGATCAAATGGACTACCGTCGCTCTGTTCGGCGGATTTTGGCCTTGCCGAAAAACCAATCGTACCGGCTGAACCTCGTCAGGCCATCCGAGGTTCCTGACGCAAGGACAGGTAGGGTCGGGCGCGAGGACATTTGGCCTGCTGGATCGTCGGTGTGTGGCGGCCTCGGTGTCGCACCACTAGACACGGGTTCTTAGCTGGCGAGGCAGCAGAGGTGAAGGCGCGCCCGCCTTTGGTCTGGTAATAGGAAGGCGACGCGGCAGGTGGTGGACGCGTGGCTCGTGGCGCACGCGACTCCCACGCCGAGCAGCGCCGAGACGCTGACGTCGCCGTCGCACGGGGCGCCGTCGCGCGCCGGCTCGGGCGCCACCACGCCCGTGCGCAAGATCTCGGCGCACGAGTTCGAGCGCGGCGGCCTGCTCAAGCCCATCGTCAACACCATCGACGGCACGCCCACCTTCCTGTCGGAGGAGGGCAGCGGCACCACCGTCGGCGTCTCCGGCGGCTGCATCGGCAGCACCGGCGGCCGCTCCCAGCGCCGCTCCCGCCACGAGCTCAGGCACCTCGACGAGAAGGAGCTCATCTTCGAACTTGTAAGTGCCAGCTTTTGCATTTTACAGACAGGGGCCGGACCCTTCGACCCACCGCTATCGACAGCCTTCGGCTTACCTGTCTGGGGCTACTATGAAATTACTCTTGTGAAAGGAATGACACCTTTTCAGAGCTTTTATTGGTCTCATACAGATGATACGATTTTATTTACGAGGGCTATCCACAAAGTAAATTACGTTTTGGAATTAAAAATAAATAAAGTATTCGAAAATTTTTTATTATATGCAGATGAAAGCCACACTTCAATACTACTTTTCTACATAGTTGCCATTTATGTTAAGGCACTTATCGTAGCGATGGACGAGCTTGGAAATTCCTTCGTCGTAAAATTCGGCCGCCTGCACCTTCAACCACGTGGTTACCTCTTCTTGAAGCTGTGCGTCGTCATCAAAACGCTGCATAGCCAACCACTTCTTCATTGCTGGGAATAAGTGGAAGTCGCTCGGTGCCAGGTCGGGACTGTACGGCGGATGAGGAAACAACTCCCACTTAAAAGATTCCAGAACTTCACGAGTGGCATTTGCCGTGTGGGCCCGGGCGTTGCCGTGAATCAGCAAGATCTTTGTGCCCAACTTTCCCCTGCGCTTGTTTTGTATTGCTCTTCTGAGGTTGTGCAGAGTTTGGCAATACCTTTGAGAGTTTATTGTAGTGTCTCTTTCCAGGAAATCCACAAAAATCGTATTTCTACCGGGTTACTGATTAACCACGTGGTTGAAGGCGCAGGCGGCCGAATTTTACGACGAATGAATTTCCAAGCTCGTCCATCGTTACGATAAGTGCCTTAATTTAAATGGCAACTGTGTAGAAAAGTAGTATTTAAGTGTCGCTTTCATCTGTATATAATAAAAAAATTTCCAATACTTTATTTATTTTTAATTGCAAAACGTAATGTACTTTGTGGATAACCCTCGTATATAGACTGAAGCGGTGACAGAAAATTTGTGCGAAGGCTGGGAATCGAACCCGCATCTCCTGCCTACTGGACAGGTGCGTTAGCTGCTAAGCCATCTGGCCACAGCAGTTCACACAGCTGCACGGATTACTCTGGCACGCCTCCTTCATCGATCCAAAGTCTAACTGCCGCGCCAATCTACTTTAACTTCCTCCTTACACACGAACAGAATTATTTAGGCGCTCCGTGTTCTGGAGTAGTACCTCGGCAGTTTCAGGCTTGACCGCCATTTACGTTCGATGCTGAAGTGCTATTCCACAACATGAAGAGCCTCGGCAATTCTGTTCGTGTACAAGGGGGAATTTAAAGTACACTCACGCTCATAAATTAAAGATAATTGCAGAATATGGTGCCACACAACGTGGCACTACACAACACTGGCGCTAATAGCATAGGTACATTTGGAACACACACGACACAGATCTGTAAATCTACAGTATTGGTAATAAGTTAAGAAAACCGTCCCGAAACATGTGCTACAAAACGCCACTGTTTCCTGCGCATATGCCCCGACATCAGTACGGGATATGATCGCCATGCACACGTAGACAGGCCGCACAACGGGTTGGCATACTCTGGATCAGGTGGTCGAGCAGCTGCTAGGGTATAGCCTCCCATTCTTGCACTAGTGCCTGTCGGAGCTCCTGAAGTGTCCTAGGGGTTTGAAGAAGTGCAGCGATACATCGACCTATAGCACCCCAGACGTGCTCGATGGGGTTTAGGTCTGGAGAACAGGCAGGCCACTCCATTCGCCTGATATCTTCTGTTTCAAGGTACTCCTTCACGATGGCAGCTCGGTGGGGCCGTGCGTTATCATCCATCAGGAGGAAGGTGGGACCCACGGCATCCTGAAAAGGCGGACGTACTGGTGCAAAATGACGTCCCGATACACCTGTCCTGTTACAGTTCCTCTGTCGAAGACATGCAGGGGTGTACATGCATCAGTCATAATCCCAACCCACACCATCAAACCACGACCTCCGTACAGGTCCCTTTCAAGGACATTCAGGGGTTGGTATCTGGTTCCTGGTTCACGCCAGATGAAAACCTGGCGAGAATCACTGTTCAGACTATACCTGGACTCGTCCGTGAACATAACCTGGGACCACTGCTCCAATGATCATGCACTGTGTTCTTGACACCTGGCTTTACGGGCTCTCCTATGAACAAGGGTCAGGCGAATAAAGCATGTCTGTTCAGTCGTCTGTAGACTGTGTGTCTGGAGACAACTGTTCCAGTGGCATCGGTAAGGTCCCGAGCAAGGCTACCTGTAGTACTCCGTGGCCGTCTGCGGGCACTGATGGTGAGATATCGGTCTTCTTGTGGTGTTGTACACTGTGGACGTCCCGCACTGTAGCGCCTGGACATGTTTCCTGTCTGCTGGAATCGTTGGCATACTCTTGAGATCACAGTTTGTGACACACGGAAGGCACCGTGTTATGACCTGCTGTGTTTGACCAGCCTTCAGTCGCCCTAGTATTCTACCCCTCATAACGTCATCAATATGTGTTCTTTGAGCCATTTCCAACACACAGTCACCATTAGCACGTCTGAAAACGTCTGCACACTTACTCGCAGCACCGTACTCTGACATACGGCAACACACCTCTTCCTGTGTAAACTGCTGCCAGCGCCACCGTGCGACGACCGCAGGTCAAATGCACCGTATGGTCATACCCCGGGGTCATTTAAACCCCTCAAACCGCCCACCAGAGCGTTGTTTCACCATGTATCAGCATTATCCGTAATTTATTAGCAAGAGTGTAGGTTGGGGCGGCAGTTAGAATTTGGATCGAGGAGGAAGGCATGCCAGGACAATCCTTGCTGCTGTGTGAACCGCTTTGCCAAGGTGGCTTGGTGGCTGCCGCTTCTGCCTAGTAAGCAGGAGACCACGGTTCGATTCCCGGCCTTGGTGCAAATTTTCTATCGCCGCTTCAGTTTATATATATATATATATATATAAAATCCTGTCAAAGGGCTTACGTCCCTACGCTTTAAGTTTCCGAAAGAAATTGAGGTCACAACACAGAACCCGTTCCAGTCTAAATGGAATAGCCAGATACCTGTAAATTCAGGAATTATGAACATATCAGGCTTGCAACCTAATAATTACCGAGAAACAGGCAGTGATTTATATCCTTCGCAGATGAACTTATGAAGAAATCCTTTCCTGACTGTAACTTCAAGCCCAATGGTGTAAGACATGCACTCAGGTCACTGGCAAATTCTGCGTGCGTAGGTTCCAGTCGTACTTCTTTCAGTTATACAGTATATTTTTAGTCAAATGTTTGAGCGGAGCGAAAACAACACTCCGTAGATATGACACAATGGATTTTTATCCAAATATTCATAGCCAAACGAAGAGTGGAAAATGAAAGTGTGAGGTATCAAATTGACCAGCGTGAGGTGTAGGTTTCGAAAAGAAAGAAAGATTTGATACTTCAGAGAAATCAGGGCAAATTAGTAATGTGAGAGAAAATTGAAATATTTCACGAACAGCTGCTGCTAGCTATGCAAATGAAGAGTCAAAAAAAATGTCACAGCATTAATTGAAACTGCTTTGTCCTGACTTATATATACTCTTAATAATAATATAAACTGATCGATTTTTAAATGTATTGTATTTCGTGCTTTCTAAACAAAACTTGAAAATAAAACGATATAAAAATGGAAAAAAACTATCAATTTTTTGTCAAATGATTTGTCTAAATGTGAGAATGACAGTCGAAATCACGTGCAGAAAATGAGGTTCCAATCGAAAATTTACAGTTCAGTGTTTAACTTAAAATCTTAGATTTTTAAAGCGTACTAGAAGATATTTTTCTATTCTAATTTCACTCAGTGGTCTCCTTGCTTCACTAGACGATGATCTCAGCTGTTGTACGTCGTTAAGAATATCACTTCAAGACGCGTAAAATGTTTCTCCGACCTACTTTATTTGTTACTCTTAGATACATCATTTCACAAAACAGTTAACTGTCTTTTTAATTTTCTTATTTGATTTTTAGCAAGAGAATAGAACCAATTTTACTGTAGACAACAGTGATATATATTCTGTGAGGACATCTCTGCTTTCGCTGCTTCTGTTTTGCGAAACATTCAACGCTCTGTGATGGCTTATGACAAGAGAAAGACAGCGTTCGAGAAACGGGGAGAAAAAGAGAGCAAGCAGTAGTTCTGTAACACTTCCCCACACTTTTTCATTTTAAAATTTCCTAGCAATATTAGGGGAGGGGAAAAACACAGAAAAAAACGCAATGTTTGCACCGAGGAACAAACACGTATCGTCGAAGTTCGTGGGCAAGTACGTCGATAATTTTCTTTTCTTTTTTTCTTTATTCACAATAAGAATGGCTTCACTTAAAATAACAATATGTAAATTTCACGGCAGTTTTCATTATCCTGCAGAGCTTAAAAAATATATTGCAGGAAATGCGATTCTGAACCATGTGTAGGAGAGCAGACTAAAGTCTGAATATACACTGATAAGCCAAAACATTACCACAATTACCCACCCCGACGTTGGATGCCGCGTGTTGGCGTAGCGGGCAAGTGACACGGTAACAAAATATGTAAGCGAAGCAGAAACGGACGGGGGATTAGCCTAGCGAAGATACGGACTGCAAATGAGAAATCCTGTGAAATACATGGCAGATTATTATCACACAGAGCGTATGAACGATTATCTCGAAATCAGCAGAACTGGTCGAATTTTCACGTGCTACTGCCTTGAGTATCTGCGGAAAGAAGAAGGAGGACAGTGAAACTATCACTAGGTGCTAAGTGGTTGGACGGTCCCGGCTCTTCACAGAGCTTGGGGGTTCGGAGGCTTGTTGCTCTGTAAATAGGCCAGATGGTGATCTATGGCATGTCTGCCGAAAGAGCACAATGCTGGTGCACGCACAAGTGTTTCGGAGCACACCGTTCATCGTACATCAGGGCTTAACAACTGGCCGGTTTTGAGCGCGAGTACTCGCGTCTGCTCAGGCACGTGCTCGCGAGCAGGTGCAAGGTCGCGGAGTAGGGAGGGAGGGGAGGGAGGGGAAATGCGCGCGCACGTTTGAATGTGATCTCGCGTTCTTAGCAGATTTAACTAGCCATCTGAATGCTTTGAACATTTTACTACAAGGTAAAGATCTGCTAATTACTCATTTCATAGATCGAATACGAGCTTTTAAAATGAAATTGAAACAGGAAACAGGAAATCTAGCTCATTTTCCTAAATTATCGTCCATGCAAGATGTTCACAAAGACTGTGAACGTCATTCAAATAGTTTAGTTGCCCTTAAGGAAGAATTTGATCAACGCTTTCAAGATCTGACAGCACCAGACAGTGATTTTGATCTGTTCTCCTCTCCATATTCAGCGAATATTGAAGAGATTCGTCCTGAGCTGGAACTAGAAATTATTGACCTGAAGTGTGACAGAGAATACAGAGACAAATTTCAGAACAAGAAAAAAATTTCGAATTCTACAGACACTTCCCTCAGGATAGATTTCCTCGTTTGCACAAACTGGCGGCTACAATAATATCAATGTTCGGTTTCACGTATGTTTGTAAACAACTGTTCTCTGCAATGAAATGTAACAAGACGCGCCTGTGAAACGCATTGTCTGATCGAAATTTAAACTGCACGCTGCGCCTACAATAACAAATACTCCGAACGCAGACGCAATTGTAAAGGGCGAAAAGTACAAGATAACCGAGAATCCCACACTTCAGTGACACTTTTTATTGTGTAACAGTTCACAAATTAATACGAATGCAGGGGTATACACTAAGCTAATAAAATTATGTAGCACGTGTACATTCTCCTTTATTTGTTTCATTTGCCGCAGTAATAATTCGTGAGTGATATCCCTGCAGGTGGCCGCGGATTTACATTGACTGGCGGCAGCTGTTGTGTGCCCCAGGTGACTCTCTCCCCACTCTCCGCTATGGTCCGGTAGTGGGGGTAGCGTGCTCGCGCTGCTCCGTGCTCGCGCCTTGCTGCTCACAGCTTGCTCCGCGAGCACGTATGTTGTGAAGCCCTGTCGTACATTGTTCAACACGGATCTCCGCAGCAGACCACCCCTAAGTGTTCACAAGTTGACCCAACGACATCGTCAGTATACGATTGCAGTGGGCACAGGCCTGTCGGGATTCGACCGTCGATCAATGGTAGTCTGCGCAAACGCCGTCATCGACGGCTCGAACGTGCAGCGCGCCACGGACGCACGCTCATGGGAGCGGTACTATGCTATGGGGAACATTCTCCTGCTATTGCATGGGACCTGTCTTAGTAATCGAAGGCACTCTGACGGCTGCGAACCACACGCATACCTCCATGCTTTGAGGTCTTCCCCGACGGCAATGCCATCTTTCAGCAGTATGTAATTGTCCGTGTCTTGTAGCCGGAACCGTGCTACAGTGGTTTGAAGAGCATTGTACTGAACTCACGTTGATGTCTCGGCGACCAATTTCGTCTGCTGTAAATCCTATGGAATCCATCCGGGTCGCTATCGGGCGCCATCACCGCCGTCCATTATTTAAACGAATTAGGTGACCTGCGCGCAGACACCTAATGCCACGTACCTTCATAAAGCTGCCATCAAACTGTCGGAGCCATGGTACTCAGATTCAGTGATGTATTTCGTTCCAAAGACTGACAAACAAACTATTAAACAAGTGGTCATAATGTTTTGGCTCATAATGTGAATGCTGTAACACTTGCCTGTCAGCTCCACTTAACCAGAGCTTTCCTCCTTAAGGACACCTGTACTGGATCGAAATCCTTCAGTTAGACTGCATGCCTGATACGTGTGAATAAAATTGTCTGTTTCAAGTGGTCTAACGATCCCGAGTGGTGCAAAAAAGGGATCATGTGATGTGACCTCGATGTATCCGAAATCGGAAATTTAGTGACGTAAGCCATTTGACAGCAGTTACTTGCAGGGCACCCTCAACTTTTACACTGAAGCTTAGAAGTCGGTAGGACGCAGGGCTTGACAACCCTGTTGGAAGTAGTGGTTGCGTGCCGCCGTACTTGTACTTGTTTGCTCAACCCAAGTCCAAAATTTAAGCAGAATAAAGAAGAGAGCGTATTTTCCCAACACTGCGTCGACGGTATTGCAAAACAATGTGGAACTGTGTCACTAGACATTTGGCATACAGCTGTATACAAACTATGTATGTTCTGAAAACGATTATACCCATTAAAAAAAAGTTAGGACACCGTACTTGTATACTCTTTCACGACATCACACATTAAGCAGCGTATATCGATGCAGTTCGTGTTGACGTGTCAGGTTTTCTGTGACGTCGTTCAAGACCTCTAAACGATCATATTCTCAAGAAAAAGCTGTGCACATTCGCGGGGGAGGGGGGGGGGCGGGGCGGTTTAACGTCTCGACGACGAGTAGGTCATTAGAGATGCAGGAGATCTGCTGTCAAGTTTGGAAGGTAGGAGACGAGGTACAGGCAGAAGTGAAGCTGTGAGGACGGGGCGTGAGTCGTGCTTGGGCAGCTCAGATGGTTGAGCACTTGGCCGCGAAAGGCAAAGGTCCCGAGTTCGAGTCTCGGTCCGGCACACAGCTTTAATCTGCCGGGAAGTTTCAGATTATATCCGTATCTTGAAGGGGATTTATTTCAGTTGACAAGCCACAGGCGGTTTGTGTATTTACTGTATTTCAGTGATCTCTCGCCGCTTTTCCAGTCGTGTTTTCCTTATTAACCAGGACCCGTGAATATCATCTTCCGTGGCTTCGTTATAAATACAGAGAATTGCTTGTCACAGACCACCACTGCTGCGGCTGCGTATATTGCTATCAAACCGAAGGCAACCTCTATTGCATCGTGGCCCGTACAAGCACTCGAGCTAGTGACCAGTACCCGCCCGTCTAGCCTCTCTCCTCTCCAAACTGGTCGTCATCAAGCAGAGTAGACAAAGGGTGCTGGGACCCCGCTGTTGGCATTCGTAATGCCACGATCCTGTCCGCATGCCCGAAATTGCGTTCAGTGGCTGTCTGCTTCAACGAGCACTTTGGCGCCGTCGGTCCGTGGAATTCTTGTTAGCCGTTCCGTCCCCTCAGCCATTCCGGTTTCATCGCAATCTGCTGAGCCGTAGCCACAACTTAGGCAGTAGCCGTTGAAAAGCCTACCATTGCCACTTGAGAGGAGATTTCACATGCATCCTTCTATCTTCGCACGGTAGCGACAGTGTTCGAAGCAATACAGCAGACATGAACCTTGCATCAACTCTGCAATGGCTGTTCATATTGAGAGGATACCGCAGTCATGTCGTCGTGTAAATAAATCAGCGGCTGTTGCAAAGGCGTCCGCAGAGATTTATCAGAGAAGAGGCAAGAGTCTAAAATTGCCGTTAATAATGTAACAGATTTGGTGGTTTTGAGAACGTACAGTGCCCTAAAAACTAAACTAGACGCGAATTTAGGAAAACTTATTTTATCTCAAACGACTGATTTTTTTTAAGGAGTAGATTTCTCTGATACCGAAATTGTCATAATATTTCATTAGTACGGGATGCCCGGAAATTCCCGTTACATTCTTCTAGGACTTGTACAGTGGAGTCAGTAGATAATATTCTGAATTGGAACCCATGTCTGGAAACGTACCATTTGAAAACATGTTGGTAAAGCGACCACTTTTACAAGTAGACGTGACCCAGTGTATCACGTGTTTTACAATTCCACTCATTGATAACCAAAGAAACTAAAAGGAAACGTAAGGCAATACGGCCACTTCCAGTTCGCGCGTGCGGCGTCTCCTTGGAGCACCACAGGCACACCTGCTGGGGGCGAAGGTACCCCTTTCTCGAAGCCGTTGCGTAATTGTGGCGAAAAGTTTGCGCAATGGAATCGGACGTTGTGGACAACGATGAGCAGCTCTTCCATTACAGTGAGCTCCGCCGTACAGAAGGACCATGTCGTTGTGTTCTGCAAACGTGTACTCAACCATGTTGCTCTAACGCATACAGGCACGTGAATGAGACTCGATCCAGGCCAGAGAGGTAGGACAGACGTAAGCACCCTCCACCATGATAACCCTGTTGCATACCTACCTAGCAAACATGTTTTCAAACGACTGTAGCACGGAAACGGTACGTTTCCGAACAAGGGTTCCTATTCAAAATATTATGTACTCACTACGCTCTACAAGCCCTAGAAGATTGTAACGGGAATTTCCGGACATCCTATATATGCTAAGTGCATATTTTTGTACACTGCCGGCCATTAAAATTGCTACACCAAGAAGAAATGCAGATGATAAACGGGTATTGATTGAACAAATATATAATACTAGAACTGACATGTGATTACATTTTCAAGCAATTTGGTTGCATAGATCCTGAAAAATCAGTACCCAGAACAACCACCTCTGGCCGTAATAACGGCCTTGAAACGCCTGGGCATTGAGTCAAACAGAGCTTGGATGGCGTGTGCAGGTACAGCTGCCCATGCAGCTTCAAAACGGTACCACAGTTCATCAGGAGTAGTGACTGGCGTATTTTGACGAGCCAGTTGCTCGGCCACAGTTGACCAGACGTTTTCAGTTGGTGAGAGATCTGAAGAACGTGCTGGCCAGGGCAGCAGTCGAACATTTTCTGTATTCACAAAGGCCCGTACAGGACCTGCGACATGCGGTCGTGCATTATCCTGCTGAAATGTAGGGTTTTGCAGGGATCGGATGAAGGGTAGAGCTACGAGTCGTAACACCTCTGAAATGTAACGTCCACTGTTCAAAGTGCCGTCAATGTGAACAAGAGGTGACCGAGACGTGTGACCAGTGGCACCCCATACCATCACACTGGGTGATACGCCAGTATGGCGATGACGAATACACGCTTCCAATATGCGTTCACCGCGATTTCGCCAAACACGGATGCGACCATCATGCTGCTGTAAACAGAACCTGGATTCATCCGAAAAAATGACGTTTTGCCATTCGTGCACCCAGGTTCGTCGTTGAGTACACCATCGCAGGCGCTCCTGTCTGTGATGCAGCGTCAAGGGCAACTGCAGCCATGGTATCCGAGCTGATAGTCCATGCTGCTGCAAACGTCGTCGAACTGTTCGTGGAGATGGTTGTTGTCTTGCAGACGTCCCCATCTGTTGACTCGGGGATCGAGATGTGGCTGCACGATCCGTTACAGCCATGCGGATAAGATGCCTGTCATCTCTACTGCTAGTGATACGAGGCCGTTGGGATCCAGCACGGCGTTCCGTATTACTCTCCTGAACCCACCGATTCCATATAACTGCCACCAGTCAATGGATCTCGTCCAATGCGATCAACAATGTCGCGAAACGATAAACCGTAATCGCGATAGGCTACAATCCGACCTTTATCAAAGTAGGAAACGTGATGGTACGCATTTCTCCTCCTTACACGAGGTATAACAACAACGTTTCACCAGGCAACGCCGGTCAACTGCTGTTTGTGTATGAGTAATCGGTTGGAAACTTTCCTCATGTCAGCACGTTGTAGGTGTCGCTACCGGCGCCAACCTTGTGTGAATGCTCTGAAAAGCTAATCATTTGCATGTTACAGCATCTTCTTCCTGTCGGTTAAATTTCGCGTCTTTAGCACGTTATCTTCGTGGTGTAGCAATTTTAATGGCCAGTAGTGTATTATTAATATGAATACCAACATTTGGACTCGTAGAACCAACTCTGACCTGAACTGTAGTCTACGCACGCTACGGCCTAAGCGCCTCCTTTGGCCTTCGATAAATTTGTTATCTTTCATTATATGGAAAGAGGCAAAATCACAACTAGTCGGACCGTGCTACACGCCGCTACTGTCTAGTTTCTGTGTTGTTTGAGCCACTGAGGAGTGCAGCTTAATGTGCCGATATGAGAAATGGCCTCTTGCGAGGTATCCGACGACAAATGTTCATTGTATGCAGTTCACTTTGCAGTGTTCACTAGCATACTGGTCGATATAAACCAGCACTCGCTGACAGCAGCAGCTCCCATCGTGTTAATCGTCTCCTGTGTGTGTCGTTTAATATTTTTCTACGACCAGTGTTTTACACCTGGTCACATGGCTATGACTGGTACACTGTTCCATGTAGACACACTGGACAGTCCGAGTTTAAGCACCAAGAAATCGGTCAACTCCATTCACTGTGTGGTCGTAGGCAAGTCCAAACACGATGGCGCCATCTTCTAGCGGTTGAACTCAGTCGATCGGGATCCACAGCGACCAGTGCGCGCTTTGAAGGGTGTGACTATTTTGTCCGACAAGCCTAAAAATCGTGGCTGATTCGATGTATGATTTCTAGCGTTAGAAAAGACTTGTCGCAGTTTGTAGTTTACGTAAGGTATATTTTGAAACATTTTACATATTTCTTTCTTCTTATCGTCTTTCCTCGTCAGCTCGACCACTTTCCAACATAATGATAGTTTTCTTCTTGTAATATTGTTCCGATCGCAACGCTGCGCATGTTGCAGCTTGCTTTAAAGTGCATGTAAATTATCTCTGCGCGTTGTGCTGTTATTTCGTCATTACATGGACGTTTTTTTCTTTCCGAGATTTTGTAAATTTGGAAATCGGGATTGAATCTTCCCTTTCATCTTATAGCACCTTGACAAACAGCTCCCACAGCTAAATAATCATTTGTTTACCTAATTTTTTCCTTGGTATACGGATAATTTTGTATACATAGTGCAAGATATTTATAATTTTTAGATTTCACACGGACAGTTTTATGATCGTCTCCTCTTTTTCTCTTGTTCTACCATCTTCATCTCGCATCATAGTGGTATCTGTATTCAACTGATCAATTATTTTGTATGTATTCCATTTAAGATACCATTTAGGATCATCGAAGTTAATCCATGACATCTTAACACGGGTTCCAGCATCATGTCCCTTACTCTCATTAGTGTCTTCCCCCGTATTCCTATCCTCTCAGATTGTTTGGAACACCACCTCACTTTATATCATGTCATTAACAACAACAATTCAGCGCAAAATATTGCAGTAATAGGAACCTACAACTTACTAATTTTTCCTGTTTGACAGCTGTAGTTGAATTACTGGATGCACCTTGTCTGCAAAGATAATAACAGGAAAGGGGTGAAACATCTTTTAGCCATAAAAACAGTTAGCACAGAATCCAGTGAAAAAAATTCGTATACTTAAAATACTCTTAATTATGTGATTTTTAACGGCTTTTTGTAAATACATAAGCTTCATATTTCAAATTTTATTCTCTTTACTGGTCCGTTTCGTGATAACTGGGAGCAAAGAGCTGACTTTCATTAGATAGATACCTTATATAAGGAAGAATGCAAGTTGCGGATAAAAGCATTTAAAATACAAAATTCGCATTTTTTCGAAACATATTCAAAAACGTACAAACACCTTAGCCTTTTTTTGTAGATCCATTTTCTTGACCTCCTGCCTTTTTTCTCTGGTTACTCTACCTTCTTCTCTGCTCTTATGACCACGGTATATCTATATTCACTGTTTTTTGTTCGCATAACGTCGAGGTGTTCTAGAATAGTAAAGTACCAAAATCCTGTTTCTACATCCACTCCCTCCAGGATTAATTTCGAAGATATATAACAACCAATGAAGGCAGGAATTGCTTACAACATACCTGTCTGTACATAATCTTTCGAAAAGAATTTGGTTTTTGCCACATTTGCGAACAAGAGTTAGACATTGGATGGTTTGAGACATGGAGAATCGAAGACGTGCTTCGTGAATCTAAAGGATGATATAGAGTTATTTCTTTGAGCCACGTGCACTCTAGCGTCAAAATTCAACACATAGTAACTCGAAAACTAAAAAAGTATGTTTGCTCGAAACAGCTTTTTCTGACAGTTGTAACCTCTGCTTTTCCCAAGGTGCAAAGAAGTGAAATTCGATTTTTTGGCTATAAGACTAGTTTAACATCTCCGACACATTGTTAGCAAAAATCTAGAAATGTTCTTGACTGGTTTACTTCAGATGTTTACGCGATACCGTAATGAGGATTTAACAGAAAACAGGCAAGTTGTATTTGTGGTTTATCAACTTCTGATAAGAATACTCCCATGGGAACTGAATCGTCCGAAACTTTGTAATTCTACGCGACGTCAGATTAAAAGTATGCGAAATACGGTCATTGAAGCTAATATCGTCGCAGATGCATCACCTGGAGAGGTCATATACCAGTGATCCCAACCTATTTACCCATTAATTTTAAGCGAATTCAATTCCAGATCAGTGTCTCGTCTGTAATAACAATAGACAAGGCTAAAGATCAGAGAGAGAGAGAGAGAGAGAGAGAGAGAGAGCGCTGGACAGAGAGGCGGGTCGGAGGAAATGGACGGACAGAGATGGGGAAGGAGGCGATAGACAGAGAGGACTGAAAAGGAGACTGACGGGGAGGGGGGAGGGGGAAGCGGAGGAAATGGGCAGAGGGGGAAAAAGAGAGGGAGAGGAGGGTATGGACAGAAAGAGGGGAGCAGAAGTTGATTAACATAGAGAGGGAGGAGGATGAGGAGGATGAGAGGGGGAGGAGCAGTTGGGTAGAAAGTGGGGGAGGAGGAGATTAGGACAGATATCACATTTCCATAATATTTAGCAAGTGCGAAATACTTTCGGTTGGCTAGCTAATATATATGCATTTGGATTGTTTTACGATCAATTTTTGTTGGCTATCTCCTCTAGATTCGGTTTCTAATATAGTAAAATACTGGTGTTGGCAGGTGAAGGACATCTGCAACGAGCTAGACGTGCGGTCGCTGTGCCACAAGATCCTGCAGAACGTGAGCATGCTTCTGCACGCGGACCGCGGCTCGCTGTTCCTGGTGCAGGGCTGCGCCAGCAAGCGCTACCTCGTCTCCAAGCTGTTCGACGTGTGCTCGCGCTCTACGCTGCAGGAGATGGAGAAGAAGGACGAGATCCGCATCCCCTGGGGCACCGGCATCGTCGGCTTCGTCGCCGAGAGCGGCGAGCCCGTCAACATCCCCGACGCCTACAAGGTGAGTCAGTGGGGCCGGCACCACCATTCTCTTTGCGAGCTGTGGCTGGATGGCGTGTCTGGCGGATAGGTCAGCAAAGAACACCGCCATTACGAATGTGGAAAGATCTGTAACTTTCTTGCGAGTCGCGAAGAAACCGGTGAGACAACGAATTTGAAACTGAAAGTTTACCGTCTAACCTCCTTGCATAGGGACGCCAGATGAAAGTTGATGTCGTCAAGCCCTGAATCAAAATTGCGCAACGGATAACTGGGGAGGGGAGCTTGAGAGCGCTACTTACAAGGGAACCTCCCCATCGCACTCCCCTCAGATTTAATTACAAGTTGGCACAGTGGATAGGCCTTGAAAAACTGAACACAGATCAATCGAGAAAACAGGAAGAAGTTGTGTGGAACTATGAAGAAAATAAGCAAAATATACAAACTGAGTAGTCCATGCGCAAGATAGGCAGCATCAAGGGCGCTGTAAACTCCGAAGCGCCGTGGTCCCGTGGTTAGCGTGAGCAGCTGCGAAACGAAAGTTCTTTGGTTCAAGCCTCCCTGGAGTGAAAAATTTTTTATTTTCAGACTATTATCAAAGTTAAGGCACTCAAACATAATCAACTTCGCTCTCCAAAATTCCACGACATGTTCAGATTTGCTTGGACACATGCAGGATTTGACGGTCTACACACGGGAAAATTTGAAAACGTTAAAAACATATGTTTTAACAGAGCACAGGTAAAACTGTGCGACTGTGAAACTGTTGCATTCATTTGTTGCAGTTCATGTGACAAACTCTTATGTTTTCATCACTTTTTTGGGAGTGATTATCACATCCACAAGAAAACCTAAATCGGCAAGGTAGAAGAATCTTTTTACCCATTCGCCAAGTGTACAAGTTAGATGGGTCGACAACATATTCCTGTCAGATGACGCACATGCCGTCACCAGTGTCGTACAGAATATATCAGACGTGTTGTCCTGTGGAGGAATCGGTTGACCTATGACCTTGCGAGCAAATGTTTTCGGTGCCAATTGGAGAGGCACGCCATTTCGTCTACTAATCGCACGGTTTTGCGGTGCGGTGGCAAAACACAGACACTTATTACAGTGAACAGAGACGTCAATGAACGAACGGACGGATCATAACTTTGCGAGAATGAAGACAGTAAAATTATCACTCGATGGAAGACTTGAACCAAGGACCTCTCACTCCGGCGCTGCTCACGCTAACCACGGGACCACGGCGCTCCTGACCTCACAATGTTGCTTATGTTGCGCGTGGACTACTCAGTTTGTATATTTTGCTTATTTTTTTCATAGTTCCACACAACTTCTTCCTGTTTTCTCGATTGATCTGTGTCAGGTTTTTCAAGGCCTATCCACTATGCCAACTTATAACAAAATCTGAGGGGGAAGCGATGGGGAGGTTCCCTTGTTAGAGAGCGTGCCATTTCTGTAGGATACTAGGCAAGGGGCTGGGGGGGCTCACACGCTGATGTGTGGGTCCCTGCATTCTATATCTTTTATTTTAAATGAGTTCCTTTACCTTGACTTCTTTTTGATTTTTGAGGTATGTTAAAGATTGATGACAATTGATTACGTATTTATTTTAAATATTATCTCTCGATTTTACAGCGATTGCAGCAATTGTTCCCGTTTACAGATATTACAATTTTACAACTTATAGCTCGGGTATATTATATACCAATCTGCATGCACTTTTCTACGGGCAAGACGGAATTGCGTTGGCCAAATGTATACCACCATAGCCTCCCAATATTTTACATAGGACATCCACTACGTGAGGAGGATGACAGGCAAACTGGGGACCAGATTCATTAACTCAGGGGGTCAAATTTCCTAAATTAACGAGATTATTCATTTCCTTACACAATCCGAAGCTGGAAATAAAAGAATTAGTACAAATATTCAAATACCTCTCTTACATGCGTGAACATTGAGACAGACGCACTGAGGGCACGTCTGATCACTTACCCGTCTTCTGTAATACTCTCAAGAATCCGGCGGGCACCCGGAGGTCTTCCTGGGCTCCGGTGGAGGGGATGGTCGAACCACTTGGCCGTGACCAACCTCTCCACCCCAAATCTTGTAACACTGGAAAGTCTTTGACTTTTACCTGCCTGTGCTGTCTCTCTGATCCCCTACCCAGGAGTAAGGTTGGCACTACTGTACTACAGAACTACTTCCCAACAAAGATTTGGCCACGCTTTACGGAAAGGTGTGAGGAGGATTAGGAAAGTTCATGTGCAGATTCACATTCACGTACAAGAAATGCATAATACACGACGCATACAAATATGTATTATGAAGCCTGACACATTTCTTTCCACCCGTCCACAGGGGTTCTGTTGCACACGTGGCCGGCCGCGTCGTGTTATAAAATTGGCTGCGGAGCCGCCTCTGTTTCTATTTCCCGGTGCGAGCGAGCAGCGAAACCTGCTGCTTATAGAGCGGAAACTACTGTACCGTTTCAAAACTTATAGCGGGAAGTCCTGTACTGACTCGGTAGAATGGCCTCCCCCTCCTGAAACTTCCATGCAGATTAAAATCTTGCACCAGACTCGAACTCATGACCCGAGATCGAGTCCTCCGGCACACAGTTTTAATCTGCCAGGAAGTTTTATATCAGCACACATTCCGCTGCAGAGTGGTGGCCGAGCGGTTCTAGGCGCTTCAGTCCGGAAGCGCGCGACTGTTACGGTCACAGGTTCGCATCCTGCCTCGGGCATGGATGTGTGTGATATCCTTAGGTTAGCTAGGTCTAAGTAGTTCTAAGTTCTAGGGGACTGATGACCTCAGATGTTATGTCCCATAGTGCTCACAGCCATTTGAACCATTTTTTGAAAATCTCAGTCGTACGATACTTGAGTTTCAAACAAACAAGTGACGCGTGTCTTCCTCCTGCAGTTGAGAAACGTGAGACTTGGAAGACCTTCGAGATTGAAGACACTCCGAATAACAGTGTCCATCAAGGTCGTCATGATTGTCGAATTTCCCTTTGGCTTTGTTAGTGCCACTCTGACGATGCCTAGCTCCCCCACAACAAAAATGGTTCAAATGGCTCTGAGCACTGTGGGACTTAACATCTGAGGTCATCAGTCTCCTATAACTTAAAACTACATAAACCTAACTAACCTAAGGACATCACACACATCCATGACCAAGGCAGGATTCGAACCTGCGACCGTAGCAGCAGCAGCGCGGTTCCCGACTGAAGCGCTTAGAACCGCCGGCCAAAGCGGCCGGCCCCCACAACAAAGACTTCAAATAAACATTAGTTTATCAAGTAATTGTTTACAGATGTGGCATTTTGTGTTTCAACTTCGTAGAATTGCAGGTAACTTAGCCAGTGTTGTGCAGGTGCGCCATGGCGAACTCGCCAATCGGATTTGTTACTGGAATAATAGATGCGGGTGATACATCTTGAACATACAGCGACTATATGAGTAAACGAGCATTTGTTTTTATATAAAGGACGATCAGAAATTTCCCGTTTCAGGGCGTTCCTGCAGCGTAAAATGTAACGTGATTCTGTTGCTGGTAAGCACCGACATGTAGGCAAGGCATCAGTGTGGCAATAGGGTTTCCGACGTGCGTGCGGCAAATGCGGAAACATGATCGTTTTTTTGTTTGGGTCATCAGGTTTCTGACAGGTTTGATTTGGCCCGCCTCGAATTCCTCTCACGCATCAAACTTTTCATCTCACAGTAACATTTGCAACCTACGTCCTCAGTTGTTTGCTGGATGTATCTCAATCTCTGTCTTCCTGTACGCTTCTCACCCTGTACCGCTCGCTGTGGTACTGATGTCAGCACAGCATGGAATCCAACTTTTACACAACGACACACTCAGCAAAATTGGCTGTGGGGTGGTAGGACTGGACCAAGTGACACATCAGGCAATCACCGTCGACAGTTGCAATGAACATTTATTTGGCACATTTAAACAAGACAAATAACAAATAAAACCATCAACACATTTTTAAAATTACCATTTAGGTGAGAGCAAGTTACTTAAAAATTTAAACATCCATAAACCATTGCACTTATGGCCTATTACACATTTAGTGAAATGACTTAAAAATTATTTACTCGAGAACTGATCAACCTGAAGAACAATTTCTTAAAATTTAACGAGGAAATGTAGTCTTTCGTTACTGCAGTGATTGGTATTACCAAAGTAATTCAGAGTACAGGCAACAACAAATCAGATACTATGGCACACAACCACGTTACTTAAATGCAGGCACCCTTCAATGTAGGACATAAAATATAAAATTTCATGTGACCAAGCAACCTCGTGGGACTCAGCAACTGTGCCGAGAAGCGGACGCCCTCCCACTCAGCTCTTTACAATACAGGCTCGGCATGGACGCCCAAACGGGAGTAGCACCGATCACGAATAGGCACGAAAAATCCCAAAACTTTTGGGTATCTACAACAGACTGACATCTGCCTTAAGTTACTAGAAACAATAATTCATTAAAGCACATCTGTAGAATTAATCAACCTATTAATGAACATCGGGTAAGCAGTACAAATCTATTATGTGCGTAAGGACAATTATATATTAAGCCGCGAGCGAACTAGATACACGGCTAGCCGGCACGCACGGGCAAAGGAGGCGGAAAATACACAACAGCACAAGCAGGGCGCAACCCAGGACCCCGCACCCGCGACCAAGACAAAGAGCAGAAGTCCCGATAAAACGAAATCAAATGCAAGTAACTAGTGTGTAGGCTAACGGTTACAGCCACATTTAAATTTGTGCTCAATCAGAATTAATTACCATAACCACATACTATCATTCAAGGAATTCTTGTACTTTCATTAATAGAATCAGTTTCAAACTACTTAAACACACAATAATAACTGGCATCTCAGCAACTTTTAAGAATTTATGAAACTACTCATTTAGAGTTAGACACGCGTGTCTCAGACACACTGTCACTTCAGACAGAGACGTAATACTAATGTTATTGCAGTTCGCAGCAGGGAAAATTTTATCCATGTATATCTACAGCAACTGGCCACCTTAACTCCGTCGTGTGAGGTAAATATGATAACCAGACGGCACTTAGGCAAGGACCAGCCAAACTGTTTTCAGTGGCGATTAACACTGACAGTAGCGATCTACAAACAGAATGTATCAGCAATCCAGGTCGTAGTAAATGTTAATCATCACATCACATACAGCTCTCACTAGAACCGTGCGTACTAAACGAGTTGAAATTAACACATTCGAGGACAGACTCAGTAGGAGTAGCAACGGCCGGCCAAGAAAATGAAGTCAACAGCACTGAACCCAGTTTTAGATCCCGGCCACAATTTACAGCACAAGCAAGGCCATTACCCTCTTGCTTGTTCGACGAAGCCAGCCGCCGCAGATCCCGGTGCTAGGAGAGATGCAGGAAGCGAAATACACCAACGGCTTCCCAGTAACGTGACTGCTTCCACGCCGGCGATATTTGCTACGGTGCCGTCACACGGGTACACGGCCCCTTTTAGATGTGCTCTTCCTGCTGCCTCGCACGGCACCCATATTGTAAGCCAGACTTGCAAACGACGTTACTGCTAGTCGCGCCAAAGCAAAATCCCCGTACTTGGTAGAGCTTACCCCCCTTGCTCCCCGATCGGCCCGGTAGGTGGCGCCACCGCGCGCTCTGCGCACACCACCAGAAAGATGACCCATACCGGCGGCGGGAATATCGCTGATCGAGTCACACGGCTCAAGTACCGTGGAAGTTATTCCCCGGCGTCTGAACATATCTCCTATCACCCTCTTGTCACTGTGTTCCATAGGTTTCTTTCCCCGCCGATTCTGCAGAGAACCACCTCATTCCGTATCTTATCGGTCCAACTAATTTTCAACATTCTTCCGTTGCACCACATCTCAAATGTTTCGATTCCCTTCTGTTCAGATTTTCCCACATTCCATGTTTCACTATCATACAATGCTGTACTTCAAACGTAAATTCCCAGAAATTTCCATGTTTGATACTAGTAGACTTCTCTTGGCCAGGAATGCATTTTCGGAGCCGGCCTCTGGTGGCCGAGCGGTTCTGGCGCTACAGTCTGGAACCGCGCGACCGCTACGGTCGCAGGTTCGAATCCTGCCTTGGGCATGGATGTGTGTGTTGTCCTTAGGTTAGTTAGGTTTAAGTAGTTCTAAGTTCTAGGGGACTTATGACCTCAGCAGTTGAGTCCCATAGTGCTCAGAGCCATTTGAACCATTTTGCATTTTCGGCCAGTGCTAGTTTCCTTTTTATGTCTTCCTTCCCACGTCCATCATGGGTTATTTTTGTTCCCAGTTAACAGAAGTCCTTTAACTTTGTCTACTTCGTGATCCCCAATTTTGATGTTGAGTTTCTTGTTGGTGAACTATGGCGACTTTATTACGAAATGAGTCCAAACAGGAGCAACGTGTTGTTATTGATTTCTTGGCTGCCGAAAGACAAACAATGGTAGACATCCATCGGGGGGTGAACGAAGTGTATGGGGCAGCATGTCTGTCGAAAACCATCGATGTGGAATTGAACGCCAGGTTCCTTGCTGGTCGCGATTCGACACAAGACACCGTCGATATAGGAAGCCAGCCTGATCCAGAAATTACGCCGCCGGCCGGTGTGGCCATGCGGTTTTAGGCGCTACAGTCTGGAACCGCGTGACCGCTACGGTCGCAGGTTCGAATCCTGCCTCGGGCATGGCTGTGTGTGATGTCCTTAGGTTAGTTAGGTTTCAGTAGTTCTAAGTTCTAGGGGACTGATGACCACAGATGTTAAGTCCCATAGTGCTCAGAACCATTTGAGCCCAGAAATTACGCCAACTAAGTGGGAGACACTCGAGCATCCGTCCTATAATCTTGATGTCTCCCAGTGCGATTATCACGCCTTTGGTCTTAAAGACATTAAAGGGTCGACGATTCCTGCCAGACTCCTTTACGCAATACACGGCGTTTTACCAAATGGATATCTGCAACCTGGTGCATCAGTGGGATGATTGCCTCAAAAAAAATGGTTCAAATGGCTCTGAGCACTATGGGACTCTACTGCTGTGGTTATCAGTCCCCTAGAACTTAGAACTACTTAAACCTAACTAACCTAAGGACAACACACACATCCATGCCCAAGGCAGGATTCGAACCTGCGACCGTAGCAGTCGCACGGTTCCGGACTGCGCGCCTAGAACCGCGAGACCACCGCGGCCGGCGATTGCCTCAAAAGCTCACGTCGATTTTGCCTGATTTGCATACTGATTGTAGATTGTAGGGCCTTCGAATGGAAACATTTTGGTCGCTCCTTATGTATAGGAGATGGCTGTGTGCTTATAAAAATCAGCCAGTAAAAGTAGTTATACAGGACGCTACCGTGACGCTTATACAAACGTTCAGGGATGATGCTCAGTATGCACAAGGTGCTACATTTACAACAGTGGTTCCAAGCAGCGATCCACGGTTTCTAGGCAGGTACGAAACTATCGCTGCAAGTTTTATCTCACCCATTCCTGCAACGCTGATGCAGTTCAAACAGTGTTAAAGACAGTGAGAGTAATTGACTGATAGATTGTTTGGGCGCACGACATATGCTGTCTTTAGCGTCGACACTATAATGTTTGGTAGCCTCATTAAAATGGATAAAAAGATGTATCATACGTCAATTCTTAAAAATTAACACTAAAAATAAAAAAAAAAGATCACACTGAAGAATACACTGAGATAGTAAGGGAGTTATACGTTATGGCTGGGCTAGAAAAGGCTGGCTAGGAAGTCCAGCCTAAGACTGGAGTGCAGAAGAATCACAAAATTTGGAAAATTTGCTGCACTAGTATGGGCCTCATCGTCAGCGAAGGTAGAGGGCAAGTACCATCTCAAATTTACCGCTGCCCTCTTGTCAGAATATAAAATCCCAGCAGTCATATTCGTTAACCATCGCTCATATATAGGCTACGGCAGCTCATAGATCGCCCGTAGTTTCATCTAGTGTACTAACCTGTTGTTATGCGTACCGAAGCACCGGAGTTGTTTGACCAACACTCCATGGATATGAAAGTGCTTGCTTATGTCACACTATCATCTAACTTCAGTCCTACTGAATACAGCTGTGGTGGAATCGTACGAGATGTGCACGCTCTGGACACAGTTTCGTCCAGTCTGTGTGAATTGTGGGCGGAGGATGCGCAGGTAGTTGGTGAGAACGACTTCCCAGCGCTTTTTGCGTTTCCTGGAACCCGACCACGACGCGTCGCCATCATCATCATCAAGGCGGAAATGGGTGCTACAGCATTATCTATTTTCATACTATGCAAACCACTGTAGAGTGCCACATTTTAACGTTCTTGTATTCGCATGGTTGAGCGAGAAGAATGACTACTAAATTGCCCTTGCGCGCACGATAATTGGTCTAATCTTTCGCTAGTCCCAGTTGATAAGCGTCCCACACACTTAAGCATTATGTTGGAAAGAACTTAAGAGTGTTTTGTAGGCACTCTCTGTTCTAGACTGACTGCTTTTGTGTGTGTGAAATCTTATGGGACTTAACTGTTAAGGTCGTCAGTCCCTAAGCTTACACACTACTTAACCTAAATTATCCTAAGGACAAACACACACACACCCATGCCCGAGGGAGGACTCGAACCTCCGCCGGGACCAGCCGCACAGTCCATGACAGAAGCGCCTAAGACCGCTCGGTTCAAATGACTCTGAACACTATGGGACTTAACATCGGTGGTCATCAGTCCCCTAGAACTTAGAACTACTTAAACCTAACTAACCAAAGGACATCACACACATCCATGCCCGAGGCAGGATTCGAACCTGCGACCGTAGCGGTCACGCGGTTCCAGACTGAAGCGCCTAGAACCGCACGGCCACACGGGCCTACTAAGACCGCTCGGCTAATCCCGAGCGCTGACTGCTTTTTCCAAATATCCTACCAGTTAACCGAAGTCTGGCACCTCCTTTACCTACGACTAAGACTATGAGGCATTCCATAACATATCTCCACAAATTGTTACACCAATGCATTTGTATAAATTGTCTGATTACAACTAGAATTATAAGATATTGTAGACATAGGATACAAAGCTTTTGAGTTTTGTGGGATATACAGTTTTACGTTTCTGAGCAACTAAATGAAGTTGCCATCATTGTGAGAAAGTAGTTTTTCGCCACAAGCGGACGATGAGAAGTAGCCTGGTAGTCTTCGAACTACCTGTACGTGGAGTGGCGTGGAGTTTCATTTCTGTAAGATTCTTCAGATTCGACAGCCGGTGTGGACTGTCTTAACTGTAATCCTCTGGAAACAAATAACTGATGAACTTGGTCGTTTCGTTCCTCAGCTAGATCAAGTTTGGGAGCCGTTCAGAAAATGCTCATACTGAGAATGTTCTGATACACTTGTTAGAAAAACGATGTTTCTCCTCTACGATTTAGAAGCGGCTTGGCCTCTTTGTCGGTCTAGAAGACTCATCATTTAAGGGAGAGTGTGAGTACTCAGCAACAGACGATGGAAAAAGTGCGTACTGTACTTCACTAACGTTTAACAAGACACGATTCTGTAAAAACACTTTTCCAGAGTGCCCCATGGAAAACGTCTTAAAGGGAAGATAGTATGAGGTGACAAAAACTTTGCTGACGCTTAGGTCCGTCGTTGAGGCTAATGGCTCTGAGCACTATGGGACTCAACTGCTGTGGTCATAAGTCCCCTAGAACTTAGAACTACTTAAACCTAACTAACCTAAGGACAGCACACAACACCCAGCCATCACGAGGCAGAGAAAATCCCCGACCCCGCCGGGAATCGAACCCGGGAACCCGGGGTCGTTGAGGCCTTTGCCCGTTAAAGTCCATAAGATCTAACATACGTCTTGGGGAGCAGTGTGCCTAAGGATTTGTTTACTCTGATGTAGTTCCCTGTTTTCGCTCTTCCCGCCCTTTTACATTATTTGTGTACAAGCTGACATTTGGAGGCCGTTTCGCTGTAACCTAAAAATGTTATGAGTGGAAGACTATCGAATTTAACCGTTGCTGTGTAGAACGCTGCAGTCACGATTGAAAAATGTTAGTTTGTTTCACTTACAGACTTAGCTCTGTCACGGAGTTCTGAAATTTTGTGTGTCAGATTAGCTCTGAAATTGTCTGTGTCCCAGTTGGTTCATTTTTTTTATGAGACCGTGGGAAAAGATTTACTAGCGCAACTTGATGGTTAGTAACGAATGCACCTCGACAAAATGTCATTACCGATCACTAAGACAAATTGGAGACAGAACATAAAAGCTGTCTGTTCAATAGCTTAATAAGTTAGCACTGAATGTTAGCACCTACTGCTCAGAACGCGTCACAAAACAACGTTTATGAAGGGTAAAAATACGCAGTATTGTGTCTGATTGCGAAAATTAATGTAACTTAAAGGCCGTATTCTAATTTTCAAAAGCGTAACCATAGATACTTGTCACTAGGTGTACTTTGTGGAGGATCTTGAAAAATCGAGAAGTTTTCATCGCCTATAATTCTCTGAGAAGTAACAGACCTTCGCCAAATTTCCAGAGTATAGCAGGAGGTTAGGATTACCTAGTTTACGAGCAACCACACTCTCGCCGAAAATCGCCAAGATAGAAAAGACACTCTTTACTGTATACCACTTTCGGAAGTTTCAAATGGCAAAAAGACACAATCACGTGGGATGGCATTAGTTCTCCACTATCTTGTAGGTGAATAGAGGAGCAGCAAGTCTGCGGGGGATGGGCCCTGGCCCATTGTATTGAGAGGCCACGAGCGGTCGTAAATCACCGGCTATGACTACACCGCGGACGGACAATGGCTGTTGTCTCAGGTCCATGGCGGACATTTAATTAAAAAGCCGGCGCCGCTGTAGGCGTGCGTTTTTCAGCCAACAAGCAGACACAAGCGATTAAATGACCTTCACAAAACTGAGCGACAAATGTCTTGTCGCCAAGGTTTATTTCAAAGCATGCTATGTCTATGAAATTTAACTAATGATGATCGTAATTCTCTGAGTCTACAAACTATCTACTAAAGTTCCCGTCCTGTAAGGAGAGAAAATACAGTTTGTCTTAGTGAAGAAACCGAATAGCGGCAACTTTTCTGAAACGACTCCTCTATTTAGTAAAGAGTGTTTTCTCCACTGGAGTCATTCCATAAATCGGGAAATAAACAATAGCCTTTTTGGCAAGAATGTTCTGCAGATACATAATGATATATGAATTTTCACGTCAAAATTGAATTAGTTCGACCACTAAAGTGACTCTTACCACTAGAGTGTGACTCTAACTTTCGTTGTTTCCGGATTGAGAATAGATCTTAGAAATCTAACTTAATTTCACTAGCCTTACTTCCTAGCCTTCCTTCCTTCCTAGATCCTGAAAAGTTTATGACCTAGTCAAAAGTAATACGCTGTGGCTAATATTTGAAAACTACCT
This sequence comes from Schistocerca nitens, assembly GCF_023898315.1. Lineage (NCBI taxonomy): Eukaryota > Metazoa > Arthropoda > Insecta > Orthoptera > Acrididae > Schistocerca > Schistocerca nitens. The sequence continues at coordinate 953,845,778 of NC_064615.1, forward strand.
AGCTCAAAATAATTTAGTCAATTAAATAAAAATAAGTTGCCAGTTGGATCACCACAAATATAGAGAAACGATAGAAATTAATTAGGAATGTAGGTAAGGATGCAATCTATCAAGACTATAACTTATTTTGTGATTCCCGTCAGAGAGGTCACAGTTCGTAGTAATTGACACCGAGTAAAACAGAAGTGATTTGTGGCGTTCCCCAAGGTAATGTTATAGGCCCTCTGCTGTTCCTTATGTATATAAACGACTTAGGAGACAATCTGAGTAGCCGTCTTAGGTTGTTTGCAGATGATCCTGTCGTTTATCGTGTAGTAAAGTCATCGTAGGATGAAAACCAATTGCAAAGCGGTCAAGGTAAGATGTCTATATGGGGCGAAAATTGGCAATTGGCTCTAAATAATGAAAACTGCGAGGTCATCCACATGAGTGCTAAAAGGAATCTGTTAAACTCCTGTTACACTATAAGTCAGTCAAATGTAAAGGCCGTAAATTCAACTTAATACGTAACAATTACAATACGAACACTTAAATTGGAAAGAACACACAGAAAATGTTGTGGGAAAGGCAAATCAAAGACCGCGTTTTATTAGCATGACACTTAGAAAAGGTAACAGATCTACTAAAGAGACTGCCTACACTACGCTTGTCCGTCCTAGTTTAGAGTACAGTTGTGCGGTGTTGGATCCTTACCAGATAGGATTAACGGAGTACATCGAGAAAGTTCAAAGAAGGGCAGCACGTTTTGTATTATTGTGAAATACGGGAGAGAGTGACAGTGACATGATACAGAATTTGGGGTGGAATCATTAAAACAGAGGCGTTTTTCGTTGCGGAGGAATCTTCTCACGAAATTTCAATTACCAACTTTCTCCTCCGAATGCGAAAATATTTTGTTGACACCGTCTACTTAGAGAGAAATGATCATCATAATAAAATAAGGGAAGTCAGAACTCGCACGGAAAGATGTAGGTGTTCGTTTTTTCCACGCACTGTTCGAGATTGGAATAACAGAGAATTATTTTGAAAGTGATTCGATGAACCCTCTGCTGTTCACTTAAGTGTGATTTGCAGATGTAGATGTATTTTGTATATGGATCATATAATCCAGGAATGGAAAGAAACAACCCATATATAGTGCAAATATTAACAAGAACACATTGCTGTGAAGGTTGTTATTTGGAGAGAACTAGGTACAAATGTCTGAAAGCGGAGATGATTTACGATGATCTATATATAAACTTCTATACATTGTATGAAAGTGCAGTGAGAAATTTTCGGAAACTTCAACAAAGGTAGTCGCTTTAAGTGGGAAAAATCTTTAAAGGGTAAAAATTTCAGTCAGTAACAAATTACTAAAAATAAGAGTAAAAACTAGAAAGCTTATAAAACAGTGCGTGTAAAAGAAACTGTAAATGGTGTACAAAAATGCCATTCTAGTCTAGCGGAGGATAAGTTGTCACGTGAAGTGCTCCAGTACCAAGGCAAGAAAGAAAAGGTGTAGGACCCATATTGTTGATAGACAGTTCATTTGGGTAGTAGCAGTGTCTAATACTGATTTCGGGTGGTTGTGGTGGTGGTGGTGGTGGTGGTAACAATCCTTCCTTCCGTATGAAATACATGAACCACCGAAGCTCGTGATGGAATTACTTCGCAAACCTTTGTATAACTTTCCCTTCACCTATCACATTTAAAAACGACTCCACTGAACGTTTTTGCTCATAGCAGCTTTGTGACTGTTCGTGTGCTGTACAGATTGACTTTCGTAGTTCCTTAATGAACCAATCATGCGTTCTCTTTCCAGAATGTGATTTCGATTTACCTAACACACGGTAGACTCTTCACAGTTTAGTGGACGTAGAGCTGGACACGATGTTCTAAATGACATCACCGCCTTCGAATATTTATATTTTGGTGCATGCTGGTTACGTTCCTATTACATAACAGTATTCTGTTACATGACCGATTCGTGAGAGTATACCGGGGATCCATTAGCGGTAATTATAATGTTATTTTAACATAGTGTCTTACTTTACAGAGGAATAGAAGGGAACACTGCAAGTAAGTTAGGGGAGGCCCACTTTAGTTCTAAGAGAAGTTGCGGCACGATGGAGTTTACAATGCATTGCCAATATTTTTGAAAAGTGATGTAAAAAGTAAATGGGCTGTGAGTCCAAGAATCCCACAAATTCTGCTTGTTATCTTAAAAACAAAGTTAACCTTTAGCTTTCGAAATCTGCTAGAGCAGTTCGTGTGTACGATATAGAAAATATGAAGACGTGTAGTAAAATGTAGCGGAGATAAGTGTTTCACTCTTAGGAATACATACATAATGCAGGTCAGTCTGAGAGTCAGCATCGTTATTAGTTAAATTACAGCGTAGCGTGCTACGAAATCAGCCGTGGCGAGAAGAAAGCCCCGTACGTCGTGTGGCGTAAGTAACGCTGACGTAGCTCTGTTTGTGGCTTTCGGCGGCTTATTGCATCAGTTCCGGATAAACTACAAAATGTCATTACGCTGGGCACGCAGGCCAGCGGCATGTAATTATTGCCGACTGGCAACATTGTTCAGCAGTGACGTAATTGCCTTTCGCGATACGAGTGATGGTGTAGCTAATGAATTGCGTTATGTTTGTAATCAACAAAAATAGGATACAAGGCTTCGTTCGCGTATCGTTCAACACGTTAGTTGCACACATCTCCCTCCCCCATCCCGCCCTCTCCGTGTCCACTACTTCCTCTCCCTGCCTCTCTATCCACGTTATCCTCCCACCTCCATTTGCCCATATCTTCCTCCTCCTCACTCTGTCCATCTCATCTGCCCCCTCTCTCCGACCATATCTTCCTCCCCCTGTCCATATCCTCATCCCTCCCTTCCTCCCCCTCTCTCTGTCATCTCTTTCTGCCCTATTCCTTTTTCACCTGCCCACTCCCTCTCTACACCTTCCAGCTGTCACGTGCATCTCCCACTCCACTCTCCCCCCCTCTCTGTCGTTCTCCACCAACCCCTCTCTTTGAACATTTCCTCTTCCCCTCCACCTCTATCCAACACCTTCCATCTCTCTGTCTGTCCCCTCCTCATATCTATCTCCATCTGTCTATCACCTCCTTTCTCCCTCTCTCTGTCTGCCCATCTCCTCTTCCCCCTTCCTCTGTATACCTCATGCTCTCCTCATCTCTAATTTTCCATCTCCCTTCTCTCTGCTTAGCTGTGCACCAATCCTTCTTCCTCCACTCTCCCTATTGTCCATCCTCTCCAGACCCCCCTCTCTTTCTGTCCTCATGTCTGCTCATCTCTTCCACCTCCTACTCCTCCTTTCCCTACCTGTCCATCACCGCCTGCCTGCTATCCATATCCTCACAGCACATGTGCCCATCTCTTCCACCCCCTATTTTGCTGCCCCCTCCGCCTCTCCACCCTCATATCCTAATGTTCTCCCTCCTACTTCCCTCAGTCCATTTCACATCCACCCCCCTACATCTGCCGTCTACCACTCTCCTCTCCCATCTCTCTGCCCATCTCCTCCTCTGACGACGGCCTGGGTGGCCGAGTGGTTCTAGGCGCTACAGTCTGGAACCGAGCGACCGCTACGGTCGCAGGTTCGAATCCTGCCTCGGGCATAGTTGTGTGTGATGTCCTTAGGTTAGTTAGGTTTAAGCAGTTCTAAGTTCTAGGGGACTGATGACCTTAGAAGTTGTCCCATAGTGCTCAGAGCCATTTGAACCATTTTTTTTCCTCCTCTGACCCTCTCTGTCCTCCTCCCTCTCTCCCTGTCCATCTCTTCTTCCTCCCCCTGTCCGTACATATCGTTGTGCCCTTATACCTGTCCATCTTCTCCCACTCTCTTTGTCCCTGCCCTCTTTTCCCAGCGACAGTAGAGGCGCGATGCGTCGATCTTCAGGTTCGTTCTCAGCCTCGCTGGCCGACACGTTCACATTATTTTCTGTTTTGTAGTCTTGAACTGCTGGTAACGGCGGCGATCTTGAAACAGCCCATGAACTATGTCGTTTTCCGTAACGATCAGGCCGTAATAAGGAGAGGTAGATGGCGATATTTCGGTACACAAGTTGGGCTCGTTCCTTGCATGGGATATCCCGATAGAGAAACTGCCCTGGTTCTCCTCTGCATCGTGTCCCCCGTCATGAGAGCTTAAAAAAAAACCTCCAGGACGCCAGACTCGCCATCTTTATCCCTCGCTTCGTAAGCCGGCTCTCCAGTATTGGATAATGAAAATTCGTCGCAAAATATGCGTCAGCTTTCCTATCTACAGTTATTTCCGCGAGGACACCAATTTAAAATTCCTGTGGTCTCCTGTATGAATTAAACTACTTGGAAAAGTTTGATAAAAAATAACTCATAGGTTTGGAACATATCGTTTGTTATTTCTAGTTGAATTACACTTCCTTAGAATTCACTCGATACATATGACCTGTATCACCCCTCATCATGGCTATATTTATGTGCTCATTACATCCCAAATGTCTCTGGACATGAACTCACAGATTCTCGCTGGTCTTATGGTTGGGTAGAGCTTTTTTCTCTATTTTCGCAGCTTATGTTGAGGATCGGATACAAGCAGTTGCGCCATGCGATAAACATCTTCAAAATCCTACTGCTTTTCATTGCAATTTTCTAACGATATTGCCTTCTGTACAGAACCTTCTTCACTGTGAACAGTTTCAGGGAGCAAATTTCTTCTCTACCAGCACTTTTAAATCTAATAGTGAACAGTAACGGTTCACGCTGTCCTTGCGAAAATCTGCCTGCTATATTAAGAGAACTTGCATTCTAAGAAGACTGTCTTACCATTCTGCTGCTACCGCCATATGTCTTGCGTAGGAATCGTCTGAATGAGATGAACGAGAGAGATCAGAGTGCGTACAGAACTAAGTAGATAGTAATTTTTCCTTTGCTCAGTAGCAAAAGACATGGAAAAAATGCCTAAAAATTGGTACTAAGTATTTCCCGCGACGCACTGTGGACTATATACTGGGTGTTACAGGACGATACCGACAGACTTCATGGTGCTGTAGAGGGTGTCTAGAGGAGCAAATAGAGAATTGGAACGTGTGTCTGGAAACGTCATCCAACGACGCTACAGAACGTGTAAGTTATAGGCGTCGGCGCCTGCCTCTAGGCAACCCCTTCGGCAGGAAACGTGGCTTTGTACGCTGACGGGCCGTAGGCCGAACGTCTCGCAATGTTGATTGTTATTCAGTGATCGCAGCTGATGCCACGATCTCCAGTGGAGAAGATGGAGCTAGCTGCTGCGTAGAAAGGCCTCGGTGTATGACAGTTTAGGGCACAGTTTTATTTTTCAGGGTGTATAGGACCCGGGACAACCGGGAAATCCGGGAAAAACCCGGGAATTTTTTCATCCGGGACAAAACCGGGAAAAACCCGGGAATTTTTCAGAATTCCGGGAATTTTTCATTGTTTTAGCTTTCAGTTAAATTTTTGTAATACTGCTACTGGAGAATGATACTGCAGCAATAAAATATAAACGAGAGGGGAAAAAAATAAAACTTTAGTGGCAAAGAAAATGTGCAATTTACAATAACAAAACACCGTGCACGGATAAGTGTCTGCAAATAGCAAAAATATGTCAAAGGCCGTAGGGCGCAGACTGTAATTCTTCTTAACAATAAACTGCTTGCTATGAGCATGACGTCACAACTATTCACATTAGGTTCGTTGGACCAGTTGCCAGCGGTCTGTTTCGCAAGCGCATTTGACTCGCGTATAAGCAGTACCTTCTCCCGCTTCCCGCTACTTTAAGTTTGGCTGTTAGCTGTATCGGCAGTAGCAGCAAGCAGCCAGATGCAAACGCGAAAAATTTTTCTCGCGCGCCCTAGCTGCCAGATTCGCGCTTGCGCAGAGTTGTCTGAGTTGTAGTGGGGAGGGGGCTACTCTCCACGTGACCCGTGTTTACGTTAAGTGATTTCGTTGCTTCTCTTGGTGTACAGCTCCCACGTCAAATGAAAACAAAACGGATTACTGTGGCCGAGAGCTATCAAGTGAATTAAAATACATTCACATAATTACGGAGGGCAAAAATATATTATTAATTTCAGTTTTCCGATTTTGTTTTATTTCCAAGTTAGTAGCAGTCAAGCATTAATCGCCTTGCAGAACAATGAAGTTATTTTTGCAAGTTTGCTAAAGAAATTTGGATATATTAATCTTTCCGCTGAGGCAGTCATTTTATTTGAAACGAAGTGTTTCATTCTACAGTATTGGCTAGTTCCAACTGTTCGCTGAATTTCAAGTGCACGTTATCATCTGCCATGTATGGCATTATGCCATAATAAAGAACCAAAAATGAGATCTTACGATTACTGGTACTCCAAGAAAATTTACATCCCAAAAACCACACTGAAAAGCTTAATATCAGATGGGACCTACTTCATTGTGAATCTGGAAAAAGCCAATTTGCGCTTCAAGCCGAATTATGCATTTTAGTATGGTTTACGGAATTCCGATGCTCTTTGGAGTATCCTCTGATGCCCTGTTTCTTTTGTGGTGTAATGTAAGCTCTCTTAGTGCTTCATACACACGAACATGCGGGCTTCCTACACCACTGCAGTTGCACACGTACAATAATGCGTTTTCTGGCGCTCTCTGGCAACTGGTAAATCGAACCTATTTCTAACAGTCTCCGGATAGTATTGCGAACGGTGGTTAGAAAAGCGTTACTTTCAAAGTAAATTTCTTTTTACGCAAGATGAATTATTTTACGTGTGAGAAAGTGGGATGGATATCTAAATCACAGAGCGTTCGAAACGGAACAGTTTGAGGACCAGCCACTTACAAGAATTTATGTCATAATTTTAAATTTACTGGCACATTTGTGTGATGTATCTTAAAGTACAACACACGCAAAAAAGATCAATGTTACATTTGAAAGCTTAGCTTTTATTGTAGATATACGGTACTGTGTACATTAATGTAAGCCGTTAACTTTTCCTCTTGTGTGTTCGCGCTATGTAAGCAGTGATCTTGCTATTGGCTGACTATAACACCTGTCCTATGTTCTGAATAGCTGCTGTCATCGGCTGGCGAGATCTCGTGGCTTGAGATATGACTGGCTTACAAAAGAACATGGCAACCTCGGTTTCAACGCTCCGGAAACTAACGCGCTGTGTTTGGTGCAATTCGAATTTATACTTTCGTAATACGAAAATATGCAGCGTATATGTTGCTACAAATCAAAGGTCTTTCCAAAACTTCTCTCCTTTTTTTTTTAATTAAAAGTCTCTCCAAAACTTCTCTGCCCCGTCTTTTCTTTTTTTTCCCGGGAAGTTCTACGCAATTGTATAAAAAGTTAACCATTCAAAATATTGATAAGTTTTACAGTTCCGAGGAAAAATCTACGGAAAACCTACTGTCACTTCGCAGAGAAGAAGTGCGTTTTCGCCCGGGAAAAAGCATATTTTTGAAACGGGATATCCGGGAGAAATCCGCGAATAATCCGGGAATTTTTTTTTCCTTGTCCCCGTATACACCCTGTTTTTCTCCTGTGTGCCGAAAAGTAATGAATATTTTAGAAGATTTCAGGCGAAAAATAAACTGCAGATGGGAAGCCTTGTCCGAAACAAACATCCTCCGAGGAATCACAGCGTAGTACTCATACGACGTAAGTGCTGTCTGCGGAGCTGCTAGCTCCATCTTCTCACTGGCGATCGTTGGAACAAGTCGCAATCGCTGGATAACAAATAACACTGCTCCGCCTACGGTCTGTCAGCGTTTTAAGTCAAGTTTGCTGCCAAAAGGGTGGCATAGTGCCAGACGCTGGCGCCTACAACTTCCATTGTCGTTTCCGGACACGAGTTCCTGTCCTTGACTTCTTCCTCAAGACACCCTCTACAACTATTCAAAGTCTGTCGTAACATTTATGGAACACCGTGTATAATATACTATAATTGGATGCAGATATCACATTCGCTTGAGGTACTCGGAAGCCGCTTCAGTTCCTCACGATGTTTCATCATTCCGAAAGACGTACTTGTAATCTTTGTTTGCTTAGGTGTATTCAGTTCAGTCGCAGTTTTTCTCTGTACCTTAAACTCATGCTTTGTTTACTAGCAGACTGCGAAGACTTTTAGAAAGTCTAGGCACACAACGTCAGTGTGGCTTCTCTGGAACGAACAGAACGAGTTTCGATTCACGTGATCAGCTTTTACAGAATATGTGTTGATTCCTGCATGGACGTTTGTCAGTCTCCATTTTATGCGGAGTGGTAGCTGTGGGCAGCCAGCTGATGACGTCCAACCGCACGCAGCACCCCGTCCCGAATGTGTTTATTTCCGGGCGCTGCTGACGCGCGAAGTTCCGCAGATGAGCTGTTAGCACAGTTCGCCACTAATTACGGAAACAAAGCGCTCCCGGGACCCATGGGGCGCGCGAGCTGCTGTCGACCGACGAATATTTAGACGGACGCAATTGCGTTTGGCAGGCCCGGGCCAGACCAGAACATTGGCGCTAACTGCGTTAGGGCCGCACCGCCGTGACGTCAGCGTCGAGTGCCGGCGATTTGGCTGCGGCGACTGTGGGTGCAGCTGCGGCTTGCTGCAGTTTCCGCTCTCAAACAGGTTGCTGCGTCTGACTGAAACAGTGTGCCCGACGGAACATTTAGCGAGCAGGCGTTATGGAAAGCTACGATTTCTAGCGCGGCCAATGACGTGATGCAAATATGATTCATTATGCCAGGCAAACAGTTGCACCTCCACTTACTCGAGTGTCGGCTGTGCTCTTAACTGGCAGTATAACTTCTAACTTTTTACTCCTTTCTGTTTTCTTCTGTTACCAGGGTGATCTGATGGGACCCGCACGCACGATTTCCTCTCCTGTGCCAATTTCTTCATCTCATAGTAGCACTTACACCCTACTTTCTCAGTTTTGAACGAGAGGCGTTCAATAAGTAATGCAACACATTTTTTGTGTCGGCCAATTTTGGTAGGAAAAACGTAGATTTTTTTGTGGGACATCATGGAATATTCCCGCTTCAGCCTGTGTAGTTTCGTGAAGTTCCGATAGGGTCGGAGGTTATGTAGTCTTCAAAATGGTGTATGTAATGGAGGTGCGTTCCAGCATCGCAGATATTTATAGGCGCTTGCACAATGTCTATGAAGACCTGATACTGAACAAAACTACGCTGAGTCGTTGGACGAGGCTTCTGTCATAATCGGAAGAAGGTCGCCAAATCTGTCCGATCTCCCGCGACCCAGCCGGCTGCATATAGCTGTGTCTCCTACAGTGTTGGAACGTGTGGACACTCTCATTCGAGGTGACAGACAGACCACAAACACCTCGCTGCAGAACTGGCCTCACGAAAGTCTGCGCGCCCGGGAGGAGCTCACAAATCTTTATTGGACTGTTCTTCGTCATACGTCCTACAGCTCGGATCTCGCGCCTTTCGACTTCCATCTGACTGACCCACTGATGGATCCACTTCGCGGGAAGCTGTACGTGGATGATGGGGAGGTTTTTGATGCAACACGACGTTGCCTCCGACGTCGACCAGTATAGTGGTACCATGTGGGCATACGAGTTCATGCCCTCGCAGTAAAGTAGCGTAACGCCGTCGCACTGGACGGAGATTATGTTCAAACTAGGCTTTTGTAGCCAGGGGAATAATATTGTGTGGAATCCTGAATAAAACCAATCTGCTTTCATAAAAAAGTAACTTAGATTACTTACTGAATGCCTCTCGTATACAAAGCAAGAGGACTGCGTGTTATCAACGAATATTTTTCGTTCAGAGCACAAATTTCTAGCAGTGGAGACATAAAGGACAATAATATCCGAAAATAGTTCAACAGCGATCCGTTTGACCCGATATTTGAACTGCTAATTGACGGAGATACAATGAATAAACTGTGTTCGCTAGAGGACGAGAGTAAATACGATGCAATTGAGGAACCCGTTATCACGCACACTGAGGCACTGAAATGTGTGATCTGTTGTTCGAGTATGAAGGACAAAATTCGTGTGACTATGTCGATGTTTCGGTTCTCCGTAGAATGAGAGACCTCTTCAGGGAAAAAGTGAACGAAAAACGGAAACAGAAGAACGATTATTTGCCGCAAGTCAACTGAAAGCAAATGACACGAAATACGAGTGAATAAGTTTTCTGTTGCCGACGAGTAAGGAGTAAGTAATGCAGTGGGCTTCCAAACGTGACATATAGCATGTTTGGAAGTACAGTAAATAGCAATTTTCCGTAATAACATTTTTTTTTAGTATTCGTGTTTTTCGGTTATCTGTACCGTCTCGGGTCTTCACTAACCCTGCTAATCAGGGCCTTGGCGTATTTTCACCACAAATTTTGCCTTCTGCGCTCCCCCCCCCCCCCCCCCCCTCCCACCTCTAGTTCCAAGAAAGTTATTTCCTCGCGTCTTTAAAGTTTCAAAAAATGGCTCTGAGCACTATGGGACTCAACTGCTGTGGTTATCAGTCCCCTAGAACTTAGAACTACTTAAACCTAACTAACCTAAGGACATCACACACATCCATGCCCGAGGCAGGATTCGAACCTGCGACCGTAGCAGTCGCACGGTTCCGGACTCCGCGCCTAGAACCGCGAGACCACCGCGGCCGGCCTTTAAAGTTTCAGCTTCGAGTCCTACGGTGGTGCACTTGACATGAGTAGTCACCATATTACCCAGTAATTTTGTTGTCAACATTACAACGGAAATAATTTATTTTTGCGACATACCCGCGAACAGTCTCATGCCTATGTTATCAGTAACCGACATATTACACGTTACAAAGCCACACCAACTTTGTAACATACTACAAATAGCAGTGGAAACGTCTGCGTAATGAGCTATGCCAACGATCTATCAACTTTCGCCCTAAAACTTCATCTTACAGAATAAACTGTACTGTGCATAAACGTTCAAACTCTTCGTAAAAGAAAGAAAATCAGAGTTCACTAGACTGCCAGTGAAGACTTTGATAAATGCTCATAACTCAGTCGGAACAAGGATCGTCTACTCTTGTTGCAAGTTTAATATATAGTCATAACATTAATTGATTTCTGCATCAGTGCTTTTCAGGACGTGATACGGTTTGCTAGAACCACAGATAAACCAACTTCGACAGAAGTATATTATATTGAGAGATACAGAAGTTATATTTACAATTATGAAGTTGATGTTACCTATAGATTCATGTAAGAAACCTACTGCCATTTAAATACTGATTTTACACCTTTTGGGTGGGGAGACTTACCATTATTAAGGACACCAATTTATATTATCTATCATTCAGTGTTACAGTATTCAGTTCTTCACTTGAAAAAGCGTCACACTGTTAAATGATACATTTACGTCGCCTCTGTATGTTATAAATTTAGCATTGGACCTGTGTGAGTGGTAGTAAATTTGTGAGGCGTTTCCTGTTTTCAGGGCTGATAATTAATTGTACAATGTGGTACAATTTTTTTCTAACTTGCTTGATTTAACATCCGCAAGTATCATTAAGAAACTACCACAGATCTTTTCGACCGTTCTCATTGTCTTGTCTCAAAATTATTTTTGACCCTGTGAAGCCAGCTGTAAAATTAATTAAAATAAAGGTTTTTTTCGCAGCAGTGTGATTACAGCTGCTGCTCGGAAATACGGGCAACGAATGCGTACATCAGCAGAAGGACGTGATGGGATGCCAACGTGCAGAACACGTTCCTCGCTGGTACGTCCTTCCATTTCAGTAATAGCTCTCGCGCTCAGTTTACACACCGGCTGACGTCTGCGATAACAGCTAAAACTAATTAAATGGTGGTTCCCGGGGGTGTTTCGACCGATGGCGGCCGTTACTCGGATCTCGCACGACTTACGTCTGTGTTTGTAGTTGGCCTGCCAGCGTTATCCCAGCACCGTCTATGGCTGGCGCAGACGTTCAAGAAGTCCACTTATAAGATGTTTCGCGTTGCATTTAAATATTTTATTTTCAGGATAAATTTATCAACACTGCCATCTCCACAGTGACGCACTAGATTCGTTTATAATGTATTCTGATGAAATCGGGAGAAAACCTGTTCATGTGGTTAAAAAAAGCGTTCACATTGCAGTGTTATTCGATATGGAGATGGCTGGGGTGAATCTCTCCTGGGAAATACATTGCAATCGCCATTATTTATCTGTTACATGGAGGACTGGTGAGGATGCACTGTTACTAATCGCAAAGGTGTACATCAATTTCCTGATGAAATTCCTAACCTTTGCTCAGGGCCTGTGAGAGTCCTTAGGCGGACATGACGCTCGGGTTCACGATTTCATGTCTTTCGTGAGGTATAAATTATTCACTGATTGCGGAATTCGCCTTCAACCATTGCATTTCTTTGTTCATAGTTAGCATACGACACAGCTCAGACGCGGGCATCGCCCCTTCACTGCTATGTATACGTTACGGTTAGGCACCATGAAATGTTAATCTCGACACATACAAAACGCCGGCTGCTCACATTTGCAAAAGGAATTACTTTTTTGGATTATTAGTGCGTGACTATTTTTCGAACCTAAGCTGCGTCCTTGCCATGCCATCGAAATCGACAGATTCCAGTCGCACTGGACAGACAGTTTAGTATAGACTTGTCCCCCCCCCCTGCACATAGTACGGCGGAGCTGCTGTACATTCTCGCGGATGACGACGTGCATAAAAGTTGTGGGCAGTGGAAGGAACAAATGTCAACGTGTGCGGACTCAAATGGACCTTGTTTTGAACTCAAACAGCACTGCTTAAACATATTTGGTAAATACAGACATTTGCGGAATCGTTCTTGTTTCTCGTCAGATCATGTACACAATATTTTCCCGACAGAGCCAAGACCACGTCGAAACTACACCGACCACAGAACTCACTGCAGAGAGCGCCTAGCGACATGTGAGCTGGCAACACGCTCGGCGTCTCTGCTCCAAGGATTGCCTGGATGAAACTTTCCAGGGACGCCGCATCATTTGAGTTCCGTTCCTGTCAGATTAGCACCGGCGCTTTCGTGACATAATAGTTTCGACTACACTGCTCGCAGGATTATGTTCCGTTCACTGCTGTGTCTAAAGTTTGATTCAGTGGTTATCGTGTCTTGTCCACCGGGGGAAATTAATTTCATTTATATTACTAAGCGGCTGTCCCGAAATATGGTACCAGTTGCAGGCTTCCAGGGCAACAAAAATTTGATTTTCAATGTTTCGCGTAATAATTGACCGAATCTAAAAATTTAAAATCCTTCATAATTTACTCATTAAGAGGTATAATCTTCTGTTAAAATTTTAACGCAGTAAGATAAGTACACTACTGGCCATTAAAATTGCTACACCAAGAAGAAATGTAGATGATAAACTGATGTTCATTGGGCAAATATATTATACTAGAACTGGCATGTGATTACATTTTCACGCAATTTGGGTGAATAGATCCTGAGAAATCAGTACCCAGAACAACCACCTCTGGCCGTAATAACGGCCTTGATACGCCTGGACATTGAGTCAAACAGAGCTTTGATGGCGTGTACATGTACAGCTGCCCATGCAGCTTCAACACGATACCACAGTTCATCAAACGTAGTGACTGGCGTATTGTGACGAGCCAGTTGCTCGGCCACCATTGACCAGACGTTTTCAATTGGTGAGAGATCTGGAGAATGTGCTGGCCAGGGCAGCAGTCGAACATTTTCCGTATCCAGAAAGGCCCGTACAGGACCTGCAACATGTGGTCGTGCATTGTCCTACTGGAATGTAGGGTCTCGCAGGGATCGAATGAAGGGTAGAGCCACGGGTCGTATCACATCTGAAATGTAACGTCCACTGTTCAAAGTGCTGTCAATGCGAACAAGAGGTGTCCGAGACGTGTAACCAATGGCACCCAATACCATCACGCCGGGTGACACGCCAGTATGGCGATGACGAATACACGCTTCCAATGTGCGTTTACCGCGATGTCGCCAAACGCGGATGCGACCATTATGATGCGGTAAACAGAACCTGGATTCATGTGAAAAAATGACGTTTTGCCATTCATGCACCCAGGTTCGTCGTTGAGTACACCATCGCAGGCGCTCCTGTCTGTGATGCAGCTTCAAGGGTAACCGCAGCCATGGTCTCCGAGCTGATAGCCCATGCTGCTGCAAACGTCGTCGAACTGTTCGTGCAGATGGTTGTTGTCTTGCAAACGTCCCCGTCTGTTGACTCAGCGATCGAGACGTGGCTGCACGATCTGTTACAGCCATGCGGTTAAGATGCCTGTCATCTCGAGTGCTAGTGATACGAGGCCGTTGGGATCCAGCACAGCATTTCATATTACCCTCCTGAAGCCACCGATTCCATATTCTGCTATCAGTCATTGGATCTCGAACAAACGCGAGCAGCATTGTCGCGATACGATAAACCGCAATCGCGATAGGCTACAATCCGACCTTTATCAAAGTCGGAAACGTGATGGTACGCATTTCTCCTTCTTACACGAGGCATCACAACAACGTCTCACCAGGCAACGCCGGTCAACTGCTGTTTGTGTACGAGAAATCGGTTGGAAACTTTCCTCATGTCAGCACGTTATACGTGTCGCCACCGGCGCCAACCTTGTGTGTATGCTCTGAAAAGCTAATCATTCACATATCACAGCGTCTTCTCCCTGTCGGTTAAAATTCGCGTCTGTAGCACGTCACCATCGTGGTGTAGCAATTTTAATGGCCAGTAGTGTATTACATTTCGAAAGCGTGTGTTTGTCCTGAGGCAATGTAACGTACAGTGCACAAATACATGGACTTCATTCATTCAGTACTTGAGAATAAGAGCATAATTTCAAACCTTCCGTGAACTCTTCCCCACTTTAGCGCATTAACTCATTTGTAAAATAATGAGACGTCTGAATCTTTTTTTGCACATTAGTTTGACTCTCCAGAGAAATGGGGGTCTACTGCTCGGAAACTAATTTGTCTTAAAAAGTGCAACACATTGACTGCGGAATACTGTTACGAGATGTCAGTAGTAGAAATACATATAATTTCCCTTCTTATATCATGATCCATATTTCGCAGTCGGGATGACGATGTTCTGCACAAAAGCAAAAGTAGCCTGCGTCGAGTGCTCACAATCTCGTAACCCGCAGAAAAAGAAACCTACCGTTGATAGTGAATCTAAAAATGTTTTAGATTATGTCAGTGCAGAAAGAGATTTTTAATGTGGTTCACTGCTCCCCCTTCTTATACGAATCATCCTGCCGAAGCTACAATCTCTGTGTTTTCGTCTTTCCGAGGTAAATTTAGTCTTTAGATAAACCCCGTTTTCTGTGAAACAGTGCTCTCATTTTTTATTATTATGTTTTTTACGGATTCGTATTTCGGCAACTGTGGAGCCTCTTTCATTTCTGTAAAATATTGTATAAATTTTGTGTCGCTTTGTATTTTGTAACTAATACCATTAACGGCCTTGGGAGACCCAGTCCTGACAAAACTCTACCATCTGGTGAGCAAGTTGTACGAGACAGGCGAAAGACCCTCAGACTTCAAGAAGAATATAATAATTCCAATCCCAAAGAAAGCAGGTCTTGACAGATCAGAACTATCAGTTTAATAAGCCACAGCTGCAAAATACTAACGCGAATTATTTACAGACGAATGGAAAAGCTGGAGGAAGCCGACCTCGGGGAAGATCAGTTTGGATTCCATAGAAATGTTGGAACACGTGAGGCAATACTGACCTTACGACTTACCTTAGAAGAAAGATTAAGGAAAGGCAAACCTACGCTTCTAGCATTTGTAGACTTAGAGAAAGCTTTTGACAATGTTGACTGGAATACTCTCTTTTAAATTCTGAAGGTGGCAGGGGTAAAATACAGGGAGCGAAAGGCTATTTACAATTTGTACAGAAACCAGATGGCAGTTATAAGAGTCGAGGGGCATGAAAGGGAAGCAGTGGTTGGGAAGGGAGTGAGATAGGGTTGTAGCCTCTCCCCGATGTTGTTCAATCTGTATATTGAGCAAGCAGTAAAGGAAAGAAAAGAAAAATTTGGAGTAGGTATTAAAATCCAGGGAGAAGAACTAAAAACTTTGAGGTTCGCCGATGACATTGTAATTCTGTCAGAGACAGCAAAGGACTTGGAAGAGCAGTTGAACGGAATGGATAGTGTCTTGAAGAGGGAATATAGGATGAGCATCAACAAAGTCAAGACGAGGATAATGGAATGTAGTCGAATTAAGTCGGGTGATGCTGAGGGAATTAGATTAGGAAATGAGACACTTAAAGTAGTAAAGGAGTTTTGCTATTTGGGGAGCAAAATAACTGATGATGGTCGAAGTAGAGAGGATATAAAATGTAGACTGGCAATGGCAAGGAAACCGTTTCTGAAGAAGAGAAATTTGTTAACATCGAGTATAGATTTAAGTGTCAGGAAGTCATTTCTGAAAGTACTTGTATGGAGTGTAGCCATGTATGGAAGTGAAACATGGACAATAAATAGTTTGGACAAGAAGAGAATAGAAGCTTTCGAAATGTGGTGCTACAGAAGAATGTTGAAGATTAGGTGGGTAGATCACGTAACTAATGAGGAGGTATTAAATAGGATTGGGGAGAAGAGAAGTGTGTGGCACAACTTGACTAGAAGAAGGGATCGGTTGGTAGGACATGTCCTGAGGCATCAAGGGATCACAAATTTAGCATTGGAGGGCAGCGTGGAGGGTAAAAATCGTAGAGGGAGACCAAGAGATGAATACACTAAGCAGATTCTGAAGGATGTGGGTTGCAGTAGGTACTGGGAGATGAAGGAGCTTGCACAGGATAGATTAGCATGGAGAGCTGCATCAAACCAGTCTCTGGACTGAAGACCACAACAACAACAACAACAACCATTAACATATGATCACGTTAAGTTAAAGTCATTAATACAGAATGGTCTGTCATCACCTATTATGTGGCTTGACAGGATTTCATCCGCGAAGCATTCGAAAAATGACACACAATTGTCGAAACATTTCTTGCAGTTTCTATGGTGACACGAAAGAGAGAAATACCTCAACGTTCATTCAGTTGCTGATTTTATTACCTGCTTGACGACTGCCAGTGCTATAAGAATTTATTTTATAACAGTTAACTCGCATGGGGTACTGTTCGCGTTTCGGGTACTGCATTTAAGGTATTTTTACCAAAATTTTACGCATAACTGCTTGGCGCAAGTTGCATGTTTGCCCGCCATACTCTGGTGCCTGGATAACGTGATGACCTGTCAACATGCACGTCATCTAGCGCTTGATAAAGGAAAAATAACAACAATTAATTTCTATGCCGGAAAAGTTGTCATTTCACAAATTTTGTACGACTGTAGTACCTGCCCAAATGAAAGTAACTTCTATATAAACTATTCTATCGGCAAAGTTAAGTATGGGGCCTAGTTGTTGTAACTGGATTTCCATACACAGCCGATTGTCATTGTTGAATTATGCTAAGGAAGCTGTCAGACTGTTTTATTGTTATGTATTTCAGCCTTAGGGCATGATGCTGTGTCATTGCGGGTTTCTGCTTATTACCAAGTGATCGTCATTAAATGACCTGTTTAAAAAAAAGGAGGTAGGATAGCACCACGAAGGCGTTTACACTGTTTGAACTTTAGTAGCTCAGGAGGTATTAGTGATAACCAGATCCAGATGTGATTATGTGGTGCTCTCATGACTAGTGTATGGAGCCATCCGTTTGGTTTTATTTAGTTTATTTTAAGCTGCCAGTAACTAAACGTAAATATCAACATGGCTGGAAATTTGTCCTTGTGGCGATGACGGGCAGAGTTTTGTACTTCACCACCGACATCTGTAACAACGAAATTACGCGACAGATTTGAGAGGGAAGGAAGTGTGCGTGATCAAAAGAAGGGGCGGTGTGGCAGGAAGAAATTAAGTAGCGGGCGAAAGAGGCGTGCGCACAGTGATAAAATTTTTCATCAGACCCCCAGAGAAGTCTGTAAGGCAAGCGACACGTGACTCAGGTGTAAGCAAATCAAGTATTCACCGCATTTTAAAGTATGCAATAACTGATGTCGTTGTTTGGTCTGATGAGACAACGCTTAATTTGTATGTAACCATCACTCGCCATAACTATGTGTGCTGGGTAAGAGATAATCTCCATGTTACGGTAGAACGAGCTGTTAGTCTTCCAGGTTTATTTGTGTGGTATGGTATATCTCTCAGAGGACTCCTTTTTGAAGGAACAGTATTAGGTGTGAAGTACCTTACCATGTTGCAGGAACGAATTGCACCAGCAATTCACCAAATGTTCCAAGATGAAGTTTTTTTTTTTTTTTTTTTTCCCCAGCGAGATGGTGCACTGTCAAGTTACCATCGTGACGCGCGGCAATTCGTAGATGAAACATTTGTTGAAAGGTGGATAGGCTGACGAAGAAGGGTTGAGTATCCAGCCAGATCTCCCGATCTAATGCCGTTAGACTTATTTCTGTCGAGAACTCTGAAGGGCACCGTCTACGCCACATACGCTGAATGACATGAGAGAGGCGATTGTGAGTGTCTTTGAATCCATTCCGGTGACCACCATAAAACATGTGTATATCTGTTCTGCAGCGTTGCAGATGCGTTGCTGCCGATGGATGGCCTTTGGAACATCACCTGTAAAACGTCAACAGTAATGTGAATATCTGTGTGACTTAAAAATTTATAATTCTGTTATTTTTACTCGAGTTATTAAAGTTCAAACAGCGTAAACCTCTTTGTGGGACACTATATTTGTGTATACAATTTTTTTCAAGAGTGTCAGTGGGGTTCCCGAAGGCAGTATGCCTAACCTGTATAAGAAAGTGGTATTTAAAAGGTAAATATCGGTGAGCCCGACGGTATTACTGTAGTCATTGTATTTCATATTGCACTTAACTTAGAAGAATCTCAGCATTCCGCTTTTTTATATCCCACAGTGCATGTTCTTACTTGAGCTTTGCCTTTACAGGATGACCGTTTCAACCACGACATAGACGTGCTGACGGGCTACAAGACGAGGACGTTGCTCTGCATGCCGATCAAGGACTTCACTGGCGATGTTATAGGAGTAGCGCAGGTGAGAAGGCGAATGCAATGCAGTTACACTAGAACTTTTTAAGTGATGGTAAGAGCATTACTTTATTTTACACTGGCTTTTGAATGTACAGAGTGTCCTTATATCAGCCTCAGCATCAAGTAGTTAATTAGAGTAATTAGCAGTTATATAAATTCGGTTCCCACAGAGTTGTATCAACAGACCTGGCTTCTGGCCACACTTTACTTCACTAACAAAGTATGTTTTGTTTACTCGAAGGAATGAGAAACTAGCGTCTAGTTTCCTTAACATATAGATCTTATATTTTTTTCTTCAGCAGCAAGTTGTTAACGTAGCTGAAGGCACAGAGAATCTGTATGTCTTTATTTACAGTGAAGGAAATAAAACATTTTGAACCTTGCACAAACTGAGTACTTAATTTACGTACATTCTCACAGGGAGCCATGAAATGGGCAACTTTTGTAACATCACACAGCATCACAAAGACTTTATATTTTTTTAAAATCTTTATTTGAAAAATTATAGTGGGTCTTACATATATATTGCATACCTTTACATCGTATACAGGATGTCCCCTCTAAGAGTTGTCAGGTATACTTTGTCTGGTTTTTCGGCAGATATTTGGAATTTCGTTTTTGCATTGCGTAATGGCCGTCTGCCCAAGCAAATACTGACCATCACGACTTTCATGCGACACCCAGTTCAATGAAAACCATCCTTTTACGAAAAAAAAGGAAAATATTTTTAAACCTGATTGCCACTTCAATAGAGCGGTAACACTGCATTCGTTTTATCGATTTAAACTAAAATGGGCAGAAAAACATGAAGATTAACAAGTACCAGTACTCCAGCAGTGACTCGCGTGCCACCCTGCTCCACACTTTCTGCTACCCTTGTGCAGCAGTGCTACTCAGTCCCTGGTGGTGTAAAGGTTTTGTATTTTTTTACTGCCGCTGCTAATACACATTGCTAAAACAACTACTGTACTAAACTAATTTGGGAGTGTGCTATTGAGTGAGCATGTAAAAATATAATTTTGTTTGTAACAGAACACAAATCGATGCTTTCCATTGACTATGGATGTCACATGAAAGATGTGATGAGCAGTATTTGTTTGGGCTGACTCCAGCCACGCATTGCAAAAACGAAATTGCAAATATCTGCCAAAACACCAGAGACAGTGTCACTGATGACTCTTGGGAGAGACACCCAATGTATCTACTGTTGTTCAGATACTACTCTTTCCTACATAATGTGATTCATAATATGTAACTACACATAAGAAATATAATTGTATTACAACAACTACTTCTTAGATTTGCTACTTACAGTTCTGGAAATGAGTGCAGATTATCTTTCTGCCAAAAAAGATTTTATTTTTGGTTTGGAAATACTTTGATGGCCTTCTCTGAAAGTGTTTGGCTGCTTGTTATAACTTACAAACCATCACCATATGGACTTTCGTTTATCAATGTAAATCATATTCTGTGTTTGTTATATTTATATTCAGACCTTTTATTTAATTATGTATCTAACTGCATTTATTTCATTCAGTTTGTTGCTATATGAAAATATAATCAATTATTTACAACTACAAAGAATATATTGGAAATGTTTATGCTTCGTGAGAAATTTGTGTATAGCTTAATCACTGCACAGGCTTGATGACCCTTTTCTGTCCCAGCAATATTGTGCAAATATCTGATATGCAGCCACACAGTTTTTTACAGAAACTAGGCATGAAATATGTAATTTGACCCATACTAAACAGCTTTTAATATTTTGGCATGACATGTGACAATGTTTGATAGAAACTGAAATAAACACCTATAAATTTTCATACGAAGGTATGTAATGAGTGCTGTATGTAGTATCAAGTGCAGGCACAGTGTAGACATCACAGAAATAAAGCAATTGGTAGTAAAAAGTATTCCAGAGGTGAGAAACCAAGAGGGGCAAGAAATCTTGTGTGACATGTAATTGTAATTACTATCTTCTGAATTATGAAGAACCTGATCAAAAAGTTTAAAGTAGTTCATTGTATAGTACACATGTTGTCATGTGAGCAGTAAAAGACTTAGGGAACAATTTACAGATACGAGTGGTTTGGAACACATCCATCAGAAACACCTAGGGCAGACCAGATTGGGAATGTGATGTACTGTCTGGTGAAAACTATCCTCAGACTGACTGAATGAAAGATAACTCAGAATAGGAAGAAAAAATGTGGGTGACAGTATGAAGAATCAAGTTTGTAGCCTCATAGCCTAGTGTGCTTGACACCTGCTACAAGATGGGGCTGAGGCACAGTAACAAGAGAAATTCTTGAAAATAAATGGCATTTTTGTCAGTCTCTATCAAAAGACATAATTCTCATTCAGAAAATAATGTTAACTAATAAGATATTTATGAACTGAGATATTGAGGTCCCTTTTTAAGATATGTGAAGTTTGTTCCCTAAATGAGAGAAAATATTAAAAAAAATAGTTCATAATCTGAAGTTATTTTGTTTCTGAGGATCAAATTGTGGGTTTCAACAAAAGATTGTGTTGAAACCAAATGTAAGTGAAATTATTTTTTTCTTTGTGTGTGTGTGTGTGTGTGTGTGTGTGTGTGTTTGTTTCTTACGTTATCATACTTTTCAATTGTGTATTTCAGGTTATAAACAAGCAAACAGATACCTGTTTTACAGCCAATGATGAAAAAGTTTTTGCAAGTTACCTCCAGTTCTGTGGAATTGGCCTGCGGAATGCTCAGCTTTATGAGAAGAGTCAGTTGGAGGTTAAGAGAAACCAGGTAAAATAATGTAGCTGCCTGTTAATACAGTAGTTAAATCAAGTGTAATGAATTAAAACTGTGATGATCAGAAGACAAAAAAATCATGATGTTAAGATGATGAAATCCTATTTCTCGTTTTAAGATTCAACTGTTCGTTCATTACATAATCGGAATAACAATGGCAACAGGATCATTAAATCATTAGTGGATTGCAGTAAAGTGTAAAAATTCATGTACTTTGCCTTCATAAATAAAATAATATCATCAACTTAATACAGTTATCCCTTGTAGTGTATTCTAATGAGGGTATTCTACCAGTGCTAAAGAGGTGGAAGCAAGAAAGATTTGGTAATTGAAGGAAACTCTACGCCATAATTGTTCTCTACCAAGTTTTAATTTTCATTTAATGTGATTCAAGTGACAGTTTACAATTTCCTCTTCATGTCTACATTAACAAACTTGACAACAAAATCCATGATTTTCCTGTTAGTTCTAGTTCTTCATTTGGAAATTTTTATGAGATAATGCTTTCACTTATCTTAACCAGATAGCTCAGTAGCAGAATTATCTGACTGGAGTCAAGAATGTCACATTGGGTAAACTTTTAGAATTTGTGCACAACAGTGTTTTGGGTAGAAAGCAGACGCTTGCAAAATAATAATCATCTCTCATGTGTTTTTCTCTCTTAAGTTTGCCTTACCTATCTTACTGTTGATTAAGTTTGCTAACCAATAGTAAGAGTACAGAATAAAATAGTATAATTACAAAACTTTCTCCCCCCCCCACCTCCTTCCCTCCCTAGCATAATTACAAAACTTTCTCCCCCCCACCTCCTTCCCTCCCTCCCCTCTTCCCTTTCTGTCAATCTGCCGTGAATTATGAACAAAGGCTATTTTAGTTTTCTCTCTGGTGAAATTGGTAAAAGTGAAGTTGTGACATGAAAATACATTTCAGTAAGGGTGTTGGAGTGGCAGGGGGGGGGGGGGGGGGGCAAAAATGATTTTCTAAAGAAAAATGCTGTTTAGTAGGCTCCTTATCATTATCTTTCAATTTTCATTTCATTTTTTATATTCACATTGTATTAAAGATTACCTTGTTTAAATCAAATGTAAATAAGTTTTGCTTCTAGTAGGTCATGTATAATTGAACATTTTTGCAAGTGGCAAGTTCAGTGTGATAGTCTTTTCTTTCACAAATTTCACGTAAGTCTTAATTAATTGTAATGTTTCAGGTATTATTAGACCTGGCACGAATGATCTTCGAAGAGCAGAGCACCATTGAACACATGGTGTTTCGTATCCTCACCCACACACAGTCACTCATACAGTGTCAGAGGGTTCAGGTACGTTGAACCATTTGTTTTCTTTTATCTATGTGTGTAACCAGTAACTTATGAAACTGACACAATAAGATCAGTTTTTGAGATACTTTTATACCAACAGAGAGGAAATGCATTTTAGTATATGTTTTTTAAGGTAAGCTTGTATCAGCTTTATCAGCAGTGATAACAGGGTGTTGTTCAGCCTAAAATGTAAGTTTTGAGGTAAAGATTTAAGACAACTCATTATGTGATAATATCTTTAAAGAACTTGTTTTTCCTGATGCTATAATGGCTTATAACTAATTCAGCCTTCATAAACAAAATTTTATAGTTCTAACAAGAGAAATTTTTCATTGATATGTGCATATTTTAATAATTTCAGGTGTTGCTCGTACATAGAGCATCAAAAGGAAGTTTTTCAAGAGTATTTGATTTTGAAGCAAATGACTTAAATGGAGAGGATAATGATTCAAGAACAAGGTAAGCACAATTTTGATAGTGAATACTTTACTAGTGGTTTATGGATAATAAGAGCTGTAATGGTAAGCACATATTCTCATCTTCTTGACAAAGCAATGAAAGTGCATTTTGCTAGCTGCAAGCTACAGGCAACTAAATGTTTCAGAGTCCGGAAAATCAACTATTGTTGCTTAAGAAATCAATTTGTCTCTGAATTATTGTTAGCCGAACACCCCCCCCCTCCTCCCTCCCCCATTTTTTGCCAAAGGTCATCCATTTCTTTTTACAGTACCATCACTAAAGCACTCCACAAATTCTGTCTTGTAAAACAATGAAAGAGGTTTCTTTCTTTTGTAGTGGAATACACTAACACTGTGCGTTGGAATTTTGGGGATGCCTTTCTGATCACTTTTTGAAGTTTAGAAAATCATTGTACAGTACAGTGCAGATTATGAAAGGATGAGGATTCTTCCTGCAGCTTTGAATGATCTATACTATCCTTTATGGTAGTTTGTTAGCATATACTTAATATTTTTCTCTATATTGAAATGAATAGTCACACTCAATTTCTGTGTTACGTGTTTCAAAGGATGCTTGATCAGTTACTGTAACTTTAAATGGTTCACACACAGAGTAATACACAAATGGAGTGTTCTTCTGCTGATTCCCACATCAATCTGACATTATCCTCATGTGTAAATAAAATTTACAATTATAATACTTGGGTAATTTTGTGCAAGCCTTTTCTGTCTTATACCTCTTTCGAGCCAGATCGCTTCTTTGCAAAGGTTTGCCACAATGCTCTTGCTTAAACAGGGTGTTTTTCTCATTCAGCAAATTAAATGCATTCATTTGTGACACTGATCTTTCTTCGGCCTAAAGAATCCAAAATTGTATTTCTGGAATAGTTACAGGTATTTTTTTGGGAGAGGTACTGGCTTGCAATTTATTTCTTCACATTTGAGTTTATAGTCATTGTACATTAATATAATATTCTGGCTCAAATAAAGGTACCATGTTGAAGACTACTGCCCACGATAGTGCAACTCAACAGATATGCCACCTTATACAACAATCAAAACTCACTGACAACCTGGTGCCGGGCATACTCATTTTAAGGGTCTGGACAATCATATCTGTCCCACATCTATTTCTGCCAGTCTAGAACAAGCAATGGACTCGCTGCTTCAGTCTGTGCAACCAATCACTATTTTTTGGAGCCAATGAGTAGCCAGACTATCAAATTACCATCCTGTGCATAGGTTGCCGTTACCACCACTGTGACCAGGAACCATGTACTGCTGATATATCGTGTCATTATGTTCAACGATGAACTGTGGTTCTGCACTAGACCCAGGTGACCATCATCAGCGATATGGCAGTGACCTGGGGACAGGTTCCATTCTTCCAATCTGTTGAAGAAGTGCAGCAGCATTACTCCTGGTGTCATGGTGTGGGGAGTCATCAGGATGACTTCGAGGGGTTTCTGAGTCATGGACATCCTGTGTCTTTGTGTATTACAATTCGTTTGACAGTATCTTGGTGCTGTTATTCAAAGTACGAGTAGAATGCTCATCCACACATGACAAATGTCTCTATAAATTGTCTGTATTATGTTAAGATAATTATATGGCCAGCAAGGGGTGCAAATACATCTCTGAAAGAATATGTGTGGGACCAGCTCAGATGTCAACACTGTGCCACTGCCAGTATCCAGGATATTAAGTACCAGTTACAACAGTTGTTGGACAGCTTGCTTCAGGGAAGGCTACAGCACTTTAACAACCTTCCCAAGTGAAATAGTGCATAGTGGAGGGGTGGTTGCAATGTCATACTGATAAATGGACTCATACTCTCAAGTTCTTACTAAATTTGACTCAATTTTTTTGATTACTGAAGAAATGATGAAATAGACTTTTTTGTGAATATTTTTGTTGTTTCTTGCCATTATGAATTTCAGGATTATCCCATCATCTGACGACCATATAATAGATATTTACAAGATGACTTTGACATACCAGTAACGTACTGTCAATTGAAGCTTAAGCTTCATAAATTAAAAACTTAATGCCAATAAGAAACCTGACAGGCATAAGGCTGAAACTAATTTAGATTACTGAAGTAAAATTACATTCCCTTTCAACCTGTGAAGTTTTATCCCATTTTCTCTTCCCCTTCTTTACTGTTTCATGTTGTGTGTATCATTCAGCAGAATTGGAATAAACAAGATATAACAACAGCTTGACAAAATAGTTGAATGAAGCCCAGTGACTGTTTATCATGAGAAATTGCAGAAACTGACTTTTAAAGATTTTTTTAAAAATTTCAGCAAGTTTTTGTTCAGTCACTCAGTGTGCAACAAGTTATAAAATTTAAAACATGTTGTTGGAAGTGATCCAGGTTAGCTGAAGGCTAGAAACTGAACATAGTTTTATTTACTCGAAAGAAAACATATGTATTTGTTTGTTATGGAACTGTGTTTTTTGCTTGATGTCAGAGAGGCAGACTTCGATGTAACGTTATTTCTGAGGGCGATTCGGGGGGGATATGGATATTGATAAAAATGCCTAGTTATTTGTGTAGTTATGTTACAATGATAAGGACTGGATGCTACTGCATTATGTCTTACCTCATTTCTTTCTTCTTTCAGTCCATTTGAAAGCAGATTTCCTATCAACATTGGCATTACGGGTTATGTTGCCACTACAGGTGAGGTAAGTAATATTCAGCTGCTGTACATTTACTGTTACATACTGGGTTTTCATCACAAATATGCTGAGAGGAACTGTATCCAAACTGATCCTTCATAAGTTTTGGAATCATATTTACAATATTTACAAATTTTACAATTTTTGTTGTTGTGAACTAAGGTAGAACCTTACTGCTATACATGTGAGATAACATTACATAAACAATTAAGATTTTTTTTAGACCCTGATATTGTCAGGATAGGCATACAATATTCATGAATAGTCACCACTAAGCATGAGAAGAAAGTTTGAAAGGTCAGTTTTACCTTCAGGTCACCGCTTAAGTTACTCTGACTCCTGTAATACTATTGGAGTTATTTCAGTTCACTGATTTCACTGATTATGTCCACAGAGTATGTCACTCAAGAATATCACTCGTTACTGCACACCCAAGAAGAAGATGATGATCACTATACTTATGTGAATTTTACTACCTATTTTTACATGTGCAACTGTTTGTTTATATTTGATCATGATAAGTTATGTACCTTTTCAGTTGACACTTGAAATATCCATGGAAGTAAAAAAGTGATGGTCTCAGGTACCTGCTATTGTAAAGAGGAACAGCCCAATTTTTCAAAATCATCTGAATGAATTGTGTGCTGTTCTGTTGTAGATGCACTGTGTATAATGCCAACACATAACTGTTTCAGTATATTTGTAATAAGTCAATTAATTAGAAACTCACATGGAAGTAATTGAGATAAATGTGTAATAACAACAGAAATAAACTGATTCAGTTAATTCTTAAATGAAAAAGAAGAGTAAGAAAAAGGAAAATGAAGGTAACAAGAAACATAGGGAGAACATAACATTATTAGGAAGTAAAGTGAAATAACAGAAAAAAATGTAACTGAATACAGTTGCAGCAGAAGGTGAAAATGGTAATTCCAACTAGGCAGTAATACCCAGAATGAGAAAATAAAGGAAACAAACAAACAAAGAGAGATAAAAATGAAACGAAGAGTATCATTGAATGAAAGAAAGACACTAACTGCAGTTGAAGAACATCTGTAATTGATGTTTCCAAGGAACGTATTTTCCCAATTTTCATGTTACAGCTACATCACACTAAACATCATTCTTCATCTTAATCAGTCACTGCCACCACTACCACCACGTGAAATCAGTGTCATGAGGCAACTTTTTTTTTTTAGTGGTGTTCTGCAATATCATTCACATTTGATTAATTTCTACCTGTGATTAATATACTGCACCCATATGTTTTACTTCTCAAGGTCCTACCCTCTCATGTCAGTTTAGTGTTACAGTCTCATCTCATCTGTGTGCTTATCTCCTTCTTTTTTTTAAAATTTACTCTTTTCTTTGTTTCCCTTGTTCATCACATTGTATATTCATCATGTCATGTTTGTGACAAGAGTGTTTTTACATCACAAATGAAAATGTGTTGAAAAGATTTTTTACCTACTCCCCAACCATGAGAACTATTTCACTTAGGAACATTATCATATCTGATTTTGTCTGCCTGAAAAATAACATTGTGTATTTTTGTTTTATTACAACCTTGAGGATCCCCTGAGTATCATCTACCTATGGAACAAGAAAGTAAATCTAATCTAATCCTTCACAATTACATTCGGTATTACTATTTTGTGTGTCCACTGATTTGTTAGGGTACACTCTTATGATGTTACAGCCTCATACACAACTGTTTTTCTACATGTGTGTGTTTCAGGTAGTCTACCTTCCACATTTACTACTTCTTCCCTCAGTTATGCCCCTTAACGCCACAAAACATTAATTGTGGATTCTTCAGCTCAGATGTTGTAGCTGCTACCAAAGCCTTTATGTTTGGCGCTTACAGATTCATTATCCACATCTGTCTGTGACTAAGAATAAGACACATGTCAGTGAGCATTGATTGAATATAGCTGATGCAGCCTACAGCTTTCATATTTGAATGTTATTTGTTGAAAATTTGCTTAGGATTCTGTAACGCATACTGTAATTTGGGTTCTTACTTATTTATAGATATTTAACTATGTTGAATAATGCAGCCCCTACTATAGTATACAGTCCATAGTTCCTGCATATCTGCCTTTGCAGATGAACATTCTGTTTTGTGTTTCAATTAGATTTAGGATACTAATTGCCACTTCACATCACAGCTCTTGTTGGCAACAGTTGAAATATGTAATAAGTTATTTTACTTGTATAGCCGTTTTTTAGCTACAGTCTGTATATTTGTCAAGATTGCAGCATAATTTCAGTTTTTTTGTGAACTATTAAAAATTGTCAAAGAATTCATGTAATTTTTACATGTAGTTAAAATATATATGAATACACTTTAATTCTATGTGTATCATCTAATGTGAACATCTTTTGTCTAAATGTGTGAAATGTTGTGGAACAGAGAAGTAAAATAGCCATAAATTTTCTCAAATTGCAGAGCATATATTTTGTGAAGCCCCAGTAGAGCCATCACAAATGATGAATACAGCTTTTATTGAAAAGGGTCGTACAGTTGTTGCGTGGGGCTCTGCTAGAAATTAATGTCTCCAGAAAATAATTTAATAAAATGTTGTGTTTGAAAAGGTACTGTCTAACATAAATATCTTATTGATAAATATATATTTCAAAAAAAGACATATGAAAATTACTGTGTGTTGAATGAAGATGATATTACTCTGAGGAAAACAATTTTTTATATTGTAGACTGTACATTTATTATAAAACACAATATGTTGCAGATAAAATGTGAGACACTTAGGAAATTGATTTGTATGCATTTTCTTTGTGCCATGTCGCTGACTAATTGTAGTTGTTTTCTTTAGTGTGAAATCACACTTAGAGTAGTCTTAATAGGGAGTTGTAAAACATGGGGAAATGAGCCATAAGGACATTAAAGGGAAGAAAGGTACACATCAGTTTGTAGTCAGCTACGACATACATGCAACAGATATAATTGCTTATAGGCTGTAATTGCTTGATTATATATAAGGAGATTGAAATAGGGAACCTGAGAAACTGATATGTGTTAAAATGTATAAACTTTACCTTTCGAGAAGTACTGTCCTTTCATGCAAAGAACAGCTGTTTTAAAGAACTTTTTCTTTAGTGTGTGTGTGTGTGTGTGTGTGTGTGTGTGTGTGTGTGTGTGTGTGAGAGAGAGTGTGAACATTTTGAAATAAGAGTTTTAAGGAAGATAACCCTTGTTTCAGACTGTCAATATTGCAAATGCTTATGAAGATGACAGATTTGACCCTTCTGTTGACGAAGGCACAAATTTCAAACATAAAAGCATTCTGTGTATGGCAATTAAAAATTCTTCAGGTCAAATTATTGGTGTTATACAGGTAAGTTCCACCACATATTCTTTTAGCAAAGAGTTAATAATGGCTGCCTAGGTAAATGAATATACCTATGTTCCAATTTATTCATGTCTTCATTCTGCTGTTTCCTATCCAGTTTCAGTTTATTGTATCTTGCTTATTTCTGTATTCCTCTAGCCCATTTTTCTATGGGTATGTTGCTCTTTTCTTTCTTCATCTGTTTTTGAAACAGTGCTTTCTTGTTTCCTTTACAGGGAGAGTTTAGCATTATCTTCTACTGAAGATTTAGCTATCAATAAAAATTTTTTCATTAGGTTCCATTTGCAACACAACAATATGCACTATTCAGTACAGTAAAGAAGATGGTTATTATAAGGGCATTCAAAAAGAAATGAGCCAGAGGCGTAATTACAGAAACCTGTAACTGTATGTTAAGAGTATTGACCCTGGCTGTAAAGACACTTGTCCCACTATGACACAAGGTGGTAAATGGCTGTCTCATAAAATTCCCATGGCTGCAATGTGAACCAGTTTCGCACATACAGCTGGACGTCATCGTCCGAGGTGAATCGTTTGCCCTATAAGCAAGGGGACTAAAAATGGTATAATCACAGGTAGAGAAGTCCGGACCGTATGGAGAGTGGCCAAGAACCTCCCATTTGAATTTCCGCAGGAGTGCCGTGACTGTGTTGGCCATATGAGGCACTGCATTGTCGTGGAGCAGAATAGCCCCACGGGTGAGATTGCCTGGTCGTTTTGATTTGATCACTTGTGAAGGGTGGTCAAGGTTTGCGAGTAATGCTGGGAATTCACTGTTGTCTCTTGATGCAGGAAGTGAATCAGAAGGGGGCCATCTTCGTCAGAGAAGAATGTCAGCATAACCTTTCCTGCACTCATGTGGACGGCGATGTCCAGCTGTACGTGTGGAACTGGTTCACATCTTAGCCCTGGGAATATTATGAGGCAGCCACTCACTGCTTTGTGTTACAGTGGGCCAAGTGTCTCAACAACCAGGGGCTTCTAACATACAGGTACTGGCTTCTGTAATTATGCCTCTGGTTCGTTTCTTTTTGAATGCTCATTATACATTCACCCTACACCATATTACTGACATTAGAACAGTAAACCATATGAATATTCATGTATACATGAGAATATAATTGGTGCTGTCATCTTAATGAAATATTGAGAAATATCAGGAGCTTAAGAACTTTGGTATATTATTTCTGTATTTGTTTCACAACCCCTTTTTATTTTCCAAATAGTTTTGGCAGAAATTCCAACCATTTTGGAGTATTTTGTGAGGACTCCAACTGCCAAGCAAAATTAAATAAATATAAAAACCTGTATAGGTCACAAAGCACTAATTTTGAACAGTTTTGTGTGGCAGCATGGTTGACACAGACTAATATATTTATCTTTCTATTTTTTAGACTGTGGGCTGCTGTTTAT
Source organism: Schistocerca nitens (assembly GCF_023898315.1). Lineage (NCBI taxonomy): Eukaryota > Metazoa > Arthropoda > Insecta > Orthoptera > Acrididae > Schistocerca > Schistocerca nitens. Next base: position 953,876,859 of record NC_064615.1, read on the forward strand.
TTGAATGAAAAACCCCCTCTGACACATACATGCAACATTTCTTTGTGTCACAACTTCCTTCACAGTATTTAATGATGCTTGTCAGTTTTCAAGAAAGAAATATATCATTAGCTGTGGTCCCTATTTGTAAAATTCAGTGTTATTTCCTGAGGACAGTCTCTGCTTTATTTACTTCTTTTTATTTTATTTAATGCAGTAGCTATGTTTACCAAACCATAGCATATAGATAATATTTTTCAAAGACACAAATGTAGGAATAATTATGGGTAAACTCTGAGGGAGTCCTTGGTATGATAGTTCAACTAAATTTAAAGACATTTTATTTATTATCACCTTCTGTATGATTGATATACTGATGCAGGAAACTTCAGAACTATACTGATTAAGAATTGGACATGTTGTTACAGCTCATCAATAAATTCAATGACCTCGCATTTACCAAAAACGATGAAAATTTTGTCGAAGCATTTGCAATCTTTTGTGGAATGGGTATACATAACACCCACATGTAAGTACCAACAATTTATAATTCGTCTCTTTTTGTTGTCCTTATTAACTTTATAATATTTTGCAGACATTCTTCAGGCATAAATTTTTTTAACATATTAGTACTTCAAGTTTAAAAAATATGAACTGAACAATAATAGTTGAAAATAACAAACTTAGCACTTAAATTAGTATCAGTTATAGTGGTAGCCATGGTGGTGGTAATAATGAAATTTTTGGTCTACAACATAATATATCTTAAAAGTCAAACTTCTTCAAAAACATTAATTTATGGATTGACTAAGTCTCATGCATGTACCTTTGCTTCTTATGCTCAATGATCTTATCACCCAGAACCATCTGAACATGTTTTGTGTCCTCACATTTGGCCAATACCACTCTCTTTCTGTTTAAGATGTCATAGACTCCACTTGCAATGTCGAATGGCATACCTGTAAGAAAAGATTGGCTAATAATGGCTTAAATCATCCACTGCTGTAAACTGGCTGCTTATATGCAGTGCTGAGTTTAATTGCCTAATCCAACTACCTGCATTAAGTGCTTTGCATATGTAATCAGTGTGTCCTGATTCTTGTTGTGCTGAATATTTCTTGTGCTCTTAACAGAGATTACTCCTGTGACGTGAGTTTTGCCACTGGAAAAAAAGAATAACATACGAATAAAATGCTTCAAACACACAACTTCTGATACTGAAGCATGTCTGAAAAAGAGTTATTGTACTGGAAAACCACAGAGATGTTAAAAATGCTTTTTTGGCTAAGAATTATGTGCATATTGTTAAATTTTTCATGTGATTGTATTAACTGATGATGGAAGAGATGTGTCACTTGATTTATTTCAGAGGCCCATTTTGATGTCTTTGTTGTCCAAACACTCTACTTGTTGTTTTCACTAGTCTAATTGATAAAATGGATGCATCTTATTATAGTTAAGCTGATTGTTTTGATCACTTGTCATAAGGTGCTGTTTGATGAGGTGCAAAATACGCTGTTTATCTTGCTTGTGAGGAACGGAGACCCAAATTATATGGTCTTCCTTTAGTATGTTCTTCTAGGGTAATGTGTCATGTCATGTGATACAGTTAGCAAATATACTGTGTGTCCATTTCATCACTTCACTTTTTGTTATATCCTTGACATTCCAGTTTTGTTTCCTGTTTGCTAGTGTAATTGAATTGTTCTTTAAACTGCAGCAGATTGAGCTGTTAATTGCAGACTCTTCCATGACCAGTAGCTATTTGGCTGTTCTGTTTTCATGTGTGAGATGTCATCACTGAAGTGAACATGGGATAGTTGTGTTGGAAAAGGCCACTTGATGATATCAATAATAGTTCGAAGCCACAGCAGCAGTGTTAATAGAAAACGCAATTGTGAGTGATGAATAGAAATATATTCAGCAACTGACATTCATTTAAGCTCCAGCCATTAGATGCAAAATATAAATAGTGTGTTCCAAAGTACAACTTTGGATGAATGATCACTAATTTTTAGTATTTTTGCCTGAGCCATGAAAAGACAAATAGCAGGGAGCAACAACATTTCTCAAATAATATGTTTTATGATTTTGGCAACCAGTTTTTCATTTATTTGTGTACATTTACCTTGTGGTTCAATACAGTTAATTTATTTATCAGAAATATTATGTCCGATGGTGGCAGAATCTTTGTACCATTATTTAAAAACAATAAAGCACTGAAGCCAAATCAACACATGCATAAATATGTGATTACCCCTTTTTTTCCTCAGTAAAATGTGCTTCTATCCCATGCTCCATTTGCAGCCTGTTTCAGATCCTGTGGATTCTGGAGAATTATAAAACATATCTACACTCATGCTCATAAATTAAGGATAATTGCAGAATGTGGTGCCACACAACGTGGCACTACACACAAATGGCGCTAATAGTGTAGGCACATAGGGAACACACACAACACAGATCTGTAAGTCCACAGCATTGGTGATAAGTTGAGAAAACCATCCCGAAACACATGTGCTACAAAACGCCACTGTTTCCTGTGCATGTACCCTGACATTAATACGGGATATGATCACCATGCACATGTACACAGGCCGCACAATGGGTTCGCATTCTCTGGATCAGGTGATCGAGCAGCTGCTGGGATATAGCCTCCCATTCTTGCACCGGTGCCTGTTGGAGCTCCTGAGTGTCTTAGGGGTTTGAAGACATGCAGTGATACATCGGCCGAGAGCATCCCAGACGTGCTTGATGGGGTTTAGGTCTGGAGAACAGGCAGGCCATTTCATTTTCCTGATATCTTCTGTTTCAAGGTACTCCTCCACGATGGCAGCTCGGTGGGGCCATGTGTTATCATTCATCAGGAGGAAGGTGGGACCCTCTGCACCCCTGAAAAGGTGGCCATACTGGTGCGAAATGACATTCCCATACACCTGACCTGTTACAGTTCCTCTGTCAAAGACATGCAGGGGTGTACGTGCACCAATCATAATCCCATCCCACACCATCAAACCAATACCTCCATACAGGTCCCTTTCAAGGACATTAAGGGGTTGGTATCTGGTTCCTGGTCCACACCAGATGCAAACGTGGTGAGAATCACTGTTCAGACTATACCTGGACTTGTCCGTGACCATAACCTGGGACCACTGTTCCAATGACCATGTACTGTGTTCTTGACACCAGGCTTTACGGGCTCTCCTGTGACCAGGGATCAGTGGAATGAACCTGCAGGTCTCTGGGCAAATAAACTATGTCTGTTCAGTCATCTGTAGACTGTGTGACTGGAGACAACTGTTCCAGTAGCTGTGGTAATGTCCCGAGCAAGGCTACCTGCAGTAATCTGTGGCCGTCTGCGGGCACTGATGGTGAGATATCAGTCTTCTTGTGGTGTTGTACACTGTGGACGTTCAGTACTGTATTTCCTGGACACATTTCCTGTCTGCTGGAATCGTTGCCATAATCTTGAGATCACACTTTGCGGCACACGGAGGGCCCGTGCTACGACCTGCTGTGTTTGACCTGCCTCCAGTCGCCCTAGTATTCTACCCCTCATAACATCATCAATATGTGTTCTTTGAGCCATTTTCAACATACTGTCACCATTAGCACGTCTGAAAACTTCTGCACACTTACTCGCTGCCCCATACTCTGACATGCACCAACACACCTCTGTGTATGTGGACTGCTGCCACAGCCACTGTGCGATGACCGCAGGTCAAATGCACCGTATGGTCATACCCCGAGGTGATTTAAACATGCAAACCGCCCACCAGAGCATTGTTTCACCATGTATCAGCATTATCCTTAATTTATGAGCATGAGTGTATTTTAGATGTTTTTTTCTGTTCTGAATTTCTCGCCTTACATTTTTAGCATTTCTCTGCATGCTAATTGTTCGAATGTCTGGACCCTTGTCATACTAGAAACCAGACCTTTACTGTCTGAAAATATTATTTTTAAATTAATTGGTGTATTTCTTCTTTTTGATTTTGTGTTCGCTTTCTTTTTCATCTTGGAATCTTTGCCTGACTGACTCAAAGTTTTCTTTGTTTTATTCACACTTTTTAGTTGTCTTAGTACCAATATTGAGTATCTGTTCAGTACATCTTCCTGAAGCCTTGATCATGGTTTCCTGATATTGAAGCTTCAGAAACTGGTAAAACAATTAAAAATATTTCAAGGGACTACTGTGTTATAAAATATACAGAGAAATTATGAATGTATCAGTAATTTTGGAAGTGATGTTTAAAGTGAAATTTTTTAATATTCCACCCCCAGAATACATTTGCCTTCATTTGACTGTACCTGAAAAGAAATTTTGTCTTGGAAAACTATTTAATGTGGTAGTTGATATCAACTTTTCATCCTTAACAAAAATTCCAAATAGCCACACAACTTCTCTGAGCCTGCTATGTTAAGTTTTGTGCCAGTCTAAGAATAGGAAGAATAGACTCATGTTCCACCTGCTGGTGTACGTGGTTCAGAATTATTAACTTCAGATTGTATAGAAGAGCCATCACAATTATTGATACTGGAATTAAAGTTCAATTTCACTGTCACTCCAAATGCTCCTAGAATTTTTTCCCATATGCATCTACAATCTCACGCAATTTTCTAAGCAAATTGAAATTTTCTCCAGCTTTATAAAATAGAGTGAAAAACACATGCCAGTGCTGAAGTATAAGTAGAAACCAAAGGGGAGCCAGAAACATCAACACGAGGCCATAACATCAATGATACTTGAATAATGTAGTAACAGGTACTAAAGGATCAGGATAGATATGGCTATGCACATTATTGCATCTGCAACACGTGGATACCTGAGCAGCATGTCCAAACATGTTTGGGAATGACCAGGCAGAGTAAATAACCAAGTCTACAACATTGTAGGAAAGACACAGACCTCCACATTAACTGGGAATATTTGCAGAGCTGGTTGGGAATGTATCCACAATGCTTATAGGGCTATCCGTGGCCTAGTGATCACTTCCAAAATGAAATATTAAATCTATAGTGAAATGAAACATTGAAATACTGAAATTATGTTGTAGTGTGGCATTGTAACCTAGAACTTTGACTTTCTGAAAAAAAGCTCATGTAGACAATCTCCATAAAAATAGTTGCTATTACATTTCCTTGAGTTGTAATTATATATGACCATCTCAGTCATTACATGAGACCATTGTATCACATCTCTTGATAAACTGTGTATTTTAAATAATGTGTTGGATGCTTACTGTTACAGGTATGAGAAGGCTATCATAGCTATGGCTAAACAAAGCGTAACACTAGAAGTTCTGAGTTACCATGCTTCTGCTTCACTTGAGGATGCACAGAGACTGAAGGTAGGACATAAATTTGGTATGCTTCTTGTTTAAACGATGTGAAAAGCTTCTGTGCCATTTTCATGTTTATAATTGTGTAATATTTATTCAATAAAATATGATATTGAAGCATTAACTATCTTTATTGGCCAGATTTTCAGACTACTCTCTGTACTCGATTTGTATCTGTTAACTGGCCGGCTGCTGTGGCCGAGCGGTTCTAGGCGCTTCAGTCTGGAATCGCGCTGCTGCTACGGTCGCAGGTTCGAATCCTGCTTCGGGCATGTATGTGTGTGTGATGTCCTTAGGTTAGTTAGGTTTAAGTAGTTCTAAGCCTAGGGGACTGGTGACCTCAGATTTTAAGTCCCATAGTGCTTAGAGCCATTTGAACCATTTTGTATCTGTTAACCCTCAAGCGGGCGTGTCCTTGTATAAAGTGCACCAACCACAAATAAAACGGTTTTACATGGTGTCATTGCTGTTTCATAATTTTGAACCTATACCTACTCCTTCATTATTGCTTCAGCTGACACAGTGATAAATTGTGTTCTCATATGCCCATGTGAGCAGTAGTGGTATAAAATACAAAGTGAGCTAGATGAAAAAAAAAATTATGATTTATGCAAGAAAATAACCCAGATTAAGAGTTAGCAGCACAATCTCACAATGAGGCAGTTGTCTATGAGATAATTAGTAATAAAATAAGTTGTTGCCCATGATCTGATGCAGCTGTGCTGTTTAATGCTTTGAGTGAGCCGTTACTGTCCATGGCAACACAGTGATATAAGAAAGTTTTGTTTCATTTCTGTTTAATAAAGCAGTGCTTTAGCTGATATTATGTAAGTTTATTTTATTGTTGTTTAATTAAACTATTGAAATTGTGATTTTGCTAATACATATTTATCTTGGTAACACAAAGACACCTGTTCTTAACTTGTGCACTAAGTGCACCATGCGCCTGCTTGTGTTACGAAAAACAGTGCACCTGCTTGAAGGTTACAAACAACATTTAAAGAAAGAACAAAATAATAAGCTATAAAATAAGAACAGCTCACATATATATATGTCAGTAGGTATTGTATGATTTTTTGAAGCCTTTTATAATGTGTCGTATGCCGATATTTAATCTCTCAGTAATATCACATCCAGTTGCGTCATAATAATCTTTTCCAGGTACATCTCCCAGGTGACACAGTGCCTTTGAAATCTTCATTATCAAGAACAAGACATGCGTTACCATAGTGGTGGATAAGCTCTTGTATATCTTTGTCATAGAATGTTGCTGCTAGTGATTTCAGTCAAAACTGAGTTGCATTTTGAAGTTACAATCTGTGAAATGCTGTAATGATGACTGTTTTTCCATGATATCAACATATTCACTAGGGACATATTGAATCTGTGCAGACAATAGAAAACATCTACCATTTGAAGCTAGTTAAGATTGCCCTTATATAGATAGCTGTGTGTGGAGCAGTAATGTCATGTGACAAAATTATGCTGGAACCCAACATGACATGTTGTTTGTTTCAAATTGTTCTTCCAAAGTTCTTAGCATTTCACTGTACAGTAATTATTTGAATGCTTGGACTCATGTCATACACTGAACCAGAAGTAGACAATCTATGTTTGAAAAAAAAAAAACAGTCTTTTGATTAATTGGTGTTTGTATTCTTTTTGGTTTTGTGTTCACTTTCTTTTACATCTTGCCATCATTGTCTGACTAACTTACGTTTTTCTCTGCCTTACTCCCACTTCATTTCCTGTAATTGAAGTTATATAAAATGGCAGACACAGTTAAAATATTTCAAGGAAATACAGTGTTGTAAAATATACAAAGTAGTTAGGAATATATCAGTAATTTTGTGTGTGATGTGTAATGTCCAGAATACATTAGTCTTCATGTTACTGTACCTGACAGTAAATTTTGCATAAAGCCCCTTCTTAATGCAGTACTTTTAACAAGTTTTTGAACCTATGAAAATTCCAAACAGCCATCCAGTATCTTATTTCCTACATAACTTCTCTGAGCCTTATATGTTTAGTTTTGTGCCATTCTGAGAACAAACACAAAATTGAAAAGATGATCATTGCTTCAGAAATGGTCAAGTTACCATAGGAGTAATTCTACTCTCAAATTTGTTTGCAGAAATGAATGTAAATCATTTGATTACAGCATTCATGAACCTACAGAAAGTCTTTAACACTCAACCTGGAATAAACCATTCAAAATTCCATGGAGACTATGGACTGCATAAACAGAGGAGTAATCTACAAGGTTTCCCACATAAAACCATTACACCTCATGTTCTAGATTCAAGTAACAGAGAACTAACTAAAAACGAATAGAAAATAGTAACATTAAAAAAACATGGTGTTACCCATCTACAAGAGATGCTGGAAGTGGTGGCCATGAGTTCCCAGGCATCACTGACTGTGTGATTAAGTTAACAGCAAGCAATGCAACTAGAGATGGTTAATCAATATATGAGGCATACTGGTTTTATGTGGGACACCCTGTATAATACTTACAAAACTGCAATGGAACAATACAGACCTAAAATTAAGGTGAATTCATTCATGCTTATATCTGGTGTATTAGCTATATGCTGAATAAGAAATGAAAGGAGAAAATGGAATTTTATGAAAGGGAATCAAAGGCCACAGATTTGCAATTGAAGTCATACCTGTCAATGTAATTGATGGGCTGAATGGTACATAATTCTAAATCTACATCTACATCTACATGATTACTCTGCTATTTACAATAAAGTGCCTGGCAGAGGGTTCAATGAACCACCTTCATGCTGTCTCTCTACCGTTCCACTCTCGAACAGCACGCCGGAAAAATGAGCACTTAAATTTTTCTGTGCGAGCCCTGATTTCTCTTATTTTATCATGATGATCATTTCTCCCTGTGTAGGTGGGTGCCAACAGAATGTTTTCACAATTGGAGGAGAAAACTGATGATTGAAATTTCATGATAAGATCCCATCGCAATGAAAAACGCCTTTGTTTTAATGATTGCCACTCCAATTCACGTATCATGTCTGTGATACTATCTCCCCTATTTCGAAATAATACAAAATGAGCTGCCCTTCTTTGTACTTTTTTGATGTCATCTGTCAGTCCCACCTGATGTGGATCCCACACCACACAGCAGTACTCCAGGATAGGGTGGACAAGCGTAGTGTAAGCAGTCTCTTTGGTAGACATGTTGCACCTTCTTAGTGTTCTGCCAATGAATCGCAGTCCTTGGTTTGCTCTACCCACAATATTATCTATGTGATCGTTCCAATTTACGTTATTTATAATTGTAATCCCTAAGTATTTAGCTGAGTTTACAGCCCTCAGATTTGTGTGACTTATTGCATAATCGAAATTTAGCTGATTTCTTTTAGTACTCATGTGAATAACTTCACACTTTTCTTTATTCAGGGTCAATTGCCTCTTTTCACACCATACAGATATATTATCTAAATCATTTTGCAAGTCGTTTTGATCATCTGATGACTTTACAAGATGGTAAATGACAGAATCATCTGCAAACAATCTAAGATGGCTGCTCAGATTGTCTCCTAAGTCATTAATATAGATCAGGAACAATAGAGGGCTTATAACACTTCCTTGGGGAACGCTGGATATTACTTCTGTTTTACTCGATGACTGTCTGTCTATTACTACAAACTGTGACCTTTCTGATAGGAAATCACGAATCCAGTCGCACAACTGAGACGATACTCTGTAGGCACGCAGTATGATAAGAAGATGCTTGTGAGGAACAGTGTCGAAAGCCTTCTGGAAATCTAAAAATATGGAATCAATTTGACATCCCCTGTCGATAGCACTTATTACTTCATGAGTATAAAGAGCTAGTTGTGTTTCACAAGAACGATATTTTCTGAACTCGAGCAGACTATATGTCAATAAATCGTTTTCTTCGAGGTACTTTATAATGTTCGAATACAGTATATGTTCTAAAACCCTACTGCAAATCGACATTAGTGATATAGGTCTGTAATTCAGTGGATTACTCCTACTTCCCTTTTTGGGTATTGGTGTGACTTGAGCAATTTTCCAGTCTTTAGGTATGTATCTTTCTGTGAGCGAGTGGTTGTATATAAGTGCTAAATATGGAGCTATTTTATCAGCATATTCTGAGAGGAACCTGACTGGTATACAATCTGTACCGGAGTCCTTGCCTTTATTAAGTGATTTAAGCTGCTTTATTACACCGAGGATATCTACTTCTATGTTTCTCATCTTGGCAGTTGTTCTTGATTGGAATTCATGAATATTTACTTTGTCTTCTTTGGTGAATGAGTTTCGGAAAACTGTGTTTTAGTGGCACTATCATCAGTGACTTCACCATTGTTGTCGTGCAGTGAAGGTATTGATTGTGTCTTGCCACTGGTGTGCTTTATGTATGACCAGAATCTCTTTGGGTTTTCTGCCAGATTTAGAGACAGAATTTCATTGTGGAAATTATTAAAAGCATCTCGCATTGAAGTATGCACCATATTTCGAACTTCTGTAAAACTTTGCCAATCTTGGGGAAATTGCGTTCTTTTAAATTTGGCATGCTTTTATTGTTGCTTCTGCAACAACGATCTGACCCGTGTTGTGTACCATGGGGGATCAGTACCATCACTTATTAATTTGTGTGGTATATATCTCAATTGCTGTTGATACTATCGCTTTGAAAACATTCCACAACTTTTCTACACTTACATGATCAGATCGGAAGGTGTTAAGAGCATTTTTATCAGCTTTTTTAAATAGATATACTTTGCGTTTCTTTTTGATGGTTGTAGGTGTTATGGTATTCAGCCTCGCAGCAACTGCCTTGTGGTCGCTAATCCCTGTATTCATCACAACACTGACTATTTGTCCAGGATTATTTGTTGCTAAAAGGTCAAGTATGCTTTTGCAACCATTTACACTTCAAGTGGGCTCATGAACTAATTGTTAAAAATAATTTTCTGAGAAAGCATTCAGTACAATTTTGGATGTGCCTGCCGCCGGCTTTAAACGTATAATTTTTCCAGCATATTGAGGGTAGATTGAAGTTACCACCAACAATAATTGTACGAGCGGCGTACTTATTTGAAATGAGGATCAAGTTTTCTTTGAACTGTTCAGCAACTATGTCTTCCGAGTCGGGGGAGGGGGGTCGGTAAAATGAGTCTGATTGTCAGGTAGAACCTCTACCCATACTATTTCACATGAACTATCTACTTCAACTACCTCTGACAGCAATAAATACTCCACCACCAACTGTATTTAATCTATCCTTTCTGAACACTGTTAGATCATTTGAAAAAATTTCAGCTGAACTTATTTCCGGCTTTAGCCAGCTCTCTGTACCTACAACTATTTGAGCTTCAGTGCTTTTTATTAGGGCTTGTGGGTATGGATATACAAAACAATAATCCCAGTGATAAATAGTAGCAGAAATGAAATTAACAATTTTCTTCACATGAATTTTAAGTGAAGTTTCAGTAGGAGAGGTGAAGGAATTCTGTTATTCAAGGTGCATAGTACAAAGGAAGTATCAGTACTAAGGAAAGTGTCAGTAGCGGGTGGGTGCAAGTGAATATAATTGTATAAACAGAGGAATTCTACTGGCACCAAATATTGGCATATAAAACATGGTATAGGTACTGAAAATTTGTATCTGTAATATAGTACTATATTACAAATTGTGAAAATTCATTACCAAAGGAAGTAACAGGGCCAAGGGACACAACTAGAGCAGGCAAAAATAATTAATGATACAGTATTAAGCTGCTTGGGAGGGAGGGGTTATGCAATTGACAAAAATTAGAATGTTATAAATTATTAACAATTTTGGTTGTTGAAGAAGTATATTTCCTGCAGCAGGTTTTCTTAACAGAAACACATCTGTGGATTAGGAGAGCTTGTCAGTTATTGTTGCTCACAATATAGTATTATATTTTTTGTCATGAAGTGACCTCATTGACAGAGCAAATTGTCTACTAATTATTTGTAAGTAAAGTATTAAAATTTAGCTCAACCACATAAAATTCATGATGGGATCACAAGTCACGTGATGTGTTTTACCTGAAGATAAGAGACTGCTGTTGAACTGTGTCATGTAACGTTTTGCTAATATTTAACTATCACAACCTGACCTTCATCTAAAATGGGAAGTTCTAAATTATGTATGAGTTGGAGAAATTTTCTTTTATTGGAAACATTATGATTCAGTACAAAGCATTTTAAAGTATTGTGTTGCACAAAAAATTGCTTGTCCATTGGCAGTTGAAGTTTACTTCACAGTTTCTTCTCTTTTTCCCCATGAGAACATTTATTTGATGATTTAGATCTCAATAGAAACCCTCCACTGCCCCACCCATGATTCTTTAATTAATGGAACTTTTGTGTATAAAATGGTTGCAAATATGTGATTACTTCACAAATGAGTTAATGTGTTACATATTAAGCATGTAAGACTTTGATGCTGAATAAAATATAAACAACAAACACTTAATTGCTAATTGTTTTCTTTTAATATTCTGAGGAGCTGTAAGTGGGAAAAAGCTTAGAAAAGGTTGGAAATTATGTGTCAAGTAGGTTGTAAATCAAATAACTTACAGGAATGCAGCTGGATTACATTATTGGCAACTGATGATTCTTTTTTTTTTTTTTTTTGTAGCATGAACTGGCCCTAAGTTGTTTTTTTTTTCATGGGAGGGAATGCAGGAATCCATGCAGAATTTAAGCAAAAACCTCCATCTCTACTTCTCTACCTACAAGGTTACTTGATAATTTCAACTGCTTCCTTAATAACACTATCCTAATATCTGTAACAGCATTCCAGAATGTCCATGTTGTTATATTCCATGGGATGACTGGCACCAAGACAGTTTCCTGCAATAGCAAATTGCTTGGCTTTTGTAAACCTGTGTGATGCCTATGTTCAGTACGTTGGTCCTCCGAAGTCATGATAATCTGACCAATAAATGGCATGCCACAACTGCAAGGAATGCAATAGACATCCAACTTACACAAAACAAGATCATACTTAACAGAACTTAAAAATGGTCCTAATCTTAGTTTTTTTTTTTTTTGGGGGGGGGGGGGGGTTAAAATCATTCCACATCGTATTTTGACAAAATACTACTAATCCTGTTGGAAGTGCTCACTGCATAATGCAGAAAGGCCGTAAACCTTATTGTCAACTCAATATTATCAAAGTTGATTGATAGTACAACACATGTCTGGTCTGTCTTTCACTATATCCATTCTCATGAACAGTGACTTCAAGATGGTTCACTCGACTGACAAACTCTCAGGGTCTGAAATGATATGGGCCCTTTGAACCAAGGAACACTATCGATACCTTCTGGCATCAGTCATCTTTAGTTGTGTGGCGGTAGTGTTGTTTACCGTGTATGTGTGTGTGTGTGTGGGGGGGGGGGGGATGTGTGCATTTTTTATCTTCCTGGAATTGCTCTGCAAACCAAGGTTGTTGATGATGTCACCTGGCTGCGTTCTTGTAAGGTATTTGGACATTGTATATGCCAGGAAAACCTCAGATCTCAGGTTGATAATCATTGAGTTCTATCATTCTCATCTTTTGGATGAATACAGTCTGGGTAACTTGTGCACAATGAGTTACACTGCTGCTGACATACACATACCTTCTTGTAATGTAAGATTAGTAGTAGTGTGTGACAGCATTTAAAATTTTTAAATACGATCAATAATTGTATGAAACATTGAAAGTTAAATTCTTATTTCACCTGGAAGCCATTAGAAAGGTAGCTTGCAACTGGGACTGGGTGATTTTAGCAGTTTAGTAATATAGATTTGTGTTGCTTTCTCGCCCCTATTGATAAATTGTGTAAATGAGCACCAATGACTGTGAATAAATAAAATACAATAAAATTGTAGACCTTGTTATGGTAATGCTACTTACATAAAGCAGTACACAATTTGTACTGGTATGTAGAGCATTTTTCCACCTCTGAAGTGAGAGCTAACTAATCCAAAGCCTAAATATTGTATGATTTTATTATTAAATATTTATTAAAAGCAAAGAATAAGAAAGTGTATTTAATTACTGATATTTTATTTTTTCTATCCTGTATGTTTTACAAATTGTGTGAATTGTTCATCAGATTTGTTTTGCTTAACTGGGGAAACTTCAGCTGTGCTGATAGTGTCTATATTGTGGTTTGCTGTTCCCTTGACAATTTACCATCTGTGATGACTCCTCTTAAATACATCTTGCCTACATGTTATATATTTTCCATGGCATGACAGCACAAGAGGAATTCTGTTGTTGTCTCATAAATTTTCGTACTCTCATCAACATACCAGGGTTCTGTTTTCCTCTCTCTCTCTCTCTCTCTCTCTCTCTCTCTCTCTCTCTCTCTCTCTCTCTCTATCTGAGAAATGAAAAAATGTGTCACAGTAATTTTGTTTTTATTTGATTGTGATGCTAGCCAAAGAATAATTTTCAGGAACTTTATTTCCAGAGCTTGAGGGTACCATCTGCACAACATTTCCAGCTGCATGATTTCAAGTTTGATGATATCAGTATGGATGATGATGATACACTGAAGGTACTGGTTTTATAAAATAGATTTCAATACATACATAGAAAATTAAAAATGATTTTGAACGAAGTACTTGTTATGATGTAACATCTATATTTCTTCCATGGTGTGGAAACTTGTGTACAGTTTAAAAATAAGACAGAATGCCTTTTATTTATTTGTACCTTGTCCAGATGATTTTTATTTATTTATTTATTTGTTTTATTGCAGGCTTGTATTAGAATGTTCCTAGATTTGGATTTCATTGAGAGATTTCACATTGATTATGAAGTCCTATGTAGGTGGCTACTGAGTGTCAAGAAGAACTATCGCAATGTGACATACCACAACTGGAGGCATGCATTCAATGTGGCACAGATGATGTTTTCCATTATCACAGTGAGTCACGATTTTTATCTGTATAAAACTGTGTAGTACTATGACACATTCAGTAAATGATTTCTTTCTGTTTTAGGCTACACAGTGGTGGAAAATATTTGGGGAAATAGAGTGTCTCTCTCTGATAATTGCATGCCTTTGCCATGATCTTGATCACCGAGGGACTAATAATACTTTTCAGATAAAGTAAGCCATATTTGTTTTCGTTACATTGGTCTTAATAGTTAACAGAATAATAGTGCTCAACAGTATTTGATAATAACAGCAAATATTAATGTTAAAATTTAACTTGAAGTTTAAAAACATGTATGTTGAAAATTCTATTTCATTATGTGCTTACATACTTTGTTGGTGTAATTCATTATTTACTTTATTCATTATTTACATATACAGACACAAGCAGACATTTGTGATGTGTGTGTGTGTGTGTGTGTGTGTGTGTGTGTGTGTGTGTGTGAGAGAGAGAGAGAGAGAGAGAGAGAGAGAGAGTATACCTGTCCTTTTTGCCCCTAAGGTAAGTCTTTCCGCTCCCGGGATTGGAATGACTCCTTACCCTCTCCCTTAAAACCCACATCCTTTCGTCTTTCCCTCTCCTTCCCTCTTTCCTGACGAAGCAACCTTGGGTTGCGAAAGCTTGAATTTTGAGTGTGTGTTTGTGGTTGTTTGTGTCTATCAACATGCTAACGCTTTCGTTTGGTAAGTTACATCATCTTTGTTTTTAGATATATTTTTCCCATGTGGAATGTTTCCCTCTATTATATTCATTATTCACTTTGTTTGTTATAAAGCACAATTTTAGTAAGAAATAGTTCTTTAGTAACAGTAATATGAATTCATATAGATAGATACTCACCACATAGAGGAGGGTTTGAGTGGCAGACAGGCAATTTTAAGGCAAATTTAAAAGTAGTCTAAAAGTATCAAAGCCCTCTTCAGTTTGAAGAAAAAAAATCACACCCATTCGTATACACAGCTGGGCCTCAATGCTAAGAGTCAACAGAGACCATGTGAGTTGTGCTTGTATGAATATGTGGTTGATTTTCTAAATCCTAAGGAGGTCTTTGTCCACTATCTAGTCCACTTGTAAGTGTGCTGGTCTGCCACTTAGCCCTTCCTCCCTGTGGTGAAAAGCAATCATTCCTAATTCATGCTTACATAGTTCTGTCCCAGATTTTCCATTGTTAGAAATGTAATTTACAGTGTGTGGTGCCTAAGCTTAGAGCTTAGTTACATATGCAGCATGCAAATACTATGGACAGTGAAAAATGTGGAAATGTTAATTGTAACTCAAGCATGTGGTAGATTGCACAGTGTGCTTTTGTTCTGGCAGATAAAAAACGACATTGCTGAAACACCATTAATCCATTATTTTTGGCCCAGTATGCACAAACAAGCCACTTGCACCTTGCTGTTTCACTACCCCGTGGTAGGGCCAAGTGAAAAAGATACTTACTTGCACTTCTGCTAGTGTCTTGATAGTGTACAAGACAAAACCCCACCAGAACACATTTACCTTAATACTGAATACAAACCATTGAACCTATGGGTTGGAGCTTTGTAACAACTGCCTGCTTGTAGATAACTTAGAAATGTGCACACAGCACTCAGTCTCCATTACAAAACTAATTAGAAGGTATTAAGTGGGAAAGGTTTGTTGTGATAGCCAGACATGGATTGAAGTACCACTTAGAAAAGCTTGATGTAATTGGAAGAACATAGGCTCTGTAGAACAATAAGAGGTCTGTTCAAAAAATTCTGGAACTTGGTCCACAAAATTTTTCTATTCTTACCTTTTACTTATTATGCATGGCCTCCTTTGAAACAGTCTCCTCTGCAATTGATACACCTTTCCCAATGCCATTTACACTTCTGGAAACAGTCTTCATACACCTCTTGCTGGTTCATGTAAAGTGTCACCTGTGAATTTTCTTTTATCTCATCTATCATTGTTTCAACTTTGGAAATAAATAAAGTCTACATGGACTAGGTCTGGAGAGTATGGAGGATAAGGCAGCACAGTGATTTCATTTTTTGTGAAGTAGTCATGCACCAACTGGGATGAATGTGTTGGCACGTAATCATGATGCAAGAGCTATCACCACATTTTAGTCCAGGGCCGGCCAGAAATTCTGCACGCGTGCGGTGCTGCTGCACATGTGCAACTTCCGGGTCACAGCGTGCGCGCCGCAGCCATCAGCGTTCTTGTAGTGAATGTTTCTACGCACAGATGTCGCTTTATACACTTGCTGGGATACTCTGTACCGGTGCAGTCTAGTGCTCTTTCCACAGCTTGCAAGCCAACCATGGGAAGGTATTTCGCGTATTAAACATTTAAAATACTGTCACAGTCTACTCATTGAAACATCTACTTTTATGTTAACAGCTTAACCCAGTAAGTCATATAATACAGTTAACAACAGTGGGTTTTTATTAAGGCAGCTTGACGGACGGCACGTAAATACGCATAATGTTTTTGAGCTAGTATTTAAGAAAGAGAGAACTTAGCGACTTCCAACGAACCTTATTCATGATTTCAAATAACATTAAACTAATGCAAGGTTTCCTATAACTAATTCTCGGTGCCCTGTTACACCCACATAATTTCTGTCTCACTGACCTCTGAACAGAATGATAACCGCAGACCTCTTGATGATCACCTGTTATTTCAATACCATTATTGCTATATCTTTCATCAGTTCCGTCTGAAATCTGCATAATAATTGACAGTTAGATGAATGTTATGTTTTATCGACTTCAACTGAGCGTAGCCCTTCACACATTAAAAAAAAAACCCTAAATGTAAGCATACATTGAAACAATCGGTTTAATGACCAATTTTCCTCTTGCTTATACCACATAAACAGGGAAGTGGAGCCGTCACCGTTCATTTATGACACATGTCTAATAACAGATGTCACTGTCGCACACGTGCGTACATGTGCAGCACGTCCACACGTCTGCACACTGTGCAGCGTTTGGCCGGCCCTGTTTTAGACCGTTTCCTCCTCACATTTTCTCACAGGCATCGCAACACATCCCAATAGTACCATTGATTAATAGTTTGTCCCTGTGGTTTGAATTCATGATGAATTAATCCATCAAAGTCAAAGGAAACTATTAGCATGGCTTTGACATTTTACCTGACCTGATGAGGTTTTATTGTTCTTAGAGAACTTTTACTGGCACATTGTGAAGATTGAATCTTGGTCTCAACATCATAACCATAGGCTCACATGTTGTCACCAGTTATGATTCAAGGAACATCTTGTTCTGATTTGCCCAACACAAAAGCTCTTCACAGATTGTGAGGTGAAGGTCTTTCTGTCTTGACTCATGAGCCATGGGACAAACTTGGCAGCAATACGATGCATACCAAGATGCTGTGTCAGGATTTAATGATATGATCCTACTGAGATCTGCAATATTACATTATTCTGCAGTGTCTTGGACAGTTAGTCTTCAATTGGCATGCACAATTTCATTCACATTTCCGACATGAGCGTCATTGATAGAAGTCCTGAACGAAGGTCATCTTTAACTTTCGTCTAGCCATTTTCAAACCATGTGAATGACTCGTAACACTGATTATGGCCTAAATACTCATCACTGCAGGTGTCCTGGATCATTTGGTATGTCTCTGTAAAGATTTCCTTGAGTTTCATGCAAAGTTTAACGTAGACACTTTGCTCCTCTAACTCCACGATCTCTTAATTTGTAAACTGTGCAACACAGCATTCTACTCCAGTACAGCCCTGAACAATAACTAATGGACATAAGCAATGAATCTTCTGGCAGTTACATATCAAACACAGGCATTTGCATGGATGCCAACTGCATTTCATTCCAACACACCATTGGCGACAAATTATGAATGTTCTGGAATTTTTTGAACTGACCTCATACGTAACAGAGAAAGGACTTTCCCAAGCACAATAGTGCCTGGAACCAAAGCAGATAGAGCCAAACCACACAGAGCCAACCACCACTTCTATTAGCACTACTGAGGTGGCGTAAGGCCCTGTTCTGGTAGAGCAACTGGGATACCAAAGTTGCTTTTATTACTAAACTACATTCTATCATGAGGGTCGTATACAGTGCCTGTACCTACAATGCCCTTCTTTTAGTGATGAAATTAATTCCACAAAACAGACTGAGTACCTTCAGGGAGGCAGTGCTAATCATGACCCTGCAGCCATCAGTGGTACAAAACTTCTGTTAAGATGAAACAGACATGAAGCATTAGCATGTTGAAGACCAACTAGAAAGTTGTAGCAGGTTGCTGCACTGTGCTGCTGACTATAATGCCAGTGGATGGCATTACATTAACAATTGGATCGTGGTGATGGTATGTGATACTCCCTCATCATAAAGCATCTTGTGAAAAGATCAAGCAGATACTACAATTTTTCAAGAGTTGCTGGTAGCATAAGCTCCCAAATATGTGTGGTTAATAGTGAAGACACTTTCAGCTGTATTAGCAGATGACAGCCCCATTTATCACTTCTGTTTGATAATCATCAGCCATAATTGTTAATTATTCTTTCTTTGAAAAGTT
The DNA here is from genome assembly GCF_023898315.1 of Schistocerca nitens. Taxonomy (NCBI): domain Eukaryota; kingdom Metazoa; phylum Arthropoda; class Insecta; order Orthoptera; family Acrididae; genus Schistocerca; species Schistocerca nitens. The sequence goes on from NC_064615.1 coordinate 953,895,686, forward strand.
TTTTTTTAATTTAATAAAGTTTGTTCAACCACATTGCCATACCTCTCACTGCACATCTCTTAATATCACAGGCAGAATGTAAAAAAAACATATGACCTATTTTATGTCTGTGCTCCCATTTGGCCAAATTGATTGTTTCCTCTGACTTGTGTCATTGCAGAGATTCTATGCTGTAACATAACATTTCACCAAAGATGAAAAATACAAACTGTATTTGGTACCATAACCTTCACAGAAATCAGGGCCCACACGAGTGCCTCCCCATGTCACGTCAGCCAGTGACCTTATCCTGTAGACTTCTCTGTGAGAAATGTTGTAATGTTAGCCATGTTACCTTTCAATGCGTTAGCCCCAAGTAAACTCTTCTGTACATTGTCACTCATGAGAACATTATATACCGTGCATTAACCAATAGCATTTTCTAATACATGACACTGACTTTTCATACACTGTCTTTGACACAAAAGAATAGACATTGATGCTGTATTTACCAAATATGCTTGATGATGGTTGCCTACATAGTTAAATCCATTTGGGTCCATATGGCATAACTTGTTTCCTTCACACATCAAAATATTCTTGCATGTCATTTTATGTGAGGCTATGCAGGAACTTGGTGTCCTTTGGTTTTCAGTGGAATGAAAGATAATGTTTGTAGTAAACTGCTTATCTGCTGCTATGAATTGACTAATTTTGATGAAATTTCTTACAGTGTAAGGAAAGACACAGTTAAATGTCAAAAAACAGCTGCACGGTAATATGTCATGACAAATAGTACCCTAGGGAAGCAGTCTCAGTTATTTTGTTTCATTATAGTATACCACGTATAAATTATGTTGCATATTGTGATAGATTACTTGTTTTAATTGTGTTGTTTACTGATTTAGTTTGGTAGAGGAAAATAAAACTGGAGAATTGCACCAGAAGAATGAAATTTAAGAAGATATTATGGTGTGTATCTAACACTAAAAATATAAATAAATGGATAATGTAATTTTATGATCTGTCATAGTGTCATGAAAATGTTCCTCAGATTTCATTTTCATTCTTCTGGTGCAGTTTTCCATGTTTATTTTCTGCACACTAAACTGAGGAATAATGAATCACTAACTTTTGGAAGTAAGAGTATGAAGATTTATTTGAAGTTGGGACAAACAATTGGAAATACAAGTAAGAAAGAAGTTAGTAATGTAGTCACAAAGTAATTTAGACCAATTTCTGATCTTTCTTTCAACAGAGCATCATCACCTCTTGCCCAGCTCTATTCTACATCGACCATGGAGCATCACCACTTTGACCAGTGCCTCATGATCCTCAACAGCCCGGTAATATTTTTTAATGATCAAGTTTGGTATTTTATTGTAATATAATGTGTTTTTCCTTGGTCTATTTTATTGTAACCTAAGCTATTACAGTTTCCTTCTTGAGATTATGCTATTATTTTGGAAAGGAGATTTTTTACGCCCAAATGGTTTATATGGGAAAATTTAGGTTAAACTCTGAATGCACACACATTTCTGATCTTTTCACTAAGGTCTCCTTGTTGCAGAGTGACAATTTTAGTCCAAGAATGTTGATAACCATACCTGCATCAGAAGAGCAAAGTGACAAAGCAAAACTGAGTTGAGCATGAGAGAGGGTGATGTTGTTGCTTTGCTGTTTCATGTGTGTGCTATCCAGTTGCATACTGAATACCTTCCTCTGCTCCTTTTAACTATGCAGTATTTAGTTTGCCATACACAGTTGTTAATATCCTTATTTCTTAGTGAATGCACTCCCATGGATAAATGATACCTTTTTGTATTGTTCGTATTTCTCAGTAAAAGGAACAGTGCATAAACTGTCTTTTACGATAAACAATTTGAATTCACATTTAATTTGCATATTAAATATGAAAGGGGTGCTCAAACGAGTCTGAATTTTTCATGCAAATATAACAACATTAAAATAATATAAGTTGCTTAAATATTTAGCAGTCACTGAAGTGTGCATGTGGTAAATAGTATTTGTGTAGAGGAGTATTCCATAATAGCAATATGAGATTTATTATGGAAGTTTAGTAAACATCACTCACTGAAAATACAAAACATAAACCATGTCTACAAACACTGAAGAGAGAAGAATTGAAGTACTTGGCAGATGAAAGTGCGAAACCTCAATTTAGTAAGTAGTAGGCTGTTCACCTTATCTTTTGCATAATTAAATGAATGCACCATTAAATTATTCATGCATCAGTGGATAGAACTGCCTTCTGTACATATTGTTTTATCTTATTGTATTTATATTTTCTTTATATTTGACTCAACATGTAACGTGCAATAACTCAAAATAAGCTCTGTGTGTTATCACTTTTTTATCCCCAAGCCTTTAACTATGCCAAAAGGTAAATGCCATTTAGTTCAGAGCCTTAGGCTATTTTAACGGCTGTTTTACCTCACTTCCATGGTATTATTTGTGTCACTAATCCCTTTGACAATTCCTGAATACCTGCCACAGTGAAGCTTTGATTATTTGTTGCCATATAATGCTTGATCTGTACCCAAATAATTTAGGTGATGTTCAGTTGGCTGTGGCGTGGTGGAAACCTGACAATCATGTGGCCATGTTCCTTAATTACCTCATCAGTAACATACTGTTAAAACTGTATTTTGTTTTACAAGTGCCATGAGCTAAGCCTTTAGCAATTCATCCTGGATTTGCGCACTGTGATTTTTGTTGCCATCATCGGAATTTTTTTTTTTAAGAATAACTGAACAGTAGCATGCTTTATCCGTTACAATGACAGATGGTTGACTTACAATTTTTAGTAGATAGCCCTTGAACCCATTAGGAAAACTCTCATGATTCATCTCCAAGTGATAATGACTTATTTTCCTCAATTTTTAAAACACCAGACAGTTCAGTACAAATCTAGAAGAAATTCCAGTGTGAAAGACAATAATTCTTGTGCCTTTTTTATGTGAACAACAGTATTTCCACATATATTATTGTCTGTCCAGTCTCATATGATGTAATAACTGGCATTTATTAATGTCGTAAGGCTATATCTTAACAGTTTCTTAATAACTGACAATGATACACAAGAAGGTCACTTCTTTTCATTATAATTTTGTGTTCATTAATTTTTTGTGTCTGAAACTAAGGATTCTGACATGTTAACGAATGTGACCTACTACATCTGAATAATTTCATCTTGTGAAGAGTAACACATACTTTTTTATGGCTGATTGTTCTTTTATCTTGTAATGTTGATATATTCGGCAACAAAGAGCTTCTTATTAGCATGACTCTTAAGTTTGTTACTTGATGTCATGAATTCCTCCTTTGACCAGGTGTCTGCACACATATTCATGTGTGTAACCATGCAGCATGTGTGCAGATTGCTGAACTATCCATCCAGTAACCACACTTTTCAACAGCCTTCAGCTAAGCTACAAGCTTCAGACAATCTTTTGCACAAAATAAACACACTGTACAGAGAAACAAAGTATACTACGAAAACGGATCACAACTGTTGGGCTGCTGACTACATGCATTGTTCCGCAGCTGGGTGGTGTCCATGTATCACAGCGATTTGACGGTGTTGAATGGAGCAAAAGGCTGACCACATGCTTTCCTGACTGGTTATAGCTATGGTAGCAGCCCTTGAAATGGCTAGATGTCAATCACTTTGTTTATTCTGATCCAGGGATACATATTATACTGTTGCCACTGTATATGCTTTATAGTGTCTTGTGCTTCACTATTCATTTCATCTCTATTTAATGGACTTTTATACTGATAGGAAAGTTACAGAATCTGTTAATTTGCAGGGTTTATGTGACTGTAATCATTTGATGTCTTCCATCTAAACATATAACACAATTGAGGTAGACAACTTTTAGCAAGAAACCTCAAAATTGAGAAAGCAGTGAGGAAATACATTTAATTTAATCTCGAAAATTTAGAGCTGCGCAGTTTTATTCCCATTGGAAGTAGTGAAGTGATGAAGGAAGAATTTTTTTGGGTGTGTTTGAGAGTGGGGCAGGGGGTGGAGAGAAAGCTTGAAGCTGTTTAGAATCTTATATTTACAGATACAAAACAAACATCAAAGACAGCTTCAAATGAAGAGATGATAATAGGGTGCAGATTTTTAATTGATAGCCTCACTGAAATGGTGTGTCCTACAATTATCAGTCTTTTGGGTGAATATCAGGAAACACTATTAGTGAGTTAGAGTTTCTGTGCAGAAAGTTCATTTTTTTTTTATCTTAATACTTGTAAAGCATCTTACAAACAGGAGAGTGGCAGTCATGGACATCTTATATAGAGGATAGAAGAAAATAAAATGTAATATAAGATGTTAGAAAGTATGACTAATGGCCAGAGAGGAACCTACTTAATAAAGAACAAGGACATGGGCCTCTGCCACTAATGTAGAGTATTTTCATGATTGTTTCCAATTTTGTAGTATTTAGAAAGGTTGTGCTGGTTGAGATTGTTGGTTGTTTGTGATTTACTTAGCATAATGAGTTTGTATAGTGACAGTAATTAAGTATTCAGCCAATGTCACTAAAAATTTTGTATTGGGATACAGTAGCCACTACTGATAGTGTGAAAAGTTATTATGCATATTAGATTGTAGTTTTAAGGAGGAGTTTTATGAAACTGTAACCTTGCTTGAAGCAGTTGAAACTTTCTATTTGTAAGAAGTATTTTCTTTGGCATGTAGCTGCCTATATTTGGGCCAAGCTGAAATAATGAGAATAATTAAAGGTATGTGGAAAATTGGTTGTGAAAGGACTTTTCTCTTTTTGTAGACAATTGAGAAACTGTCTAAAGCAAGGGCTCTGCTGAATCATATGTTTCATTTGGAGAGAGCTATGTCAAAACAAAACTTTGCCTAAACAGATGTGATGTGCCAGATAAGTAGTTTGTAAATAGCTGCAGATCGGTATATGTATATTATAAATACATAGTAGATGTTTGCAGTTTTTGTCTATAATAGTGTTCAATCAGCAATTGAGTGTGGTTGTGCTTTTGACAGAGAAGACTAATGACTTGTGGAATATTATGTAGAAACCTTAGTTTTCAAATTAATCATGTTTTTAAAGACTTCACATTACTGAACTATTTTTTTTTCTTTCTCTTCAGGGTAACCAAATACTTGCCAATGTCTCACCAGATGAATACTCGAGGATTATTAAAGTTTTAGAGGATGCTATATTGTCTACAGATCTGGCAGTATATTTTAGGTAACTTTTAGCATAACTTTATCATACCTGTAGAATAATGGATAATTAAGCTTTCAGCAAATTGCATTAAACCCTTGGATCTCAAACAATTGAGTTTAACTAAATTTGTTTAAGAATATTCTAAACAAATTTCTTTCAGAACACTTGAGATAATTTAATTGCAAATATGAAAGACAGGCACAGTTTTAAGGACATTAGCCTATTTCACAATTTTGGAGAAATCAACTTTATTTCCGTAGAGATTTTGTTGAATAGTAGGAAAGAAAAGAGGTTTCATTTTCCATATCACAATGTTTTCTCACCGTTGCACTCTTTAGGTGAACAAACCATGAATGAAAGCATCCTAATGTGCACTTTCTGTTGTTCTGTTGTTCGTCATTGTTTTATAATAATATGTTTAACAAAATTAAAGTTGTGTGAGGTAGCATTTCCAAATTTTTGCACAAAGTAGGTAAATGGTAAATTTCTGGGGGGTTCAAATAGCTTTTGTGCAGTTACTTCTTCTACTAATATGACACTCTTTCTTCTTGCCTCTAAGGAAGCGAGGCACTTTTTTCAGTTTGGTTCAGTCCGGAACCTATAACTGGATGCGTGACGATCACCGAGAACTACTGAGAGGAATGACGATGACCGTCTGTGATCTTGCAGCCATCACAAAGCCATGGGACGTAGAGAAGAGGGTATGTCAGAATTTATTAAATAAAGTTATAATTTGGTTTTGATAAGTAGTGTTGGATGTAGGCTAGAAATAGAAAATAGTGAAATCCCACTATACAAATTTGTTATGTTTAGGCAAAGATCAGTGAAGGAACAGGAACTGTTGTCAGACTTGATGCTCTATCATGTATCTGTTGTTGCTGTTGATGCAGCTCTCCACACTAATCTGTCCTGCGTAAGCTCTTTATATCTGCATAACTCCTGCAACCTACATGTATTTTAACCTACTTACTGCGTTAATCCCTTGGCCTTCTCTGATTATTACACCTCACTTTTCATCCATTACCAAAGTGATAGTTCCTCGATGCCTCAAGATGTAGCCTACCAGCTGATCCCTTCTTTTAGTCAAGTTGTGCCATAAATTTTGTTTCTCCCTAATTTGATTTAATACCTCCTCATTAGTTACTTGATCTACCCATATAATCTTCAGCAGTAATCTGTAGTGCCACATTTCAAAAGCTTCTGTTCTCTTTTTCTCTGAACTATTTATCATCCACATTTCACTTCCATGTGAGGCTACACTCCAGACAAATCTAATTTCATCAGTATTCATCAAGTTACCTTCCATTAGGAATGTGGGTCCACTCAATGATTCTGATACGAGTTTCAAACGATAGAGCACAGCAATTAGTCATCCCTTGCTTTCAGGTTTTATTCAGCAAATCTAGAGTTTGGCTAAAGCCTAGCCATTATTAATGCACTATTTCATAGTATCAATGCATGTCCTAGTGTGTTAGTCCTTGTTGTTTGGGCTTCTGTAACAGTTCATTCAAGACTCAATGAACTGTGACAGAAGCCCAAACAACTGAGACTGACATACTAGGACACACGTTGATGATATGAAATAGTGCATTGATAATGGTTAGGCACTAGCTGAAATCTACATTTTCCAAATAAAACCTGAAAGAAAAGACGACTGACTGCTGTACTCAATCAATTGAAAGTCCTCTGTATTGCCTTATTTAATCTGACTACTTCCCATTACCCTTGGTTTTCTTTTGTTGTTTTTCATTGTGCAATCTCTTTTCAAAACACTATTCATTCCATTAAGCTTCTCTTCCAAGTCTTTTGCTCTCTCTAACAGATTTATAATGTCACTGGCAAATGTCAGAGTTTTTATTTTTTCCTCCTGAACATTAATTCCCTTTCCAAATTTCTCCTTGGTTTCGTTTGCTGCCTTCTAAGTGTACGTACTTAATAATATTGGGGGTAGGCTGCAACCCTGTCTCATTTTTTTCTTGACCACTACTTCCCTTTCATGTTTTTTGATCCCTTTAACAGCCATCTGGTTTCCGTACAAGTAGAAAGTTTCTGGTCCCTGTATTTTATCCTTGCCACATTCATGAACGAAAGTGCTGGCAGGTCGATAGACACACAAACAAACACAAACATACACACAAAATTCAAGCTTTCGCAACAAAGGGTTGCTTCATCAGGGAAGAGGGAAGGAGAGGGAAAGACGAAAGGATGTGGGTTTTAAGAGAGAGGGTAAAGAGTCATTCCAATGACTTACCTTAGGGGGAAAAAAGGACAGGTATACACTCGCACACACACGCATATCCATCTGCACATACACAGACACAAGCAGACATTTGTAAAGGCAAAGAGTTTGGGCAGAGATGTCAGTCGAGGCGGAAGTACAGAGGCAAAGATGTTATTGAATGACAGGTGAGGTATGAGCAGCGGCAACTTGAAATTAGCGGAGGTTGAGGTTGAGGCCTGGTGGGTAACGGGAAGAGAGGATATATTGAAGGGCAAGTTCCCATCTCCGGAGTTCTGATAGGTTGGTGTCAATGGGAAGTATCCAGATAACCCGGACAGTGTAACACTGTGCCAAGATGTGCTGGCCGTGCACCAAGGCATGTTTAGCCACAGGGTGATCCTCATTACCAGCAAACACTGTCTATGTTCGTCTTGAAGTCTGAGAGTATTTTGTCTGTGTTGTATATCTCACACACCATGCAGAGTAGTTATGTCTCAGTTGTCTCTCCCAAGGATCTCAGTAATCCTGAGAGAATGTAGCCTTCTCCGAAAACTTTGTTTTGACTTAACATTTTTCAGTCCTCTGTCAAATTTTACTCTCAATACCATAATTCCTATCTGATTGTCATTTGCTTTCACGTCCACTTCTGTAGTTTTGTCTTCAAGTTCACTTCCCTTATGTATGTTCCTTCCGCCTTCCAGCTCTCCCTTTTGTGCTTAGTACTGGTGTGCCACTTCAACTCTTTATAGTCATACAGCTGCTTCTCCTTCCTCCAAAGGCCACTCTGTAGGTGGCATCTGTCTTTGCCCTAGTTAAGCATACTTCTACATGCTTGTGTTTCTCATCTACCCATTCCTGCTTTGCCATTTTTCACTTTCTGTCATTGTCATTTATTGGCAGCTGTATTCCCTTTTACCTGCTTCATTCAATACATTTTTATATTTTATTCTCGTGCCATTTAAATTTAGTATATCCCTGTGTCACCCAAGGATTTATAGTGGACCTTGTCTCTTTCCATGTTTTAGTCTCTGCTGCTGTGTTTCATCTATCAAGAGTGCCCATTCATTTTCTATTGTATTCCTTTCCCCTGTTTCTATTAATTGTTGCCTAACACTTCCTCTTAAACTCTCAACCACCTCTGTTTCTCTCACTCTATCCAGATCCCATTGCCTTAATGTCCTACCATTTTGCAGTTCCATAAGTTTTGATCTGCAGTTCATAACCAGTATGTTATGCTAAGAGTCCACATCTGCCTCTGTAAATGTCATACAGCTTAAAATCTGGTTTTGAAATCTGTCTTAGCATTATATGAGGTGACTTCAAACAGTAAGTTACATATTATTATGGCAGACTAAGTAACGTTTACCAAATGCTTCACCAAACTTCTAAGTCAATCAGATGATGACACTATTTTCAACATAGTCACCAAGTCTCTGTAAACAGTGGTTGGGTCTTGATGATAGAAATTCACTTCTAGGTCATAGAGCCATTGGCGAACAGCTGTGTGAGAATTCTCATCATTGCAAACTCTGCAAATCAATTCCTTGATTGCTGGAGCATTGTCTTCAGTTCTAGCCTTGGTCAAATTGCCAGTACAATTTCACTACAACTGCAAACAACATTGCATTTGGTCCATATAGTCCACAACTTCATGGTGAACTTATATACAATTTCGAAGTTTTGCCCACAAAAATTGTGGTGTCCTGCATTCTTCAGCTTTGGAGTACATCTTCAGTTGCCACACCATTTCACTTTGATATGCCTATTATCGGCACTGTGGCAGAACTGTTTCTGCAAGAAACCCAAAACATGTACTCTCTTCTGACAATGCACCACTCTTGTTGTGTGATGGTGTTAGTGTGAGACAAGATCTGTATTTTGCACCACATATAATCAGTTAGAAATCCTCTGGTTTTTTTTTTTCATGTACACAACCTTCTTACATGATTCTTAAACTAAGTGTTCACAATGATTAAATTATGCTCTGTGCAAAATTCTGCCAGGTAGCTTCTCCTTTCATTCCTTTCCCCCATCCATGTTCTTCAGCTACTTTTCCTTCTCTTCCTTTCCCACTATAGTATTCCCATCTTCCATCACAGTTAAATTTTAATCTCCCCTAAATAACTGAATAATTTCACAGGTCTATCAGCAATATTATGCTCGCTCTGTCCATTTATCCATCAAGGCATCTATTTTCATCAAAACATCTTCACTTAACCTACATTTGGAAAATACTAAACAACTAGGCAACATTCTCAATACTGTTTCTCATTATCACTTTCTTTTTGATTGTGTTCTGTTAGTAGTTCCTCAAAATGACAAATATTGGTGTAGTCATTAGCAACATAGTTACTGGTGTGTTCTTTGGATCTTACAGAGCATTTGTAAATGAATATCGGGGTTTTAATGCTTTATAATATTTATTACATTAAACATACAGTTATAAATGATATGCCAAATGAAAGAGCAACTCAAACAGTTTTACCAAGAACCTTATAAATGTTCACCGGCATAGCGAAGTACGCGATTGGTTTAACTTCACTGTACCCAAGCACTGGATAGGCCTCAAGGGGCCCAATGACAGGGCTTGCTTTGCATGGCCTCTATGTTCACCCGACCTAACGCTATGCGATTTTTTTCCCTTTGGGGCTTCATCAAGGATTGTGTGTATGTGCCTTTGCTATCACCATACCTCCCTGAATTAATAAACCGGATTGAAGCATCTGTTGCTGCAATCACTGAAGACGCACTTATCAACGTTTGGGAAGAACTCGGCTATAGACTTGATGTGTGCCATGTGACAAATGGTGCTCACATTGAAGGTTCTTGGTAAAACTGTTTGAGTTGCTCTTTCATTTGACATATCATTTATAACTGTAAGTTTAATATCATAAATATTATAAAGCGTTCAAGCCCCGATATTCGTTTATAAACACCCTGTATTTGTGACGTCTTACTATGATGTGATTTGTATCAGTAAGGTTACAAAATTTTGTAAATGAAAATATGGCTACATACTGACCATCAGAACACTTGTGTTCTTACTTCTTATATGTTCATAATTTGCTCCTTTCTGTGCAAGAATAAAGTTAAGTTGTCAGTAGTAGAGGTCATGTAGGTTTTTTAGTTATGTTTCTGAATTCTGAATTCATTTCCAAATTGTGTCTGATTTGTTACAACAAACTTCGAAGGAAAGTAATTGTTTTATGATGATGATGTTAGGATGCTTAGTTTTTTTTAAGTTGTTTACATAAGGTTTGAGGATTGATACCAGATGTTACCCTTAAAGTGTGAACTTCAAGATTTTGCCAACATATAAAATGTGTGGCATGTAAATGAGACTGTTATCAGAAACATTTATCCCAGACAGAGTTACAACTAACATTCATGCCCTTCAGTATACTCATCTCCGTTATCTATACACCACTACATACATGTCTTCCATTGTTCAAAAGTAATGCTGCAGGTCATTCATTGAAACCCTTTTCAACAGTTCTGCTCTTCTTGCTTTCACCTCTTCAATGGACTGGTCTCGAGTCTTGGTCCAGCATACTGTTTTAATCTACCAGGAAGTTTTGTATCAGCACATACTCCACTGCAGAGTGAAAATTTCATTCTGGAAACAGCCCCAGGCTGTAGCTACACCATATCTCCGCAGTATCCTTTCTTCTAGGACTGTTGCTTCTGCAAGTTTCTCAGGAGAACTTTTGTGATGTTTGGAAGGTAGGAGACCAGGTACTGGCAAAGGTAAAGCCACGAGGACAGGTTGTGAGGCATGCTTGGGTAGCTTAGATGGTAGAGCACTTGCCCACAAATGGCAACAGGTCCCAAGTTCGTGTCTCAGTCTGGTGCACAGTTTTAATCTGCCAGTAAGTTTAAGAATGAAAATGTGTTCCCTTCAATGCACTTTTGGCTTTCAGGAACAGGTAAACATCACAAGGAGCCAAGTCTGGTGAATATGGAGGATCTTTGACCACAGGAATGTGGATTGTTTGCTAAAAAAACTGTTTCACAGATATGGCGTTGTGGGATGACACTTTGTTCTTATGAAAAATCCATGCATCATTCTTCCACAAATCCAGTTTTTTCTTTCTTTTTCTTTCCCTAAACTTGATTAGGATTCTTTTAGTATTACTGATTAATGGTTTGACCCTCAGGCATCCTTCCAGTCATGATAACACTCCTGATATCGAAAAAAGAACTATGAGCATTGCCTTCAATTTGCACTTACTCATTTGTGCTTTTTTCTTTTTTGGCAATGTGAGTGTTTCCTAGTGTATTGATTGACACTTTGTTTCAGGATTATACTGGAAGATCCATGTTTCACCACATATTTTGACACATGTGAGCAAGTCCAATTCTTCACTGAGTCATTTCATGACATGAGAGGAAATGTTCTTCTGATGGTCTTTTTGTTCCGGAGAGAGATTTTTTGGAACTAGTTTTGCACAAGCCTTTGTCATGTGTAATTCATCACACAAAATTCGTCTTACTATATTTTGTTCATCTTCACCACATCTGCAGTCATCCAAATGCTCAGACATCGGTCATTCTACACAATTTTGTTAATTTTTTAAATGATTGCTCCAATTCTTGAGCTCATGGATCAATAGGGACATCCATCAACTTTTCAACTTCTTCCTTTTCAAAAACCATTTGTGCCATTCAAAAACTTGTGCATGTGATATAGTGTTCTACCAAACACCTCCTGTAACTTGTGAAGATATTCCATTGGCGACTTTTTTAACTTTGGGAGGAATTTTGGTTAATACGTTGCTTGATATTTAAGTTCACCATGCTCACTGCACTGCTACAGAATAACATCTTTTGCAACCAAGTCTCAAAAACAATCTAAAAAAGCTAGAAAGACAAAATGAGTGTTGGCTGCTCTTGAGGGTTCAAGGTCAACTACATCCTATTACCGAACTCACTCCATGTGGCTGTGCCCTAGGAAGTGTGAAGTGCATAATGTTTGTGTAACTTAAATGAATGTGGCTGGGTAAAGTTGTCAAAAAGCAACAGGTAAATCCTGTCATTCAAAGCTTGAAGGCATGAACAGCCACCAAACCTCCAAGTGCTGTGCTAGGTACCCACTGCAGGCAGGGCAACGCAGACACAGTGATGCAGAATGATTCACTACACATAGTTAACACATGCATCACTGCCTGCCAGAGGTAAAAAGCACCAAATTTTATCAATAGTAAATTCATGCTGTTTCACTAGAGAAATAGCAGGATCCCATGCAGCATTCAAGCAGAACTGTCTGTCCTTGTTTATAACCCTAACCAATAGTTTAATTTTGATGGGATCACTTATAACGTTGTCCCAGTACGAACATTTTCAGTAAGTTGAATTTTGCAGCTCCCAGATATGGACTTTTTTAATTATTTGCACTAAAGCTGCTATTTGTTTATTGTCTGAGCAGTTTCAGGCTTAGCCCATTTTCACAAGCTGCGTATTACAGAGAGTAAAATTTTGTGAGTGGATGCACTGAATGTGGATAGTAAAGATATCATTCGTAATATGCTCCAGATGATAATTACTTTTGTACTTTGTATTTGGGAGATACTTGGTGTGGGCAGTTCTATTTCTATCACCACACTTTTAAAGCATGTCACAATTGTAGTTATACATTACTGTTGTATATCAGGGTACGAACATAAGATATATTTACCTAACTGTGGTACCTTCATTTTCCATCATGATTTGATACAAATGACAGCAATATTTCATACCTAACACCTGAACCTCCAGATGTCAGACACTCAGATCGGTACAAAACATAGCACGTTGATAGAGTATCAACCAAAACTTTGATTTAGTTTGGACTATGTGCTGTTGTCCAGCAGAATGGGCGTAATTGTTAATTAAAAGTAACACCAGAACTACAAAGCACATCAAAAGCATAACTGTGAGCAATCACTACATGTTGCTTCCATGGGGAAATTGATGGAGCACTAGTTTTTCATACTGAGGATCCCAGGTTCAAATCCCAATGGGTTCAAACCCCAATGCCGAGAAATTTTTTTTTACTGTATTATGCGTGAAAGTGTTTTACAGGACAACATGTTTATGACATGTAAAAGGGCTGTTTGCAGTTTACAGGAATGTTCTCTTGGCAGTCTACTTTTGCTCCATTTCTTTGAAAGTAGTAAACCTATAAAGGACATTTGTAGTTTCATAGAATATACAATCAGAACAGAAAAATGAAGAAACAATTGCATCATATGTGTGGAAGCAATAGTAACTGATTACAAACAAAATAATGAGGTAAGTAATAAGTACATAATGTTCAAGTAATGAAGGAAAAGCAGACTGCCAAAAGAATGTTGCTACAAATTCTGAAAGTCCTTCTACATGTCAGGAAAATGTTCTCGTGGTGTTTGAATGTAGGACCTTTGGTACGACAGTCGAACAATCTGCCTTCTTGCCCACACAATGTGTACAACACAGTTACAGATACGCTGTGCTCCATACCTCTGGTGATACTTTTGATTACTGTTAATGCATGTTCTAATGGACGACAGCACACAGCATGAAGTAAATCAGTGTTTTGGTTCATGCTCTATCGACATACAACTTTTTGTTCCTGAGTGTCTGACATCTGGAGGTTTGGGTTTAAGGGTGCACACACAGAAAGATAGCAGGCTACCTGTGCAAGGGGGCCCTGCTTGAGCTGGTTTGACCCAGCATGGAAAACATCCCCTTGTTATCTAATGAGGCAGCACACAATGACAGCTGGATGACGGCACTTTCACGTTACTTGCAGTGTCATATTGAAATGCCTAAAATTTCAATAATGGTCATACGTATTGTGATATTCCCATTTAAGTAAGACAATGCATTAAATTAAAAAAAAGTGTGCTATGCAAAATTGAATTTTGTTGTAGACTAACGGGGAGGGCTCTGTCTATCTCTCCAATGTCAAGAGAGTGGAACTTACATAGCACTTATACTTGTGACTACATGCAACTGAGAATGAAATTTTCGAAACAGATATCATATCTCCCAAACTGTTCAGTGTATCGATATTAGATTTTGGCACATGAGAGCACACAAAGAGGAGAGTATTTTTCTTTGTGGTTAACATGCAGAACTCTCTTACCTATGGTGATGTAGCTCTGGTGATGTTTTGGTGGTTTTTATTTTATTTTTTCAGTTCTTACCACAATTTACAGAGCCTTTGACAGCTGTTGAGAAGAGAATTTGCTAGTATCAAAATAAACATGAAATCTCTTCTCTTATGTTACTGCAAACTGAAACAATGAGATTTTCTGTAAGCTATTGACCTACCTGGTTGCCCATTGCTTCTTTAATATTAATTGTTTTCAAATTATGTCATTATAGCTACTGCAAGGCAAATTTGTCCAAATTGTACTGTGTTTTTGCAAAAGAAGGAAAATTAAACCTGCCAATAAGAGGAACGTAGCTGTTACTCGTAACTGATGATGCTTTTTCAAATGAAGAAAAGGTTAAAAATTTTGCTGCCAGGATAGCAGAATTTCTTAACTTCATCTACTTCATGATCACCAATTGTGATGTCAAGTTTATCACTGTTCTCATTTTTGCTGTTTCTCATTACTTTCATCTTTCTTTGATTTACTGTCAAATCATATTCTGTACTCATTGTAATTTCTACTAGAACAATGGTATATTTTTGCTGTGGAGTTGGACCCATTGAAACTCTTTCATAATTTTGAAGCTGTGAACACACTGGCAACTTGCAGAACCTTGCCAGCTGTTTGTCAGAATAAATATTTGTAGTAAGAATATTCACTCCTGCACCCTGTACAGGGATCAGAACAGATAAATCATACGGTACTTGCTATACTTTTTCATATGGATAACAGAGGTGTCAAAAGAAAATCCATTGGTAAGTTTCATTCCCAGCTGTTCATTGTTAAAGATACACTGCATTACAGGATTCACCTGAAACTGCAACAGAATTGACAATTTATTTCCATCTAATTTGTTACACTTTTATTAACCAAAAATCATCACTGATGAGGCTTTTCAGAAACAGAGAAGTTTAATGAGTCAGACCAAAATAAGTCATTTCTTTTCTTTCAGTTTCAGAGTAGTCTTGTAACCCAATGTCTTTTTAATAACAAACAGGTGGTACTGAAACTTAGCATATGATTTTCTTTCTGCACCTTAACCTCCTGAAACAGTGATTTATGAAGTGAGGAACTGAGAATGAATCAGGTCAATAGCTTATCAAGAAGTACATCCTCGATATGAAAATAAGTGTATAATTTCTTCAGGTATGTTTTTGCAACCCACAGCAAATCTTATCGATGGTCCTTAAAAATTACGTTGTTTCATTACTTTATGAACTGCTTGAGAGTACTTATCAAGGTTAAAATAAATTATAAATATACACTGGTGTCCAAAATTAAAGGAACAAATAGAAATTTTCGAAAGTTGCATTTATTTTGTGACAAAACATTATAAACAGGTGAGAGCAAACTAGAAACAATATAAAGAAGACAGAACATAAACAACTGCAACATGCATAATAGGAAACGAAAATGTTCTTCACTTTTTCCAACTTAACAGATTTGCACAATAGATTGCAACAACCAGTTAATGTGCTCACTATGGTGTGTGACCACCTCTGGAAGCAATACGCACCTGAGAACGATGGAGCATGCTGTGAATAATGTCATCAATGTCATGTTTATGCCACGATGCCAATTCTTCCTGTGGAGCTGGTTGCAAGTCTCAGAGAATGGTTGCTGGATGTTGACGTGATGCAACCCATCTCGCTTGGCATCCCAGAAAAGCCCTGTGGGATTCAAATAGGGACAGCGAGCAGGCCATGCCATTCATGCGGTATCTTCCATTTCCAAGAAAACATCAACCACTCTTTCTCTGTGAGGTCGAGCACTTTCATCCATCAGTTTGAAGTCTTGGTACACAGCACCTTGCGACAACCTTACATGAGGACCCAAGATCTCATCACAATACCTGACAGCAATTAAACCTTTCTCATATAATTTCATGAAGAGGTGCTCGAGTGGTCAACATAATCCCTGCACACACCATTATTAGTGGTCCTCCTTGGTATTTGTCTCTTTCCACAATTTTTGGATCTCAAAATCATGTTCCACAATCCCTTCAGATGCCAATCCATCGAGAATCACTCTCCAGACCAAACCAGGACTCATCTGTGAAAAGAACATTGGCCCACTCTTTGATTGTTCGGTTGCCATGTTGATGACTCCACTCTAGATGTTCCCTTCTGTGAAGATGCATAAGAGGCACTCACACAGCAGGTCTTTAACAATAAAGACCATTCTGTTGAAGCCTTCTTTACACCATATGCCCCAATACAGCAAGTCCAGTGGATGCTGCGAGATCCGATGTCAGTTGCTGTGCACTACTAAGGTGGCACCATTGTGCTGCTACAGCCACACTTGGCCCTGCCCTGGTCTTCGGGATACAGTTCTGGTCTTTTTGCCACAGCCAAGAAACAACAGAACTATTCACATTAAACCGTTGGGCCACATGAGTTTTCGACTGCCCTGCTTCCATTCTCCCTATGGCCCTCCACTACAGAGAGCATGGTAGACATGTTCTCTTTGCCATACTATATTCACTGTGATTATGGATGTGGGACCACCCAGCAAACACCACTCCATTTGATAGATGCCCTGACGTCATCGTTGGCATGGTTTTCTGTTGACCGAAATGCCATCTTCCATGCAGAACATGATCATACGAACATCTGTTGACAGTCAGTATGATTATATCTTGAATTAGATGCAGGATAAGGGAATAGCAATTTGTTGCTTTAATTTTGGACACCAGTGTATATAATCTACACTGAAGAGCCAAAGAAACTTGTAGACATGCCTAATATCGTGTAAGACCCCTGTGAGCATGCATAAGTGCTGCAACACAATGTGGCATGGACTCAACTAATGTCTGTAGTAGTGCTGAAGGGAAGTGATACCACGAATCCTTCAGGGCTGTCGAGGGGGTGGAGTTCTCTTCTGAACAGCATGTTGCAAGGCATCCAAGATATGCTCAATAATGTTCATGTTTGGGGAGTTTGGAGGGCAGCAGATGTGTTTAAACTCTGAAGAGTGTTCCTGGAGCCAGTCTGTAGCAATTCTGGGTGTGTGAGGTGTCACATTGTCCTGTTGAAATTGTCCAAGTCTGTCGGAATGCACAATGGACATGAACAGATGCAAGTTATCAGACAGGATGCTTACGTATGTGTCACCTGTCGGAGTTATGTCTAGACATATCAGGGGCGCCATATCACTCCAGATGCACACGCCCCATACCATTACAGAGCCTCCATCAGCTTGAACAGTCCCCTGCTGATATGCAGGGTCCATGAGATTGTCTCCATACCCATACACGTCCATCTGCTTGATACAATTTGAAATGAGACTTGTCGGGCAAGGCAACATGTTTACAGTCAACAACAGTCCAATGTAGGTGTTGATGGGCCCAAGCAAGGTGTAAAGCTTTGTGTCATGCAGTCATCAAGGGTACACTAGTGAGCCTGCGGCTCTTAAAGCCTGTGTTGATGATGTTCCGTTGAATGGTTTGCACGCTGACACTTGCTGATGGCCCAGCATTGAAATCTACAGCAATTTGCAGAACGTTTGTACTTCTCTCATGTTGTACAATTGTGTTCAGTCACCATTGGTCCATTCTTGCAGGATCTTTTTCTGGCCGCAGCGATGTTGGAGATTTGATGTTTTACTGGTTTCATGATATTCGGGGTACACTCGTGAAGCGGTTGTATGGGAAAATCCCTATTTGATCACTACCTTGGAGATGCTTTGTCCAATCACTTATGTGCTGACTATAAATTTTGATAACTTGCCATTGTAACAGCAGTAACCAATCTAACAACTGCACCAGACACTTTTCGTCTTACATATGCATTGCTGACCACAGTGCCATAGTCTGCCTGTTCACGTATCTCTATATTTGAATACACATGCCTATAACAATTTCTTTAGTGCTTCAGTCTATCTTTAACACATTAAAAGATAATTATGATGGAGAAGTTCATCACATCACTCTGAGTGGGGGTAGGAATAGAAATATGGTACACCATTTTCTTCGAATTATTTTCTTGATTCTTAGATGAAAAACAGCATATTCTGATCTGAGCTGCCAGAATTGGTAGCCATGTGTGCATGAGATGTGATTGATGGTGTGAATGAATGGTGTGTGTGTGTGTGTCTTCCTTTTTCTGATGGAGGCTGTTGCTAAAAGCTTATGTGTGTCATTTTTATGGTAAGTAGCAGTCTGTCTGTTCCTACACTGTTAACATAAAAGTCAAATCTGTTGGATGAATAGTTTGTGTAAAATCATGTGAGAAAGACTAGAGAGCTAATGAAGTGTGCATGACATTCTACCCATATTGGCACTACTGCGCCTTGACTGACAAGTTAATTAGCATTCTCCGTGTGCACCTGTAGACACGTATAGCTCCACTGGATAGGGTGATGAGTCATTAGGCAGGCTACCATATTTCTTTCTGTTCTTACACAAAGGGAGAATTTGATCTTGTTAAAGTTCAGTTTGTGTAATTCTGACTTATTTTTCGTATGTGTTACCATAAATTTCACAGATGATGATTCAAGGAATTTTATTTTTTGGTCCTATATAATCTTTGAAACATTCATTTACTCTCTGATTATAGTAATATCATTGACTTTGTTCAATGTGTGTGTGTGTGTGTGTGTGTGTGTGTGTGTGTGTGTGTGTGTGTGTGTGTGTGTGTGTGTTCCATCACATTAAGTTGTTCAATAAATTTTCATTTTACTTCTGGCACTATGGAAGAGTAGACATATTATTTCATTTATATTTTGATGGAATTTATAGTACTGTCACCCTGTTGTAATTGGATTTTCAGTGTATAATTTGTAGTTGTGTGTTTGGTGATTAAAGTAGAATGAGTGCAATTCATATGCTGATTAAAATGTTGCAGAAGGTACCTGTCAATCATTTGTGGTCATGTATTTGGTGATTAACGTAACATTGGCACAGTACTGTAGATTTTACACTACTGCCATTCCCTCAAAAGAGGGTTCCTTATACAGTAACAAAGTTATAGTAGGTGTAATAAGCAGTTTTTCTTCTGTCCATGTCACAGGATAGCACTGTCATTGCAAGTACAATTTTGCAACATGATATGAATTATAATAAAATACTCAGAGATGGTCGCAGAAAAAGATGATATTTCATTAATGGTGAAAGGCTTTAATCTATACAGGTTATCTTCAGATGATAGGCATTTCTGAAACTTAAACATAAATTTTCTTTGAGGGAAATCAGGAATTAAAACACATTAACAATATTCAGAAACATAATATAAGTTATGATAAAAAAACAAAAGATTTATACCTTTCAGTCATCTTTTGAGACATTGAATAGAGCTGAAACGTGTGCCGGAAGACGCCCTCATCAACTGCTGAATGGTACAAGAGCGCTATGAGCTATAAAGGCGTAACTCCACCCACTTCACCTTCAGGTGCTTTGTGCTATTTAGCAGTTAACTATGGTGTTTCCTGACATATAGTTTAGTTCCGCTCATTGCCTCTGCAGATCACTGTTGGATATAAATGTTCTTTGTTTTGTTGTCATTTATATTATTTTGTGAATACTGTTAATGTGTTTCAGTTTTTGATTTCCCTCAATGAAAATTTATATTAACATTTCAGGGGTGCCTTATGGTCTGAAAGTAATCTGTATAGATTGAAACTTGTCACCATTAATAAAATATCCCTAGCTTGCAATCAAGATTGAGTGTGTATTACACTTGGATTTAGATCACTGTTTCTTCCAAATATGTTATCAAAAATCATAATGTGAACTGTCTGAAAACATTATGTTCTTATGTAAACCGGTGTACTGTGTGACAGTTGAGTATTTTGTTTTAGGTGGCAGAACTGGTGTCAAGTGAATTCTTTGAACAGGGTGATATGGAACGTCAGGAACTGAACATCACACCTATTGTGAGTATTATTTTTAAAATTTTGAAAGAAAATTTGGTATCATATTCAATAAAATTTTAAGCTTTTAGGATAACTGACACTATTTTGTATACTGTGTGAGCATATTAATTCAGATATTCCATATCTTTTAATATCTCGATCTTTTCGTTATCTGCCAAATGCTCATCGGCTACCGTTATTTCCTCATTTTCAAATTAAGTGACAACTGAGTGATCGAGCTGAGTGTGGCAGAGCACACCTCTTTTAGAAAACAAGCTTTGTATCAAATTCTCATCACAACTATTTTGTTGGTGTATGAAAGTGGGCTAAGTAGTATACTGTCTTCCTCTAGTCATAAATTCAAACAAAAATATTCTGTTCATGTTTAAGTAAATTTGTCTGCCACAATTTTTCTTATTTATTTCATGAAAAATATATCTCATCTGCAGTTATAGTGTGATTTAAAGGTAAGAGTATTTGTCATACTAAATAAGGAATGTTAACGCAGGCCACACTTATTATTTTTGGTGAAACACTTTATCTTAAAATTTCAGGTAGCCAAGAAACATTTCTGGAACTTGATCTTTTAGGATAGCTTCTAACTCTTTCAGTGATGCTTTTTCAATCTCACTCGTGCCTGTAAAATGAGGAACCTCTGATGGTTTCTTTAGTTTTGGTAACACACGAAGTCACATGGGGCCATTTCTTGCATGTATGGAGACCGGAGCATTGCATATTATTTTTGACCAAACCTTCAGAAACAACAAAGTGAGCAAATGTGTTATTGTGGTGAAAAAGTCATTAATTCTTATACCAAGAATTCAAGCACCTCTCCCCCCTTTCCCCATGATTGCTTCATGCAAACTTGTAAGTAGTACTCCTTGTGGCGAGAATGCATGGCACATTATGCTGTTAAAATCAAGGGAGGCATTGAGTATATGTTTCACATTTGACTGCACTTGTTGAGTTTCTTTTTACTTGGCAGTCCAGGATGTTTATCCTCAAATGACTGAGCCTTGGTTTCGATGTTATATCAGGAAACACCTGTTTTATCACCTGTTTCAGCACATTTCAATAGTTCTGCATTATTGTTGACTTCATCTAATGACTCGTGACCAACTTACATTCACTGCTGTTTGTTTTCAAAATTCAACAATTTTAGAATAAACTTTAGTATCATATCCTTTACAACCAAAACTTCTCCAGAAATTTTGTATGATGGGCCACTTGATATGCCAACTTCATCAGCAACTTCTCTGACTGTGATTTGGAAATCATTCATAATTATTTCTTTCACTTTTTCCGTGATTTCATTGGTTGATGATATGCTGAGACATCCAGGGCGCTCATCATTTTCAGTGTCTTTGTGGCCTTCTTCAAAACACTTACACCACTCATAAACTCTTCTTTCACCCATAGCAAGCTCACCAAAAGCTGTGTCTAACACTTCTAATACTTGATCCATTTTTATACAAAATAAATAAACACCAATACTACAAAAATACATGTAACCTTTCTGATAGCTAATGTCTGAATAAATATCCAATTTGGCTAACAATGTACAGATAATTTTCGGGCATGTTTACCAACACAGCAGTGACAAAATTACACTAATTGGACTAGTACAATATGTGAAATCACAATATGCACATTACTTTTTGACCACACCTCTTATCTGTTAGTGTTCTTTTTTCTAAATTTGCTGCTTATTTTATACCCAGGGTAATGCTTCACATTTCTTACAGGATCTAATGAACCGAGAAAAGGAAGACCAGTTGCCCCTAATGCAAGTTGGATTTATAGATTCCATATGCCTTCCAATATATGAGGTAAGAGATAATGTCTAAGTTCATACCATTGATGCGTAACTGTCGTCCAGACTGAATTATCTCCCTTTCAAATATCCTTGTTGTGTAGCTCATTTATGAGAGTAACTTCACCTTTCTGAACATTTGAAGAGTGGAGATGGAGAACCTTCTAAGTGCCATATCTGACATTTGTCAGGAGGCATTTTATCCCTGTTTTTAGATAACTAATTTGTACCCAAAAAATTGAGAAAATATTCTGATACAACAGATCTATGCCGTGCACCATATCAATACAAAAAATAATGAGAAAAATTAGAAACTTTACTAAAAATGTTCTAAGTTCCTTATCAGGTAACTGACTGCTTCTAAGTGACAATATGAAAGCTCTTGCAAGATGATTCTTGCAAAGAATAAAACAACCAGTCACTGTTAATAAGTCTATTTATTTACACAAATACTGTCATTACCATTTTCAAATTGATGTGTTGATCATAAGATGGTTTTTCATGTTTGTATTACATTTTTTGTTGTTCACATTATTTGTTGGCTGTTTTCTTTCTCAGTAATTAATGTAACCAACAAGAAATGTAACAGAAATATGAATAGCCACCTGAAGATGAACCTATCAGTTGAACACTGGTAACAGCGCTATTTTTATAAACAAATACCATAATCAAAAGTGGCTGGTTGTTGTTGCCTTCTTTGCAAGAATTAATTTGTGTTTTGTACAGAGCCACAATCTCAGAAATGTCAGTTTTTGCCAAAATAACAGGAAGAAAGTATTTGTTCCAAGTATCATTAATAATGAAGTACTGCATTTAATTTGTGGTAACACAAATGCAGAAACACAATGTTAGATTAAAAGTATCTGTGCCTGGCAAGAACACGTAATCAAGGAACAAACAAAGGTTGTTGTGAGTGGACTACTTTATGAACACCAAGTACGTAAATGAAAAAGCTAATGACCAAAGCAGAGTTCATATCCAGATAGCAGCTAGGTGAGGTTTCACATAGCTCATGTGGTGTATTAAACAGGACTGGCCAGCAGTCACTCACTCAGATTCTTGCTGGTACTGGATCAGTCAACATGACCCTGTAATTGTGTCTCTTATGGTGCCAGATAGATACTAACAGTAGTGCCTCAGATCTGCTACTGATATATGCCATTTGTGGGACACAAGAGGTCTTAAAATGGAGTGATGCCTGCACCCATGCAGGGTTTTGGCCTGACTGACTCCACTGATAGGGATGGAGTGATAAACCATGAGGAAGCTGTGCAAGGCATTGTCGGTAGATGGCGTCTTCAAGGCCTTCTCCATGTGAGTCTTGAAGTGCTGACTATCCACTTAGCTGCCACACGGGAGGCAGGGGTAAAGGTGCAATGGCCAGATGGCTGATGCCACTGCAGAAATAGAATGCTTTAAACTGAGCCAACGTAAGTTGGAGCATGTTGTCAGACACCAGGGTGCAAGGTGCCCCCTAATGGCAAAAATACTCTCAAAAATACAAATAAATGTTAGCAGGGGTGCTGGTCAATGACATGTGTGACAAATGGAAAGTTTGGGAGGGCATCTTCCACCAGTGACCATATAGTACCCTGAAATGGACCTGCAAAATTGACATGTACCATCTTACAAGATTGGTTAGGTAGGAGCGATAGCGAAAAATGTTGAGCTGGGGAAGCTTGATTGAGATAGCATGTAGGCTTTGATGCCAGGTGTAGAAACTTAACTCCTGGGATGCTTTCATAGGCCTCATCTTCCATTTTTGTGCATGAAGGAGTTAGAGGGTGCAGGGATAGGGTTGGGGTGGAATGACATCTCGGTAGTCAGAATCCTATGTGATCAATATTAAGGTGCCCTGCATGATGTTTAGCCAATAGTACAGTACAAAATAATTGTGCTCTAGCTAACCTTCTGGCCTGCTGACAAAATATTGTGCAGCACTGGATCACAGGAAAATGCTGAAGTGACCTCATTTGCCATCAACAGGGATTCATAGAAGGATGTTGGGACCTATTGATGCAGGGAAAAGCAAACAGTTTCCTGGAGATTAAATCCCACACTGGGGCAAAGAGGGAGGTGGTATTCCCCCCCCCCCTCCATGAGGGGGGGGGGGGGGAATAGGGGTGAAAATGGATTTTGTTATGGAAACCACTTAAAAACAATTTCCAGCACTGCAGATACTGTGTCATCTTATTTGGGAGCATAGAATGATACCCAAACAAGGAAATAAAGGTGAAATTAGCTGCTGTACAAATATACATGAAACTTCATGCCTCCATAAATGGTTGCTGAATTCCCCTTCTCAAACTGGGAATAGTTGAGCTGTGCACCATTTAATGTTTTGGAGGCAAAGGCAGTTGCGTGCTCTGAACTATCTGACAACTTGTGACAAAGCTACCGCAGTGTTGTACTGCGGTGTATGGGCATTGCCAGTGTCAACAGCAGACCGAGTGTGCAATGCATCAGATATGAGGCTGCCTTGAAACTGTCCTTAAGGCACTGAAAAGCCTGTTGATAGTTGGTGACCACACTAATTTGACACCTGCACAGCTGATTGAGAGGGTGTTCAGTCTGTGAAACTTGGCGAATTAAGTTGATGTAATGTGTTATTTTTCCTAGAAATGACTGGAACTGTTTAAAGTTGGTTGGCTCTGGCATCTTTATGATCGAGTTGACATGGTTGTGTGTACACATGATATCTGTATGAATAAAGAATGCACCCCAGGTGGCTGATGCTGGGGACACAGAAACTGCACTTTTACAATTGGCAATGGCTGTTTGAAAAAGGATTTCAATATACTAGTGATGTTCTGCACATGTCACCCCCCCCCCCCCCCCCCCAACGGATAATAACCCAGTTAGTTGAGACAGTGCAGAATACCATGAATCAACTGTTCCAAATGCTTTTGTAAAATAATGGGTGGGTCCAGTGCGGCAAAGGGGAACCAAGCTGCTGATATTCCTTGTGGATTAAACACACGGCTGGGCCCGTGAACAGCTGGACAAGCTGAATGGCAGCCATGGCCATTGACTTGTGATGTGTTTGTTGCTGCTGGGACATGAGCTGTAGAATAGTGGCCTGCTGCTCTTTATGCTGTTGTTCTTGAGCCACACACTGTTGCTCTTTTATGCTGTTGCTGCCAAAGTTCCATTAACTTGAAGTCCATAATACTGAAACCAGAGGCAAAAACATTGCCATAAGCATAATAAGGTAAGAACCCATCACCACTAAATGACCACACCTGGCACAGATGTGTAATCAGGGAACAAAGCTAAAGTTGTTGTGAGCAGAGTGCTGTATAAACACAAAGAACGTAAGCTAGAAAGTCAGTGTCTAAAGCAGGGATAGCAGCTAGGCGCGATCTAACAGAGCTCATGTTGTGTACTAAATAAGACTGGCCAGTGGTCACTCGCTTTGCTCTATGCTGCTGTTGGGCCAGCACACGTGGCCCTGTGGTCATACCTCTGGTGGCACAGGACAGATGCTATCTGTAGTGCCTTGTGTCTGCTGTTGACATCCTGCACCTGCAGGGATATTAAAAAGTTTTTAACCAGTGGAACTGCTGTCAACAAGAACCAATTCTTACATCTTTTAAATTTTGGAACTCCAGGGTGAAGCACTGCTTGGCACAAAGACCATTTGCCACCTAGTAATTAATGTTTGAAAGACTTTCACTGTGGTTTGCTGCTGGGCCAAGTTAGGAACATGCAGCAGAGTACCATGAACACAGTAGCACTGAAATTGTGTTTTGTGAAAAAATGTCACTTGGAATATTTTCCATTAATTCCATATTTGTAAATAATAAATATGTTTATATATGTGTAAAAGGATTCAGAATTATCAACACGTACAATACAAGGGTGTAACAATTCGTGGGGATATGAAATGGAATGATCATGTAGCCTTATTCATAGGCAAAGCATTTATTTATTGGTGCTGGGGAAATGTAGTCTGTCTACAAAGGAGATTGCTTATGCAACACACACATGATCCATTCCAGAATAATGCTCAAGTGTGCAGAACCCATACCAAATAGGTCTGACAGGGAATGACAATATCTGTTGCCTCAGGTTTGTTTGTCTCAAGGGAAAGCATCAAGGAACACTGGAAAACAGTAACTGGCAGTCACTTGAAGGCAGTGTTTAGCGAACCTGTGAAAGCCTACTTAACAGAGTTTCATGAAGCGGTGTTAAGTGAGGAATGTAGGAATATATTGCATCATTCCTACACACAAATATTTTCATTTTAGATCACTGCGCTAAATGCTTTGTCACTAAAATTATATTTGAGTCCAAGTTGGTCTAAAGCAAAGATGGAGGTGATGAAGTTATCAAGGAAGTAAGGAAAGACATAAATTATGCTAGCTGGATCATTCTGCTATTACAGTCTGAAGGACATATTTACATCAAGAAACCTTTGTAATAAAGATAAAGTTTATACAATTATCTTGTGTAACTCTGGATTTATCAGAGACATGGAGCACACTCAAATTGATGGGAGACAAACTGAGAATATTCCACTGGAAGATAATTAGAAAGAAGTGGGGACCCATTAAGGAAGAAACAGACTACATAATTATTGTGAGTCATTTGACATCCACAGCTGGGTAAAGGCCTTTAATAGACTTTTCCAAGAATTAGAGTCATCAGTTATACACATCCATGTGGCTCCTGTATGTTTCCTTAAGTCATCTATCCTTCATTCCAGTAGGTCATTGTCTCAGTCATTTCTTATCACTTGGAAACTAGCACCTTGTACCTAATATTATAATGGTTGGACAACCTCAAATATACAATGACACATCCAGTGGCGAAGAGAAGGAAGCCTTCTGATATTGATGCAAAAAAATAACTGAATGGAGGATTGAAATTGATAACTTTTATCATCATGCCCAATCACCAGTCCATTAAATTAATTTTATTGAGCATTTTAATGTTCCAGTTTGTTTCAGCTTCGATTTATTGGTTATTGTTGGTTCTCGCATCTTCTTTACTCTGACAGTTATCAACACTATCATTTATTGGCATATTCCCTTGTTTTCATGGATTGTGCCTCTACTTCGCAATTATGATCTCTGTTTTCTTTCATTGTCATTGGTGTTGTTCCTTACCTTGAAAGATGTGTCACTTTCACCTTTCTAACATTTCAGTTATTTCTCTACCAATATTACGAGAAGGAAAGTTGCTACTCATCATATAGTGGAGATGCTGAGTCACAGATAGACACAACAAAAAGACTGACAATTATAGCTTTTGGCCGTTAAGGCCTTTGTCAACAATAGACACACACCTGCACACACTCACGCAAATGCATTTCACACACAGGACTGCCATTTATTTCTGTGGCAGATCAGTCACTACTGCACAGGTAGATTGAAATATATAAGTACTACGAATAATTTGCAGCTCTATATTGCACATCATAAACTAAAGTTCAGGTCTTTGGTGTAGCAGGTGAACATTGTTGCCACACGCTGCATGTAGTTGTCTAACTTCCTCAACTGTGAATTTTCTGTGGCATACAACTAGAAGATTGTAAGTACAGCAAAGATTGGCTCATGCTGAGTCAGAGCTCATCATTCCTCTGATTAATTCACTGACTGCATAAGAAATTTACTGTGTACTAGAATGCAGTCATTTTCAGAATCTTTCATCAAGGTAGCACGCATGGCAAGAGATCAGCAATATTTTTATTCACTTATCATGGATAATAGAAGGGCGCTAGATTGTTCTCGGATCCAAGAGCTGGCTGAACTGCAGTAGTAAGTTCTGTTATACTTAGTGGGTCAGGAAACCTATATTGGAAAAACAGATTAGATGTCATATGAGGGGGAGTGTTAAATGCAGTTGACAAAAATATTGCCTCTATTGAGGTTGAAGTTGAGTCTGACAGTGAATTTACCTGGTCACCTATAATAGGACTAGGTGAAATGAAGTTTATTGTTATAACAACAAAAATAATCAATTTTTGACAAAATAATTTAATTGGATAGATAAAAAAATCTAATCATGCACTTGGTGAGTAGAAGTTAGTTGTTAGGTATTTTTACCACCCACTTGATTCCATTGTGACCATTTTACAATCATTCAAAGAAAGTCTATGGTCAGTGGTGCTTAAATATCCTGATCACACAATACCAGTTGTAAATAACTTTTAACCTACCAAATATAGACAGTATGGGTTCATTGCGGGGGAGGGGCTACAGACATACAGACTTGTCAAGTACGTTTGAACACATTTTCTGAAAACTGTCTTCACCTGTTAGTTTGGCAGCCCACATGCAGTGGAAATACCTAAGACCTTGTAGCTATAAACAGGCCAGACCTTATCGACAGCATCAGTATAGAGACAAGGATTAGTGGTCACACTGTCGTTATAGCAACTGCATTCACAAAAGTTAATAAAAACATTAGGAGAGAGTTTCTGCTAGAAATTGCTGATAGGCAGTTGTTAGCATCTCATTTAGACAGTGAACTGACATCACATAGTTCCAATAAGATGGACATTGAGGAATTATGGATAAAGTTTATGCAGATTGTAAATTGTTGTCTAAAGAACTATGTACCTAGTAAGTGGATTAAGGTTGGAAATGACCCACCAGGCTATAATAATGAAATTCAGAAAATGCTGAGGAAGCAAAGGCTGTAGCACTCTTGGTTTAAAAAGAAGGTGCAAATGATGACAGGCAAACGTTATTAGAGATTTGTGCATCTATAGAAAGATTTATGTGCCACACATACAGCTATTACCACCATAATACAGTAGCAAAAGATCTGTCCGAGAACCCAAGAAAATTCTGGTCCTATGTCAAACAGCTAAACTGGTCTAAGGCTACCATTCAGTCTGTTGTTGACTAGTCCGATGTGGAAGTTGAAGATAGTAAAGTGAAAGACAAAGTTTTAAATTCCACATTTAAGAAATCATTCACACAGGAGAATTGTGCAAACATACCACTGTTTGATCATTAAACAGAGTCCAATATGGAGGACATAATAATAAACACTCCTGGTGTAGAGAAACAACTGAAAGAGTTCAAAACAAATAAGTCATCATGCCCAAAAGGAATCCTAGTTTTGTTTTAGAAAGAGTACTGTACGGCATTGGCTCCTTACTTAGCTTGCATTAACTGCAAATCTCTCACCCAGTGTGAAGTCCCAAGCAACTGGAAAAAAAACACAGGTGACTCCTGTGTGTAAGAAGGGTAAAAAAATGGATCCACAAAATTACAGACCAGTATTTTTAATGTTGGTTTGCTGCAGAATTATTGAACATATTCTCATTTTGAATGTAATAGAGTTTCTTGAGACTGAGACGCTTATGTCCACAAATCAGTATGGTCGTAGAAAGCATCGCTGATGGCAGACACCTTTTGCCACTGCAGACTGTTAACGGAGCTACAAGCATATACAATAGATCCCCACGTATGTGAGTAGCTCGAAGATTTATTAAATAATAGAAGCCAATATGTTGTCCTCAATGGTGAGTGTTCATCAGAGAAAATGGTATCATCAGGAGTGCCCCCAAGAAGTGTGACAGGACCACTATTATTTTCTGTATATGTAAATGAGCTGGTAGATGAGGTGGGCAGCAGTCTGTGGTTGTTTGCTGGTCATGCTGTGGTATACAGGAAGGTGCTGAAGTTGAATGACTGTAGAAGGATACAAGATGACCTAGACAACATTTCTAATTGGTGTGATGAATAGCAGCTTGCTCTAAATGTAGAAAAATATAAGTTAGTGCAGATGAGTAGGAAAAAATGAGCCCATAATGTTCAAATAGAGCGTTAGTAGCATGATGCTTGACAGTCACATCAGTTAAATATCTAGGCACAATGTTGCAATGCAATATGAAATGGAACGAGCATGTGAGGATTGTAGAAAGGAGGATGAATGATAGAATTCTGTTTATTGGGAGAATCTTAAGAAAGTGTGAATCACCTGTAAAGGAGATGCATATAGGACATTATTGTGACCCAATAAATAATAATAAATTCACTGGTTTTAATAAGACTAGTGATGGGTGTTGGAAGAACGTTTGACAGCAAAAATGGTTGTTTTACCTCTAAGGCTCTTGGGTGTAATTTTTTCAACTGTTTTCTGTTCAGCACCATGTCATTGTGGGGACTTAACTCCAGATGTTGTTGTACATGGTCTTTAGGTTCCATGCATTTGTAATATCTGAATTCTGGATGAAATTTTATTGAAACTGTATCAAAAGTTGACTTTTCCCCCCTTAATCTCTGAACAAGGGGGAGTTCAAAAGGTTAAAATTTCATAATCTGTTTGGCATGCTGTAAGCTGTACTACTGCAGTCTTGCAAACAATTTCTAAGGATGTTGTTGGCATTAGTAAAAATCTTCTATGTGTAAGCCTGTATTGTGCTTTAAAAAGATCCATTGTTTGACAACAAATGTTCTTCACAAGAATTATAATGTACACAGTTTACGACATGACTTAATCACACACCAAAAAGCTTTTTGTATTTTTCCTTACAATAATATTTTAATGGGAATATTTTAATTGGAATGTCTGGGAATAGGTTGTAAAGGGAAGCAGATTTTTTAAAGTCTTTGTGCATGGTATTCAAACTACTACATATTATTAATATTGCAAATGAAGGAGCTACTCAGCTACAGGATTCTGCCACTGCTTATGCAACAGTGTATGCTTTGTATTTATGTGTGGGAGTTTTTCAGTGGGAAATTCTTGTTTGTGTCTATATTTTAACAATGAGAGATTATTTTTTACTAACTCCTCTTTGTACACACTAACAGATATTTGAAATGTAAGTTGCAATATGAGACTTCCTTTTGTAATTACAGGCTTTTGCAGCCCTGTCAGATAAACTGGAACCTTTGGTGGAAGGTGTACGACAGAACAGAGTAAACTGGCTGCGACTTGCTGGTGTATCACAGGATGAAGACCATAATGAACTGGAAGAACTATAGTTGACGCAGGTCACAATTTTTCTGTATTGCCAGGGGCATGGAGAGTCTTTAAGGAAGACTTACATGCACCAGTGGAAGTTTTTACAAACCAAAGTTCAAAAGTAGTACATACTTCAGTTTCTGTGTCTCATGTGTGTATGTGTGGATGTGTATATGAGTGAGAAAGAATGTTTGTATAAATGGATGTTACTGTGTTGGAAGTGGTACCATTATTGCCAACCCTTCTGTCTCTAGCAGTTTTTGTAAGTAAAATTTGTACAGATTGTGTAAATTATATGTATATTTGGTGTACTTTAATGTATATTGCCATTCCATTCTGCTGTTTATTTATTTATCATTTGTTTTGATGCCATAACCTAAGACTCAGTAACTGAGTCTTTGATCATAGTATTTCTACTCAGGTTTAACTTTTGAAGTGTCTTGTTATAGATGCTTAGTAATTAAACAATTAATTTAATGCCAAAGGATACTTGTTTTCAACTTGGAGTAATGTGTTGTAAAAGAATTATTTTCAGTTCCTCTTTGTGCAATAATTATTTCATCAATGTGTTTCCCACCATCTGTTTTTCTGTTTGAATGCTATCACCATTTTTTGTTTTTTTTTAAATTTGTTCACATTCATTTATCTGGAAATGTGAGAACAGTTTTGTATCACTGGACCAACAACTGATGTATATTTTCTAAAATTTCACAATTTTTAATTGAAGTATTATTTCAAGTTGGAATTAACTTTTTATTTTACATCATTTGATGTAGAAAATAAAATATTTAAATTATTGCAGAATTGAATCTTATTTCTGTTTTCCTTTTTACCTCTGTTGGTTATTATGGCAAGAAAGTGGATTGTGCAGGTTATGAATTATTTTCTATGAAACTGCATCACAACCTCGGGCAAAATGGAAACACTTTCTATAATTTGGGCTACTTCAGCAACACTGAAATGGGGTTGTGCATAGAACTAACAGTGAATACATCTGAGCAATCAATTTCCAAAGACATGAACTCCTCTAATGAAATGTATTTAGTTTTTTGTGTAATACAGGCAAATCCTAGGTATTTACTAGTCAAGAACCTAACCTATTTTTTTTAAATGAGCCGTAGGTTTACATCACAGGTATTCTGTTGCAGCAGTATAAATATTAGTAATTAATATGAAGATATACTCTATGGTACATACTAAAATTACAAGAACATTTATTTTTCAACTGGATAGATTTATTTAATTAAATGCCAAAAATAATGTTCTGTAGGACTATTTGAGCCAATGCTTCTTGAATATGGAAAAAATAATCACATACTTCACAGACTCCTGATAAAAATTTTGAAACTAAAAGTATTTGAAAAACAAATTATTTGGAATGGTATATATAATATTACTGTGGAAAAGACTAAACCACTGTGAGGAAATTCTACATTCTCTTTCCAGTTCTGCAGTACTTACTCTTCCCCAAAGTGCTCGTATTCAACTGAGACAAAAATCTGAAATGAATAAATACCATGGTTGCCACAGGTTCTGGAAATCAGGGAATTTCTAACACCCCAGGGAAATCAGGGAAATATCAGGGAATCTGAAAAAAGTACTGGAAAAATCTCGTTTTTGTCTCAGTAACTGAAATGGTTTGTTTACTGAGGTGTCATTCATCGTCGCTGGCTGAGTGCAGCTGAGTACGTCCGCCACTTCCCTGCTCCCTCATTACTACTGCTTCTTCCCTTCCTCTGCTCCCCTCAGCTTTCAGTCAGTGCTGTCATCACTTCTTGCCACTACCCTAGCATCTGCCAGTGAGTGGCAGGGAGGCATAAGGAGTGTTATGTTTGGATCTGATTCTCAGAAACTGTAGATGCAGTGACTGGAGAAGGTGATCATGCGTGCATGAGTTGCGTGTGAGTGACTGTGTGAATGTGTGTGTGTTCTCATTTACTGGCAAAAGCTATGGCTGAAAATTTAGTTGTGAGAGTGTGATTATCTTTCCTACGTGCCTGACTGTGGCTCAGCAATCATCTTTGTGGTCCTCATTATTATTGATTCTGAGTATTTGAACAAGTTATCTGTTGCATGGATCGATCACTGTAGTCTCATTTCATCAACATGCTGTCTGTGACTTGTGAATAGCTGGTCACATGATTGGATTTCCATGCTGGGGTAAAACCGCAGGCCGTTTCTGCAGGTATCTATAATGGATTGGGCGTGCCGATCTGAAGCCACTTAGTTGCCACTAATGTGAAGGCCCTGCCCATTGGATCTAGTCTCACTGATCTGCCCACAGGCTGGGCCTGCTTGTGTGTGGCAAATGCTGTGGATTTTCGTGATTTATCCATGGACCCAGAACTGTGATGCTCCTCAGCAGGGCAGAGGCCATGGGTGATGGATTTAAGGAATTGTGACTGTCTCACTGCAAATACATTGGACAGTGAGGTGTTTTATAGACATTTTATTTGTTCTAGTACACCTTTGCACTTCAAAAGTATTTTATATGTTAGAAAGTATAAGAAGAAGAAAACTGTGCCAGTCACTGGTGGTTTGTACACCATGTGGTTTGTACACCATGTATTTCTCAAAAGAAAAATCACACAATATCTGTAAAATAATAGACATAACACATTGGGTAATAACTGACAATAACAAACACTGTAGAACCAACATTTTATTTGTAGTCCCCTACAGTGTTGGTTTACACAATTCGTCCCCATCTTATGCACTTCTTCAAGAGGCCTACTTTTTCCTAAGGTTATTTCTGAAATCAGTGAAGGTATTTTAAATCTGTCTTGTGACTCCAAGGAAATGCATATTTTTGTGTGCTTTGTTTTACTGAAATAAAATAACATCACTGATCATAATGAAACACATTTACCATTTGGCTTGCTTTCTCCATCTAAAATCAGTTCATTACAAAAGATGTTGACATTAGTACTTAAGATTTTTACGTACATCAGGAAACGGCATATGCTTGCAAGTTTTTTTTCTTTTCTTTTCTTTTTTTTTAATATTTCCTCATTTCCACTATTGTTTCTTGTGCTGTAGCTGCAAAGACAGGTTATCAACTTACATCTTAACTCACTGCTGAGATCTCAAAATTTGTCAGGGAAAAATGCTAAGACTTGTCTGGAAATCAGGGAAATATCAAGGAATTTCATGGGGAAACTTGTGGCAGCCCTTGATATTAAATGAATATTAACAATAAGTGACTGGAAGTAAAGTGATAATATATGTGTATGTTTCTGAGATGAAATTAAGTTTGAGTTTAGTGGAACACTATATCAGTTTTTAGTTGAAGCAAGTGGCATGTTCTGCTCTCCTGGGAACATTGCCTTAACATAGCTCCTTCCGTCTATGAGAATACATATTAATCCCTAGCACTGCTAGTTGTAGAATATCACTTGCCACATTATGTCCAGCAATTGTAAGGCAAACAAAGGATGGCTAACAGTGGCAAATGAACTTTATGGAATTAATCTATAAACAGCTAGCATATAAGCAATCATTCCTCACAAACTTTATGTGTCACCATAACTTTAATATTAGGGTGCACTGAGAAAATACAGGAGATGTCTGTAATTAGCACTGGATGTTCACAGGCTATTTTGCTCAACAGCTGATGCATGATGGCTCAGTGTGTCTTCCCTGAACATAGTATAAACTAAGATACAATGTGACTGATTAAATTTAAATTAATTATTATCATTATTAGTTTTATTACACATTTTTGCCCCGAAGAATGTGATTATCTTTAATGTTACATGATTATTCATTTTTTTCTTGTTTCTTTCTTCTTTTTATCTTCCCAAAACCCCTGCATTCTGTAGCTGTGTTCCTTTTTCTTTTGCTCTGCCCATGTTTTCCCTATTTTGTTCCTTTCTTTCACTATGAATTTCATCCTCATGATTTTGTTTCTGCATTTGTCTCTTTCAGTTGTCTCTTTCATTAGTCATTACCATAGAGATTACTGCTTGTCTTAGGTTTCCTTATATTTTTGTAAATGATTTTTTTTTATTGATCTGTTTACTTCATCAATATGACACACTAGTCTGAAGTGCTAAATAGTGTAATGATTTTCTCAGGCTACTTTCCATAGCTGCTGCTAATTAATGTAGTGTATTGACAGTTACAAGAGTTGGTATTCTAGAGTTTTGTTTGTCAATCACTTATTCAGTTCCTTGAAATTTCCTTACTAATCTATGTATCATCAGGTCATTGGATTCATGTCTGTCAGGAAAGTTTCATACCAAGAAAAACTGACTATCCACAGACTACTGTGTTCTCGCATAGTCAACAACTAATCTATGTATCATCAGGTCATTGGATTCCTGTCTGTCAGGAAAGCTTCATACCAAGGCAAGCTGACTATCCACAGACTACTGTGTTCTTGAATAGTCAACACAAGAAATATTGGTTGATACTTCATGTATACCATAGTGAAAAAAACTAAATACAGCAACAAAGGGAAAAGGGTTAATTTAATCACTCTTTCTGAGCAGCTGGTCAGAGCATCATACTAAACCAAATTGGGAACAAAAACTACCAGAGATTAAAATTATGCCTGTCTAATTCTTCCTGCTCGCACCAGAAATATGGCTCAGAACCAAATACTGTGCAACCATTATTTTGTACCACACTATTTTCTTCCATCCCCTCTCAACTCTCATGCACAAGTCCATCCTCTAGGTTGAGGGATGTCTTCACATATATCTTGGATATTAAACTGTCTGGAAACCATATCCTGACCTGTGCCAATGTTCTAGAATGTTCTTGGCATTCAGAACAGAGGTTTCATATGAACACTTTTCAGTTACACTCCATCATCATGTCTCTACCCTATGCTAACATTGCACCTCTTACCGTTATCTCT
This sequence comes from Schistocerca nitens, assembly GCF_023898315.1. NCBI lineage: Eukaryota > Metazoa > Arthropoda > Insecta > Orthoptera > Acrididae > Schistocerca > Schistocerca nitens. The sequence goes on from NC_064615.1 coordinate 953,931,693, forward strand.
TGACACAACTTTGAATGTTGTTCCCTGCTAAAAAAGGCAGCACTTGCATCAAACATGAAACATACTGTACATTTTTCCCCTCATTTTATAGCAGTTTAGAGACATGATATGTCACCTGAGACATCCGTGTAAAACAATAAAAGTGCATACCAACATGCTCATTTATTCTAAAAAAAATCCTTAAATGATTCTTGAATTAGGTATTCCTTAAATTTTGTTTTGGGTGTTGAGGAAAAAGGATTTGATATCTGTTGATAGACTTTCATCCTTGAATAATTTATTCTGCACAAGTGTTAAGTTCATTTCAAAACTGTCCTATTGTCACCTTGTGTTGTGGTTATGATATACTGTATTGGCTTTGAAGAAAAAGCATTTTTTAATATACGAAACATACAAGGGAGAAGTTCTGCTGTGACACCACTAAAAAGATTCCTACAAAAGTATTTCATATGGACACCACTCATAATGCAGATTGCCCTTTTCAGATCAAGCAAAAGTTTTTTCTAGGAAGTGATTTTCCCAAAAGATGATGTAATATGTTAATGCATGGAGTATTCAAAGTAAACAACTCCAACTGCATCCTTATATGTAATTGATACAGTTAAATATTTTTCCTAATCTATAAAAAATCCCTTACAAGATGTCTTGACTGTGACAGATTAAGAATGAGACTTGGTCTTGTTTATATGCAGAGGCTATCAGAGAGGGGAAAAAAGTGCTATGAGTGTTGCTTGGTTGAGCTTTAACACTGCCCATGTACTTCACCATAGATTTTGGCCTGCCAGGCCAATGAACCACAAGCAGGCTTGTTAGAGGCCTTATTGTTACATGTAAGGTCCTAAGATGTTGGTATCTTGATATGGATGAATGTAGGTTGAAACTAATTGTCTGAGAAAGCTCAGTCAGTTTATCTGAACTACAGTAGTGTGTCCAACTCCTTCCTTGCGTTCACTGAGTTTGGACTGAGAAAAATATTTTGAGTCACAGGGAAGTAAAAGCTACTGTCCAATGTGGGACATAAACTTGAAATATTAAGAACCAGTGGTATGCTGTGAGAACTATTAAGATGAACTATTTAATAACAAGCACAATGTTACTGGAATGTAAGATGGAAGGAAGACAGGAAGGAAGAGGACACTACACCAGAGTTGCAGTCAGAATGTGGTTTACTATAAAGATACAGAGCATTGGAAATAGGTGGGAGCAGTTTTTTTCCATTCCATTACATTATTTAAATCATATTTTGTGGGTCACATGTATCCAAAACACAGAGCACATTGCCATTTCATAATTTATTTCTAAATCCAATTGTTTTTCATGGAACAGATGTGTACCTCATAATAAATGCTTAAATGGCAGCAATAAAATATCCCAATCAACTGTTTAAATAAGAAACCGAACTCTCATCTTCATGGAATCCAATATGCTGAATCAGCATTCTAAAAACCATGGGATGGGAAGTCTCCTTCAGTCTTAAATGACTCACCAGAAGGTGACAGGTGTCCAATCAAAATGTTGTGGACTATTGTTCACAATGGTGGGCAGCAAGGCTCAAACTTAATTAACATTCCCTTTGCCAGGGAAATTTTAAAATTTACGTAAGATTTCATAGGTTAACCAATGGGAAGAAGTTTCCAAAGGACACACAGTAGATGAGGAATTTAATTCTTTCCTAAAAATATTCATAAAAATTTATAAAACAGTCTTCTTATGGTGACCAGGAACACTTGGGGAATTCAAGAGAAATGGTGGCTACTATCTGGGATCAATGCATGCTGTCAAGAAGGTGAAAACCAAGTACTATGCACAAAAATTTTGAAATTCCAATGACAAAGCAAAAACAATTTGGACAGTTATTAGGCTTGAAAGGAATATACCCAGTAAATCAAATAATATTCAACTTGTTGATAACAGTAGGAGTGAGAAAGATTATTTAAATTTGAATCATTAGGTACTGCATGAAATTAATCTAACTGTAGGTGACAAAAACTGACCACTGAAAGCAGACTTACGTGGTCAGGTGTTTGCATACTCAACCACTGACATCAACTACACCTGATCTTGGGTTAAAGAAGTAAACAGAGTTTTGAGGTCACTGAAGAGCAATAACTTTTCTGACTAAGATTATGTTTCAGTCCTGGTACTAAAATCTTTTGCTGACTTCGTATTGCCTTACTTTAATCAATTTTGTAACCAATCTGTTATTCCCTGAGAGACTGAATTAAAAATGTGGTAGGGGCAACTTCATTTACAAAAGTATTTCAGGTTGCTTCTAACTATATATCCATTTCCATCTTTCCATGTCTTGAAAAATTTCTTGGACAGCAGCTTATAACAAAATTCCAAATATTTCTCAGACTTAACATTTCAACTACAGCTCAGTCTAAATTCTGTATTGAACTCATGAATTAAATCCTGGTAGAACTAAACAAGAAAAAATAGTCTGTTGGCAATTTTTGTGATCTTTCCACAATCTATGTTTGTGTAAAGTACAGAATTGTACTAGAGAAACTAAAATTACATGATGTTAAAGGCATTCAATTTGATAACAGGGCATTTAAGAACCGTCTGCCACATTAACAAAGGATACAAAAGGAATATGACAAAATTCCTAATGAGGAAACATTAAATATGTTGTCTCACAAAGTTTGGTGCTTGGTCTACAATGGTTTTTGGCCTACATAAATGATTTACCTTGTACACTGGAGGACTCTCCAAAAAATGTGATGTTTGCTGATGTCACTAGTATTGTAATAAAGGGCCCAGGCACTTCCATGCCAGAACCCACCTGGAGAATAATGGAACAAGCTCACAACTTGCTCCCAGTAAATGTTTCAACTACTGACTTTCCAAAGATTCATATTATGCAATTAAAAAGAAACCAGGATGACTTACAGTTACCCTGTTACATGAGGCTTCATGTGTGAAGATTCTAGGCATCCAGATGGATAATAAACAAATATGGCACTGGCACATGGACCTCTCCCCTTGGTCCAACCCTACACAAGAATGTAGTGGCATTACATGGTAAATCCACTTGACAGCCTGCCTCTGTGAAGCTCTGTGTGGGACATGGTTATTCACTTGCTGCAAGCTCATGCTGGCCAGGGTCTTAATTAGGTCTGTCGACTGAAATGATGTGCATCCTATAGATTTTTGGTTGACAACTTTTTTCCTCCCCATTCTGATTGTTCTTTTCATTGTCTCTTGCATTCTGGCAATGTAACCAAAATATTTCAACTGATTTTGGTTAACAAGAGTTGACAGTCTTGTTCTGAAGCCATGCTGACTCTGGATTAATTAATTTGTTTGATGTGCTGTCCATAGTATTAAGGTAATCTTCTCTAGCATCACATTTCCAGAGCATCAATCCTGCCATGATCCACTGTTTTTGTCATCCAAGTTTCTGCCGCATAGGTCATGATGGGGAACATTAGAATTCAGATGATGGTGAGCTTTGTCTTGGCAGTGATGGATAAGTTAATCAAGTAGCTCAGTTCCAAAGTCTTTACAATTAGATACCTCTCTTATTGTGTTGACTTGTGGATGAGGTTGCTGGTAAACCTTGTGTGCTTTTACTCAGTATTATCCTATGGCATAATTGTCTGGGGTGATGCAACTCAGATCAAAAGGTATTCATTCAACCGAAGTGTGCTGTAAACATTTTGTGTATTGCTGATAACAAAACATCTTGTTGAAGACCTAGGGATTCATACGTTGCCATGCCAAAACATAAAATCCCTAATGGTATTGGTTGTTCATAATAAGGATGAATTTAAAATTAATTGCGGAATTCAAAAACACAGTGCTAGATGTAAAAGCAATTTACACATAAACAGTGCATCCCTATCTAGAGTTCAGGACAGAGTTTTATATTCTGATTCAAAAATCTGTGACAGATTACCAGCAGACTTCACACAGGAAATGAAAAATCTCCAGATATTCACAAGCACAGCAAATGAATATATCATCAGCCACTTCTCTTACAATTTACCTGAATATATAGGTTCAGGGATGAAAATTCCAGATAACTCTAATTTCTATGTTAAATGAGTAACTGATGCTTCATTTCAAGTATTAGTTAAAATCAGCAGCTGAGTAAGTTGCAGCAGAAGAGGAGCAGTGACTTTTTTTCAGAATGCTGTAGCTGTTTTCTTCTAATATAAGGAAATGTGTTCTATACATGCCACTAAATTAAAAACTGCTCACCATGTTTTTCTGTCTGTATGTGAAGACTAATTTCAGGAACCACTGTAGGGATTTTGATATGATTTTGACTAATAGATAGACTGATTGATGAGGAAAGTTTGTATGTATAAATTATTACTGCAATGCGAACCAAGTTATCGAACCATGGTTGATTAGTGCAACTTTTCCGAGGCTGGGGCAATTTGATAGCATAATATAATTTGGAGGTAGTTCCCATAAATGTAAGTAACCATAAATTAGCACTAGTTATAATTTATTTTACAGAAGTAGCTAGTAGTGGTTGCTTCTGCGAGCTGTAGTGTATGATTTGTCCTGTTCCATGCCCCTGAAGACTCTCCTTCTTGATGGGGTTTATGGAACATGATGTGTGAGAAAGTGGTTCAACAGTGGAGATGGGTGGGAGTAGTTTTTCGCCATTGCATTGCCTGAATCATATTTCATTGATCACATGGAAATGGACCTCTAGGCTTTGGAACAAGTCAGGAGTGTAAATTTTATTTAAGTAAAGTGAAGTAAAATGACATGACTTTGTTATAACACTGCAGTGTTAATATTAATTATAACCAACTTACATAGAAATGTTAAGCACCTGCATGAAGTAATTATTTTTTAAAACATTACTGGATATATCAGTGATCCACTTATAATCTTTAAAAATAATATTAACGGCCTAGGCCACAAGGCATATTTATTGAAAGGTGACTGGTTTCAATCATCACATGATCGTCAGCCATTTTGATAGATAATGGTTGTGTATGGAGCAGGAACAAGTGAATGATGATAGTCAACTATGATCCATCCCACAGCCATTGTGCATCAAAATGACTGGAGATCTGAAGATGATCATGTGATGATTGAAACCGGCCACCTTTCAATAAATGTGCTGTGCAACCTAGACTGTTATAATTATTTTCAGCCTGAATGAATGGTCAAATATAAATGCACTTTTCTGTGTGATCATACCATCAGTGAGAATGAAAATAATTTGAGATGCAATGATCTGTGATGACTAGAGAGACAATCCAGAAAGCTGAAGTGTTGGAAGAATGTGACCATTATTACCAGGTGTTGCAGGGTGTAGTATAATGGCCATATGTTGTGAGAGATTGTTAGTGAGCAACCTGAAGGACCACAGAGAGTGACACATTTTACTATGAGATAAAGTTACCAGCTTCTAAGTATTTCACAGAGCTGTGATTGGGATCCTCATGTAGCTGACTGGTCAAATTGTATAAAATTGTATCATATGAAGTGTTCAGAGGTGACAGTAGGCTGATGTTTCACTGAATAGGAATGCGAGTGAATAAACATGTGTTGTCAATGTTATGATTGATGATACTGACTTCAATAGGGGAAGATCATAATACTGGGTGCTAAGCAGGTAGTAAGCCATTCGGTTCTGTGTTTGCCATATTTGCACAAACTGAACCTACTACAATCCCTTGTGTTATTCCTCATCATTGGATGGAGAGTAACAGAAGATGGGTTGCTGCATTACCATCCCATCACAGGTTGCAGTTAATATCACAACAGAGGTGGCTGCATTTGGACAGTTGCTGTACCTGGGAAGCATGGAGTGCTGATAATGGGGTCACATAATTTTCTTTGATGAATTTTGATCCTGCATTACTTCATACAGCAATTACTTGTAACTACTGGCATTTAGGGGAACTGACACTTTCTGACAATGTTCTGGGGAGACGCACCAGTGTTGACACCATGTGTGCAACCAGTTAGATTCATCAAGTCCATTCCAGTACTAATATTCAGAAACAATACAGTAAATGAAGTTTTAAATTTGAACTATTTCCTTAGAGTGAGAAGACAGAAAAATTGAAAAAAAAAAAAAAAACAAACCTTATTTACTGAAATTTGTGGGTACAATTAAAGATCTTTGTCATTATGCTAGATAGAAAAATCCTGAATTTTGTCTTGAACGACTAAATTATTTAATTATGAAAAGAATGGTTGCTACTCACCATATAATGGAGACGCTGAGTCGCAGATAGCCACAACTAAAAGACTGTCACAAAACGAGCTTTGGGCCAACAAAGTCTTTCTTGAAAAAAAGACAAGGGACACACACACACACACACACACACACACACACACACACACACGACCACAGTCTCTGGCAGATGAAGCCAGACTACGAGCAGCTTGCATGATGGGAGAGGCAATTAGGCGGGCGTAAGGAGGAGGCTGGGGCAGGGAGCGGGAGGGAGAACAGAGTATGGTAGGGGTGAGACCCTCAGTATATTTTTAGAGGGACCGCTCTCACTACACATGTGATGCCCGTGGCTGGCTAGGCTGTGGGTAAGAGACTTCTTGGTATGGGATGGGTGGCAGCTGTCGAAGTGGAGGTGTTGCTGATGGTTGGTAGGTTTGATATGGACAGAGGTACTGATGTAGCCATCTTTGAGGTGGAGGTTAACATTTACGAAGGTTGGTTGTTGGGTTGAGGAGGACCAGGTGAAGTGAATGTGGGGAGGGGGGAATGTGTTGAGGTTCTGGAGGAATGTGGATAGGGTGTCCCAGACTTATTTGTAGGTAATGCTTTTGAAGGAGAAGTAATGGTGGGTGAGGATATAGTTGGCCATAGTGACTAGGAAGAAAGTTATTGGTTTGGAATCCTTTGAGTCTTGGGAAAGGTAGTGTTCAATAGCAGTAAGGCAAGGGCATTAGGGGTGTTAGTGTAACAGGAGGTGGCATCAATAGTGATGAGCAGGGCACAGCGTGGCAAAGGAACAGAAACTGTGGAGAGCCTGTGGAGGAAATGATTGGTATATTTTATACAGGCTGAAAATGTTGGTCTATGAGAGCAGAGATTCTCTCAGTGGGGGCACAGTAACCGTCCATAGTGGGGCATTTTGGGTGGTTTGGTTTATCAACTTTAGGAAGCATGTAGAAGGTAGGTATGAAGGGAGTGGCAGGGGTGAGGGGAGAGCTGGACTCCGAGGAGAAGTTTTGGGATGGGCCTAAGGATTTGAGGAAAGACTAGATAGAGATCCTGCTGGATTTCAGGCATGGGGTCACTGTGGCAGGTTTTGTAGGTGGAAGAATCTGACAGCTGGCAGAGTCCTGCTGGCAGGTAATCCTTGCAGATCAAAACTACAGTGGTGAAGCCTTAGCCAGCAAGTAGGATTATTAGGTCAGGATCAGTTTTTAGGTGTTGGATTGTGGTTACATTCCATCTTGTATTTTCCATTGTTTAAATTATTTAATTACTTTTATTTGCCTTAATAACCATTATTAGACTGCAAAAATGTTTACATGCCTAGTATTTATTGCATTTAAAGCATTTAAAAGCACTTTTTTCGGTTTCTGGACAGTGTGCAGTTTGTTAGTAATGCTCAAGTGGATATGATAGGAAACAGACAGGTGTTCACTTTATTGAAACAAAGAAATAACACAAACTTCATTAACTTTGCCCTTGCAGGTTGTTTACTGTTTTATATTGTTTTTTATTGGTTTAGAGGAGTGGCCAAGGGTCATTTCTGTCCTATGCACCTACTGGAGGGTCATCTGAAAACTGCTTCTTCCTTTTCTTTCAGAATGGTGGTGTGAAACTGCTTGGTTGGCCTATTGTTAAAGTTCATATAGACTAAGTTTTACACAAAACTTCACATAGTTTAACCCTGAATTCTTTGAGAATCATTGAATGAGACACATTTAAAAGTAGACCATTGGATATTATTCAGCTTTTGGACAAAGTCCTTTATTGGATGAAGAAACACACATAGAGAACACACATAGAGAACTCACGTAAATATGGCCACTGTCATCTCGTGGCTTCACTGGTTTGAGGTGTATTATGAGCTTACAGAAAAATTGTGTGTGTGTGTGTGTGTGTGTGTGTGTGTGTGAGGGGGTGGGGGGGGGAGGATATAGGGGTGGGGGTGGGGATGCGGGGTGGGGGAAGATTCTCTAGGGCTGTCTCTGGGAGTGTGCAGGGATATGGCACTGAAATAGTCATTGAAGTCAAGCACACCATGTCATGTGGCATGCTTGGCAACTGGGGGGGGGGGGGGGGGTCTGTCTCTCAGCCACAGTTTGGTGGTAGCCATTCATGTATACAGATGACATGTTAGTGACAAGCCCACATAAAATGTTGCACAATGCTTGCAGCTAAGTTAACAGACAATATGGCTGCTTTCACAGGTGACCATGTCGTTGATGGAGTGGGAAAGACCTGTGACACAACTGCAGTATGTGGTAGTGGGAGGATGTATGGGTCAGATCTGGCATCCAGTTCTTTCTCATGAATATGATCCATGGGACAAGGCATTGGGAAGAGAGGTGGAACAGGAATGAATGATATGGCACTATCCTTCCACTTGGGTCAAAATGTAAAATAAATATGAATAACTTTTTCAAAAACTAGATTATTTTACTACCTCATTAAATAAAAATATAACCTTAACAAAATTTCCTTTGATATTGGAGATGTGACAATTAAGTAATCAGACTGCTGCTGTTATTTGATGTAAAATGCTAATTATTCAAATGGACCAACGAGTTAACCTCAAGTTTCTTCTGAAACTGGGGAAAACTGCTACAGAAGCTCATGTCATAGTGCAGGAAGAGAATGTTTGTCAGGAACACAAGATTTTGAGTGGTTCAAGTGGTCAAATGATCGAAGACAATCCATGCTGTGAATGACAACACCAAGAAAAGTGCCAAGATAGTGTGCCACATTTAATGCATGATCTCCATGTTCATACACAATCTGATGCGATCATGTGCATGTACCTCTGACTTTAGAAACAGTGTTATTGCAACAGTTACTCCTGACACACTGATCAAGGTTTTGGAACAACTTGCCTATTGACTTGATGTGTGATCAGTGTTCACACTGAATAATTGTAAGAACAACTGTTTGTGCTTCTCTTTTATTTGGTGTATTATTTATAATTGTAAATTGAATGTAATATGTGCTACAAAACCTTAAAAACCCATATATTCATTTTCAAAATATGCAGGCATGATAAATAAGGATGTAGAATGTTAATAACATTTGTTTCAGTTAAAAAGTTTTAAGAGTTCTAATGTAAAAAATTTGAAGGTACTATGATTGTATGATATTTTTTGCCTACAATAGCAGTTTGTGCATAAAACATTGGACAAGCCAGTTTATATATGTACAAGTGAAAGTTATTTCTATGAATCTATATTGTGGAAAGTACTATTTTGGCATAGGAATGTGTTTATTTGCATCATATGTAGATTTATGTTGTTTCTGATAAAGTGATTGATTTTTTCCAATCTACTGTCCTTAACTATTACATTTTTAAAAAGAATATAAGAGGTTTTATAATGCAGATACAGTAAATGAGGAATACCAGAGGTCTTGAGTAATGCTTTACATGAGTTGCTAGGTTTCCACCCAAACACAATTCCAATGGCCCATTTCTGCAGTCTGAATGGGCTGACAGCTGCTTTATGATTTTTCTAAAATGGGACACCATATTTAAGATGAGTATGAAAGTAGGCATGGTACATACTCTTTACTGTTTTTTCATTACAATAGGGATTCAGTGAGCAAAGAAGGTACCAATTCATGCTCAATTTTTGTTTAAGATACATGTTTATTCCATTTTATATTGCGTTGCATCCACAATACTAAGAACATAGTTTTAATACTGTTATCAACTGGTTCATCATTGATAGAAATAGGTTGTACATATTCTTATTCAGACCATTATGAGATTTTAATACAATAGTTTTTTACTATTTATTAAAAGCTCTGAGTTGTTTTGTGACGGTGTTTATTGAATGCTGTATTTCTTCCTTACTTTCCTCTTTTAGGAGAATTGATTTAAATCAATGCCCACTCACAGCCAATGTTTGTAATTCCTTTGTGTCTGAATTCATAGGAGCTGCTGGATTGACCAATGATCTCTCCAGTGCAGATGCACACCAGGCTCAAACTCAAACAGGATTGGTGAAATGATTGGTGAAATTCCATGAGTAATGGTAGGTATGCTAGGTTAGTTTGTGCAGTTGTGGTGACCACTATGACTGGCTGGTGCAATGATCAGCACATCTGCCTGGTAAGTAGGAGAAATGGGTTCAAATCCCAGACAGGCAAAAATTTTCAGTCTTCCTCATTGATTTAAGTCAATGCCCATTCATAACCAATGTTTGTGGTTCCTTTGTGTCTTAATTCATGTGGCTGCTGGATCAAAATGGTGTCTGTTCTTCTGGACATGTCCGAAAGAACAGACACCATGTGTATATCAAGCTATTTATACTACCAAGGGACCATATGCCTTAGTAAGTGACATAAATTTCAACTTAATACCTCTACCCATTCTTGAGAAAAAGGGGTCTTAACAGTGGGACAGACAGACAAATCCAAGTTTTCTCACCTCCTGCCTAACTGTCATAGTAATTTCAGTGGATACTGATGCAGTTTGGAATTCCTGTGTGATGGTCTGGATAGATGCCTGCCTATTACAAATTATGACCCTCTTCAACCGTCGGTGGTCTCTGTCAGTCAACAGAAAAAGGTCAGCCTATATGCTTTTGTGCTGTACGTGTTGCTTCACGTTTCCCCTTCACTATCACATTGGAAAGAGTGGACCTAGGGATGTTTAGGAGTGTGGAAATCTTATGTACAGATGTATGACTCAAGTGACACCCAATCACCTAACCATGTTCGAAGTCCATGAGTTCCACAGACCACCCCATTCTGCTCTCTCACGATGTCTAATGACTACTGAGGTCGCTGGTATGGAGTACCATTCAGTAGGTGGCAGCACAATGCACCTAATATGAAAAACTTATGTTTTTGCGGGTGTCCGGACACCTTTGATCACATAGTGTAGGTTGAGAATCTGTGTCTGGTGGGATGTGTGCTAGAGTAGTCTGGGCAGTTGCGATGACCACTGTATACCGGTGTCAATTTAGTGTACAAAAGGAACAGAAATGCTCCAATTCCTGATCTTTGGGGCACATCATTTTTACTTTCATTATACTCTGACAGGTGTTTACAAATAGTTTTAAAGGAGATATTCATGTCCCTGATGCTCAGCGACTTCTTATGGTTCCTCAGGAAAGAGCTGATCCAACTGTTCGTCAAACCTCAAGCTTTGACAGCAGAATTTTATGAGCCGACATACCAGAAGCTTGAAACTTTCAATAGATGAATGAATACTCTGCCTAGTGAGCAGGAGAGCCAAATTTGATCCTGGTCCAGCACAGATTTTCAACCTCACCCACTGATTTAAATGAACACCCACTCACAGCCAATGTCTGTAATTCCTTGGTGTCTTAAATAATTTAAGTTTTGAAGTCCACACAGTCTGAAGATATGGCCATTTATATCACATTTTGATAACCACAAACTCACTCATAAAACCTGTAGATGAACTATGTGCATACATGTCGGGTCTGATGGTCTAGTGCTAAAGCATCTGCTGCAGAAATTGTGGAATCAGATCTTGTTCAGACCACAGAAATTTCAGTATTCATTTTAACCTAGCCTTCACCTGTCACCAACAGGAGGAGTCCATAGAAACAACACATTAAACTGTAGGTCTCCATTCCCAGGTTGGATAACCAGAGTAAGCTGGAGACATGCAAGTCACCAAAGTGGCATCCAATAGAAAGACTTGCACCAGGCCATTAAGCCACACAAAATTATTATTATTTTCATCTATGTACATAATTAAGTTTGTACAGGACCCTCACAGCTTGAGTCTTATTTGTGCTTATCCCTTTTTTATATTTTATTTTATTTTTACTTGTTTTATGTAGCAGTCTTCTTCCTGGTACAAAACCCTTATTTCACTTGTGCTCCAACTATTTGTTCTAGAACTGCTCCTTATGGTTACAATTTTCTGTTGAAACTAAATTTGAAAGTTTTGTTGTTCAGTCTGAAGACTAGTTTGTCACAACACCCCATACTAGTCTATCCTGTACAAATCTCTTCATTTCTGCATAACTACAGCAGCCTACACCCATTTGAACCTGCTTACTGTATTCAAGTCTTTGTGTACCTCTACAATCTGTACCCCCTACACTTCCTTCCATTACCAAAGTAACAATTTATTGATTCCTTGGTACACATCCTATTAGATGATCCCTTCTTTTAGGAAAGTTGGTCATAAATTTATTTTCCCTCAATTTGATTTAGTACCTCTTCATTTGTTAGTCCATCTAATCATCTACTCTTGTGATTCTTCTACAGCACCACTTTTCAAAAGCTTCTATTCAATTTTTGTTTGAACTTCTTATCAATCTTGTTTCACTTCCTTACAAGACTACACCGTATCTTCAGAAAAGACATCCTAAAACTTAAACTGATAGTAGATCACAAAAAATTCTTTTCCAGAAATGTTTTTTGTTCTATTGCCGGTCTGTACTTTATGTCCTCTCTAATTGGCCATTTGTTGCCCAGGTAGTTATACTCATGCACTGCTTGTTTCCTGATGTAATTCCCTCAGCATCACCTAATGCAATTTAGTTACATTCTGTTATCCTTTTTGTATTTTTGTTGATGCTCATCTTATAATCTCTTTTTGAAACAGTAACCATTCTATTCAATTGCTATTCCAAATCTGGAATTACTGTAATATCAGTGAATCTCAAAGTTTTTTTTCTTCTCCTTGAACTTTTATTTCCTTTCCAAATCTGCCCTAGTTGCCCTTTATAGCTTGCTGAATGTACAGACTGAATAACATTGGATAGGCTACAGTCCTTTCACACTCCCTTCTCAACTATGAATTCCCTTTCAGGTCCTTCAACTCTTACAACTGCAGTCTGGTTTCTGTACAAGTTATAGATAATCCCTGTATTTTATCACAGTTACCTTCAAAATTTCAAAGAGTTTAGTCCAGGCGGTACTGTTAAAAGCTTTCTCAAAAGCCATAGATACTATAAAACAATGGAAAATCCAGGATGGAATGTAACAAAGATGCTATAAACATAGGTTTGCCTTGCTTCACCCTATCTTCTGTGGTGTAGTGTCAGTATTACCTCATGTGTTTCTACATTTTCTGGAACCCAAAATGATCTACGCGAAAGTCAGCTTTTACCTGTCTTTCCACTCTTCAGTGGATAATTTCTATCAATAATTTGTAACCATGACTTATTAAACTGATGGTTGGTAATATTCACACCTGTCAACTGCTGTCTTTGGAACTAGAATTAATACATTCTTCCTGAAGTCTGAGATTATTTAGCCTGCCTTAAGTATCTTGCACACTAGCTGGAATAGCTTTGTCATGCTGGTTTTCCCAAGGATATCATTAGTTCTGACAGAGTGTCGTCTGCTCCAGGGGTATGGATTCAACTCAAGTCTTTCAGTGCTCTGCCAGATTACTCTCCCAATAATTTATCTCCTCTCTCATCTTCACCTATCAGTTTTTCTATTTCTATGATATTGTATCCAAGTTTTTTTCCCATATATGTACCCTCTGTACATTATTTCTATATTTCTGACTTTATTTAGTACTGGCTTGCCATTTGAGCAGTTGATATTCGTACAGCTGCTTCTGTTTTCTCCAAAAGTCTCTTGAATTTTCATATAGGTGGGATATAACTTTCTCCCAGTTGTGCATGGTTCTACAGGCTTGCATTTCTCCTCAAACCATTCCTGCTTAGCCATTTTGCACTTCCCGTCAATCTCATGTTTAAGTGTCTGTATTCCCTTTCACTTCCTTCATTTTTATATTTTTTCCTCATCAGTTAAATTCAATACCTCCTGCGTTATCCAGGAACTTCTACTACATCTCTTCCTATTACCTATGTAATCTTCTGCCACCCACATTATTTAATCTCTCAAAGCTATCTTCTAATAGATTTATTTTGTCTGTTTCAGTCCAATGTTGCCTAATTCTCCCTTTGAAGCTTTCAAAAATCTGATTCCTTAGATTAGTTCATACCCAATAAGTTATGGTCATAGACTACATCTGTCCCCAGAAATGACTTACAGTTTAAAATCTGATTCTGAAATCTCTGTATTACCATTATATGATCAGTCTGAAACTTTACAGAGTCCACAGGTTTCTTCTTCATATAAGCCTTGTTTCATGAATCTTAAACTGTGTTAGTTATAATTAAATTGTGCTCTGTGCAGGATTTTACCAGTTGGTTTCCTCTTTCACACTTTTTCTCTATTCTGTGTCCTCCTATTATTTTTTCTTCTATTTCTTTTCATACTAATGAATTCCAAGCATCCATCACAATTAATTTTTCATCTGTCTTAACTATCTGAATAATTTATCTCACCATACATGCTTTCAATCTTTCCACATCTGTGGAACTAGTTTACATATAAACTTGTACTATTGTGGTAGGTGTAGGTTTTGTGTCTACTGTATCTTGGTTACAATAGTGCGTACACTGTGCTGTTCATAGTAGCTTACCTGCATTCCTATTTTCTTATGTATTATTGGGCCTACCCCTGAATTACCCCTTTGATTTTGTACCTATAGCCCTGTACCAACCTGACTGGAAGGCCTGTTATTTCTGCCACAATACTTAATTAATTCTTGCAGTTTCTAAAATCAGCCGGTTTATTACCATTTTTGAATTCTGTATCCTACCAATTTGCTTAAGAGATCTAACATTTTACACTCTGGCCTGTAGAATGCCAGTTTTGTTTTTCCTGATGATGACCTCCTGAGTAGTCCTCACCTAGAGATCCAAATGGGAGACTACTTTATCTATGGAATATTTTACTTAACAGGATGCCATCACCATTAAGCCATGTGTTTGGGAAGAAAAATAATTCCTGTAGTTTTTCCTTGTTTTGAGCTGTTGGTAGCACAGGAACAGCAAGGCCATGTTGGCTAACATTACAAGGCCTAATCAGTCAGTCATTCAGACCGTTGCCACTGCAACTACTGAAAAGGCTGTTGCCCCTCTTCAAGAACTATGGATTAGTCTGGCCTGTCCACAAATGCCTCTCTATTTATAGCATTTGTGTCTTCAGATTGTCAGTAGTTACTTCAATGAACATAGCAGGTACTATGCTGCTTCCCTGCATCTTATGAATATTAAGGTGACATAGCCTGCATTTGGATTTTATATTTGCTTATAAATCAATACTATTAAAGAGAGAGGAATAAAATGTTAATTATTGGTTTTGCTATATCTGGCAAAACACAATGATGTAATGGTAAAATAGTTACTCATTCAATAATCATGAACCTAAATATAACAAGATTCTGTTAACTAATACATGTATAAAATGTTTCATTATCTCCATAGAATCAGTTCACAGAGTTTCTTTAAGATCCACACAGCAAAAACTGACTGTTTCATCAACAGGCTGAATATTATCACTGATTAATGTGTGATCTCACTTTGAAATATAGCCCTTCAGATGAACAATAATAAAATGAATTTAGTATTTGTAATTGCTTTGGAAAAGATAGTTAAGTTGGTTGGTTTGTAGATTAGAGGGACTAAACTGCAAAGTTACCAGTCAAATAGTTATGTCCATTCAACATTATTATCATCAATTAATCACTGATTGTCTTTCAACTACATCTTCCAGCCATTATTTATCAAAGTCAGTGTCTATAAATTGTTAGGAAGATTCTTCCTATTTGCTACTGAAATGAAAGTATGTAAAAAAGTTAAACATATATTTCTGCTGAACACAAGTTACACACCTTTGATAATTCTTGTCCATCAGCTAGCCCATCATTCATGTACAACAAATAAGATTATGCTAGCAAATATCATAGCAGCAGCAAAGTAATCAATACTGTCGTCTGCTGTTACTAACAGTCTGAACATTGATCTGGATAACAGTTTGAACAGCAAGGCAGCAAAACAAAGGAACCAAACAAAGCTATGAAAAATGATTGCATTACAACAGTTTGTTACATACTAAACAAACTATTGTTATTAAGCTAACATTTATGTCATGACACTTACATCTCCCTGTAGTGGCAGTCTACAAACTTGTTTACATACTTACTGTACATTTTTTGTAGTTTGCTACTAGCAGTCAACCAGGAGCCTATCTTCTACATTCCTGGTTTTCAAGATTTTTAAAATGGCAGTTCTAATTTCATTATTACATTGCAGATATTGTCAGTCTTTGGTTATTTTTGAAAACAATTTATGATTTAATTTTTATAAACTTTTCTTTCTGTGCATACAATGAATGTAATCTGGAATTCATTTCACTTTCCTTGGGACTTGGTGGTTCTAGTAAAGTGAACCATTTGGTCACTGTTCTCTAGAAAACCCAAGATAAAACCACAACGGAGCCTTCTGGTTACTCATATCAGTGCTTTGATTAATTTACAGATCGTTTACATTATAAATCTTGATAATACAATAATTACAATTTTTAACAGTTTCATCTACGATGCTTGCATTTGGTTCATGCCATACGGTTATGAACATTAAATTACACTACTTATTTACATGAATTCTATTGACTGACAGTGGATGAACTGCCAACATCCTTTGGAGGTATCAGGTGTGTAGATGCGCTGACCAGACATGTTGTGGCTGGCTCTTTGAAGAAGCAGGGACATGTCTGCACTCTTTCTTGATGTCTTCAAAGCTGCAATGAACAGGTTGTGGCTTATGATGGTGCATTAATGCATGATAAGTTGCATCATGACTAATTGTTTAAAGAAACAGATGTGAATGGACTGTTTCTCATTTCAAGTGCACAGATGTGGTGGCAAGTCATGCTGTGGCTGGCCATTTTTTTAAAAAAAAGTGACTGGACTCTTTCTCACAGTTTTGAGTGCAGACTTAGGCTGACCAGTCATGTTCTGATTGGCTGTTTGAAAAAACCAGAACATGATTGGACCATTTCTCGCAGAGGCAGCGAGCAGGTATTACACCCAACTGAATGTTGTCATCCGGCCTCAAATCCTTGCTCCCCAGATTTCTAGTCACTCATGTGGTGTGCTAATGGTTACAGTTTAGCTGCACATGGAAGCTAAATTTGAATGTACACCTGTGTCTGATGCAATATTGTCAGCTGCAGATTCTGTATTTTTGTCATGTATATAATAACTGAGGGTATGTTTTTGATTTCATTAGCACTAGTTTCATGAATATTCCTATGTGGACCCATACCTGCCAAATTCTCTGTTTCCATTTTTCCTTTCCTTCCTAATTTTACCATTTCAACAACATTGAATACACCATTAGTTCCTAAATCACAAATACTCAGAAACACAAATCACCAAAAACTACGAAACAATCTAAACCACTAATAGGAATGTTATCACAATTACATATTATACATTTTGTAGCCAACAACAGGCACCTTGCTTCACATATCTGGTAAAATTTAATTTTTCTTCAATATGTTATACTAGAATTGAATATGCACTACAGATGATCAACGCCAAAATATATGAAACAAGAGCTAACACACTAGTGTCTTTGCCTTTTGTCATTTTTCTATGACTATTGATGAAATGCATAATTTTTTTCAGGAAATTTGTTAATAATATTCCCTTTGACAGTTCTGTTAGTAGCAAATTACTTGTCTTCCATTCCAATGGCTTTGTTATTCACAACTTATAC
This sequence comes from Schistocerca nitens, assembly GCF_023898315.1. Classification (NCBI taxonomy): domain Eukaryota; kingdom Metazoa; phylum Arthropoda; class Insecta; order Orthoptera; family Acrididae; genus Schistocerca; species Schistocerca nitens. The sequence continues at coordinate 953,949,420 of NC_064615.1, forward strand.
AAAATTACATAAAAAAGAAAACATATAAAATTAAATACAGGGCAATTAAATAAGTGTCTATTTGTGTATTAATTGAGCCCCACATTTGGGGATGCCAGTTACGCTGTCATCCTAAATGTTGTGAATATTAAGATGACATATCATGCATATGGGTTTGGTATTGGCTTATAAACCAATACTATGAAGGGGAAAGGCATAAACTGTTTAGTTGTCAGTACTGCTATAACTGTTAAAAATTATGATGATGCGATGGTAAAATAGTTACTCATCCAATAATCTTGAACCTAGATATAACAAGTTTCTGTTAACTATTAAGTTACATGTAGAAAATGTTTCATTATTTCCATAGAATTAGACCATAGAGGTACTTTAAGACTCTGATTCATCAACAGTCTGAATATTATCACGGACTGGTATGTGTTCTTTCTTTGAAATTTAGTCCTTCAGACAAACAACAACAAAATTAATTTGCCACTTGTAATTACTTTGAATAAAATAAAAAAACCAAATCTTCAATGGAAAAAGGCAAATATTAAAGATAAGTATTAAAAAACCAACAATAATAATAATATTTAGAAAAGAATAGTTGGAGGTGCTGAGTCACAGATAGGCACAACAAAAAGACTGACACAAAATAAGCTTTTGGCCAACAAGCCTTTGTCAGAATTAGACCACACACACACACACACACAATTCACACACAAATGACCACAGTCTCTGGCAGCTGAAGCCTCATTACTAGCAGCAGCAGCAGAGCATGATGGGAGAGGCAACTGGGTGGGGGTAAGGAGGAGGCTGGAGGAGTGAGGGGGAGAGATAGCAGGGTGGGGTGGGGGATGGTGAAGTGCTGCTGGGGAGTGTGCAGGGATGAGGTGGCGAGAGGGTAAGGCAACTAGGTGCAGTCTGGAGGTTAGTCGGTGGGCGGGAGAGGTTGAGGGGGGCAGGTGTTTAGTGGGGGAAAGGAGAGAAGTAAAAAGTAAATAATATGTAGAATATGCTACAGAAAATTATTTAGAAATGTCTTTAAGAGATTTTAGTGAAAATATGACTAAAGAAATTACTGAAATTAATGTGAGAATGAAAATAATAGCAAAACCATATTTCTCTGGTTGAGATGAAAATGATATAAGTATTTGATAATTTTTTAAAATTTTTTGTGTAGATCAATAGTTGAATCAGAGACACAGTGAGTTAATAATGAAAATGATAAAGTTCTGGGATCAATGAGATCTGTAAAGTAATTTAATTTAGGAAGAAAGAAAAGACACTTGCATATAATGGTATTTCAATAGAAATGATGAAAGTGGAGGAAAAATAATACAAAAGGAACTAAAAAATTTATTTCAGACTGTCTGTAAAGACTACAACTGTCCAACACAGGAGCAATGGTGGTATTGTTCTACTTTACAGGAAAAGAGATGGGGAAAATGTAAATCAGCCTCCTCATCATAATGTACAAGATACCAACTGCACTAACTGGCCCTGAGACCCATGTGATGCTGATCAGCTTCTGTATCATTCCCTTCCAGTTACTTTATTTGGGTAATGTATAGAATGTAACTGGACTGATAAAAAAATCTGCTCACCAAGCAGTGGCAGAACACACATATAAAGCTATTTAAATCTGAAAGCTCTTTGAGCCACTGGCTCCTTCTTCTGGCAGAAGGGTTGAAGGGGAATGAAGAGGGGTGAAGGAAAAGGATTGGTGAGGATTAGGAAATGGGGAGAGTTAGGAGAAGTTGTCCAGAATCCCATGCCAGGGGACACTTACCAGGCAGGATGAAAAGGAAAGAGTCTTCCTTGGTTGTGAATTATGCATAAAGAGCTCAGTAATTAGAACATTTGCCAATGAAATTCAGAGATTCTGAATTTGAGTCTCAGTTTGGCACACAGTCTTAATCTGCATGAAGGCTTCAGTTCAAAAGGTAGTTACTAAAATTATCTCCAGAAATGTAGAGAAAACAATGGATTTCAATCAGGCAAAGGAACAGGCTGTGTTTACAAGTAGATATAGCACAATGGATCAATTAAAAATCATAAATGAATTCATAGAATGGAGCCATGAGCATGGATTATCACTTCGTCTAGGACTCATAAATCATGAGAAAGGTTTTCACTCATTTTGAACAAAATTTGTGCTCTTATCCTTGAGAAAAAAGGCAGTGATTCAATCTATGATAATTTGGTGATGTAATTAGCTGAAGTATATTACTGAAAAAGTGAAGTGTAGAGCATGTTTGTCATCTGACCTCAAGTTTTCTTTATATGCTTGTTTTTCAGTCAGTGCTTTGCATGTGCCTTTTAATAAGTATCTTTTTTGTAGCGGTGCATGTATTCAATTGGTGATTTAATAAAGCGTGTGATTTTAAGAGCTGACAAGTGCGAGAATTATCGCACAATCAGCTTAACAGCTCATGCATCGAAGCTGCTTACAAGAATAATATACAGAAGAATGGAAAAGAAAATTGAGAATGCGCTAGGTGACGATCAGTTTGGCTTTAGGAAAAGTAAAGGGACGAGAGGGGCAATTCTAACGTTACGGCTAATAATGGAAGTAAGGCTAAAGAAAAATCAAGACACTTTCATAGGATTTGTCGACCTGGAAAAAGCGTTCGACAATATAAAATGGTGCAAGCTGTTCGAGATTCTGAAAAAAGTAGGGGTAAGCTATAGGGAGAGACGGGTCATATACAATATGTACAACAACCAAGAGGGAATAATAAGAGTGGACGATCAAGAACGAAGTGCTCGTATTAAGAAGGGTGTAAGACAAGGCTGTAGCCTTTCGCCCCTACTCTTCAATCTGTACATCGAGGAAGCAATGATGGAAATAAAAGAAAGGTTCAGGAGTGGAATTAAAATACAAGGTGAAAGGATATCAATGATACGATTCGCTGATGACATTGCTATCCTGAGTGAAAGTGAAGAAGAATTAAATGATCTGCTGAACGGAATGAACAGTCTAATGAGTACACAGTATGGTTTGAGAGTAAATCGGAGAAAGACGAAGGTAATGAGAAGTAGTAGAAATGAGAACAGCGAGAAACTTAACATCAGGATTGATGGTCACGAAGTCAATGAAGTTAAGGAATTCTGCTACTTAGGCAGTAAAATAACCAATGACTGACGGAGCAAGGAGGACATGAAAAGCAGACTCGCTATGGCAAAAAAGGCATTTCTGGCCAAGAGAAGTCTACTAATATCAAATACCGGCCTTAATTTGAGGAAGAAATTTCTGAGGATGTACGTCTGGAGTACAGCATTGTATGGTAGTGAAACATGGACTGTGGGAAAACCGGAACAGAAGAGAATCGAGGCATTTGAGATGTGGTGCTATAGACGAATGTTGAAAATTAGGTGGACTGATAAGGTAAGGAATGAGGAGGTTCTATGCAGAATCGGAGAGGAAAGGAATATGTGGAAAACACTGATAAGGAGAAGGGACAGGATGATAGGGCATCTGCTAAGACATGAGGGAATGACTTCCATGGTACTAGAGGGAGCTGTAGAGGGCAAAAACTGTAGAGGAAGACAGAGATTGGAATACGTCAAGCAAATAATTGAGGACGTAGGTTGCAAGTGCTACTCTGAGATGAAGAGGTTAGCACAGGAAAGGAATTCGTGGTGGGCCGCATCAAACCAGTCAGTAGACTGATGACAAAAAAAAAAAAAAAAAAAAAAAAAAAAGTGATTTTAATGTCATTCATGCTTTATTGTGGATCAATGTACCCACAAGTGATGACTCCAACATGATGATGAAAACACATCAATCATGAGGATACCCAGCTATCTACTGTGGACACTTCCTCATTAGAATAGCCATCGTGCAATGCAGTGGAAGTGATTTCCATTCCTCCAGTGGCAACAAATGTTGGACAAGTGCCAGGTACCTCATGTGATAGGCTGTTTGTGGACAAGTCACCAATTTGCTGCATCACATCTTCTATGCTGTGAGGAAAATTCACTGCTGCATCACACATGCTGCAGAAACTGGACACATGGTTCTGGCTTTTGGAACTTGCTTTTACTGCCTCCAGTATCTGTTATGACAACTGTTAATTCATTCTGAGCATTAATGTTTTCAATGCTCATAATCTTTTGCTGTAGTCTGTCATTGTTAATAACATGCCATTTATGCACAAATGTAGGCATCTTAAGAAAAATGTGCTCTGTTGAGTGAACAAATAAACAGCTTTATGAATCCAGTAAGTTCTGAACCAGTGGAATTGTTGGCAGTAAACAGCCTTCTCATTTATGGAGTCATCTTAGATACCTGGTGAGAGTATCTCAAGTTTTGGAGGCAACATTAAAATAGGTATGGTTCAATCAGTTGCCTTTTGTTATCAAAAGTTCTGTGTTTTTAAACAATAATGTGGACTTCAACTCCCAGTTACTTGTTACTGACCAACTGCATAATATTTTGTTACATGACAGTGCATGTGGGGTCTCACAAACTGGCAATGGCATTGCAAGTGTAGTTGCAGTGGACACTTCACAACCTTAAGACCTTATCTCCCATCCACTTCACATGGTCCTCCTCAACACAGCATTCCTACTTCTTAGATGTTGATCTCCTCCTCTCTGATACCTCCATCCACACCTCTGTCCACATTAAACCCACCAACCACCAACAGTACATGTATTTTAACATCTGTCATCTTCCACACCAAAAAATCCCTTGAATACAGACTGACCACCCAGCGGTGACATATCTGCAGTGACAAAAATTCCCTTGCTCAGTATCCTGTGGGCCTCACTAAGGCCTTCACAGACAGGCACTACCCCCAGACCTAGTCTGCATACTGATCTCCCATCCCGTTTGCCCTAACGCTGTTAGTCCTTCCACAACCCCCAAGAACCAGCCACAAATGATTGTCCCCTTAATTATCCAGTACAATATCATACTGGAAGAACTCAATCACATCCTTGGCCAGGACTTTGATTACCTAATCATGCCCTGAAATGAGGGACATCTGACCCAACATACTTCCCAGCCCTCCTCAAGTGGTGTTCTGTTGCCCACCCAACTTGCTAAACATCCTAGTCCATTCCTATGCCATTCCCAATCCCTTTCCCTTGCCACAAGGATCATATCCCTGTGAAAGTCCCAGGTGTAGAACCTACCCAATCCATCCACCCAGCACTTCCTATTACAGTCCTGTCACAGGTGTATCCTACCACATCAGGGTCAGGCCACATGTGAAAGCAGCCATGTCATTTACCATCTCTGCTGCAATCATTGCACAGCTTTTTATACTTGTGTGACTACCAACCAGCTGTCCACCAGGATGAACGACCATTATCAAACTGTGGCCAAGAGCAAAGTAGACCACCCTGTGACGCAATGAACATACTACACTTTATTTCAATAGCTGCTTCACTCCCCGAGCCATCTTGCCTCCACCACCATCTTTTCTGAAATGTGCAGATTGGAATTATCCTTACAATACATTCTCTGCTTCCGTAATTATCCTGGCTTCAACGTATGGTTAATGCCCACCCAACAGTTCTCACCCCTCTGTCCTATCCATCTTCTTCCCATTCCCATCCTGTTTATCTGCAGCCCTCTGCCAGTGCATCCACCTGTCTTTCAGTGCTCCTCTCCTTTTTTCTTCACCTCCCCACCCCACAACCTGGTGTCACTATGCCTGTTGACAGTCTAGTCCCTGCACACTCCATCAGACAGCATTCATCTCTCCCCACCCATACACTACTATCGCTTCCTTACCCCTCCAGATTTCTCTTCATCCAATATAATACCTGCATTGTGGCCTGAAATGCTAGAGGTGACAGTCGTGTGTACATCAGGTGTACTTGCTTGTGTGTGTGAATGGTGTATGTTTCTCTTTTACCGATGAAGACAGGGGCTGAAAGCTTTATGGAAGTGTCTTTAATTTTGCCTGCCTGCAATTTGACGTGTCTGCTTTATGGTAAGTAGCAATCTGTCTTTTCCTACATTGTTAATTGCACATTTTGAGTGACAGTGGTCACAAGTTGTTATGAAATTAGCTATTTAGCACATATTCATTTCAATACTGGTTACATGATACTGTGGTGTCCTAGACATCAGATGCTGATGGCACCCTGCACAACTTCTAAGTCATTTATTCTGCTGTGAGCTCCGCCCCTATGGAAATGGCACTGTGGGAACACTGAACTTTGGAACCCCACAACCAGACTAGCAGGTGGTGACAACAGCATTCTGGCCAGGCCACCAGGTGGTGTGCATAGTGATGATAGAGATCATTGATGTACTGCAGTTTACCTGCATCTGCAGAGTCATGTGCCAAAAATAGGCCCCTGTGGATCTTTCTGTCAGTCGGCTATTAAACCCTTGCACATGAGCTTAGTAGAGCAGTTCCATCACAGTAAGAAACTGATCAGAAGATATCTTCTACACCTCGCTCTGGACTCTGCCACCACCTTCCAGGAAAGCACACTGCCACCTCTGTCTGGACTATAAATGTGGTTGGCAATGTGTCAGCTGGGACCTGGAATAATTTCTACTGTTTGTTTTCTCCACTCACAAGATAGTGCCAAGATGTTACGTTGTGCTTCTATCCTTGTTGGACTTAGAAATTTTTCTTTTTGGCA